>NW_027361754.1:35735000-36450000 GCF_039654945.1 Dendrobates tinctorius
ATACATGTTATCCAGGGATACGGTACCCTTTCTAACCTTTATGCAATCACGTGCAATCCATACTGGGCCTAACACCGTCTGAGCCTGCCTCCTGAGACATATATTTTGAATGTGTGCGCTATCCATACATGTTATCCAGGGATACGGTACCCTTTCTAACCTTTGTGCAATCACGTGCAATCCATACTGGGCCTAACACCGTCTGAGCCTGCCTCCTGAGACATATATTTTGAATGTGTACGCTATCCATACATGTTATCCAGGGATATGGTACCCTTTCTAACCTTTGTGCAATCACGTGCAATCCATACTGGTCCTAACACCGTCTGAGCCTGCCTCATGCTGTATAGACATATATTTTGAATGTGTACGCTATCCATATATGTTATCCGGGGATACGGTACCCTTTCTAACCTTTGTGCAATCACGTGTAATCCATACTGGGCGTGAGAACGGCTGGCGAGCTGTTAAGCAAGCTACAGCACCTGTCCAGACAAGTACAGGGATTCCCTAGCGAGGAGACTTATTTGATTGTTTTCAATGTTGGGACAGCAATTTTTGGGGAGCACTATACTCTGGAGAATGATAGATGGGGCCCACCATACACTGGAACATTCCAAAGGTGGACATCAGACACTGGAGCAGCATTTACAGGGCCCATTATACACTAGAGCATTAGAAATGGGGCCCATTATGTTTGGAGCATTATTTGGGCCCATAAGACAGTGGAGCTTCATCCATGGGGACCAACATATACTGTAGCATTATGTGGAGCTCATCATATACTGTTTCAAACATTATATGGGACCAATGATTCTGTATGGAGAAATAGATGGGCCCCGTCATGAGATGTAAAAAGTGAGGTATTTTTCATTGTACTATACCGCTATTTCTCTGCCGTATCGGAGCATGATGAGTTGTGGTATGTGTTAAAGGGGCGCTCTTTCGCCCAGGGAACATGAAAACCTGGAGCCAGCCCTCCCCCCCCACAGTTTGTAGCCAAATAACCCCCATTTTTCAGTGCGTAAGTTGTATTATGAAGTTAATTAAGGTTGACAAGCTTAAGAAAGAAGAATTGATGCTTTTGGCATTCAAATGGGCACTGTAGGTGTGTTTCCTGTGCTCCTCTCACTGCCGACTTTTATTCCCCATTGACTTACATTGGGTTTCGTGTTTCGGGACGACCCCGACTTTTCCCTATAATCGGACGATCTTGCTCGACCCGACTTTTGGAAAAGTCGGGTTTCACAAAACGAAACGCGACCCTAAAAAACCAAAAGTCGCTCAACTCTAGTTAGCGCTATTTAAAAACAAAAATTCTTATTATTATTCCACTCATTTATTCCACTCATATCTCCTCTCATCTCCTCTCACTGACTGCCATAAGAGAAAATCTGGAAGTGTTTACAACAATCACACTCAGCTCTGCCATATTCATGGTGAGGGAAGGTCTGGAATTGTTTGCAGATCCGTCCCATCCGCTGGCATCCGTTTTTGCCATCCGTTAGATGCGTTTTCTGGCAGATCCGTTTTTCCACACCTCCAAAATGGGATGCTCCCAAATATGATTGGCTCTTGGAAAATGCTCCCAAATGTGATTGGATACTGGAAACTAGGGAGAAATATATCTAGGGTGTTATCATACAAAATCTTTGAAAGGTTTTAGAGCTAGTGGCAGCGATGGAAGGAGTTAGCGCGAGTATGGAAGGAGTTATTGCTAGTATTGACAGCTTCTGTGTGGAATTTGATCTTCACTGCAATCGGTTGGCCATTATTGCTCTCCAGAGGGAGAAAAGAAGACTGCGAATCCTGCGTAGGAGGAGACGACGGCAGTGGATTCATCTGAGTAATGCGCAGAGGTTTACCCGTGGCGTGTTTTCAACACTATACCTGGAATTGAGGGATAATCCGGACAAGTTCTTCAACTACGTGCGCATGAGGCAGGACTTGTTTGAGCTATTGGTGGAGCGTTTTGGAGAACAAATCCGGAGAAGGGACACCTACATGCGGTTTTCTATTTCACCAGCGGAGCGTTTGATGGTGACACTTCGGTAAGTTATTTATTTTTTAAAGGTTTCAGATTCTGCACACTTCTATTGTTATGTTATGGCTTGTAGTTTGTATTAATTTTACTTTTTTCCCTTTTTTTACAAGTTTCCTGGCAACTAGAGAATCCTTCACCTCCCTCCATTACCAGTTCCGCCTTGGGATTTCAACGATCTCTGGAATTGTACAACAGACCTGCCGGGCATTGTGGGATTGTCTACAGGAGGAATACATCCCACAGCCAACACAGGAGAGGTGGCTGGAGATTGCCGACAAGTTTCAACAAATCTGCCAGTTTCCAAATTGCGTTGGTGCTGTAGATGGGAAGCATATCAGGATTGTGAAACCCATCGGATCTGGATCTGAATTTTACAATTGCAAGAACTTCTTCTCCATTGTACTTATGGCTATTGCAGATGCCAACTGCAAATTTATTGCCGTGGACATTGGTGCGTATGGGCGTTCAAATGACTCTCAGGTCTTCAAGATGTCTGCAATGGGCCGTCGCTTGTATGGAGACAATTTTGACTTCCCACCTCCAAGACCACTCCCTGGAACAACTGACCCACCAATGCCATTTGTTTGCGTTGGTGACGACGCTTTTCAGCTTTCCAAACACCTACTCAAGCCATATGGTAGTCGTGGATTGACACACACCAAAAAAATCTATAACTATTGATTGACCAGAGCGCGCAGAGTGGTGGAGTGCGCTTTTGGCATTTTAACTGCAAAATAGAGAGTCCTGTTAATGGCCATAAAAATGAAAACAGAGACTGTGGATGAGGTGGTGAAGGCGTGTGTCATCCTGCACAACTTTGTACTTTCAAAGGAACCTGTTTCCATTGAAGAAAATCTGTCTGAAACCACCTTGTGGGATTATCATCAGCCAACTGTTCGGCGTACAGGGTCAGTGGCAAGAATGAGGGACACTTTTGCAGATTATTTTCTGACACCAGAGGGACAACTTGACTAGCAAGATGACATGGTATAATTTTTTTTTTAAAATACCATTTGTGGTTATTAAGTCTTGTGTTTTTTTTACCTTTTACAACACCGGTGTACTGTGGAAATGTTACCAAGTGTTGGGTTATACCAAGCGTTGTGTTACCAAGTGTTTTTTTTTTTTAAACTTTTAAACTTTGAAATGTTACCAAGTGTTGGGTTACCAAGTGTTGTTTTTTTTTAAACTTTTACACTTTGAAATGTTACCAAGTATTGTGTTACCAAGGGATGGTTTTTTATTAAACTTTTACACTTTGAAATGTTACCAAGTGTTGGGTTACCAAGCATTGTGTTACCAAGTGTTGTGTTACCAAGTGTTGTTTTTTTTTAAACTTTTACACTTTGAAATGTTACCAAGTGTTGGGAACCAAGCATTGTGTTACCAAGTGTTGTGTTACCAAGTTTTGTGTTACCAAGTGTTGGTTTTTTTTAAACTAACACTGTGAAATGATACCAAGCATTGTGTTACCAAGTGTTGTGTTACCAAGTCTTGTGTTTTTTTTTTAGTTTTACACTGTGAAATGTTACCAAGTGTTGGGTTACCAAGCATTGTGTTACCAAGTGTTGTGTTACCAAGTGTTGTTTTTTTTTAAACTTTTACACTTTGAAATGTTACCAAGTGTTGGGAACCAAGCGTTGTGTTACCAAGTGTTGTGTTACCAAGTGTTGTTTTTTTTTAAACTAACACTGTGAAATGATACCAAGCATTGTGTTACCAAGTGTTGTGTTACCAAGTCTTGTGTTTTTTTTTAGTTTCACACTGTGAAATGTTACCAAGTGTTGGGTTACCAAGCATTGTGTTACCAAGTGTTGTTTTTTTTTTACCTTGTACACCACCGGTGTACTGTGAAATGTTACCAAGTGCTGTGTTACCAAGTGTTGTGCTTTGTTTTACCTTTTACACCACCGGTGTACTCTGAACCTTTCCCAAGAAATAAAGAACAAAATAGAAACAACACAATATAGTTCTTTGAAAAGAAAAAACATTGTTTATTTGTGATTTTTTTCAGTTTTTTTTTGAAACTTTGTTTTTTTATATATATATTTAACTTTTTTTTGTTAAATTTTGAAACTTTTTTTGGTAAAGGTTTTTTTTGGTATATATTTTACCTTTTTTTTTTTTTTAAAGAAATAGCTTACATTGACAAAGTTATAAATGATGATACTGTTGGGTGGAAATAGTATCGGAGGGGTTAACAGGGTTGACCACATCGAGGGGGGGTAGAGGACTGGGAAGGGAGTTGCTGAGGATCAGAAGTGGAATGGGGGTTGAAAACATGTGGTTGGGACGGGAGTGGATGGACAGACGAGGTTTGTGGGTACATTGAAGGTGTATGTGGGGGTGGGTATGGTGAGGGCATTGGGGTATAATGCAATGGGGAAGGAAGGTACTGGGAAGAATGGAATGGGGAACTAGAGAAAGGAGAGGGAGTGGTAGGAGGAGGGATGGTTTTATGATGGATGGTGGTGGAAGGATGGACGGGGGAAGGATGGACGGTGGAAGGATAGACAGGGGAAGGCTGGACAGAGGGAGGATGGACAGAGGGAGGTTGCACAGAGGGAGGATGGACAGGGGGAGGATGGGATGCTTCGGCTAGTACCTCCACTAGAGCATTCTGACAGGCTTGCATCACACGCATCTGCTGGTGAGTACTTAAACCTTCCATTTGCTGGACAACGGATTAAAAAAAAATATGTCTCGGCGTCTGGTTTGATTCTAAATTCATCTGTTCCATGTATCTTCTGAGTTCCATGATACTTTGATTGATCATGATCAACCCAGAAAATAACTGGTGTCCATAAGTCTGGAAACCATGCTGGACAGATGAGTTCAGACTCAAACAGTCAGACAAGGTCATCCTTCCCTGACTCCTCAGATGCTGCCGGTCAGAACCAAAAGTTGGTCGAGATGTTGCGGCAGTGTCTGAGGGGTGAGGAACAGGGAACAAGTTGTCACCAGCAGCTTCATGTGATGAAGTCTGCCCTGCTGCTCCAGTGCTGGTGGAGGGGATAGAGGGACGAGACAAGAGAGAAGGTAGAGAGGGGTCGGATACCTCGATGTGGTCACCGGGGGCGGTCTCACAAGGGACCACTCCAGAGGGAGGCAACTCTGATGCATGCTCCCGAGTGCTGCAGATGGTGCTAAAAAAAGAGAAAAAAAAATATTAAAGATATTGATATTTTATTTAACTGTGCTGAAAAAAAAATTGGTTAAACATGTGAACATTTCTACTACAGAAATGGTTTGTGGAATATTTACCTTCTGGACACTATAGTCGACCGGAGGAACCCCAGGGCTCTGTAATTCTTATATTGGGTTCCCCGGCGTCCTCCCGATCCACTCGGGGTCTGCATCTCCTAGTTGAAGTCCCTCTTGAAGCGATCCCTGAGCGACCGCTGATAATCCTGTCACCTGTGAAAAAAAAAAAAAAAGGGTTTAGTATTCAACACTTCACATGCTGTAATATAAGTTACTGAATTTGTAATACTTACGCACTAAATCCCTGGCCCTCGCATTGAGCTCCTCCCAGTTCTCTATAACCGCGGAACACACCTCATCCCAGAGCCGTCGGGTGGTTGGTTGGTTGGCGTGTAAACGGTTTCCCATGTTCCACAGCGGCTCCTGGGTTTCAACCTCATGGATGAGGTCATCCGTGTCGATTATCACACCCTCCTCGAGTGGTCTCCGGGGAGCACGCTGTGAAACCTGTGAAGAAAAAAAATTACAAAAAAAAAAATACATTCTATTCAAACACAAGATGTTCATCACTCAATTATCCAAATAGGGTTACTTACCGTTTGCCGACCACCAGAGGCATCACCTCGACAACCCTGGGATGTCCTGGGAATTGTTCTAGTGCGGGGCACCAGATTGTGAAGACTGTAAAATAAAAAAAAAAATTTGTTTGGATGGATGCGTAGTTATTGTGTGTGCGCTGTGATGAATGTTTGTGCTGGGTGTAGCATTATGTATGTATGTCCTAAACTTACACTCTGTGCGCCCTCTCCATGTGTCTCTCCAGCTTGCATGTCTCCTCCTGGAAGCTCCTCTGAATCAGCTTCCTGTGAAAACATAATACATGGATATAGGGTTTAAAAACAAAACAAAATTATTTACCTCAGTTCGCTGATGATGTGAGGGGGAGCTTTCAGGAGAAGACATTCTTGCGGTTTGTCTTGAGGTTCTGCTGCGGCCTTCCTGGCTGGATCTGCAAGTATAAAGACACTTGTTAAGCTACTATACAAAGGATATCACAAGCTTTCAAGCCTTTATACTTACTGAGAAAATTTCACACTTTGGTGTGGCTCTCCTGCGGCCTTCCTGGCTGGATCGGCTGCTGCGGTATTCCTGGCTGGATCTGCAAGTATAAACACACTTATTAAGCTACTATACAAAGGATATCACAAGCTTTCAGGCCTTTATACTTACTGAGAAAATTTCACATTTTGGTGTGGGTCTGCTGTGGCCTGGTGGTTTGGATGCAGTGTGGTGTATGCTATGGACTGGCGGGTGTGTGGGACTTCCTGAAATGATATGAAAGTGAAAACAAAGTTTAAATAGCATAAAAAATAAATCTTCATTGGTATTTAATGTGTGTAATTCCCTGAAACTGAGTATACGCACAGTTTTAAGTGTTTGCATGTGTACATTCCCTTACAATCTCACTGAGAGTGTAACCACACTGATTGCAGGTGTGTAATTTCTGTGTATACCCACACTGTGTGTTTGCATGTGTTTGAATTCCCTGAAAAACTCTCACCGAGCGTAACCACAGTGATGTAAGGTGTGTAATTGCTGTGTATACCCACACTTTGTGTTTTCATGTGTTTGAATTCCCTGAAAAACTCTCACCGAGAGTGTAACCACAGTGATGCAAGGTGTGTAATTGCTGTGTATCCCCACACTTTTGTGTTTGCATGTGTTTGAATTCCCTTAAAATCTCTCACCGAGAGGAAACACAAATTTTTTAATATGTAAATTGCAATCTCTCACTTGAGAGTATAACCACACTTGTATACCAAACCCAAAAATTAAAGTACCTTTATGGTACATAACCATACTTAATTTTACCTGGTTTTAAAATGATACTACAGAGATTTTTTCAAAACAGTTTTTATTATTTTATTTTTTTTAGTGTATAATTATTTTTTTTTACACAAATAGGAGCTACTCCGCTCTTTATTTTAAATACCACAATAAATGAAAAATAAAAAAACACTGATATACAACAGAGACACCACATACATTACACAACACAATCACACCACAATGGCAAATATGAAAAATACAATACACATGAAAAAAACCACACACACACACAGACATGCCACACACACACACATGCTCCAGGGGTCTTGCAGCTGGAAGACTTGCAGCTGGGCAGGCAGGATTTATAGCTCTAGCTCGATCTTCTATCAGTCTGGCTGTTGTCGGATGTCTGGCTCTGCGTCTTTAGTGTGGCTGGTGCCGGATGTCTGGGCCCAAGTATACCACATACAATAGCAGCTACACCAAATACAATGCACACAGAACACAATCCAAGCATACTTGCAAATATTACAATAAAATTACAGTAACATGAAAATAAAATTCTGTACACATGCAACAGAAAAACAATATGAAAAAAAAAACAAAACACAAACACGCATGACACACACAGACAGGCCACACACACAAACACACACACATGCTCCAGGGGTCTTGCAGTTGGAAGACTTGCAGCTGGGCAGGCGGTTTTATAGCTCTAGCTCGGTCTTCTAAAAGTCTGGCTGTTGTCGGATGTCTGGTTCTGTGTCTTCAGTGTGGCTGGTGCCGGATGTCTGGGCCCAAGTACACCACATAGAATAGCAGCTACACCAAATACAATGCACACAGAACACAATTCAAGCATACTTGCAAATATTACAATAAAATTACAGTAGTATGAAAATAAAATTCTGTACACATGCAACAGAAAAACAATATGAAAAAAAAACAAAACACAAACACGCATGACACACACACACAGACAGGTCACACACACAGACAGACAAGCCACGGACACACAGAGACATGCCCCACACAAATAGTTTTAATACTCACACAATTGCAGGATTTTGGTGGCTTGGTAGCAAGCAGGCCTCTCTCTGTCCTGGCTTGTGGCTGGGCAGCTGGGCAGGTCTCTTGCAGCTGGGGTATGGCAGGCTGGAAGGCTCCCTTCTGGGCAGGTGCTGTATGTCTGTGTGGCTCTGCCTCTGTCTCTTCTGTCAGGCTGGTGCTGGATGTCTGGGCCCAATTAGCCCATCTTATATAGTTTTGGGACTGTCTGGAAAAGTATCTTTTTTTCTGAGCATGCTCAGTGCGATTTAGCGGATTCCGCAAAATAGCGGATCCCGGCGGATCCGCCGCCCATAGGCGCCCATTCTACCGCTTGGCGGACGACGGCGGATCCGCCGTTGTCCGCTATTTTGACGGCGCAAAAAAACGTTGCAAGCTCCGTCCACCGCAGACAGAATCCGCCAGGAATATGGCGGATCCGCCGAATAGTGGACGTAACGGACGACCATCCACTACAATCCGCCACTAATGTATCTCAATGGGAAAAAATGGCGGATCCGCCATTTTCACTTTTTGGCAGATTTTGACTGATTTAAAAAAACTGAAGTGTGAAACAGGCCTAAGGGGTAAAACCATGCCTGGGGGCAGGAGGGGGGGCCCATGCCAGGTAACACAGATTACATGACAATTCCTGCTGCAGGTCAGAAAGGGGAGCTTCCTTATAAATTCTGGCCAGCAGATGGGGTTAGTGAGTCAGCAAGAAGTCAGCTGAGAGAGTGAGCAAGGGAGTTGTCATGGAAACGAGAGCAGCTGAGCTCATGACACGACAGTTAGTCAGTTGATGACGGGGAGCTGATCTGTGAAGAGGAAAAGGACAGGAGCGGAGACAAGAGGCTCTGGGGAAGCTAAAATTGCGTATAGCTGACCCCAGAGCAAAGCGCTGATATAAAAAGAGGATGCCAGAGTCCTAGGCTGAACAGGAGCTGTATGCCCTAACCGTCGAATCTGGAAGTACAGGGGACTGCAAGTTCCAGGGCAACATTGAACATCTGAAGGCACGGCAGCAGATGGAGAGCCCGGGGCTGACAGTGAAAAGGACAGAACCCGTCATACAAGCGGTGGATACCGCGTTTTGATCTGCACACCCCAAACCGACCTCCACAAGCTTTAGGGGATACCACTACATTGATCATACCGCTCATCTTGTGCTCCCTCTCAGCTACAGTCCTGGATGGACCTCTGGTTTAAGAGCACTTAGTTTTTCATATCAAACGCCTGTCTTACATGGCCAAGCATCTCACAATGTGCATCATCCTAATTTGAATCCAAGGAGTTAGATACCGCACCAAAATCAATATATAATGAGTCTGGCTAGTTTACCAGCCCATACGCAAACAGTATCAAGTGAGTGCACAGTGCACACCTGCACCAACTTTGATAGCAGGAATCGATATATACGAAATTAGTCTCTTTTGGACTTGCTTTTAGTCACCACACTGTGACATCAGTCGGCAGACCGACGAAGGACTGTTGTGGGCTGAAACATTTCTGATACTGCACATAATAAAATTTTCTTTCAAAAAGGATCATTCAAGTTGAGTGCCAAGTTACTATTTGCTAGTACCCGTGATATAGGCTCACCCTCTCAGCCATACAGGTTAGAAACCATCACACAAGAGAGTCACAGCTTAGTTACAAACAGCAGGGACCCAAACACAAAGCGCAGAAGGAAGGTCCCAAACCCCACCTGGCAAGGTTGATCCCCTGAATGCCTCCAGACGAGCCGGACTCAATCCATCACCTGTATGTGGTACCCCGGAATGTGACACCCCAGAGTCCAGTTGTCACAGTGACATTGCTTTCCTCTAAGGGGTAAAGTCATGCCTGGAGGCAGGAGGAGGCCCCCATGCCAGGTAACATAGATTACATGACAATTCCTGCTGCAGGTCAGAAATCGGAGCTTCCTTATAAATTCTGGCCAGCAGATGGGGTTAGTGAGTCAGCAAGAAGTCAGCTGAGAGAGAGAGCAATGGAGTTGTCATGGAAATGAGAGCAGCTGAGCTCACGACACGAGTTAGTCAGTTGACGATGGGGAGCTGATCTGTGAAGAAGGAAAGGACAGGAGCAGAGACAAAAGGCTCTGGGGAAGCTAAAATTGCATATAGCTGACCCCAGAGCAAAGCGCTGATATAGAAAGAGGATGCCAGAGTCCTAGGCAGAACAGCAGCTGTATGCCCTCACCACCGAATCTGGAAGTACAGGGGACTGCAAATTCCTGGGTGACATTGAACACCTGAAGGCATGGCAGCAGATCGACAGCCCGGGGCTGACAGTGAAAAGGACAGTACCCGTGATATAGGCTCACACTGTCAGCCATACAGGTTAGAAACCATCACACAAGAGAGTCACAGCTTAGTTACAAACAGCAGGGACCCAAACACAAAGCGCAGAAGGAAGGTCCCAAACCCCACCTGGCAGGGTGGATCCCCTGAATGCCTCCAGACGAGCCGGACTCAATCCATCACCTGTATGTGGTACCACGGATTGCAACGACTTGCAAGTAAAAGGTAAAGAAACCTGCACCTTTCTGTGTCCTTTTCTTATTTCTCTGCACACCAACGTTCACCGCCATCTGAACCATTAATCAAATATATCTTTGCCCTGGGGCCCCCGCTCTACCAGTGGGGAGCTGAACCATTCTTTGCTGCGTCACCATCAGCCCCAGAGGACCAAAACCACAGCATTGGCCACTCTTTGCCGAACACCATGGGTGGCGTCACACTTAAATATCACACAACTTTCCTCAATTTTATTACTGGATGCCCAGGGCAACGGACCAGGTCACCGTCACCGTGACATCCCCCATTGAAGTTAATGGGCCCGGTACTGAGTAACCCATGGCCCTGTGGGGCTCTCCAACTGGCGTCACGAACACTATTTATCGAGCCTAGCAAAGCTGGGTACAAGGGGCCTGGTAAAGCTGGGTACTGTGTGCCATAGACTTTATTAAATTGTGCACTAGAGACTTTAATGAGCTTTCAAATAACCGCCATAACTGCGTCACACAGTGCGTGCGAGCAGAGAGGGGCGTGCCATTGTGGGTGGAGCCAGAAATAAAGTGCGACGCGAAGCCCTGCCCGCGCTCTGACGTTAGTGGGCAAAGTGAAGCTGGAGCTGCGCTCTATTGTGAGTAAGTGAAAAGCAGGAAAATCCGATTTGGAGGCTAGGAAGAGGTCAATCCAGCCTGTCAGAGAGCAGCTGTTGACAACAGTAAAGGTACACTGAGGGAGAAAGAAAATGCCCAACTCGGGCAAAGATTCAGCGGCGGCCACAGCCGCAGCCTCCATAATGCCGCTATCAATGCCATATATACCAGGAACGGCCTGGTTGCCACAGTACTCAGGGGAGTCACACACCCTGAGTAAAGACTATGTAGTTTGCTCAAAGTGTACCCCCTGTCTGACAGTCAAAAAGTCAGTATCCTCTTTGGCCAGTTAACTGGTGCGGCCCAGAGGGAAGTAAACTCCTGGCCGGACACTGATAAAGGAACTGTTAACCAAATCTTGGGCACACTGAAGAACACTTTTGACACCCGCCTTGCAACAGAGATAAAAATGAGATTCTTTGGTTGCAAACAGAGGGTGCAGGACAGTATTCAAGACTATGCCCTTAACCTTCAGGCTCCTGAGAGCGTGCAAGATGAAGATAGATTACTAACGGAGCAGTTTATAGAGGGACTCCAGTCTAACAAACAAAGGACACAGCTGCGCATAATGGCCCTACAAAATCCTGAATTGGACTTTGCACACTTTAAGGATAGAGCCATCCGGGTGCAGGGTGAACCAGAGCCCTCTAGGCATCCAGCAATTATATACCAGCAGGAGGCAGCATCCTTTCCCCAGACCCCTATTGAGACTGACACGCCGTCCTAAGATGATGACTTTGCTGCAGACTTACGTCTCCAAGTCAAGGAACTAACCAAAAGTGTGGCTGCAGTCCACTCACAAAAACTGTGCAGTCCCTACAAGTTGCTCCAAAGAAAAAGAGCCAGCTGGCCTCCAGTCCAGATGATGTCTCGTGGTGACAGCAGAGGAGAATCCCACCGACCAGAGGGAGAGATAGCGATCGTTACGACGAGGACGGACAGCCCATCTGTCGCCGCTGCAACAAGGCGGGACACCTAGCAAGATTCTGTCATTTAAACAAGCAACGCCTGGGCAAAGGGCTAACCCTCAGGAGTAAGACGACCAGGCCCACCAAATTGGCGAGACAAGTACGTAGGAGGACGGCCAGTCCTGCCCGTCGTGATTGATGGCTTTCCCATGAACGCTTTACTGGACACTGGCTCCCAGGTGACAACGATGCCATATGTTCTCTTTAATCAGTACTGGGCTGATTCAGACATTACTCACAGCCCAGATAAAAATCTTGCCATCCTTGCCAGCAATGGTCAGCCCTTGCCTCAGCTGGGATATAAAGAGGTGACAATCAAGATTGGCCGAGTAGAATTGCAATCGCAAGGTTTGATTATAGTTGATATTGACAAACAAGAATGCCATCCTATGATCACTTTAGGCACTAATGTAATTGAAAATTGTCTTGGAGAAATTATTGTTTTGTTACAACAGGTAGCCGAGACCGCCAGCACCAGTCAGCAGCGGGTCCTGCAAAAGGAGATCAGCCCTGATGCAGAGACAACAGGTAAAGCTGTCTGGTGGAGAAGTCAGCAGTGTCAGAGTAAGTGATCCTTTCCCTATTTCAGTACCCCCCAGGAGTGAAATGTTAATTTGGTGTCGGGCAGCAATAGGCCTCAGGGGTCAAGATCACCATGCCCTGGTAGAACCCATGTACTCTTATAGTAGGCCCACTATCCTGACAGCCAGAGGGGTAGTGTCATGATCCAGGTTGGATATAACAGGTTTTGAAGAAGTAACCTTTTTTTCCTTTGAGCTGGTTGCTTAGAGTTGGTTTGGCCATTAGGGTTACTACACAGTGGTGTCTTTTGTTCTAGTTTGCCCCCGGTGGTGGTGAGCGTTATTGCACGGGAATCTCTAACAGTTGTGAGACTCTGGCTCCTAACTATAAAGGTGTGTAAGGTGTTCTCACTCACTGTTGGTGATATTGATGTTTTCCAACCATCCTTGGTGAAGGAAGGAACATGAGAAGAGTCCCAGGCAGCCCAGTCAGAATCCTGGAGTTGCAGCTATGGTGTCAGTGAGGAGTTCTTGCAAAGCTTGGAGGAGTGGCAGCTAAGGTGTCAGTGTGGAGTTCTTGCAAAGCTTGGTGGAGTGGCAGCAATGGTGTCAGCGAGGAGTTCTTGCACAGCTTGGTGGAGTGGCGGCTATGGTGTCAGCGAGGAGTTCTTGCAAAGCTTGGTGGAATGGCAGCTATGGTGAAAGCTGCACTCAGATGCTGGACTCTGTTGCTGGAAAGCTGCACTCAGATGCTGGACTCTGTTGCTGGAAGAGAGCTGCACTCAGATGCGGGACTCTGTTGCTGGAAAGCTGCACTCAGGTGTTGGATTCGGGTGGAGAAAAAGATGCACTCAGGTGTCGGACTCTGTTGCTTGGAGCATTAGCAACAGAGCAAAGCTAAGTGATGTTACCTTGTTTGTCACTTTCCTCAATGTGTGTTTTAGTGCAGTGGTGGGATTAGTTTCTGCACCGTCCACTTCACTAGTAAGGGATTGGTTCAGGGCAAGCTAGGGATTTCAGGGATCCTGATCAGCGCCCGATGCGGAACCTACCTAGGGATCGTTGGGAGTATAGAGACACTGACTCAGGGGAGTGCAGGAGGTCTCCACGTCTCCGTTACCTATCACAGGGCCACCATTGTAATTGTTTTCCTGGTTTTCCCCTTTATTCTGAAATTCGCCCTGCTGGAGGCGGTGTATCCAGACATACGTGTACTACTGAAATTCGCCTGCTGGAGGTGGTGTATCCGGCTGCATGTTCTATTATTTAAATTCACCCTGCTGGAGGTGGTGTATCCAGGGTCACGTGTGTCATATAAATTCACCCTGCTGGAGGCGGTGTGTCCAGTCTCACGTTACCATGACAGGTAGTTGATGTTCGCAAGGGGAGAGTACCAATACGCATCTTAAATTGTGGGGAGAGAGGTCCATTTACCCCGGTATGCCACCCTTGCTAAGCTGTTCACTGCCAGTATCAATGCAATAAAGGCACTAGAACCCTTGCTTCCATCTGACAAGGTGGAAGAGAATGGCTCTGAAGGGCAGCAGGAGAATTGGTGTCAGCAGCTACACGTAGGCACTGACTCCACCCCTTCGCACCAAAAACATGGGGCTTACCGGGTGGCTCAAGAATTTGAACGGGTCTTCAGCAAACATCTTCTAGACTTTGGGCAGGCAAAAGGGGTCCAACACCATATCCCCACCGGAGATCATCCACCCATTAATTTGGGGTACCGGCCTGAACTGCCAGCACACTATCAATGTGCCAAGAGTATGTTACGGGAGATGAAGGAGGCTGGGGTAATCAGAGACAGTTGTAGCCCTTGGGCAGCTCCATTAGTCCTCGTTAAAAAGAAAGTTGGTACTATGAGAATGTGTGTAGACTACAGGTGGATTAACAGCATTACACATAAGGACACTTACCCATTACCTAGAATTGAGATAAACTCTCACAGTGATCAAAACAGAATGAAAAGTAAATAAACCCCCCATTTATCACCCCCATAGGCAGGAACAAATAATAAAATAAAGAGGTGATTTTTATTTGTATTTTTCCATTAGGGTTAGGGTTAGGGTTGGAAATAGGGGTAGGGATTGAATTAGGGTTAAGATTATGGTTAGGGATGTGTTGGGGTTAGGGTTGGGATTAGGGTTAGGCTTGTGGTTAGGGTTATGGTTAGGGTTGGGATTAGGGTTAGGGATGTGTTGGGGTTAGGGCTGTGGTTAGGGATGTGTTGGGGTTAAGGTTGGAGTTAGAATTGAGAGCTTTCCACTGTTTAGGCACATCAGGGGGTCTCCAAACGCGACATGGTGCAACCATTGGTTCCAGCGAATTTTGCGTTCAAAAAGTCAAACGGTGCTCCCTCCCTTCCAAGACCCGATGTGTGTCCAAACAGTAGTTAACCCCAACATATGGGGTATCAACGTACTCAGGAAAAATTGCACAACAACTTCGGGGGTGTAATTTCTCCTGTTACCCTTGGGAAAATAAAAAATTGTGGGCTAAAAAATTATTTTCGTGGAAAAAAAAAATATTTTTTATTTTCACGTCTCTGCGTTATAAACTTTTGGGAAGCACTTGCGGGTTCAAAGTGCTCATCAGACATCTAGATAAGTTCCTTGGAAGGTCTTGTTTCCAAAATGAAGTCACTTGTGGGGGGTTTCTACTGTTTAGGCACATCAGGGGCTCTGCAAACGTAACGACGACCGCAGACCTTTCCATCAAAGTCTGCATTTCAAAACGTCACTACTACCATTACGAGCCCTTACATGTGTCCAAACAATGGTTCCCCCCATATATGGGGTACCAGCGTACTCAGGACAAACTGGACAACAACTTTTGGGGTCCAATTTCTCCTGTTACTCTTGTGAAAAGAAAAATTAGCAAGCTAAAAAATCATTTTTTGGGGAAAAAAATGATTTGATATTTTCACAGCTTTGTGTTATAAACTTCTGTGAAGCACTTGTGGGTTCAAAGTGCTCACCACACATCTAGATAAGTTCCTTAGGGGGTCTAGTTTCCAAAATAGGGTCACTTGTGGGGGTTTCCACAGTTTAGGTACATCAGGGGCTCTGCAAATGTAACATGACGCCCGCAGACCATTCCATCAAAGTCAGCATTTCATAATGTCACTACTTCCCTTTCGAGCCCCGACGTGTGTCCAAACAATGGTCCCCCCAACATATGGGGTACCAGCATACTCAGGACAAACTGGACAACAACTTTTGGGGCCCAATTTATCCTGTTACCCTTGTGAAAAAAAAAATTGCTTGCTAAAAATAATTTTTTTTGAGGAAAAAAAATTATTTTTTTTATTTACACGGCTCTGCATTATAAACTTTTGTGAAGCACTTGGGGGCTCAAAGTGCTCACTATGCATCTAGATAAGTTCCTTAGGGGGTCTAGTTTCCAAAATGGGGTCATTTGTGGGGGAGCTCCAATGTTTAGGCACACAGAGGCTCTCCAAACACGACATGGTGTCCGCTAACGATTAGAGGTAATTTTCATTTCAAAAAGTCAAATGGTGCTCCTTCCCTTCTGAGCCCTGCCATGCGACCAAATAGTGTTTCCCCCCCACATATGGGGTACCAGCGTACTCAGGACAAACTGGACAACAAATTTTGTTGTCCAATTTCTCCTGTTAGCCATGTAAAAATAAAAAATAGCGTGCTAAAAAATCATTTTTGAGGAAAAAAATGATTTTTTTTTTCCACTGCTCTGCATTATAAACTTTTGTGAAGCACTTGGGGGTTCAAAGTGCTCACCACACATCTAGATAAGTTCCATAAGGGGTCTAGTTTCCAAAATGGGGTCATTTGTTGGGGGTTTTCACTGTTTAGGCACACAGGGGCTCTCCAAACGCGACATGGTGTCCGATAATGATTGGAGCCAATTTTCCATTCAAAAAGTCAAATAGCGCTCCTTCCCTTCCGGACGCTGCCGTGCACCCAAATAGTGGTTTATGACCACATATGAGGTATCAGTGTACTCAGGATAAATTGCTTAGGATCCATTTTATCCTGTTGCCCATGTGAAAATGAAAAAACTGAAGCTAAAAGAAATTTTTTGTGAAAAAAAAGTACTTTTTCTTACAGATGAATTTGTGAAGCACCTGGGGGTTCAAAATGATCACTATGCATCTAGATAAGTTCCTTGGGGGTCTAGTTTCCAAAATGGGGTCATTTGTGGGGGAGCTCCAATATTTAGGCACACAGGGACTCTCCAAACGCGACATGGCAACAGTTAAATATTCCAGCATATTTTCCATTCAAAAAGTCAAATGGCACTCCTTCCCTTCTGAGCCCTGCCGTGTACCCAAACAGTAGTGACCACATATGAGGTATTGGTGTACTCAGGAGAGAATGCCCAACAAATTTTAGGATCCATTTTATCCTTTTGCCCATGTGAAAATGAAAAAATTGATGTTAAAAAAAAATTTTTGTTGGAAAAAATAAAATGTCCATTTTTTCCTTCCACGTTGCTTTAGTTCCTGTGAAACACCTGAAGGGTTAATAATCTTCTTGAATGTAGTTTTGAATAGCTTGAGGGGTGCAGTTTTTAGAATGGTGTCATTTTGGGTATTTTCTGCCATATAGACCCCTCAAAGTGACTTCAAATGTGAGGTGGTCCCTAAAAAAAATGGTTTTGTTAATTTTGTTGTAAAAATGAGAAATCACTGGTCAACTTTTAACCCTTATAACTTCCTAACGAAAAAAAAATTTGCTTCCAAAATTGTGCTGATGTAAAGTAGACATGTGGGAAATGTTATTTAGTAACTATTTTGTGTCATATAGCTCTCTGGTTTAACAAAATAAAAAATTAAAATTTGAAAAGTGCAAAATTTTCTAAATTTTTGCCAAATTTCTGATTTGCAAAAATGGCCTGGTCATTAAGGTCAAAATAGGCTTGGTCATGAAGGGGTTAAACTGGAGTTCCTCACCATAGTCTGGGTGGTAACCGAGCGCTTCAAGCACTACTTGGCTTCAGCAAAGTTCACCATCTACACGGACAATAATCCGCTAACCCATCTTGAAACGGCAAAGCTAGGGGCACTTGAGCAGTGATGGATGGCCCAGCTGTCCAACTACGAATTTACCATCAAGTACCGAGCAGGGCATAAGAACGCTAATGCGGATGCGCTGTCCAGGATGCCCAATTCACCAGACGGGGAGAAGATCCAGAAGAACTCGAAGAAATCGAGTTACCAGCCTTCCACCATCCAGTTGCAGCCCAGCGCTCCCAAGGGGTGAGGAATAAGCGCTTTATCGTACGAGAGATAACGTTGAATCCATTACCCCATCATGAGTGGGCATCTAAAGGTGTGCCCTGATCAATTGAAAGACAAAGAGGAAGTACAAAACACTCCACGGCCCACAGTAGAGGTGGAAGAGAAGATCCATACTATCCTTGGAGAATTTCCTCAGATGTGGACACAAGTGAATCGGGCTATCATAGTACCAGTCCTAACCTTTCACCAGTCTACTGCTCCGGATGAAGCAGAGACTCTTAATGAAATGACTCCAGTAACAGATGCCACATCTGCAGTGGAATGTGGAAATCTGTCCCCTGCTAGCAGGGAATCTGTCAATCTCATGGTGAGTCTAAGAGTCAAGAGAAGACAGTCCAGAATACCAATATTACACAAGTCCACTTATAGCGTAGTGACTAGTGCACCAGCAGTAGACATTAGAGAACAGGTCAGGTCATCGGAGATACCTATACTGCAAAGATCCACTCGTAGTACCAAAGGTCAGATCCCTGTCCGTTATAGAGAATACATAATGTAAATAAATTAATAAGAATGTATAGATGTAACCATTAAGCATGAGAGCCTACAGAAACTTACTGTATGAACTTTTTAAGAATTCGTAATAACCAGTTGAAGGACAATTGGGCCACAGGACTATGTGTGGTCAGAACTTTATTTGTAAATAGTTACCCCAACTTGGCCTTGAAAATAAGCCACCGGCGTGGCCAAAAAAAACAGGCCCATCTACAGAGTGCCCTGTAGCCAAGCCCAGGGACGACACACAAAGTGGGCTAAGGCGGTTCCCACCAACCAAACCCCAGATACAAGGACCAAGACAATTCCTGGATGGCAGCGTAAGGACTGGTCGCTGCAGTAACAGTGTTATTGTTTCTTTTTCTTTTCTGGTTTTCAAAATTTTTACATTTTTAAGTCTTTGCAGATTGTCATTAATTTTTGTTGTTAACAGTTCTTGTTGTTTCCTCAGTCCGGGAGTATTGAACTTCACTTGGGGGGAATGTGACACCCCAGAGTCCAGTTGTCACAGTGACATTGCTTTCCTCTAAGGGGTAAAGTCATGCCTGGAGGCAGGAGGGGGGCCCCCATGCCAGGTAACATAGATTACATGACAATTCCTGCTGCAGGTCAGAAATCGGAGCTTCCTTATAAATTCTGGCCAGCAGATGGGGTTAGTGAGTCAGCAAGAAGTCAGCTGAGAGAGAGAGCAATGGAGTTGTCATGGAAATGAGAGCAGCTGAGCTCACGACACGAGTTAGTCAGTTGATGATGGGGAGCTGATCTGTGAAGAAGGAAAAGACAGGAGCAGAGACAAAAGGCTCTGGGGAAGCTAAAATTGCATATAGCTGACCCCAGAGCAAAGCGCTGATATAGAAAGAGGATGCCAGAGTCCTAGGAAGAACAGCAGCTGTATGCCCTGACCACCGAATCTGGAAGTACAGGGGACTGCAAATTCCTGGGTGACATTGAACACCTGAAGGCATGGCAGCAGATCGACAGCCCAGGGCTGACAGTGAAAAGGACAGTACCCGTGATATAGGCTCACACTGTCAGCCATACAGGTTAGAAACCATCACACAAGAGAGTCACAGCTTAGTTACAAACAGCAGGGACCCAAACACAAAGCGCAGAAGGAAGGTCCCAAACCCCACCTGGCAAGGTTGATCCCCTGAATGCCTCCAGACGAGCCGGACTCAATCCATCACCTGTATGTGGTACCCCGGAATGTGACACCCCAGAGTCCAGTTGTCACAGTGACATTGCTTTCCTCTAAGGGGTAAAGTCATGCCTGGAGGCAGGAGGGGGGCCCCCATGCCAGGTAACATAGATTACATGACAATTCCTGCTGCAGGTCAGAAATCGGAGCTTCCTTATAAATTCTGGCCAGCAGATGGGGTTAGTGAGTCAGCAAAAAGTCAGCTGAGAGAGAGAGCAATGGAGTTGTCATGGAAATGAGAGCAGCAGAGCTCACGACACGAGTTAGTCAGTTGACGATGGGGAGCTGATCTGTGAAGAAGGAAAGGACAGGAGCAGAGACAAAAGGCTCTGGGGAAGCTAAAATTGCCTATAGCTGACCCCAGAGCAAAGCGCTGATATAGAAAGAGGATGCCAGAGTCCTAGGCAGAACAGCAGCTGTATGCCCTGACCACCGAATCTGGAAGTACAGGGGACTGCAAATTCCGGGGTGACATTGAACACCTGAAGGCATGGCAGCAGATCGACAGCCCGGGGCTGACAGTGAAAAGGACAGTACCCGTGATATAGGCTCACACTGTCAGCCATACAGGTTAGAAACCATCACACAAGAGAGTCACAGCTTAGTTACAAACAGCAGGGACCCAAACACAAAGCGCAGAAGGAAGGTCCCAAACCCCACCTGGCAGGGTGGATCCCCTGAATGCCTCCAGACGAGCCGGACTCAATCCATCACCTGTATGTGGTACCACGGATTGCAACGACTTGCAAGTAAAAGGTAAAGAAACCTGCACCTTTCTGTGTCCTTCTCTTATTTCTCTGCACGCCACCGTTCAGCGCCATCTGAACCATTAATCAAATATATCTTTGCCCTGGGGCCCCCGCTCTCATTGCCGAACACCACGGGTGGCATCACACTTAAATATCACAAAACTTTCCTCAATTTTATTACTTGATGCCCAGGGCCACTGACCGGGTCACCGTCACCTTGACATCCCCCATTGAAGTTAACGGGCCTGGTACCGAGTAACCCACGGCCCTGCTGGGCGCTCCATACCCCCCTGGCTTCTGATTTTGGACTCTTTGACCACTCTGACTCACGGCTTGGCTGTGAGAAGTGACTAGCGCCACAGTTTGTAATTACAGTGATTTTGCTTTATACTACCATACAGCTACAAAGATCAGGGCTAAGAAAATGGTGAGCACTTTTTCCCTTGTGCTTATTATGATTTCTCAGTCTCATGCAAGGGACAAGGTACTATGCTTTTCTGACTATGACACATTTTTAAAGAAAATCTTTTGCTAAAAAGTATTTGCTTCTTGTAGTGCAGAGGCAGTTTCCTGTGATGGAGGAGAACTCTGACACTGTATCCTTTACAGTTGCAGAGAGAACTGCTCTCTCTTCTGCTCCACACTGATCACATAGATAGATGCAGAGCAGAACAGGAAACTACTGTAAATGAAGGGATATAACACAAAAAAGTCTCACAGTTCAATTAAGAAGAGGAGATCACAGAGTTTTTAAAGCTAAAATCATATAATTTTATTGAGCAATCAGTAAAATACAGAGTATATACACCTAAAGGCCAAGGGTATGCAAAACAACATAGTCAAACTATCAATCTAATATATAAAGCTCAAAGTGTGTATGTGTGTATGTATGTGTGTGTGTGTGTGTGTGTGTGTGTGTGTATGTTTGTTTGTATGTCCGGGATAGGCATCCGCACAGTCGCAGCTACAGCCACAAAATTTGGCACAGTCACACGTCTGGACCCCGAGAGCGTCCTAAGCTATGTTGTGAGGCGAAATTTTAACCCCGCGCGTTCCAATTCACCAAACAATTTTGCCCCTATCTACATACTGGGGGAAAAAGTGTGTGCGTGTCAAGCCCCGCCCCTCATTGTGATGTCACAATGCCCCTATTTGCATACTGGGGAAGCAGTGTGTGTGCGCGCCAAGCCCCGCCCCTCATTATGATGTCACAATGGTTGACTATGAGATGGAGGATGTGTGATTAGTATATGGGCACCGGACGATGGGATGGAGGATATGTATGATGGGTATATGGGAACGGCACTATGGGATGGAGGATATGTATATGGGCACAGGACTATGGGATGGAGGATATGTATGATGTATGATGGGTATATGGGAACGGGACTATGGGATGGAGGATGTGTGATGGGTATATGGGCACTGGACTATGGGATGGAGGATATGTATGACGGGTATATGGGCACGGGACTATGGGATGGCGGATATGTATATGGGTACGGGACTATGGGATGGAAGATGTGTGATGGGTATATGGGCACTGGACTATGGAATAGAGGATATGTTTGACGGGTATATGGGCACGGGACTATGGGATGGTGGATATGTATATGGGCACGGGATTATGGGATGGAGGATGTGTGATGGATATACGGGCACTGGACTATAGGATGGAGGATATGTATGACGGGTATATGGGCACGGGACTATGAGATGGCAGATATGTATGATGGGTATATGGGCACTCGACTATGGGATGGAGGATATGTATGATGGGTATATGGGCACGGGACTATGAGATGAAGGATGTGTGATGGGTATATGGGCACTCGACTATGGGATGGCGAATATGTATGATGGGTATATGGGCATGGGACTATGGGATGGAGAATATGTATGATGGGTATATGGGCATGGGACTATGGGATGGAGAATATGTGTGATGGGTATATGGGGATGGGACTATGGGATGGAGGTTGTGTGATGGGTATATGGGCACTCGACTTTGGGATGGAGGATATGTATGATGGGTAATTGGGCACGGGACTATGGGATGGCAGATATGTATGATGGGTATATGGGCATGGGACTATGGGATGGAGGATATGTATGATGGGTATATGGGCATGGGACTATGAGATGAAGGATGTGTGATGGGTATATGGGCACTCGACTATGGGATGGCGAATATGTATGATGGGTATATGGGCACGGGCCTATGGGATCGTGGATATGTATGATGGGTATATGGGCACGGGACTATGGGATGGAGGATAATTATAATTTTCTATAACTAACCACAGTTAGTTACTATGCCCGGGCAGCGCCGGGCTCTTCAGCTAGTCTAATATATAAAGCTCAATGTGTGTATGTATGTGTGTGTGTGTGTGTGTGTGTGTACGTCCGGGATTGGCATCCGCACCGTCGCAGCTGCAGCCACAAAATTTGGCACAGTCACACGTATGGACCCCGAGAGTGTCCTAAGCTATGTTGAGAGGCGAAATTTTAACCCCGCGCGTTCCAATTCACCAAACAATTTTGCCCCTATCTACATAATGGGGAAAAAGTGTGTGTGTATCAAGCCCCGCCCCTCATTACGATGTCATAATGGTTGACTATGGGATGGAGGATGTGTGATGGGTATATTAGCACTGGACTATTGGATGGAGGATAAGTATGGCGGGTATATGGGCACAGGACTATGGGATGGAGGATTTGTGATGGGTATATGGGCACGGGACTATGGGATGGAGGATAATTATAATTTGTTATAACTAACCACAGTTAGTTACTATGCCCGGGCAGCGCCGGGCTCTTCAGCTAGTCTAATATGTAAAGCTCAAGTGTGTGTATGTGTTGTGAGCTCATCTGTTCATTCACCTTTTGTGTCCGAGGATCTCCCTCTTCTGGTGAAGGAAGATAGTGAGGCTGATTACCAAACACCTGATCAGGTGGATGGTGACTGGGTAACGGGAACTTTTGACTGGATATAAGGCAGCCGACGCCCTTCTGAGTCGCTGGTGATTTCTCTGCTGGATTCTTGGAGACCAGTCTGATTCCTGCTTCCCAAAGATAAGTTTTTGCTCTGCTATTGAACTTATTAGTTTTGGTTTTGTTTACCTTGTTTTTTGGAGTTCAGCCATCCCCGGCCGGCGGTGTGCTGGATTCTTTTTCCTTGATCAGTGTTCTCTTTTGCTCTGCTTCCAGAATATTCTGAGTGCTGATATAGGGTTTGAAGTCTAGTGACTTCAGGGTCCTTTTTGCTTATCAGTAGTGTTGGTAATATTTTTAGCAGGGTTTTCTCGGATTGCAGACAGCAGCTTTTCTATCCTGTCCTTTTTAGTTAGCTTGGGCCCCATCGTTTGCTCAACCTATCTTTCTATCTGTGTTAGTGTTTTCATCTTGCTTCACCATCATTATATGTTGGGGGCTGCCTATTGCTTTGGGGTCTGCTCTGGGGCAGTCAGTTTTCCCTTTTCTCTCTTTAGGCTTATGTAGATCTCTGGCTGTGACGAGGTGTCTAGGATCACCGTAGGACACTCCACGGCTACTGCTAGTTGTGTGATAGGATTAGGGGTCTGCAATCCGCTAGTTTCCACCAACCTCTCTGTTTTTTTGGACTGAGCTTGTGTTTTGTTTTTTCCTCCTCGGTGACTCAATCATAACAGAATCACCAGCCATACCGCAGATTCTAGGGTACTCAAAAGCAGGAAGGAATTGTTTAAAAAAGGAAAAAAAAGGTGCCAGAATTTTTTTTTGTGTGTATATTTTTTCCTCTTTCTCTGAGGCCGTAGGAGGAATATTTTTTTTTTTTCTGATGGAGTTTAAGCAATTGTCTGATCGTGTGGAGCAGCTTGCTGCTGAGGTGTGGGGAATTTCCACGTATCTTGCTCTTTCACACGCTGCTGAACCAAAAATCCCCACTCCTGATGTGTTTTTTGGGGATCAGTCTAAATTTTTGAATTTTAAGAATAATTGTAAATTACTTCTTGCCTTGAAACCTAACTCATCTGGGAGCTCTGCGCAGCAGGTTAAGATTGTCATCTCCTTGCTGTGCGGCGATCCCGAGGATTGGGCGTTTTCTTTAGTACCAGATGATCCTATTATAACTAATGTGGATGCATTTTTTCAGGCCTTGGGGTTGTTGTATGATGAACCTAATGCGATTGATCAAGCTGAAAAGACCCTGTTGGCATTGAGCCAGGGTCAAGATTCTGCAGAACTGTACTGTCAAAAATTCCGAAAGTGGGCGGTCCTTACCACTAGGAATGATGGTGCCTTGGCAGCTCTCTTTCGGAAGGGTTTGTCAGAAACCGTGAAAGATACTATGGTGGGATTTCCTGTTCCCTCTGGTCTTGACGATTCTATGTCATTAGCCATTAAGGTTGATCGGCGTTTACGTGAACGTAAAATTATACGGGAAATGCTGCCACCTGTTGAACAAATGTCTGAACCTATGCAATGTGATAGAGTTTTGTCTAGGACGCAACATCAGGAGTTCAGAAGGAGTAATAAGCTGTGTTTTTTCTGTGGAGATGCCTCTCATATTATTTCTGTCTGCCCTAAACGAGAGAAACATTTTGCACACACATTTGCTGTAGGTAGTGTACAACCTAAGTTTCTTCTGGCAATTACTCTTACCTGCTCCCTGTCCACATTTTCTGCTAAAGCCTTTGTGGATTCAGGAGCAGCCTTGAACCTAATGGATTTAGATTTTGCTAAACGTTGTGGTTTCCCTATGACACCCCTGCGGATGCCTATTCCTTTGAGGGGTAATGATGCTACTCCTTTGGCGAAGAATAAGGCTGAGTTCACACGTGGCGTTTTTTTCGCGTTTCCGCTGTGGTTTTAACCGTGCGATTTTGCCGCGAAAACGCGAAAAATAAGCATCCCAAGCATTCCTATGGGATTCCGCAATGCTGTGCTAATGCTGCGGTTTTTACCGCGGCGGAATCGCTTCACGGTAAAAAAACGCAGCATGCTCATTAATTTGCGGAATCGCGGCAATCCCGCACCCATAGGAATACATTGTTCCGCTTACTTCCCGCATGTGGCTGCGCACACCATGCGGAAAGTAAGCAGAACAATTGCGGATGGTACCCACGGTCCGGAGGAGAGGAGGAGGCTGTCCTCCGCGCTTTGGGTACCATATCCCTGTAAAAAATAGAATTTAAAATAAAAAATATTGTTATTCTTACCTTCCGGCGTCCCGCGCAGTATTCCCACCTCTCTCCACGATCCCGTTCCCAGTAATCCTTTGCGAAAATGCCCGCGATGACATCCGTTCTCGCGGGATCGCGAAGTCTCCCGGTCATTTGCGCGACTTCATCGCGAATTACCTCGAGACATCGCGATCCCGCGAGAACGGACGTCATCGCGGGCATTTTCGCAAAGGATTACTGGGAACGGATGCGCGGGACATCGGAAGGTAAGAATAACACCATTTTTTATTTTTTTTACATTCTATCTTTTACTACTGATGCTGCATAGGCGGCCTCAGTAGTAAAAAGTTGGTCACACTCGTCAAACACTGTTTGATGAGTGTGACCAACCTGTCAATCAGTTCTCCAAGCGATGCTACAAATTGCTTGGAGAACTCTAGCATTTTGCAAGCTAATTACGCTTGCAAAATGCTAGTTTTGCCACGGGAAAATCGCGGGAATTTAAAATGCGATTTTCCCGCGGAATGGAATTCCGGAATTCTCGCGGTAATTTCCGCGACAGTTCCGGTACGTGTGCACTTAGCCTTAACCTCAGTTTCGGACCCAGGTGGTAATGCGGGTCGCCCCAGACCATCAAGAAAATTCAAGATTTTTGGTGTTGCATAATTTGCATGATACCATCGTGCTGGGGTTTCCCCTGGTTGCAAATCCATAATCCAGTTTTGGATTGGAAATCTGTGTCTGTGGTGAGTTGGGGTTGTCGATGTGCTCTTAGTGACACTCTTATTTTCTCCACCTCTCCCCAGTCGCATGAGGTTCTTGACTATTTGGCTGATTTTTATGATGTGTTTAGTGAGAGTAATTCTGCATCTTTGCCTCCTCATAGGAGTTATGACTGTGCAATTGAGCTGAGTCCGGGGTGTAAATTTCCCAAGGGTCGACTTTTTAATTTATCTGTACCCGAACATGAGGCTATATTAAGGAGTCGTTGGAGAAGGGTCATATTAGACCATCCTCTTCAACCTTGGGTGCTGGGGTTTTTTTTTGTGGCCAAGAAGGATGGTTCATTAAGGCCCTGTATTGACTATTGCTCCCTTAACAAAATTACTGTTAAATATCGGTATCCATTACCCCTGATTTCTGACCTATTTTCTAGAGTTGAAGGTGCTTGCTGGTTTACCAAGCTTGACCTCAGGGGGGCGTATAATCTTATTCGCATTAAGCATGGGGATGAATGGAAGACAGCGTTTAATACTCCGGAGGGACATTTTGAGTACCTGGGATTGCCTTTTGGGCTCACTAACGCCCCTTCTGTCTTCCAGTGCTTCATGAATGATATTTTCCGGGACTTTGTGGATAAGTTTCTGATCATCTATTTGAATGATATTTTGATCTTTTCCAGGGATTGGGACTCTCATGTGGAACATGTTCGGACTGTGTTCCAGATTTTGAGGGAAAACTCCCTGTATGTTAAGGGATCGGAATGTCTTTTTGGTGTACAGAGGATTTCATTTTTGGGATTTATTTTGTCTCCGTCAACTATTGAAATGGACCCGGCCAAGGTACAGGCCATTTATGATTGGGTGCAGCCCACTTCTTTGAAGGCTCTCCAGAAGTTTTTGGGTTTTGCTAATTTTTATAGTAAGTTTATAGCCAATTTTTCTGTTATTGCCAAACCATTGATTGATTTGACTAAGAAGGGCGCTGATTTGCTGAATTGGTCTCCAGAAGCTGTTTCTTCTTTTCAGGAGCTGAAGCGGAGGTTCACTTCCTCTCCGGTTTTGCGACAACCCGATGTCTCACTTCCATTTCAGGTGGAGGTGGATGCTTCAGAGACTGGTGCAGGAGCTGTTTTGTCCCAAAAAGATCCTGTAACATCTAAAATGAACCCCTGTGCTTTCTGTTCCCGAAAGTTCTCTCCTTCGGAATGCAACTATGATGTTTGGAATCGAGAACTGTTGGCCATGAAGTGGGCATTTGAGGAGTGGAGACATTGGTTGGAGGGAGCTAGACATCAAGTTATGGTCCTCACTGACCACAAGAATTTGATCTACCTTGAGTCAGCTAAAAGCTTGAATCCAAGACAGGCCAGGTGGGCCTTGTTTTTCACACATTTTGATTTTGTGGTCTCCTTTCTCCCGGGCACTAAGAATGTTAAGGCTGATGCCCTCTCTAGGAGTTTTTTGGCCGATTCTCCTATTGTGACCAAGCCTGCTACCATCTTAGGTGAGTGGTGGATCTTTCTGCCATCTTGCCTGATTTGAGACGTGCTCTGGAGAAGTTTCAGGAGGATAAGACTGAGCGTTGTCCCAGTGGTAGGTTGTATGTTCCTGACCAGTGGAGGAGGAAAGTGATGTCTGAGGTTCATTGCTCCGCGTTGGCTGGTCATCCAGGTATTTTTGGTACTAGAGATTTGGTGAGTCGATCTTTTTGGTGGCCTGCCTTGTCTCGTGATGTCAGAAATTTTGTGCAGTCCGGTGGGACTTGCTCCCGAACTAAGCCTTGTTCTCGTTCTAGTGGGTTGTTGATGCCTTTGCCGGTGCCCAGGAGGCCATGGACCCATATTTCAATGGATTTTATTTCTGATCTGCCTGTCTCTCAGAGGATGACTGTTATCTGGGTGATTTGTGATAGATTCTCTAAGTTGGTCCATCTTGTACCACTCCCTAAGTTGCCATATTCCTCAGAGTTGGTGCCCTTGTTTTTGCAACAGGTGGTTCGCTTGCACGGGATTCCTGAGAACATTGTATCGGACAGAGGAGTTCAGTTTGTCTCTAGATTCTGGAGGACCTTTTGTTCCAAGTTGGGAATTCAGTTGTCCTTCTCCTCTGCATTTCACCCTCAGACCAATGGGCAGATGGAGAGAACAAACCAGACTTTGGAGGCTTATTTGAGATGTTTTATATCTGCTGATCAGGATGATTGGGTCTCATTTTTACCCTTGGCCGAATTTGCTTTAAATAATAGAGCTAGTTCTGCCACTTTGATGTCACCTTTTTTCTGTAACTTTGGGTTTCATCCTCGATTTTCTTCAGGGCAGGTGGAGTCTTCTGCCTGTCCAGGGGTTGACACTGTGGTGGAAAGAATGCTGCAGATTTGGGACCAAGTGGTGGATAACTTGTCTCTTTCCCAGGAAAAGGCCAAGCGGTTTTCTAACCGGCATAGGACCATTGGTCCCCGGTTTAAGGTGGTTGATATGGTCTGGTTGTCATCAAAGAATATCTCTATGAAAGTAGCTTCTCCAAAGTTTAAACCTAGATTTATTGGACCTTACAAGATTTTGGAGATTATTAATCCAGTCTCTTTTCGATTGGCTTTTCCTGTCACATTTAAGATTCATAATGTGTTTCATAAGTCCTTGTTGAAGAGGTTTGTTGAACCAGTGGTTCCTATGGCGGCACCTCCTCACCCTGTGTTGGTTGAAGGTAACATGGAATATGAGGTAGAGAAGATACTGGATTCCCGTCTGGCTAGACGGAGACTCCAGTATTTGGTTAAGTGGAAGGGTTATGGTCAGGAGGATAATTCCTGGGTTTCTGCCTCGGATATTCATGCCGAAAGATTGGTGCGTGCTTTTCATCGAGCTCATCCTGATCGGCCTGGTGGCTTGGATGAGGGTTCGGTGACCCCTCCTCAAGGGGAAGGTACTGTTGTGAGCTCATCTGTTCATTCATCTTTTGTGTCCGAGGATCTCCCTCTTCTGGTGAAGGAAGATAGTGAGGCTGATTACCAAACACCTGATCAGGTGGATGGTGACTGGGTAACGAGAACTTCTGACTGGATATAAGGCAGCCGATGCCCTTCTGAGTCGCTGGTGATTTCTCTGCTGGATTCTTGGAGACCAGTCTGATTCCTGCTTCCCAAAGATAAGTTTTTGCTCTGCTATTGAAATTATTAGTTTTGGTTTTGTTTACCTTGTTTTTTGGAGTTCAGCCATCCCCGGCCGGGGGTGTGCTGGATTCTATTTCCTTGATCAGTGTTCTCTTTTGCTCTGCTTCCAGAATATTCTGAGTGCTGATATAGGGTTTGAAGTCTAGTGACTTCAGGGTCCTTTTTGCTTATCAGTCGTGTTGGTAATATTTTTAGCAGGGTTTTCTCGGATTGCAGACAGCAGCTTTTCTATCCTGTCCTTTTTAGTTAGCTTGGGCCCCATCGTTTGCTCAACCTATCTTTCTATCTGTGTTAGTGTTTTCATCTTGCTTCACCATCATTATATGTTGGGGGCTGCCTATTGCTTTGGGGTCTGCTCTGGGGCAGTCAGTTTTCCCTTTTCTCTCTTTAGGCTTATGTAGATCTCTGGCTGTGACGAGGTGTCTAGGATCACCGTAGGAACACTCCACGGCTACTGCTAGTTGTGTGATAGGATTAGGGGTCTGCAATCCGCTAGTTTCCACCAACCTCTCTGTTTTTTTGGGCTGAGCTTGTGTTTTGTTTTTTCCTCCTCGGTGACTCAATCATAACAGAATCACCAGCCATACCGCAGATTCTAGGGTACTCAAAAGCAGGAAGGAATTGTTTAAAAAAGGAAAAAAAAGGAAAAAAAAAAGGTGCCAGAATTTTTTTTTGTGTGTATATTTTTTCCTCTTTCTCTGAGGCCGTAGGAGGAATATTTTTTTTTTTTCTGATGGAGTTTAAGCAATTGTCTGATCGTGTGGAGCAGCTTGCTGCTGAGGTGTGGGGAATTTCCATGTATCTTGCTCGTTCACACGCTGCTGAACCAAAAATCCCCACTCCTGATGTGTTTTTTGGGGATCGGTCTAAATTTTTGAATTTTAAGAATAATTGTAAATTACTTCTTGCCTTGAAACCTAACTCATCTGGGAGCTCTGCGCAGCAGGTTAAGATTGTCATCTCCTTGCTGTGCGGCGATCCCGAGGATTGGGCGTTTTCTTTAGTACCAGATGATCCTATTATAACTAATGTGGACGCATTTTTTCAGGCTTTGGGGTTGTTGTATGATGAACCTAATGCGATTGATCAAGCTGAAAAGACCCTGTTGGCATTGAGCCAGGGTCAAGATTCTGCAGAACTGTACTGTCAAAAATTCCGAAAGTGGGCGGTCCTTACCACTAGGAATGATGGTGCCTTGGCAGCTCTCTTTCGGAAGGGTTTGTCAGAAACCGTGAAAGATACTATGGTGGGATTTCCTGTTCCCTCTGGTCTTGACGATTCTATGTCATTAGCCATTAAGGTTGATCGGCGTTTACGTGAACGTAAAATTATATGGGAAATGCTGCCACCTGTTGAACAAATGTCTGAACCTATGCAATGTGATAGAGTTTTGTCTAGGACGCAACATCAGGAGTTCAGAAGGAGTAATAAGCTGTGTTTTTTCTGTGGAGATGCCTCTCATATTATTTCTGTCTGCCCTAAACGAGAGAAACGTTTTGCACACACATTTGCTGTAGGTAGTGTACAACCTAAGTTTCTTCTGGCAATTACTCTTACCTGCTCCCTGTCCACATTTTCTGCTAAAGCCTTTGTGGATTCAGGAGCAGCCTTGAACCTAATGGATTTAGATTTTGCTAAACGTTGTGGTTTCCTTATGACACCCCTGCGGACGCCTATTCCTTTGAGGGGTAATGATGCTACTCCTTTGGCGAAGAATAAGGCTGAGTTCACACGTGGCGTTTTTTTCGCGTTTCTGCGGCGGTTTTAACCGCGCGATTTTGCCGCGAAAAATAAGCATCCCAAGCATTCCTATGGGATTCCGCAATGCTGTGCTAAAGCTGCGGTTTTTACCGCGGCGGAATCGCTTCACGGTAAAAAAACGCAGCATGCTCATTAATTTGCGGAATCGCGGCCATCCCGCACCCATAGGAATACATTGTTCCACTTACTTCCCGCATGTGGCTGCGCACACCATGCGGAAAGTAAGCAGAACAATTGCGGATGGTACCCACGGTCCGGAGGAGAGGAGGAGGCTGTCCTCCGCGCTTTGGGTACCATATCCCTGTAAAAAATAGAATTTAAAATAAAAAATATTGTTATTCTTACCTTCCGGCGTCCCGCGCAGTATTCCCACCTCTCTCCACGATCCCGTTCCCAGTAATCCTTTGCGAAAATGCCCGCGATGACATCCGTTCTCGCGGGATCGCGAAGTCTCCCGGTCATTCGCGCGACTTCATCGCGAATTACCTCGAGACATCGCGATCCCGCGAGAACGGACGTCATCGCGGGCATTTTCGCAAAGGATTACTGGGAACGGATGCGCGGGACATCGGAAGGTAAGAATAACACCATTTTTTATTTTTTTTACATTCTATCTTTTACTACTGATGCTGCATAGGCGGCCTCAGTAGTAAAAAGTTGGTCACACTCGTCAAACACTGTTTGATGAGTGTGACCAACCTGTCAATCAGTTCTCCAAGCGATGCTACAGATCGCTTGGAGAACTCTAGCATTTTGCAAGCTAATTACGCTTGCAAAATGCTAGTTTTGCCGCGGGAAAATCGCGGGAATTTAAAATGCGATTTTCCCGCGGAATGGAATTCCGGAATTCTCGCGGTAATTTCCGCGACAGTTCCGGTACGTGTGCACTTAGCCTTAACCTCAGTTTTGGACCCAGGTGGTAATGCGGGTCGCCCCAGACCATCAAGAAAATTGCAGATTTTTGGTGTTGCATAATTTGCATGATACCATCGTGCTGGGGTTCCCCTGGTTGCAAATCCATAATCCAGTTTTGGATTGGAAATCTGTGTCTGTGGTGAGTTGGGGTTGTCGATGTGCTCTTAGTGACACTCCTATTTTCTCCACCTCTCCCCAGTCGCATGAGGTTCTTGACTATTTGGCTGATTTTTATGATGTGTTTAGTGAGAGTAATTCTGCATCTTTGCCTCCTCATAGGAGTTATGACTGTGCAATTGAGCTGAGTCCAGGGTGTAAATTTCCCAAGGGTCGACTTTTTAATTTATCTGTACCCGAACATGAGGCTATATTAAGGAGTCGTTGGAGAAGGGTCATATTAGACCATCCTCTTCAACCTTGGGTGCTGGGTTTTTTTTTTGTGGCCAAGAAGGATGGTTCATTAAGGCCCTGTATTGACTATCGCTCCATTAACAAGATTACTGTTAAATATCGGTATCCATTACCCCTGATTTCTGACCTATTTTCTAGAGTTGAAGGTGCTTGCTGGTTTACCAAGCTTGACCTCAGGGGGGCGTATAATCTTATTCGCATTAAGCATGGGGATGAATGGAAGACAGCGTTTAATACTCCGGAGGGACATTTTGAGTACCTGGGATTGCCTTTTGGGCTCACTAACGCCCCTTCTGTCTTCCAGTGCTTCATGAATGATATTTTCCGGGACTTTGTGGATAAGTTTCTGATCATCTATTTGAATGATATTTTGATCTTTTCCAGGGATTGGGACTCTCATGTGGAACATGTTCGGACTGTGTTCCAGATTTTGAGGGAAAACTCCCTGTATGTTAAGGGATCGGAATGTCTTTTTGGTGTACAGAGGATTTCATTTTTGGGATTTATTTTGTCTCCGTCAACTATTGAAATGGACCCGGCCAAGGTACAGGCCATTTATGATTGGGTGCAGCCCACTTCTTTGAAGGCTCTCCAGAAGTTTTTGGGTTTTGCTAATTTTTATAGTAAGTTTATAGCCAATTTTTCTGTTATTGCCAAACCATTGATTGATTTGACTAAAAAGGGCGCTGATTTGCTGAATTGGTCTCCAGAAGCTGTTTCTTCTTTTCAGGAGCTGAAGCGGAGGTTCACTTCCTCTCCGGTTTTGCGACAACCCGATGTCTCACTTCCATTTCAGGTGGAGGTGGATGCTTCAGAGACTGGTGCAGGAGCTGTTTTGTCCCAAAAAGATCCTGTAACATCTAAAATGAACCCCTGTGCCTTCTTTTCCCGAAAGTTCTCTCCTTCGGAATGCAACTATGATGTTTGGAATCGAGAACTGTTGGCCATGAAGTGGGCATTTGAGGAGTGGAGACATTGGTTGGAGGGAGCTAGACATCAAGTTATGGTCCTCACTGACCACAAGAATTTGATCTACCTTGAGTCGGCTAAAAGCTTGAATCCGAGACAGGCCAGGTGGGCCTTGTTTTTCACACATTTTGATTTTGTGGTCTCCTTTCTCCCGGGCACTAAGAATGTTAAGGCTGATGCCCTCTCTAGGAGTTTTTTGGCCGATTCTCCTATTGTGACCAAGCCTGCTACCATCTTAGGTGAGGGGGTGGATCTTTCTGCCATCTTGCCTGATTTGAGACGTGCTCTGGAGAAGTTTCAGGAGGATAAGACTGAGCGTTGTCCCAGTGGTAGGTTGTATGTTCCTGACCAGTGGAGGAGGAAAGTGATGTCTGAGGTTCATTGCTCCACGTTGGCTGGTCATCCAGGTATTTTTGGTACTAGAGATTTGGTGAGTCGATCTTTTTGGTGGCCTGCCTTGTCTCGTGATGTCAGAAATTTTGTGCAGTCCGGTGGGACTTGCTCCCGAACTAAGCCTTGTTCTCGTTCTAGTGGGTTGTTGATGCCTTTGCCGGTGCCCAGGAGGCCATGGACCCATATTTCAATGGATTTTATTTCTGATCTGCCTGTCTCTCAGAGGATGACTGTTATCTGGGTGATTTGTGATAGATTCTCTAAGATGGTCCATCTTGTACCACTCCCTAAGTTGCCATATTCCTCAGAGTTGGTGCCCTTGTTTTTGCAACAGGTGGTTCGCTTGCACGGGATTCCTGAGAACATTGTATCGGACAGAGGAGTTCAGTTTGTCTCTAGATTCTGGAGGACCTTTTGTTCCAAGTTGGGAATTCAGTTGTCCTTCTCCTCTGCATTTCACCCTCAGACCAATGGGCAGACGGAGAGAACAAACCAGACTTTGGAGGCTTATTTGAGATGTTTTATATCTGCTGATCAGGATGATTGGGTCTCATTTTTACCCTTGGCTGAATTTGCTTTAAATAATAGAGCTAGTTCTGCCACTTTGATGTCACCTTTTTTCTGTAACTTTGGGTTTCATCCTCGATTTTCTTCAGGGCAGGTGGAGTCTTCTGCCTGTCCAGGGGTTGACACTGTGGTGGAAAGAATGCTGCAGATTTGGGACCAAGTGGTGGATAACTTGTCTCTTTCCCAGGAAAAGGCCAAGCGGTTTTCTAACCGGCATAGGACCATTGGTCCCCGGTTTAAGGTGGATGATATGGTCTGGTTGTCATCAAAGAATATCTCTATGAAAGTAGCTTCTCCAAAGTTTAAACCTAGATTTATTGGACCTTACAAGATTTTGGAGATTATTAATCCAGTCTCTTTTCGATTGGCTTTTCCTGTCACATTTAAGATTCATAATGTGTTTCATAAGTCCTTGTTGAAGAGGTTTGTTGAACCAGTGGTTCCTATGGCGGCACCTCCTCACCCTGTGTTGCTTGATGGTAACATGGAATATGAGGTAGAGAAGATACTGGATTCCCGTCTGGCTAGACGGAGACTCCAGTATTTGGTTAAGTGGAAGGGTTATGGTCAGGAGGATAATTCCTGGGTTTCTGCCTCGGATATTCATGCCGAAAGATTGGTGCGTGCTTTTCATCGAGCTCATCCTGATCGGCCTGGTGGCTTGGATGAGGGTTCGGTGACCCCTCCTCAAGGGGAAGGTACTGTTGTGAGCTCATCTGTTCATTCATCTTTTGTGTCCGAGGATCTCCCTCTTCTGGTGAAGGAAGATAGTGAGGCTGATTACCAAACACCTGATCAGGTGGATGGTGACTGGGTAACGGGAACTTCTGACTGGATATAAGGCAGCCGATGCCCTTCTGAGTCGCTGGTGATTTCTCTGCTGGATTCTTGGAGACCAGTCTGATTCCTGCTTCCCAAAGATAAGTTTTTGCTCTGCTATTGAACTTATTAGTTTTGGTTTTGTTTACCTTGTTTTTTGGAGTTCAGCCATCCCCGGCCGGGGGTGTGCTGGATTCTATTTCCTTGATCAGTGTTCTCTTTTGCTCTGCTTCCAGAATATGCTGAGTGCTGATATAGGGGTTGAAGTCTAGTGACTTCAGGGTCCTTTTTGCTTATCAGTTGTGTTGGTAATATTTTTTAGCAGGGTTTTCTCTGATTGCAGCTTTTCTGTCCTGTCCTTTTTAGTTAGCTTGGGCCCCATCATTTGCTCAACCTATCTTTCTATCTGTGTTAGTGTTTTCATCTTGCTTCACCGTCATTATATGTTGGGGGCTGCCTATTGCTTTGGGGTCTGCTCTGGGGCAGTCAGTTTTTCCCTTTTCTCTCTTTAGGCTTATGTAGATCTCCGGCTGTGACGAGTTGTCTAGGATCACCGTAGGAACACTCCACGGCTACTGCTAGTTGTGTGATAGGATTAGGGGTCTGCAGTCCACTAGTTTCCAACCTCTCTGTTTTTCTGGGCTGAGCTTGTGTTTTGTTTTTTCCTCCTCGGTGACTCAATCATAACATGTATGTATGTATGTATGTGTGTGTGTGTGTATGTCCGGAATTGGCATCCGCACCGTCGCAGCTACAGCCACAAAATTTGGCACAGTCACACGTCTGGACCCCGAGCGTGTCCCAGGCTATGTTGTGAGGCGAAATTTTAACCCCGCACGTTCCAATTCACCAATTTTGCCCCTATCTACATAGTGGGGAAAAAGTGTGTGTGTATCAAGCCCCGCCCCTCATTATGATGTCATAATGGTTGCCATGGCGACGTTGATGTCATCATAGGTTGCAAGCCCCGCCACTCATTATGATGTCATAATGGTTGACTATGGGATGGAGGATGTGTGATGGGTATATGGGCACTGGACTATGGGATGGCAGATATGTATGATGGGTATATGGGCACGGGACTATGGGATGGAGGATGTGTGATGGGTACATGGGCACTGGACTATGGGATGGAGGTTATGTATGACGGGTATATGGGCACGGGACTATGGGATGGCGGATATGTATGATGGTTATATGGGCACGGGACTATGGGATGGAGGATGTGTGATGGGTACATGGGCACTGGACTATGGGATGGAGGTTATGTATGACGGGTATATGTGCACGGGACTATGGGATGGCGGATATGTATGATGGTTATATGGGCACGGGACTATGGGATGGAGGATGTGTGATGGGTACATGGGCACTGGACTATGGGATGGAGGATATGTATGATGGGTATATGGGCACGGGCCTATGGGATGGTGGATATGTATGATGAGTATATGGGTACAAGACTATTGGATGGAGGATAATTATAATTTGTTATAACTAACCACAGTTAGTTACTATGCCCGGGCTGCGCCGGGCTCTTCAGTTAGTATGAGATAAAGCACGGTAGGCCAGCAGTCTTTTAAGGAGCTGACATAATAAGCCAATGCTTCCTACTGCCACACACATGTGAAAATGTACATACAAATGAGAGCTCTAATAACAACCGCCCATCCAACTAAACAAGTGCATCACAACTGTGGGGAGGTTGAGCTGGGTACGGTTCTGTCTGTGATAGGAGACAGAGTTTGACAGCATGTGTCATGTGGCAGTCTGCCCATCAGAGGTCACTGGAGAGCGCCGATGGCAGTGATTATGTAACTGTCATTTGAGTGTTACATGACTGCCAGAGGTCAAGGTGACTCTGATTGGGCAGAGGTGACTGTCAGGTGACAGAGGGTGGGGCTACCTGGTCTGCCTGAATAAATACTGAGGTAAGCCTCCAGAAGCTTCAGTCAGCCAGAGGAGCTCACAGGTTAGGAGAGTCTGTCACACAAAGGAGACCCCTCAGAGACTTTGGACAGTGGAAACGGTCACGGGGGGGTGACCCTATAGGACATTGGTCAAAGGCAGAGACGGCCTGTGAGGACCTGGATTATTGGTGGACTTTGTAAGGTGAAACGCCGTGGTGGATTGGCCTAGGGCAGCCACGGCGGATAGAGCCACGAAGTACGCCTGACAGAGAAAGTGTACAAGTGAAGGTACCCGGGCCTGTCTGCAGGAGGATAACAGTGTGAAACATCTGTCGTGTTTTGTTCTGGTCGTCGTGAGGGCTGCTAATAAAAGCAAACCTGTTGAATACAATTCCTGCCTCTGTCTCGTGCCTGTCGACGTCAAGAAGTGGGTCACCCCCCCATTCCTGTGAGTACAGCACACCTCCGCCACCTACCAGCCACACCACCTAAATACCACAGCACGCTACCCTCCGCCCCAGCCTGCCACCGGTCTCTACATTTGGCGTAGTCGGCAGGATCCATCGCCGCCAATACAACATTTTCAGCAGCAGGCCTGCCACCAAGGAGCAAAGGCCCCAAGCTGTGTGGGGTGAAGTACTGCTTTGTCTTGTTCCCTGTGGATTACAATTTGGAGAACTGGACTGTGAATTGCTGACTGTTAAAAAATTGACTGTGGTGATTTGGGGCCCAAAGCAACAGGCACAGACACTGCTGTTTGTTCTGGATGGCTCGTGGCTTTATAGCATCCGCCCCTGGAGGGAGTGGTGTTCGTTGGAAGAGAACTGCACCCTCATGTTCCAAAATTTGGAAACCTGCCCAGGGAGTTTCCCTGTGGAGCTGTCGGGCCTGGAGGCCGGCCCTGCCGGACAGCGGGGTGAAGACTCATGGCTAAGAATGGAGCGATGGGAAAGTCTGCAGGGAGCAGCGGCGGCTGTAAAGGTGAGCGTGCCACGGTCCCACCTGCAGCATTCCACCCCAGCCTGATTTCTACGCTCCCAGTATCGGACAGACCACGGGGTCCCGACACTGGCCCTCAGCCTCCCCGCCTGACGCCTTGTGCGGTGATGCCGGCTGTTCCGGATGACGGTGTGTCCCCTGCCAGACTGACGGCCGCTGTATCAGCCACGCTCCCGGCCCCAACTGAAACCGGACTTACGGTTGCAATGTCTGCAATACCAGAGAGCGCGGCCGCTGCCTCATCTGTGGCCCCGCCCGTGGAGACCTTGGTTCCAACTGCGGCCTCCCCTGCGGCCGCGCCGACGTCGCTGCCAAAGCCGGCTGCAGCCTATACGACACCAGAGCCTGTGGCCGCTTCTGCCTCGCCCATGACCTCGACTGCGGCCCGCCCACCGGACTCTGCGGCTTACGCCGGACCTTCCACTTGGTTGGCGGAGATAATTGCAAAGAAAAAGGCCAGAGAGCGGGAGGTATGGGCACTGCTACATAAGGAAGGAGAGGCCGCCATGACTACCCCTCAATCATATGGGCGGCTTGTACATGCTAAGACCGCTAAAGGCTACGGGTTCATCTGGGACCTCGCCACCAGCCACAAAGACTACCTCAATGTGACCCCCATAGGACATGGACGGGCTCTGTGGGAGGGAGACCCGGTCTCCTATTACAACGAATACTGCCCCTGCGGCAGCTATACGGTAGCGGTCATCACCTACCCCTGAGGGGTATGAGCCTCCATAGAAAGAGACAAGGATTCCTGGGTCTTGGGCATCAGGGACACTCGAGGCCCAGAGGTATTTTTAGCATCCCAGGGACTTCACGGCTGTGGAGTTCCCTGCTAATTGGCGAAACATCGGCCGCCAGGAGGTGGCCCGGAGCATCCTGCTAAATGAACTGCCGGGGACTCTCATGCGCCGTTGCACGACCTGGGGACAGTTCGAAGTCCTCAATTGTGTAATAAGTGCGCCCACTCTTGGTGTAGCGGGGATGCATACGGGGGAGTGCTCTCCTCAAAGAAAGGGGGAACACTAGTGTCCTTGTTTGTTAAAAATTTAAAGATGTTATGCTTTATTTAAAAAAAAAAAATGCTTTGCATAATGATACTGGTAGATATAGGTAACAAAACTAGTGAGTAATTTAAGCATAGTATGGTACGTAATGTAGAATGCTGCAAAGAAGAGGGTAAATATTGTACCCATCAAAAAGTAATGTATGTCGAAGCTATGTGTAATATGTATAGTGAGTTAGAAATGTTATTTGAAAAATGAAAATGTGTATTCAGCAGGTCCCGGGTACGTGGAATATGCCGACCCTGACGATGTTAAGCTAAAAGGACGACGGGACAGAGAGAAGGCAAAATGGACCGGGTGCCTGAGTAAGAGATGTCTGTGTGACACAGGAGTTTGTGTGACACAGAGAGGTCTGTGCGACCGGGAGACTGTGTGATGCAGGGAAGACAGTGTGACAAGAGGGTCTGTGTGACGGAAAGTATGTGCGACTCAGGTGACGACCATGTCAGGTATTGACACCACGTTCATCCTCAGGACGCAAATTGTCGAGGACGACAATGGGCAAAGGAAGGGAGAATGTGGGGAGGTTGAGCTGGGTACGGTTCTGTCTGTGATAGGAGACAGAGTTTGACAGCATGTGTCATGTGGCAGTCTGCCCATCAGAGGTCACTGGAGAGCGCCGATGGCAGTGATTATGTAACTGTCATTTGAGTGTTACATGACTGCCAGAGGTCAAGGTGACTCTGATTGGGCAGAGGTGACTGTCAGGTGACAGAGGGTGGGGCTACCTGGTCTGCCTGAATAAATACTGAGGTAAGCCTCCAGAAGCTTCAGTCAGCCAGGGGAGCTCACAGGTTAGGAGAGTCTGTCACACAAAGGAGACCCCTCAGAGACTTTGGACAGTGGAAACGGTCACGGGGGGGTGACCCTATAGGACATTGGTCAAAGGCAGAGACGGCCTGTGAGGACCTGGATTATTGGTGGACTTTGTAAGGTGAAACGCCGTGGTGGATTGGCCTAGGGCAGCCACGGCGGATAGAGCCACGAAGTACGCCTGACAGAGAAAGTGTACAAGTGAAGGTACCCGGGCCTGTCTGCAGGAGGATAACAGTGTGAAACATCTGTCGTGTTTTGTTCTGGTCGTCGTGAGGGCTGCTAATAAAAGCAAACCTGTTGAATACAATTCCTGCCTCTGTCTCGTGCCTGTCGACGTCAAGAAGTGGGTCACCCCCCCATTCCTGTGAGTACAGCACACCTCCGCCACCTACCAGCCACACCACCTAAATACCACAGCACGCTACCCTCCGCCCCAGCCTGCCACCGGTCTCTACACAACAATGCCCTATCAAAAGAGGCGTGAATAAATGCAAAATGTCATACTAAAGTTACACTTACATGTTGTCAGTGCTACCTCCTGAGGAAGCCACAGCGTAACGCGTGTAGGGGCGGCAGGCCTGGGCAGTGGTATCACTCACAACATGTAAGTGTAACTTTAGTATGACATTTTGCATTTATTCACGCCTCTTTTGATAGGGCATTGTTGTGATGCACTTGTTTAGTTGGATGGGTAGTTGTAATTAGAGCTCTCATTTGTATGTACATTTTCATATGTGTGTGGCAGCAGGAAGCATTGGCTTATTATGTCAGCTCCTTAATAGACTGCTCTGCAACCGTGCTTTATCTCATATTGATAGATTGACTATGCTGTTTTGCATACCCTTGGCCTTTAGCTGTATATACTCTGTATTTTACTGATTGCTCAATAAAATTATATGATTTTAGCTTTAAAAACTCTGTGATCTCCTCTTCTTAATTGAACTGTGAGACTTTTTTGTGTTATATGCTATTTGAGTTGTGCTGTTTCCTCTGAATAGGGTAGTGTGTATCTAATTTGTAAATGAAGGGAGGCTGCAAGAGCTGTGCAGCGGCGTGACCTTGACACGAGTAACTCTAGGAACTTTCAGGTCATGTGACTGATCAAGACTTAAAAGGTGCCTGAAATAATCAAGTGGAAGGTCCTACAAATGCTCTGCTGTCGCAGCCTCCGTAAAGGTCCCAATCACAAACTGGACGATGTGGTAATGCATAATGTGTGTATCTATATGTGCATGAAGCAGAGCTGTGCATATCTATATGTACATGTAGCAGAGCTGTGTATGTCTATATGTCCATGTAGAAGGTTGAGAAGGAGGGAGAGGGATTGCGGAGCTTACCATTTAGATTGAAATCAGAATTTCAAACTGGAATTCCTCCTGAAGGTGCTCACGGACGAAATGGTAGAAAAAGGGAGAAGGTCATCAGCACAACCATCCAGGATATGATAAAAACTGATTCTTTATTGAAAACTGATTAAAATATTAAAATTGAAACCTCAGGTCCTTTTCCTTAAAGAGCCCAAAATAAAAGTGCCATGGCATGGCCACTTAAATCTACTGTTTGCTAATATGCATTGAATAGAGAGTTATAAAAAAGCCTTTAGATTTTTTAAGGCATTAACATGTTACTGTATTTATTCCTTCTCTACAGCCTTAGACATGAAAGTCACTATGTCATCAGCTATTTATGGTACAATCCAGTAATATATATACTGTACATTGTACATGTCCTTGGACTAGATCGGCTACTTTATAAGTTCTGCCTGAATGAATTAGAACAAGCTCACCATGTTTCATGCTAATCTGCAAAAATGCCATTTGATTGATCAAATGGTTTTCCAAGCAAGGACAGATCCCAATCCTTGACCCCTCTAAGTTGTTCTGCTCTGTTACATTAGTGGACAGGACTTATATGAATTAAACATGACAAATTATCATTCAGACACACATTCAATTCTCAGACTGACTTGAAAAAGAAGTTAACTTTGCCTTGCGTAAATTTCTATTCATGTTTATATTAGCTGAGATGCTTTGTAGGAACGACATATAAATGTTTAATTCTCAAAAGAGAACAACATTGACATATTCATTCTTCAGAAAATATAGAGAGGGTGATGTTTTCATATTTCAGAATATGGGGCTGGGTGATGGCTTATTTTATGTTCCCTGAGCTGACATTTTTACTGACACAATTTTGGGGTAGCTGTTTTGACGTTATTGTGTTCTATAACAATGTGGCTGTGGCAAAGAAACGTAATTTTGGTGTTTTGATTTTCTTTCTCATTACACAGTTTACCGATCAGATTAATTTACTTTATATTTTGATAGATCAGACTTTCACTTTATTTTTAATTAGGCAAAAGGGGGCAATTTGAACTTTGTGGTGTTTTTTTTTTCTTTTTTAATCTTTTAAAATTTTTCTTCACTTTTTACTGAATATGAAAGTCCCCTTTTGAAGACTTGAAGCTGTATTAGTTTGATCGCTTGTGCTACACATAGCATTGAATCGGCACTGCTATGTATAACAGAAATCACGATCTCCTATGAATGTCGGCCACAGGCTGGCTTGCACAGGAAGATTGTAATGATAAGCACGGGGTTCATCGGCAAAGCCTCAACTATCATGACAACCCATCGGTGCCCTGAGATCGTGTCACGGGCACATCAATGGTAGCGTGGAATTGTGTGCCCTTCTGTCAGAGCATGTTAAACACTGCTGTCAGAGATTGACAGCAGGATTTAACTGGTTAGCAGCCATGGAAGAATCAGGGCTCCACCCGCCACTGGTAAAGGAACATGAGGGTTGCTTAAATCAGCCATCATCTGCCTAGAGCGATGCAGGCTCAGCGTGCGAGCCCAGTTTGAAGGCAGGGACCTGACATATGAAGTATATTTACATCGTATGTCGTGAAATGAACAATTCAGGCCAGAACATGAAGTAACTCTATCATGGAATGAAGAACTGAAAAAAATTTAGTCTTTAGAGTCTGAGTCTGAATAAATATTTTTGAAGGTCTTTTTCAGCCAAGCAGAAGTTCTGATTTGCCTCTCTAGTAGTGATGGGCAAACCCCTGGATGTTTGTGTCCAAGAGGTTAGACCAAACATTTAAAAAAAAAAAAAGTTTGGTTTGGGTACTAGAACAGTACCCAAACCCACACCCCATTCACATAAGTGGGGGGCCTGAGCATCCGTTGTTTGCCACACTCTATTATGTCACCGTTAGTCACTGAGGCTGCACACTCAGCAGCTCATTTTCCCATGGTTTTTAGTCTGGATGGTTGCATCTTGGTACCGTCCAAATTGAAAGCCACATATCGCAGACATGGATTATGGCATGGGACATTATTTCGAATTGGTGAGGGGCATGGTTGTTTTTTATTTTTATTTTTTTACAGGAGTCCAGTGCTTCAAATGTAATGGGTGTTGGGTGAGTATTGTTTATTATTTTCTGTTCTGTACAAGGGACCAGGGCTTCAGAGGAATGGGCATAAGGAATACCTTTTTTCATTTATTTTTAAATAATAATAATCTTTATTTATATAGCGCCAACATATTCCGCAGCGCTTTACAGTTTAACAGTTTCAAAACACAAGTCATAAGTAACAACGTTAACAATACAATAATTAAAGCAAAATAAGATGAAATAAGATGACCCTGCTCGTGAGAGCTTACAATCTACAATGAGGTGAGGGAGATACAAAGTACAGGTGTGTATTTACAATTGTGTATTGACAATGAAGGTCCAGCCATCTTGAGGGAGTGAAGGATGGATGGAGATGGTGAATGGGCTACACACACACACACTTACACATAGAATGACTTTGATTAGTGAACATGATAGGCCGCTCTGAACAAATGTGTTTTGAGGGAGCGCCTAAAACTATGCAAATTGTGGTTAGTCCTAATTTCTTGGGGTAGAACATTCCAGAGGATAGGAGCAGCACGGGAGAAGTCTTGGAGTCGGGAGTGGGAGGTACGGATTAGTGCATAGGTTAGTTGAAAGTCGTTTGCAGAGCGCAGCGATCGGCTAGGCTGATAGACAGAATTGAGGGAGGAGATGTAGGGGGGTGCCGCACTGTGGAGAGCTTTGTGGGTGAGAACAAGTACTTTGAAATGGATCCTATAATGAATGGGCAGCCAGTGTAATGACTGACGGAGAGCGGACACGTCCGAGTACCGATTAGCCAGATGGACGACCCTGGCTGCTGCATTAAGTATGGACTGGAGAGGGGATAGACAAGTGACGAGGAGGCCAATTAATAGAGCATTGCAGTAATCCAGGCGGGAGTGGATAAATGCTACAGTGAGGGTTTTTGTTGTTTCCATGGTGAGAAAAGGGCAGATTCTAGAGATGTTCTTTAGGTGTAAGCGACAAGAGCGGGATGTGAAGGAGAGATTGGTGTCAAACATAACACCCAGACAGCGCGCCTGCTGCCGGGGTGTTATTGTGGTACCACCCACAGAGAGGGAAATGTCAGATTTAGGGAGGTTAGTAGACGGCGGGAGCAGAAGAAGTTCAGTTTTGGAGAGGTTGAGTGGACATGATATTGGAGACTGCGGACAGATAGTCACTGGCATTCTGTAGTACAGCGGGGGTAAGGTCGGGGGAAGACGTATATAGCTGTGTGTCAACAGCATAAAGATGGTACTGAAAGCCAAATCTGCTGATGGTATGTCCAATTGGGGCCATGTAGAAAGAGAAAAGAAGGGGGCCAAGGACTGAGCCCTGAGGTACCCTGACAACAAGAGCAAGAGGAGATGACGTGGAGCCAGAGAACAAAACACTGAAGGAGTGGTCAGAGAGATAGGAAGAGAACCAGGAGAGAGCAGTGTCCTTAATGCCTAGTGACTGGAGCCTAAAGAGTAGGAGATGGTGGTCATAGAATCATAGAATCATAGAATCATAGAATCATAGAATCATAGAATCGTAGAGTTGGAAGGGACCTCCTGGGCCATCTGGTCCAACCCCCTGCTCAAAGCAGGATTCGCTAAATCATCCCAGTCAGATGTCTGTCCAGCCTCTGTTTGAAGACTTCCATTGAAGGAGAACTCACCACTTCTCGTGGCAGCCTGTTCCACTCATTGATCACTCTAACTGTCAAAAAGTTTTTTCTAATATCTAATCTGTGTCTCTTCCCATTCAGTTTCATCCCATTGCTTCTAGTCTTTCCTTGTGCAAATGAGAATAAAGTTGATCCTTCTACAATGTGACAGCCCTTTAGATATTTGTAGACAGCTATTAAGTCTCCTCTCAGTCTTCTCTTTTGCAAACTAAACATTCCCAAATCCTGCAACCTTTCCTCATAAGACAGGGTTTGCAGACCGGTCACCATTCTGGTCGCTCTTTTCTGAACTTGCTCCAGTTTGTTGATGTCTTTTTTAAAATGTGGTGCCCAAAACTGGACACAATATTCCAGATGAGGTCTGACCAAAGAGGAGTAGAGGGAAATAATGACTTCATGTGATCTAGACTGTATGCTTCTGTTAATACATCCTAGAATTGCATTTGCCTTTTTTGCTGCTGCATCACACTGTTGACTCATATTCAGTCTGTGATCTATTAGTATACCCAAGTCTTTTTCACATGTGCTGTCACTTAGCCCTATTCCTCCCATTCTATATATGCTTTTTTCATTTTTATTGCCCAGATGTAGTACTTTGCATTTCTCCCTGTTAAAAACCATTCTGTTAGTTGCTGCCCACTTCTCCAGTTTATTTAAATCTTTTTGAATCCTCTCTCTCTCTTCTCTAGTATTAGCTATCCCTCCTAGCTTTGTGTCATCAGCAAATTTAATCAGTTTACCCTCAATTCCTTCATCTAAATCGTTGATAAAGATGTTGAACAATACAGGGCCCAGGACAGAGCCCTGTGGTACCCCACTTGAGACATTCTTCCAACTGGATGTGCAGCCATTTACGACCACTCTTTGGGTCCGATCACTAAGCCAGTTATGAATCCACCTAACAGTTGCCTTGTCCATTCCATACTTAGTCATTTTTTCAATAAGGATTGTATGAGAGACTTTGTCAAATGCTTTGCTGAAGTCAAGATATACTATATCTACAGCATTTCCTTGATCCACCCAATCAGTGATACCGTCATAGAAGGAAATTAAGTTAGTCTGACATGACTTATTAGTTAGAAACCCATGCTGACTCTGTTTAATCACTTCAATCTTATCCAGGTATTGACATACATGTTGTTTAATAATTTGTTCAAAGATCTTTCCTGGTATAGAAGTCAGACTCACCGGCCTATAGTTGCCTGGGTCCACCTTCTTCCCCTTTTTGAAGATAGGAACAACATTTGCTCTTCTCCAGTCTTCTGGCACTTCTCCTGTTCTCCAAGAATTTTCAAAGATTATGGAGAGGGGTTCAAAAATTTCTTCTGCTATCTCCTTCAGTACTCTGGGGTGTAATTCATCTGGACCTGGAGACTTGAATTCATTTAGGTTAGCTAAGTGTTTCCTCACTATCTTTCTGTTTATAGATATCCTGGATTCTTCTATTCCCTTAATAGGACAGTGAATAACAGTTGATGTTGCATTTCCTTTCTGAGAGAAAACAGATGCAAAATAGGAATTTAAAAGTTCAGCCTTCTCAACATCCTGTCTTACCATTTCATCATTTTCATCCTGTAAAAATCCTATAGCATCTTTGACTTTTCTTTTACTTTTGACATATCCCCAAAATCCTTTATGATTGCTTTTGACATCTCTTGCAAGCCTCAGTTCATTTTCAGCTTTAGATAATCTGATTTGTGCCCTGCAGGTTCTGCAGACAGCATTATATTCTTCTTTAGATATGCCTCCCTCTTTCCATTTTATAAACATTTTTTTCTTCCTTTTTAGCATGTGCTTAAGTTCTGTGTTCATCCATCCTGGTTTCCTTAAATGCTTCCTATTCTTCCCTCTTTTCGGAATTGTTAACAACTGTGCTTTGAGAATTTCATTTTTCAAGATTTCCCATCCTTCCTGGACATTTTTGTCTTTAAGGATATCCAGCCATTGGATCCCTCCAATTCTCTTTCTGAATCCCTTAAAATCTGCCTTTCTGAAATCTAACCTTGACGTCTGAGTCTTCACAGGTCTTCCACCTCTAGTAATCCAAAATTCTAAAATAGCATGGTCGCTACCTCCTAGGGTCCCAGCCACTTTTACCTCCTCAACCATTTCCTCCCTGTTTATAAGGATTAGATCCAAGGTAGCAGTTCCCCTTGTTTTCTCCCTTACCTTTTGGAAGATAAAGTTGTCAGCAAGAGAGGATAAGAATTTCCTTGACCTGTTAGTTTTGCCTGAGAGAGATTCCCAACAAATGTCTGGATAGTTGAAATCTCCCATGACAACTATGTCATATTTTTTGGAGAACTTGGCCATCTGATGCATAAAGAGTTCATCTATATCTTCGGCTTGCACAGGCGGCCTGTAGTAAATGCCTACAATGGTGTCCTTTCCATTGTTCTGTCCTTGTATTCTTACCCAAACAGTTTCCACAGAACTCCCAGTCTCTGAAGCTTCAATCTCTGTGCAGATATACGCGTTTCGAACATACAATGTGACACCCCCTCCTCGTTTATCAAGTCTGTTTCTTGCAAATAAGTTGTATCCTTCTAGTCTTGTATTCCAATCATGTGTATTGTCCCACCAAGTTTCAGTGATTCCAATTACCTCATATTTCTGTTCCTGTGTTAGTAGTTCCAATTCTCCTTGTTTGTTGCCCATGCTTTGTGCATTAGTATAGAAACATTTTAGTTTGTGATTGGTTTCTCTTTCTCCAATATTTTTATTAATTAGATTCTTTCGTCTTTGTTCTTCCTTTCCACTTCTAATAGCAGAGTTCTCAATAGCATTTGTCAGGTGTATGGCTTTTTCTGGTCTTTTGCTTCCCTTCCCATGTTGTTCTAGTTTAAAGCTCTCCTTACAAGTGTAGCAAGGCGACTTCCAAATACATGCTTTCCAGTCTTCGTAAGGTGCACCCCATCTCTAGCAAGTAGTCCATCGTATAAGTAGTTCACTCCGTGATCCAGAAATCCAAGTCGTTGCTGACGGCACCATCGACGTAGCCAGTTGTTCACCTGCAGAATCTTATTCCACCTCCTTGTTCCATGGCCATCCACTGGGAGGATGGAAGAGAAGACCACCTGCGCTCCCAGTTCTTTCACTTTCTTGCCTAAGTCTTCAAAGTCTCTGCAGATGATTTCCAGGTCATTTCTTGCGGTGTCATTTGTCCCCACATGTAGTAGCAGGAATGGGTAGTCATCTGTAGGTCTGAAGAGTCCTGATATCCTGTCAGACACATCTTTAATTTTTGCACCTGGAAGACAGCACATTTCTCTTGTAGTTATATCCGGTCTGCAGATAGCGGCCTCTGTTCCTCTCAGCAGGGAATCCCCCATGACCACCACTCTCCGTTTCTTCTTCACAACATTTTTCTTTCTCCATCCAGGAGGACTCTGAGGGCGTACAAGGTTGCTGTTTGTTGGCAAAGTCTTATCCTGATGTATTTCTTCATCGTTTTCCTGCGTGAGAGCCTGGTACTGGTTCCTGAGCAGTATGGGTGCTGACTGCCTCCTGATCCTCCTGCTTCTCTGGGTCACATGTCTCCATTCCTCTGTTTCTTCAGGTGCACTTCGAATTTCTTCTCTTTCTGTAACATGAAGAGATAATTCTGCTCTGTCCAAGAACTCTTCACCTTCCTTAATGATCTTCAACGTAGCTAACCTCTCTTCGAGATTTTGCAACTTTTCCTCCAACAGGGACACAAGCTTGCATTTGTGGCATGTGAAGTTTGGCTTTTCCACTGGTAAATCTGTGAACATGTAGCAAGAAATGCAGCTCACCAAATGGCTCCTGGTCTCTTCCATCTTGAGATTTCTTAAAAACGATAAAAGATGAGCCAAAAGATTTCCTCTTTTCAGCTGCAACGGCCAAAACCCAGTGATCGTTGAGCTCGCGGAGACTCTTCACTTATCCCAGAAGGCACTGGGAATATGCAAATGATCTCCTCAAGACTCTTCCCCTGGTCAACAGTATCGAAAGCTGCAGATAGGTCAAGAAGAATGAGCAGAGTGGTCACCGTTACGCTTTGCTGTCAGAAGGTCATTGGTCACTTTGATGAGTGCAGTTTCAGTCGAATGTAGGGGGCGAAAGCCAGACTGTGAAGGGTCTAGAAGGAATGTAAACCTGTGTGCATTTTATTTCAAATAAAGGACTTTATTCTGGGCATTTTTTTTACTTACAATATGACTATGGAGTTATTAATAGATAGGTATCTTTTAGACGCCTTTCCATTACTAAACCCTGGGCTTGATGTCACCAAACAATACAAAGGTGACATCAGCCCTACAAATATTACCCCACTTGTCACTGCTACCAGGACGGTGGGAAGAGAAGGCCAATAGATGTGCTTTTACTGGGGTGGCTGCTGTCTGCTAATTTTAGGCTGGTGGGGGACAATATCTATGGCCCCTTGCCAGCCTGAGAATGTCATCCCCAGTTCTCTACTTTGGCTTGGTTGCTTGTCAAATGGGGTGGACCCCACAAATATTTTTAAATTTATTTAAATTTATTTTAAATAATTAAAAAATGACATGTGGACCATTCTATTCTTGATAACCAGCGGTCAATTTTGCCATGCTGATAACCAAAAATAGAACAGACCCCACATGTTTTTTTAATTTAAATGTATTTATAGTGCAGATGTTGGCTGATGAATATGCACATCAGCCAGCATCTGCTCTCGTTGTTATTAGCGACAGCAGGCGTAGGCTAATGGGAGTCCCATCAGCTGACACCTGTGACCAGAGGTAAACTTTTTACTACTGGTCACAGCAGCTGGCTCACGCTGTCATCTGACAACATAGGAACCAAAGTGGTCTCACTGGTAGTAATAATCTTGCTACCGATCAGAGCAGCTGGTGTTACTCATCCTGTCATGCAAATGACAGGGTGGGAAACACCCCATGTTCAGGGTGCTGAACTCGAACAGCATTACGGACTTTGTGGAGAAGTCAAGGTTCAGAGTCTGTTCCCGAACAATAAGTGTTCGTACAGACTCTGAACTTTACTGTTTGGGTTCTCCCATCACTACTCTCTAGCAATCCTATGACCCGTTCTCACTGAAAATTTGTTTGGTCTTCCAGACCTTATTTTTCCTGCTAACTGCCATTTCTTATTTACATTTCAAATTGAAGAAAAGACAATTTGACAACACTTTTCTGTCTTCTTATAGTCTCTCCTGCTTTGTGGTCCTTCACCATTTTCATTTTCAGAGTTGTAGGCAGCTGCTTAGAAGAACCCAAGTCTATTGCTTTTGGGCACAAGTTTAGGGGAGGCTGGGTTTCTATAAAGCTGTAACATTTGCATCACCTGACCTTTCCTAACTATGATGGTGAAAAAGTCATAACCCCATTAGGCTGATAAAGGTCTGAAAACTTGGTTAAGGCTACTTTCACACATCAGGTTTTCGGCGTCAGGCGCGATCCGGCGTCGTGCCGGAACTCCGGATCCGGCAAATGTTTAGTAAAACCGGATGTGACGGATCCGGTTTTCTGCCGGATCCGTCTTTTTCTTGACAGACAAAACCGGATCCGTCTCATCCGGTTCATCCGTTTTTCTATCCGTTTTTCGACGGATTACGCCGGATCCGGTTTTTAAAATTGACCCTTGTGGCCTTCCGAACGGGATTGGCTACTGGAAAACTATATATAGCATGTTCCTACAGCCCTTCTTTGACAGGTTGTAGAGGAGAAAGTGCAGGTTGGAGAGAAGAGCAAGTACTGGCGAAGATGGATGTTGTCATTGGAAATATTTTGAAGAATTTGGCGGATTTTACAGCGGAGGCAAATCGTTTGAGGGTGATTGTTCTGGAGAAGGAGAGAGCGAGACAGCAGCGCATCAGGCATCGTAGACGACGTTTGTGGATCCACCCCATCACAGCCAAGAGAATGACGCGTGGGGTCTATTCTACACTATGCATGGACCTTCGACGAAACCCGGATAAATTTTTTGGATATGTTAGGATGAAAATGGAGAATTTTGATTACTTGGTGGAGCGCATTGCACACCTCATAAGAAAAGCGGACACCTATTGCCGCTTCTCAGTTTCACCCGCAGAGCGTCTGATGGTGACTTTAAGGTAAGCCACATTTATTGGATATGATCGCATCAGAGCACACTTTCACTGCAATCTTGTTGGTGGTAATTTGTATCTCCAAGTGTTATAGGTCAGTTTTGGTATGTAATGCTGTGATTTAAAACTAATTTATTGTTTGTTAATTCCCCACAGATTTCTTGCAACTGGAGAATCCCTTTCGTCACTGCATTTCCAGTACAGACTCGGGATTTCCACCATATCTGGAATTGTGAAGTACACATGCCGTGCACTGTGGGACTCCTTAGCTGAAGAGTTTTTACCAGAGCCCACAACAGAGAGGTGGATTGAAATTGCTGACAAGTTTCAACAGATATGTCAGTTTCCAAACTGCTTGGGCGCTGTGGACGGGAAACATATCCGCATTGTAAAGCCAGCTGGATCGGGATCGGAATATTTCAATTACAAGAAATATTTTTCAATTGTCCTCATGGCCATTGCTGACGCGGAATACAAATTTATTGCGGTTGATATTGGGGCCTATGGCCGCTCCAATGACTCTCAAGTTTTCAAACTGTCTGCCATGGGGCGTAAACTGTATGGAAACACCTTCCAGTTCCCACCACCTAGACCGCTGCCGCAAACATCTGGTCCACCTATGCCATTTGTCTGTGTAGGGGATGAAGCCTTCCAGCTGTCAGAACACCTTTTGAAACCGTACTCTAGCAGAAGATTGACAAGACCAAAACGAATTTTTAATTACCGCCTCACAAGAGCAAGAAGAATGGTTGAATGTACCTTTGGTATTCTGACAGCCAAATGGCGGGTCCTATTGACTGCGATCAACCTCAAGACAGAAACTGTGGACGAGGTGATCAAAGCGTGCATGGTACTCCACAATTTTGTTATCTGCAAGGAACCCATTTCCATTGAGGACACCTCTGAAGAAACCACCTTGCAAGATTACCATGACATTACCACTAGAAGTTCTGTGACGGTTTCAGTAATGAGGGACAATTTTGCACTATACTTTATGTCACCTCAAGGCAGAGTACACTGGCAGGATGACAGAGTGTGAAAGATTTGTGCCCTAACCAAACTTGTGTACCTTCTGTACCAACAGTATATACCTTTGCCAACCAAAGTTGGCTATCTTGTCATGGTCTCTATTTTTAGCTTTAGGCCACAGGTGTGTACCTGGTTGTGTTTTATGCAAAGTATTTCACCTTTTAACAAAAGTTGTGTACATTGTTAGGAAATCACCAACAATAAACACAACTTTTTAGGTGAAATACTTTGCTTCAAACACAACCAGGAACACAACTGTGGCAAAAAGCTAAAATTTACCCACAGTTATATACCTAGTTTTGAATACCATTTCACCTTTTAAATACCCTGTATTTAACCTTTTTCGCTGCAGAAAGAAATGACAGACAACCAGTGTAAAATAATTTAACTTTTATTGAAAAATGTTTTTTTTAGTAAACTTTTTTAAAATTTTAATAAACATGTTTAATAAAAATTTGAAACTATAAAACTGAAACCATAAAACTGGTCATTTTTATTTAAATACACACATTATAATTCTGTGTAGTGTGTGGTGGAAATACTGCTGTAGGGGCTGCGGGACACTTCGACACTGGGAGTGTGGAGAGAGGACTGGGATCGTGGTGGGGAAGGAACAGTTAGAGGTGAAGGTGTGGAAAAAACTACAGAATGGGTGGACATGTGGGAAGCAGAAGAGGTGGTGGGTGGTGGAGTGGAGGGTTGGGCAGGGACTGTAGGAGCAGATGATGTTGATGGCAAGTTGTATGGGGAAGGAGTTTGGTACGGGGCAGGTTGCTGGAAGTGGGGAGATGTCTGGTACGGGGCAGGTTGCTGGAAGTGGGGAGATGTCTGGTACGGGGCAGGTTGCTGGAAGTGGGGAGATGTCTGGTACTGGGGAGGTTGCTGGTACTGGGGAGTTTGCAGGTACTGTGGAGGTTGCTGGTACTGGTGAGGTTGCTGGTGCTGGGGAGGTTGCTGGTGCTGGGGAGGTGGATGGTGCTGGGGAGGTGGATGGTGCTGGGGAGGTGGATGGTATGTAATAGGAGGGGGAGGATGGAAAGTGGCTGGAGGTGGATGGTATGTAATAGGAGGGGGAGGATGGAAAGTGGCTGGAGGGGGTGTAGATGTAATAGGAGGGGGAGGATGGAAAGTGGCTGGAGGGGGTGTAGATGTAATAGGAGGGGGAGGATGGAAAGTGGATGGAGGGGGTGTAGATGTAATAGGAGGGGGAGGATGGAAAGTGGCTGGAGGGGGTGCAGGTGGAGGAACTACTGTGGTGGGAGGAGGAGGAGGTTGGGAGGTAACTTGCTGGAGAGCAGCGTGGCATGAATGCATTACATGCATCTGCTGGGCAGGAGAGAGCGTTTCCATGCGCTCCACAACAGACCTGAAAAAGGTGTGGTTTGGCGAAGATCTTGCTTCTGAATGCATGGTTTGCAGAAGTGTCTTCACCTTCAGAATGCTGGAGTTGATCTGCTGATAGCCTGCGGAGATTTGCTCTGACAAGACTTTTAGACAGTTCTGGAAAGATGCATTCAGATGCAAGAACTCTGGCGCATAAGTCTTTTCCTGACCCCTCTGCCGCTGCCGCCCAGTACCCGCAGGTGTACTAGAGGTGGCAGGGGCAGAAGGGTGGGGTAAAGGGAAAGCGATCTCCTCACCAGCAGCTTCATGTAATGTAGGCAGCCACGATGCTCCTGTGCTGGTGGATGGGACAGATGGGTCGAATGTGTTGGAAGGCTGGGAAGGTGCAGATGTACCGGGGCGGTCGAAGTGTCCCTCGGTGCCGGTCTCCTCAGGGATCGCCTCAGAAGGGTCCAATCGTGCCGGCTCCCGAGTGCTGCTCACCGTGCTGTGGAATAAAGAGAAAAAAAAACAATTAAAATACTGACATGGTATGGCCCTGGCTGAAAAAAAAATTTACATCTAACATTTTTTTTCACATGTGGTGTGTAATATTTACCTTCTGATGACCATTGTTTCCCGGAGGAACGACAGGGCTTGTGCGTACTTGTACTTGCTCCTGCGTCCTCCAGATCCACTCGGGGCCCGCATCTCTTTATTGAACTCCTTCTTGAAACGATCCCTCACAGACCGCCACCGATTCACAATTCTGTTCCCTGAAACGAGAAAGGAGTGGTTAGTATACAACATCAGTGTTTCCCAAACTCCAGTCCTCATGGTCCCCAGGGGTCATGTTTTCAGGATTTCCATAGTAAATAGAAATCCTGAACACATGATCCGTGGGGACCACGAGGACTGGAGTTCGGGAAACACTGGTTTAAATCAAGCAACCGGTACTGTATATACTTACGCTCTGTAATCTGGGCCCGAACATCGAGGTCCTCCCAGCGGCCCACAAGGAGCGGACAGATTTCCTCCCAGAGTCGTCGGGTAACGATCAGGTCAGCGTGGCGGCGGTCAGCCATATTCCAGAGCGGCTCCCTTTCTCTGACGAGATCGATGAGGCGGTCCACATCAATCCCTCCATCCTCAACGTCAGAGTCGGGAGCACGCTGTGAAGGCTGTTAAAGAAAAAGACAAAAATAACATAATTAGCCTCCACAAAAGAAATGAAATAAAAAGTGCAAAAAAACAAAGCAAAAATATTTATACTTACACGCTGGTGACCGCCGCGTTGCTGTCGCCGACGACCCTGGGAGGCACTGCGAGGACCTCTTGGCCAAGCACCAGATTGGGAAGACTAGAGAAGAAAACAAAAAAAGTTATGTCTTTGGATGTAGGCATTTGTTTGCTGTGTGTGGTCTGCAGAACATTGTTTTCTATGTGTTGTGTGTAGTGTGATGTTGTGTTTCTGTGTTTGATGCAAAAAACTTACCAATTGTGAGCCCACTCCAGGTGTCTGTCCACCCCTTCCTTCTTCTTCTGGGAGCTCCTCTTCATCTTGTGATTCCTGTTTTGAAATAAAAGGCCATGAATAGACATATATTACAGAGAAGATGGATTTTGGAAATAAAAACTTACCGTCAAACGCTGACGATGCGAGGGAGGGCTCCCAGAAGATGATGTGCTGTCTTCCTGGTGGCCACACTCCATGCCTGTGGGTGGTGTTCCAGCTGCTGCCATTGCTGCTGCTGCTGCATCTATTGGGCGGCTGTTGAATAAAGAGAAACAAAGGGCCAATGAATATCTTGATATTCAATAGCCCTAGTTTGGAGGAATGGGTGATTTGATAATTACCGTCTCTCATCTGCTGCTGGACTCCCCTCCCGTTGTTCAGCATGCTGCTCCAATTGTGGTGGTGCTGATGGTGCTGCTGCAGATGTCTCCTGCCTTCTCCTGCGCCTGGTTGCTGTCTTGGGTGGCATGTTGGGTGTGGCTGTGGGTCCCGCTGTCTTGCTTTTATATATGTCTTGTGGGCAGAGCTACTGAGCATGCTCAGACCAAAAAACCGGATCCGGCCGCCGGATCAGGCTTTCGCCGGATCCGGCGCATTGCGGCGCTCATAGGCTTTCATTGTGTGAAAAAGCCGGACGCGCCGGATCCGGCGTGTCCGGCTTTTTCGCCGGAGACAAAAAACGTTACAGTAGACGTTTTTTCCAGACGCCGGATCGCGACACATTGCGACACATTGCCGGATCCGGCGAAAACCGGATGAAACGCATGGCCATCCGGCGCTATCCGGCGCAAATGCAAGTCAATGGGGGGGAAACCGGATCCGGCATTGCATTTCGCCGGATCCGGTTTCTGTCAAAAGCGCCGGATCGCGCCTGACGGCGAAAACCTGATGTGTGAAAGAGGCCTAAGGTTATTGGAGCACACAAATTTCCAAGAATGCCTAAACTTTTGCATTGGCCTGTTTTAATTTTAGTAATTTTTAAAATGTGAAAAATTGCAATAGTTTTTTTCCCTAAACACAAATGAAATGTGTCATCTTAACATTAGGCCTTTCAAAAATCATTTCATCTTCAACTTGCTTAACTGTTCACTAGAGATGAGCGACTTTGCCTTTTTTCGGGTCGAGTCGGGTTTCACAAGACTAGAAGCAATGGGATGAAACTGAATGGGAGGAGACACAGATTAGATATTAGAAAAAACTTTTTGACAGTTAGAGTGATCAATGAGTGGAACAGGCTGCCACGAGAAGTGGTGAGTTCTCCTTCAATGGAAGTCTTCAAACAGAGGCTGGACAGACATCCGACTGGGATGATTTAGCAAATCCTGCTTTGAGCAGGGGGTTGGACCAGATGGCCCAGGAGGTCCCTTCCAACTCTAACATTCTATGATTCTATGATTCTATGAAACCCGACTTTCGCAAAAGTCGGATCTTGCTAAATCAGCCGACTATAGGGAAAAGTTGGAGGCTGACTGAAACACGAAACCCAATGCAAGTCAATGGGGAAGCAAAGTTGGCAGGGAGTGGAAGACAGTAAACACACCTACAGTGCCCATTTCAATGCCAAAAACATCAATTCTTATAACTGAAGCTTGTCAACCTTAATTTACTTCCTAATAATAGTTACGCATTGAAAACTGGGGGTTATTTGGCTAAAGTTGTGGTGGGGTTGGGCTGGCTCCAGGTTTTCGGGTGTCCTGGGCTAAAGAGTGTCAGTACGCCTCTTTAACACATACCACAACTCATGATGCTCCGATACGCCACAGAAATATAGGTATAGTACAATGACACATACTTCACTGCTTACATGACGTGACTGATCTATTTTAAATTGTACAATAGCTCAAAAACAGGACAGTATATTACTCCATACAGTGTTATGGCCACCACATTGTGCGCCATACAGAATAATGAACCCCATATATTTCTCCAAACCAAATAATTAGTCACATATAATGTTCCATACAGTATATGATGAGCTCCACATAATGCTCCATATATAAAGGGCCCCATTTGTAATGCTCCAGTGTATAATGGGCCCCTTAGATGCTGCTCCAGTGTCTGATCTGCCCCATTTACATTGCTCCAGTACATGATGGGCCTCATGAATGATGCTCCAGTGTATGATGGGCTCCAATAATGCTCCATATATAATGGGACCCATTTGTAATGCTCCAGTGTATAATGTGCCCCTTAGATGCTGCTCCAGTGTCTGATCTGCCCCATTTACAATGCTCCAGTACATGATGGGCCTCATGGATGATGCTCCAGTGTATCATGGGCCCTAATAATGCTCCATATATCATGGGCCCCATTTGTAATGCTCCAGTGTATAATGGGCCCCTTAGATGCTGCTCCAATGTCTGATCTGCCCCATTTACATTGCTCCAGTACATGATGGGCCCTATTTTTAATTAACTCAGGCATGGTATGTGAAAAGCGCTCCATGGAGTAATCTGAGTTGTGTGCTTCCACATCCTTCACTTTTGGTGTGGGTGAAGGACACAAGGAAAGGAGTTGCTCCAGACCAGAAGCCTGCAGTTACGACTCAGTGCTCGCATTTTTTACAATTTCAGAAGAGGAGGCAATAGAACTGGAGGCTGTTTCAGCAATGTAAGCCACAAACAGTTCCTGATACTCCGGCTTTAAAAGCAGTCTACCTACTCCCAGAAAAGGGAGCCTTACAGGCCTTCCAGAGCTACACCATGATGCTGGCTCAACACCTCCTGCCTTAGCTGCTTTTGTGTTTTTGGCACTACCAGCAGATGCACCACTATCAGTACCAGGTGGCCCTCCATGACCACATCCACGTCCTCTTCCACCATACAGTACTTCCTCATGTTTTGGAAAATGGACCCAAAATACCAGCAGATATATGGTACTGTATCAGAAGCGTACAGCTCTATACAGTCTATGGTAACAATAAATCTCTGTATATATTTCATGAGGCATACACAGACGCTCACAGGCTCAGTATGGATTACCCAATAAAATAAGTTGAGAAAGGGTACAGTATCACCAGATACAAGGTATATATAGTATAGTGTAAACATTATGATTCTCCGTATACATTTCAGGAGGCAGACACAAACGCTCTCAGGCCCAGTGGATTACACAAGAACATGAAAAGCTGTAAATGGGTTATGTAACACAAGCGTACAGCTGTATACAGTGTTGGGGTAAAGTTCCAAATATATTGCCGGAGTAACAGACAGACAATTACAGGCTCATTATGGATTCCACCAGAATCTAAATAGCTAAAAAGGTTACTGTATCAGAAGCGTTCTATGACACTGATTGGTCTCATCAGGGGAAATGCTGAAGACTTGTATCGGAGTGAGGTGGAAAGAATATGTGACTGGTGTAAAGCCAATAATCTTGTACTCAACACTAAAAAAACAAACTGCTGAGATGGTTGTGGATTTTAGGAAAGATCAACATGAGATACTTCCAATCTACATCCATGACGAAGTGGTTCTTAGGGTCACAGAGACCAAATTCCTTGGTGTTATCATCTCTCATGATCTTAAATGGGGGAAAAATGTGGATGCTGTTATAAGAAAAGCACAACAGAGGATGTTCTTCCTGCGTCAGCTGAAAAGATATGGTTTGTCTAAGAATCTGCTGATCTTATTCTTTAATGCTGTCATCAGATCTGTGATTTGTTCCTCTCTGATAGTCTGGTATGGGGGAGCCACTGCGCATGACAAACTCCGCTTACAAAGGACTTTCAGAACAGCAGAGAGAATTATAGGCTCCCCCCTGCCTAAAATCCAGGATCTTTATGATAAGAGTATTCGATCCCACGCATTGAAAATTTCATCCGATCCCTCTCACCCGGGACACTCCTCATTCCAACTACTCCCTTCAGGACGTCGCTTCAGAGTCCCCAAATGCAGCACCAACCGCCATATGAACAGCTTCTATCCACTCTCTGTTCAACAATTAAATCGTCATGTGTAGACTATATACTGTATCTGTCTTGTTAGATGTTACTTGTTGTATCTGTTGTTATATATTATGTTGCCTCTTTGCCACAAAGAATTCCTTGTATATATGTAATATGTACTTGGCGATAATAAATTTGATTGATTGATTGATTGTATACAGTGTTGGCCATATTGAAAATATCGGTATATATTTCTGTAGTCACCTTCAGATGCTCACTCTGGTTTTGACCATAATAAAAAATGTTATAAAAAAGGTCCTGGATAACAAGATAGCAAGTATATATTTTTTAGGGTACAATTGAAATCTCCGTATAAATAATCCCATAGTCACTTTCAGACGCTTACACAGTATGGATTTGACCGTAATGCTAAATGTCGAGCAAAGGTACTGTATAACAAGATACAAGCTGTATCGAGTATAGTATAAAAATTTGCTTCTCCGATTCACCGTATATATAGAAGGCGTAACCCACACATGCTCACTCACTATGGATGATGTAGGGAAGGTGGACTGACAGACCAACCAGCCTGTAGTGAGAAGCAGAGGTGTAGTGCAGTGTTGGTGTGAAAACGCAAAGATAAAGAGAAAGGGTGCAGTGTTTTCGCTTGCCCATTGGAGGGCAGTGGAGAGTGTAGGCGTGGGACTGAATAACTGCCATTGGTCAGAGAAACTGTTAGGTGATGGTGGGCGGAGTTACCAGAACTGGAAGTATAAAAGGCTGAAGGAAGGTTCTGGAAGAGTCAGTCAGCGAAGGGAGCACAGTAAAGAGGAAGTTCTGCTGAGGAAATAGAAACAGTGGAAAGGCTCCAGAGAGGACTGACAGTTGAGGCGGTCACGGAGGAGTGGCCCAGAGGACGGTAGCTGCAGACGAAGACGGCATGGGGCTATCATACGGACTGTGTGCTCAGACTGGTGCAGTGCTGTGGTGGTTTGGCCTAGGCCAGCCACAGTGGAAGAGCCACAGAGGACGCCACGATTATAGTTACAAAGGAAGTGCAGGTACCGGGACCTGTGTACAGAGAAATGTGAAACGGCTGTGGTGAATTGCTGTTGTCGACAGGATGGGCACTAAAAACGGACCTGTTCAATACAAACTCTGTCTCAGTCTCGTGTTTGTCTGCGGCAAGAAGATGATACCTTAATACAAATTTTTGAAACAAGGTACTGTATCAGCACATACCAGGTGTGTCCAGTCTAGGGTTAAATTTCCGTCTATACTTCCGGAGTCAGACACGGACACTCACAGGCTTACTATGTATTACACAAGAATTAAAAAAGTAGAAAAAGGGAAAGATATTCATAGCGTACACCAGTATACATTGTTGTGGTACTTTTAGATGTTCATTTATATTTCAATCTCAGTAAGCCAGTCCAGAATCTCCGCTACTGGAAACTACATGGATACAAGTATAGACGCAAAGTCGAGTATTAGCAAAAATTTTGGAATTACTCATCGCGGGAAAACCTCCCGGTACATGTTGCAGAGGCGATGCAGACCCTCTATCACTGTGTCTGTGGAGAAAGCGAAAAAGGTTCTTTGTGAAGAAAGGATTGCTTTATCGCAGTAGCGTGGATCACATCACCGTTACTCATCTCCATCAAATTGTGACCACAGGGAGAGATATACTCATAGTCATCACTGCCTATCATGATATGTCTGGTCTTTTTGGAGTGCAAAAGACAGAAGCCACAGGCCGTAGGTGATTCTATTGGACTGGCATGAGAGGAGACATTGAAAAATGGTGGCAGGAATGTCACACATCTGTGACTATCACAACTGTGAAAGGTGATCATAAACCACCACTGCATCCACTTGTAAGTTGACGTCCATTTCAAATGGTAGCCATTGATCATCTGAAGGTAGAGGCCAGCAGGACAGGCAATAGCTACATCTTAACCATCATTGATCAATACACCAAATTTCTAGTGGCCGTCCCTGTGAAGGATTTAACTGCCCAGACTACACAGCGGTGGAGCAGGGAGAGGTAAGTAATGCAACTTGCAAGTGCTGTGGCCATGACCAAGCAGGGGGGGCACAATCGTGGTCGACGGTACTGGCACAGGGCCCCTCATAGTACGCTGGTGTGTCTCATGGTGAGTGGGCCCTCCCACCGTCTGAGACACTGTACTTTATTGTACTTTGAGCGGCCCTGTGCCATTGCCGTCGGCCATCAGTGGGCCCATCCACCTGTTCAGAGCAACGGCACTTGCCCGGGTGCGCCAGGTCTTGACCCCAGCCGTTGGGGGAGGGGTGGGCAGCCCAGTTAGGGAGGTTTAAAAATTGGCATATGTTGATGTATTGGCTGGACATTCAGCTGCTGCAAAGGACGTAATTGGGCAAGTCCGAGGAAGAGGAGGAAAAAGCCGAGGCACTTTTCTGGTAACCTATGTGTCATCAGGGGAAGGTGGGACAAAATCCTTTGAAACCCATGCATGGTTCATATTAATGAAGGTTAGATCATCAACATTTTGGGTCGACAGAAGGGTCCTTTTTTCTTTCAGGATTGATCCAGCAGCACTGAAGACTCTTTCAGATAACACACTAGAAGCAGGGCAAGAGAGCTCCTGTAACGCATATTGTGCCAATTCAGGCCAGGTGTCCAGTTTAGAGGCCCAATAGTCAAAGGGAATGACCTGTGAGGGAGAACATCAATATGGGAGGAAAAGTAGTTTGTAAGCATAGTTGACAACTGCTGCCTCCTATCACTTTTAATCGATGCAGTATTAGCAGTCGTGTGAGCGGTACTTGAGAAATTATTCCACAACATGGTCATTAAACCCCTGTCTCCAATGCCACTTCTGCTGTGTGCACCACAAACAATTCTTCCATTGTGCCCACTATGGCTCGTGGGAGAACCAGCACCGCTGCTATGTGCTGGGAAAGCCTCAAGCAAACGGTTTACCAGAGTTGCTTGTTTGCTTGCCAATATTATCTCTAGGTTCTCCTGTGGCATGATGTTGTGTAATTTGCCTTGGTAGTGTGGATCGAGGATGCTGGCCAGCCAGTAGTCGTCATCCCTCATCATTTTGGCAATGCGGGGGTCCCTTTTTAGGATCCGCAAGGCATAATCACACATGTGGGGCAATGTTCCAGGTGTCAATGATGCACTGCACATGGTGGGAGGAGGAGCAGTTTCTGGCAAATCCACATCCCTACAGTCACGCACAAACACTGTACTTGACCTTGGAGCGCCAACATTTTCTCTTGCCCCCTGAGAAACATCCTCCTGCGCAAAATAATCATCCCCCTCATCCTCATCCTCCTCCTCTTCCTCTTCTTCCTCCACCTCGTCCAGGACAGTTCCCTGACAAGACAATGGCTGACTGTCATCAAGGCTTCCCTCCTCCTCCGCTGCAGACACCTGATCCTTAATGTGCATCAAACTTTGCATGAGCAGATGCATAAGTGGGATGCTCAAGCTTATGATGGCATCGTCTGTGCTTACCAGCCATGTGCATTCCTCAAAACACTGAAGGACTTTACAGAGGTCTTTCAGCTTTGACCACTGCACACCCGACAATTCCATGTCTTCCCTCAAACTGCTTGCCTGTGTATCCTCCCACCAATGCATTACAGCCTGCCTCTGTTCGCACAGCCTCTCAACCATGTGCAGGGTGGAGTACCACCTTGTTGCAATGTATATGATTAGGTGGTGCTTGGGGAGGTGGAGCAATCGCTGCAGCTTCTGCATACGACTGGAGTGTACGGCCGAGCGACGGATGTGCGAGCACAGTCTTCACACCTTATGGAGCAGGGATGTTAACTCGGGAAAATTATTTAGGAAGCACTGCACCACCAGGTTCAAAGTGTGAGCCAGGCAAGGTATGTGTGTGAGTTTTGCATGGGCTATGGCTGCCACAAAATTACGGCCATTATCACTGACTACCTTGCCTGCCTCAAGATGTAGACTGCCCAGCCATGACTCTGTTTGTCGTTGCAAGTATTCAGCCAGTATCTCCGCGGTGTGTCTGTTGTTGCCCAAAGGCATCATCTTTAACAGAGCCTGCTGACGATTACCACTAGCTGTTCGATAGTGGGACACCTCATGTGCAACACTGCCAGCTGCGGATGTAGTGCTCGTGCGACTGCGCTCTGTGGACAAGCTTTCGCTGATAGATGAGGAGGAGGAGGAGCGATAGCCTACAGCCAACTGTTTCCTATACCGTGGGCTAGGCAGCACTGTTCCACCGCCGCTGTCCCCAGTGGAGCCTGCATCCACCACATTAACCCAGTGCGCAATGATGGACACGTAACGGCCCTGGCCATGCCTACTGGTCCATGCATCTGTTGTGAGGTGCACCTTTCCACTCACTGACTGTTTTAGTGCATGGACAATGCGGTCTTTCACATGCCGGTGGAGGGCAGGGATGGCTTTTCAAGAAAAGAAGTGCCGACTGGGTAGGTCATAGCGTGGGACAGCGTAGGCCATGAGCTCAGGTAGGGCATCATCTCTAATGAGATTAGTTTGGCAATGTAGGCGTTCAAACAGTTTACGTGGATGAGAGAATGAGCACTTTCTTTTCCTACTCAGAGTGTCTGGTAGGGTGAGCTGGACTGGAGAGCTGCATATGGGGGAAGTAGCAGTGGACCGGATGGAGCAAGAGGGGGTTGGTGATGGTATTGTTGGTGATGGCCTAGATTCAGTGTTGTGTTGCAAAACCATTGTGATTCCCTGAGTGCTTTGGCCTTGTGACGACACCTCCACATTTAGTGCTGGTGGTGTGCTTATTGGTGGTGGTGGCCTTACAGTGGGGGTAGCGATGGAGCGTTGTTGGCTACCTTCAGTCGGAGCAGGTGCACATGTGCTACCTGAGGTTTTGTAGTCCGTCCACACTTGCAAGTGCATGTTGATTAAATGTCTCTGCATGCAACTGGTATTCAAATTTCTGAGTTGTTTACCTCGGCTAAAGGTCCTTCCGCACTTCTTACAGGTAACCTTTGCCTCATCAGTAGGATTTTGGACAAAGAAGTGCCACACTGCACTCTTCCTACTATGGTAAACATTTTCTGGCCTTGCACACTGTGCTAAGTTGACCGTCTGGTCAAGCTGTCCTGCAACTCTTTTAGTTTTTGTTCCACGTTTTAGGACAGCTACGGGCCTGCTAGATAACCGCTGCTGCGATGTCAATGCCTGCTGCTGATCCTTCTCCTTATCTGAACTATTGCCTGTGCCACCCTCCTCCCCCAATGGATGCCAATCCAGGTCCAGAACTGGGTCATCCATCACCTCCTCTTCAAAGTCATCTGCACCTTCCTCTTTACCTTCCACTGTGTCACCGTGTAAGGTGTTATAGCATGCGGGAAGGGGCACCTGGGTTTCATCAGGGTCAGATTCTGGCTCAATAGACAGTGAGGGCAATGTAGTGCTGTGGGTCAATGTACCAGCAGAATCATGTAGCAGTGGCTGTGCATCAGTGCACTCCATGTAAGATTCATCTTGGACTGAGGAATTCAGGATTTGACTGGATAACCCAGGCATTTTATGTGAAAAGAGCTCCATAGAGTAATCTGAAGTGTGGGCTGCCGCATCCTTAACTTTTGGTGGGGGTGAAGGACACAAGGAAGGGTTTTTTTTATGACCAGAACCCTGCACTGATGACTCCGTGCTTGCAGGTTTCGACCGTTTAGAAGAGGAGGCAATGGAGCTGGTGGCTGTTTCGGCAATGTACGCCAAAACCTGTTCCTGATGCTCCGGCTTTAAAAGCGGCTTTCCTACTCCAAGAAAAGTCAACCTTACAGGCCTTCTTGGGCCAGAGGATGACGCAGGCTCAACACCTCCTGCCTTAGCTGCTATTGTGCTTTTTCCAGAACCAGCTGATGCATCACCACCATCAATACCAGCTGCGCCCCCCTGTCCACGTCCGCGGCCTCTTCCACCATACTTCCTCATGTTTGGGAAAATGTACCAAAAATACCAGCAGAGAGATGGTACTGTATGAGGAGCGTCCAGCTATGTAAGGTGTATTAAACAAATTAAATCAACGTATATATTATGTTAGTCACAGACGCTCTCACAGTATGTATTGGACCGTAATCCAACAACTAGATATACGGAACTGCATCAGAAGTGTACAGCTGTATACGATTTTTGTGCAACTAACAATCTCCGTATATGTATTTACGGAGTGTCACACACACACGCTGACTAGGTATAAAAGTGACAGTAATGCGAACAGCAGATATACAATACTGTTGGAGAATTGGACAGCTCTATACGATGTGTGTATGTAAAATTGTCAAGCTCCGTGTATTTGTATACGGACTGACACACGCTGTCTCTGTCTAGTTTTGACTGTCATCAAACAGCAGATATACGAAACTGTTTGAAAAACGGACACGACTCTAAGGTGTAGGTCTGGAAAAATGGAAAAATTCCTTGGCTTTTTTTTTCAGAGTCACACACAGGTAGATCCTATTTATCTGTGCATGAAGGTGGTACACGGTAGTGTGAGAGGAGCGTACAATGCTGTATGGTGTGTGTATGTAAAATTGTCAAGCTCCGTGTATTTGTATACTGACTGACACACGCTGTCTCTGTCTAGTTTTGACCGTGATCAAACAGCAGACATACGAAACTGTTTGAAAAACGGACTGGACTCCAAGGTGTAGGTCTGGAAAAACAGACAAACTCCTCAGCTTTTTCTTTCAGAGTCACACCCAGATAGCTTCTATTTGTCCGTGATACCAGCCGGTACACGGTAGTGTGTGAGGAGTGTACACCGCTAGACGGTGTCTGTATGGAAAATTGTCAAGCTCCGTGTATTTGTATACGGACTGACACACGCTGTCTCTGTCTAGTTTTGACCGTTATCAAACAGCAGATATACGAAACTGTTTGAAAAACGGACACGACTCTAAGGTGTAGGTCTGGAAAAATGGACAAACTCCTCGGCTTTTTCTTCCAGAGTCACAACCAGATAGCTTCTATTTGTCCGTGATACCAGCCGGTACACGGTAGTGTGTGAGGAGTGTGCACCGCTAGACGGTGTCTGTATGGAAAATTGTCAAGCTCCGTGTATTTGTATACGGACTGACACACGCTGTCTCTGTCTAGTTTTGACTGTCATCAAACAGCAGATATACGAAACTGTTTGAAAAACGGACACGACTCTAAGGTGTAGGTCTGGAAAAATGGAAAAATTCCTTGGCTTTTTTTTTCAGAGTCACACACAGGTAGATCCTATTTATCTGTGCATGAAGGTGGTACACGGTAGTGTGAGAGGAGCGTACAATGCTGTATGGTGTGTGTATGTAAAATTGTCAAGCTCCGTGTATTTGTATACTGACTGACACACGCTGTCTCTGTCTAGTTTTGACCGTGATCAAACAGCAGACATACGAAACTGTTTGAAAAACGGACTGGACTCCAAGGTGTAGGTCTGGAAAAACAGACAAACTCCTCAGCTTTTTCTTCCAGAGTCACACCCAGATAGCTTCTATTTGTCCGTGATACCAGCCGGTACACGGTAGTGTGTGAGGAGTGTACACCGCTAGACGGTGTCTGTATGGAAAATTGTCAAGCTCCGTGTATTTGTATACGGACTGACACACGCTGTCTCTGTCTAGTTTTGACCGTTATCAAACAGCAGATATACGAAACTGTTTGAAAAACGGACACGACTCTAAGGTGTAGGTCTGGAAAAATGGACAAACTCCTCGGCTTTTTCTTCCAGAGTCACAACCAGATAGCTTCTATTTGTCCGTGATACCAGCCGGTACACGGTAGTGTGTGAGGAGTGTACACCGCTAGACGGTGTCTGTATGGAAAATTGTCAAGCTCCGTGTATTTGTATACGGACTGACACACGCTGTCTCTGTCTAGTTTTGACCGTTATCAAACAGCAGATATACGAAACTGTTTGAAAAACGGACACGACTCTAAGGTGTAGGTCTGGAAAAATGGACAAACTCCTCGGCTTTTTCTTCCAGAGTCACAACCAGATAGCTTCTATTTGTCCGTGATACCAGCCGGTACACGGCAGTGTGTGAGGAGCGTACACCGTTAGACGGTGTGTGAAAAAATGAACGCTCAGTAACTCACCAGGACAAAATAATAAAATTTGAAGTGCTTTGAAAAAAGCAGTTTGAACAGCAGTGTGCACACAGCAATGCAGCTAGCAGGTAGCCTTAACAGGCAGCCTAATCACCACCAGCGCTGTTGCACACAACAAAAATCCTCCCATTTCACTGCACACTAACTGTACAGTGAAAAGCACTATCAGCAGAAGCAGTTTTTTTTTCTTCTTCCCTGCCTAACGCTCTCCCTGTTCAGAATCAGCAGCAGCACCTCTCCCTATTGTAAGATCGGCAGAAGTAAGATGGCGGTTGGCGTTCACAGACTTTTATACCCACTGTGACGCCACACAAAGTCAGCCAATCACTTCAATGCCCTTCTCTAAGATGGTGCTTGCCGCTGCGCATGTCATCGCGTTGCCCACAGTGTGCGTCCTCCATCATTGGCTGAAAAAGGGCGCTGAAACCATCATTTGAAACGCAACTTTGGCGTGCTGATCGGCGACCTCATGGCCGACCTCCCGCTAGGGTCGGGTTTCGATCGGCGAAACCCGACTTTGGCGAAAGTCGGCGATTTTTGAATCTGACCGACCTGTTTCGCTCAACTCTGCTGTTCACAATAACAGTAATTTTGACCAGGGGTGCCCAAACTTATATATGCTACTGTCGAACCAATTCTAAGATAATGTCAGATTGGAATTTTAATATAGTTTTTTAGCTTAATTTACATTTTATAATAGAACATTTTTGGCTGGAAACTAGATTTCAAGTCTTCATTTGACTGTTGCAGTAGGATTTGATAGAAAGCAATTTAATGTGAATATTCTTTTAGAAACTTTCCAAAAAGTGCAAAAAAGTGAAAATGACTTGTAAATTGACCATTATTCAAGTTATGCTATAGCCTCCTATAGTCAATACCTTTGCATACACCTCCTCTAACCAAGTCACAAGGCTTTTATTCTCAACAGCTTTATGGCGTTTATTGCTATTTATTAAAAATTAATTCTGAACCGATTTGCTTTATTTAAGTGTCAACAATTGCAATATTGCAAGTTCTAATGAGAGACTTAAATGCCTTTTTATTTTAAGTGTATAAATCTGGGAATGGTGTCGCTTCCTGGTGATTCAATGCTGCTAAGAACACGCTCAAACTGCTAAGCAGATTCACAGAAACCGTACTCTATTCAAATGTTATAAAATGGGAAAAAATTGTATTGCTTACAGCACAATTTTCCCCCAATTCTTAACTAGATATCACTACTAGATCAGTAACTTTCAATACATGTCACAAAATGATATTCAACTCAAAATAGATGTCATTAGAAAGTCTTTAAATTACCTTTCTATATAAATCTCTGCCTGCGACAGTCATTTGGGAATGAATAGTACCACTGAATTCAAAAGATCATTAGCAAACGTTTCAATAAGAATTTTACTGATTAGCTTTTTAGGCACTGATAATGCTCATGTGACTGTATGTTTTGTGATAAGTGACATTCTAGGACAATTTATTGCAATTATAATATGCAAGATTTTCACATTAAATATAATTGACAAATTCCGATGTTTAAATGAACACTCAACATAGCTTTAATTTTTTTAGAACATTTTCTATTTCCCACCATATCTCCATTTGTTTTGATTTAATTTGGTCTCACAATGCAATTTAAACTGAGAAATATATAACCAAAACCTTCTTTGTGTTCCAGGAGATTAACCATTTTTCCCCTCATCTGTTTCCAGTCTTGTGTCTGGCTGTAAGACAACTGGCTTCAGCAGATTCCCCTCCTCCAAGTCCGTTCCCTTATAGGCAGACACAAGACAGGAAACAAAGGAGTAAGGAGAAAATAACAAATCTCCTGGATCACAAAAATAAGTTATTTGTTATATCTTTATCACTTTATATTTCTCAGGGCTCAAAATAGATAACTTATTTCCTTTGCTCCACTTTTTGGTGTTGCTTCCACCTTTTTGATTTTTGTTTTATACTTTGTTCTTATACTGGACAATTCACATTTGTGTTGGTGAAAACAAGGTGGCATTTACACTTGCCAGATATTTTTAAAAGCATTTATGATTCTCAACTTTTTAAAAAGTTTTCATAATGTTTACACAATGTACTCAACTACGTAGTGTAATGCTCCTAGATTTTACCCTCGAGTTTGTTCTGTGGTCAGCTTCTCTTTCCACAGGAGACGCACCCTTTCTCTGGGTGTTTGGGTTATGCATTTTTGGCTGCAGTCTGCTTAACTTAACACAGGTGTTTTCATTTGTGTGCCTATCGCCTTTTGGGTGCACCTTTACATTCTTTTACTCTGCTGGTGTTTCTTGCTGGTGTTAGATTAATTTGTGTGTTTTGACATTCAATTGATGTTTGGAGCCAGTCTATGAGATTCAAGATAAGGGTTTTCGTGTTGCTTTTTCTTTGCTATACTTTGCACCTACAGTTGTGGCCAAAAGTATTGACACCCCTGCAATTCTGTCAGATAATACTCAGTTTCTTCCTGAAAATGATTGCAAACACAAATTCTTTGGTATTATTATCTTCATTTAATTTGTCTTAAATGAAAAAAACACAAAAGAGAATGAAGCAAAAAGCAAAACATTGATCATTTCACACAAAACTCCAAAAATGAGCTAGACAAAAGTATTGGCACCCTCAGCCTAATACTTGGTTGCACAACCTTTAGCCAAAATAACTGTGACCAACCGCTTCCGGTAACCATCAATAAGTTTCTTACAATGCTCTGCTGGAATTTTAGACCATTCTTCTTTGGCAAACTGCTCCAGGTCCTTGATATTTGAAGGGTGCCTTCTCCAAACTGCCATTTTTAAATCTCTCCACAGGTGTTCTATGGGATTCAGGACTGGACTCATTGCTGGCCACCTTAGATGTCTCCAGTGCTTTCTCTCAAACCATTTTCTAGTGCTTTTTGAAGTGTGTTTTGGGTCATTGTCCTGCTGGAAGACCCATGACCGCTGAGGGAGACCCAGCTCACACTGGGCCCTACATTATGCTGCAAAATTTGTTGGTAGTCTTCTGACTTCATAATGCCGTGCACACCGTCAAGCAGTCCAGTGCCAGAGGCAGCAAAGCAACCCCAAAACATCAGGGAACCTCCGCCATGTTTGACTGTAGGGACCGTGTTCTTTTCTTTGAATGCCTCTTTTTTTCTCCTGTAAACTCTATGTTGATGCCTTTGCCCAAAAAGCTCTACTTTTGTCTCATCTGACCAGAAAACATTCTTCCAAAACGTTTTAGGCTTTTTCAGGTAAGTTTTGGCAAACTCCAGCCTGGCTTTTTTATGTCTCGGGGTAAGAAGTGGGGTCTTCATGGGTCTCCTACCATACAGTCCCTTTTCATTCAGACGCCGACGGATAGTACAGGTTGACACTGTTGTACCCTCGGACTGCAGGGCAGCTTGAACTTGTTTGGATGTTAGTCGAGGTTCTTTATCCAACATCCGCACAATCTTGCGTTGAAATCTCTTGTCAATTTTTCTTTTCTGTCCACATCTAGGGAGGTTATCCACAGTGCCATGGGCTTTAAACTTCTTGATGACACTGCGCACGGTAGACACAGGAACATTCAGGTCTTTGGAGATGGACTTGTAGCCTTGAGATTGCTCATGCTTCCTCACAATTTGGTTTCTCAAGTCCTGAGACAGTTCTTTGGTCTTCTTTCTTTTCTCCATGCTCAATGTGGTGCACACAAGGACACAGGACATAGGTTGAGTCAACTTTAATCCATGTCAACTGGCTGCAAGTGTGATTTAGTTATTGCCAACACCTGTTAGGTACCATAGGTAAGTTACAGGTGCTGATAATTACACAAATTAGAGAAGCATCACATGATTTTTCAAACAGTGCCAATACTTTTGTCCACCCTCTTTTTTATGTTTGGTGTGGAATTATGTCCAATTTGGCTTTAAGACAATTCTTTTTGTGTTTTTTCATTTAAGACAAATTAAATGAAGATAATAATACCAAAGAATTTGTGTTTGCAATCATTTTCAGGAAGAAACTGAGTATTATCTGACAGAATTGCAGGGGTGTCAATACTTTTGGCCACAACTGTATCTTCTGTGTAGCATTAGGAAGTAGGCAGTATATTTGTTAACAATACTTGCTTTATTCTTTGTTTGGCATTTCGTTATTTACTCTGGGATCTTTTATTTGTTCAGCAAACTTCTCTTTTTGGTCTGTAATTCACACTCTGCTCTGCCCTCCTGTTCTTTAGGCAGAATGTGAAGCAACTCGTCAGTCTTTTAGGCAATTTAGGCCAGGGTTACAATCTCCTAGCCTGTGCTTAGGTCTATTTTTGCTCCCGCAGGAACCACTAGGGACTGTGAAGTCAGGATATCTAGTCTGTACAGGAATCAGCAGGGTCAGTTGCAGCTTTTAGTACATTACCTATTTTCCTGAGTGAGTTGCTACACATGAATAGCTATACTAGGAGCTGTTAGGAGCATTTTGGGTGAGCCATCATTGAGTGGGGTCACCATTGCTTTCTCTTAAGGTGGTTACCTCTACGGTCAGGTAGAGACAGGACAGGGCCAGAGTAGGGCTTTTTCCTGTCTGATCAGGTATTTGACCACCTAGTTTGTATGCTAAACTTGTGCATGTGCTTGTGCAGTCATACCACCTAGATGGCAAAACTAATTATAATTTAGAGAAGATTCCTAAATTAACATTTGCCTCATGTCTGAAACTGTTGCTTTGTACTGAAGAGGAGCAACACCCTCGAAACAAATAGAGATTCTCGTTTGACTTTTAGCCTAAGTCGCATGGCAATGCTTGTTATAGTGCCAATATTGACTTTAGGATTGCCACTACAAGTAGGTGGCACTATATATCAAGTCCTCTTCTTCTCAGAAGAGGCAATTTGCATATAAAACCCTTCTTCAATCTTTCATATTGCTATAAAGTTTGACATTGAAATGCAGTTAGCACAGTAACTTTGTACTGTAGCTTTGGGGTCCGGGGTTTTGGATGACATCAAAGATGACATCTGCAAGGAATTTGTATGTTCTCCACATGGTTGCATCTGTTTCCTGCCAGATTCCAAATAGATAGGGAATTTGGATTATGAGCCCAATGGGGACAGTGATGATGATGTCTCTAAAGTGCTGTGAAGATAAGTGATGCTTTATAAGTGAGTAAAATAAATAAAACAGAAACACGATCTTGTATAATCTACTTTAAAAGTTCTGTTGTTCTCCATGTTCTGGAAGGATTTTTTATATACTTTTACTATTGATATTTGAGAGCTTTTTATCGCTGTTATGAGTTTTCTCTGTTTCTTTATGGGATGTTGTAGTATATAGACCTCTGATCTACATTAATTGCTATTACATTTAAATCAGGGGAGTACAAAGAAATCATGGGGCCCCATAGCAAAAGTCTGAATGGGCCCCCCCCCCCAAAAAAAAAAAAAAAAGAAAAATCAACAGGTGCTCTTAACTCCAGGCATGCATGTTATAGGTCAAACAATTAATTTTATAGCTAGTCTTTGATTTTTTTTCTCATTTGAGTAAAAGAAAAAGTAAAACACTTACATCCAATTTGATATATTCCTTGTAAAAGTCAAAATGGAAGGAGCTCATATATTCTGCACAGGGGCCCAAGTACTGTCCAGGAACTCATATATACTGCACAGGGGCCCAAATACTGTCCAGGAGCTCATATATAATGCACAGGGGCCCAAATACTGTCCAGGAGCCCATATATACTGTACAGGGGCCCAAATACTGTCCAGGAACTCATATATACTGCACAGGGGCCCAAATACTGTCCCAGACCTCATATATACTGCACAGGGGCCCAAGTACTGTCCAGGAGCCCATATATACTGCACAGGGGCCCAAATACTGTCCAGGAGCCCATATATACTGCACAGGGGCCCAAATACTGTCCAGGAGCCCATATGTACTGCACAGGGGCCCAAATACTGTCCAGGAGCTCATATATACTGCACAGGGGCCCAAATACTGTCCAGGATCCCATATGTGCTGCACAGGGGCCCTAATACTGTCCAGGAGCCGATATGTACTGCACAGGGGCCCAAATACTGTCCAGGAGCCCATATATACTGCACAGGGGCCCGAATACTGTCCAGGAGCTCATATATACTGCACAGGGGCCCAAGTACTGTCCAGGAGCCGATATGTACTGCACAGGGGCCCAAATACTGTCCAGGAGCCCATATATACTGCACAGGGGCCCGAATACTGTCCAGGAGCTCATATATACTGCACAGGGGCCCAAGTACTGTCCAGGAGCCCATATATTCTGCACAGGGGCCCAAGTACTGTCCAGGAACTCATATATACTGCACAGGGGCCCAAATACTGTCCAGGAGCTCATATATACTGCACAGGGGCCCAAATACTGTCCAGGAGCCCATATGTGCTGCACAGGGACCCAAATACTGTCCAGGAGCCGATATGTACTGCACAGGGGCCCAAATACTGTCCAGGAGCTCATATATACTGCACAGGGGCCCAAATAATGTCCAGGAGCCCATATATACTTTATAGGGGCCTAAATACTGTCCAGGAACTCATATATACTGCACAGGGGCCCAAATACTGTCCAGGAGCCCATATATACTGCACAGGGGCTCAAATACTGTCCAGGAGCCCATATATACAGCACAGGGGCCCAAATACTGTCCAGGAGCCCATATATACTGCACAGGGGCCCAAATACAGTCCAGGAGCCCATATATACTGCAAAGGGGCCCAAATACTGTCCAGGAACTCATATATACTGCAAAGGGGCCCAAATACTGTCCAGGAGCCCATATATACTGCACAGGGGCCCAAATACTGTCCAGGAACTCATATATACTGCACAGGGGCCCAAATACTGTCCAGGAGCTCATATATACTGCACAGGGGCCCAAGTACTGTCCAGGAACTCATATATACTGCAAAGGGGCCCAAATACTGTCCAGGAGCCCATATATACTGCACAGGGGCCCAAATACTGTCCAGGAACTCATATATACTGCACAGGGGCCCAAATACTGTCCAGGAGCTCATATATACTGCACAGGGGCCCAAGTACTGTCCAGGAACTCATATATACTGCACAGGGGCCCAAATACTGTCCAGGAGCCCATATATACTGCAAAGGGGCCCAAATACTGTCCAGGAACTCATATATACTGCAAAGGGGCCCAAATACTGTCCAGGAGCCCATATATACTGTACAGGGGCCCAAATACTGTCCAGGAACTCATATATACTGCACAGGGGCCCAAATACTGTCCCAGACCTCATATATACTGCACAGGGGCCCAAGTACTGTCCAGGAGCCCATATATACTGCACAGGGGCCCAAATACTGTCCAGGAGCCCATATATACTGCACAGGGGCCCAAATACTGTCCAGGAGCCCATATGTACTGCACAGGGGCCCAAATACTGTCCAGGAGCTCATATATACTGCACAGGGGCCCAAATACTGTCCAGGATCCCATATGTGCTGCACAGGGGCCCTAATACTGTCCAGGAGCCGATATGTACTGCACAGGGGCCCAAATACTGTCCAGGAGCCCATATATACTGCACAGGGGCCCGAATACTGTCCAGGAGCTCATATATACTGCACAGGGGCCCAAGTACTGTCCAGGAGCCGATATGTACTGCACAGGGGCCCAAATACTGTCCAGGAGCCCATATATACTGCACAGGGGCCCGAATACTGTCCAGTAGCTCATATATACTGCACAGGGGCCCAAGTACTGTCCAGGAGCCCATATATTCTGCACAGGGGCCCAAGTACTGTCCAGGAACTCATATATACTGCACAGGGGCCCAAATACTGTCCAGGAGCTCATATATACTGCACAGGGGCCCAAATACTGTCCAGGAGCCCATATGTGCTGCACAGGGACCCAAATACTGTCCAGGAGCCGATATGTACTGCACAGGGGCCCAAATACTGTCCAGGAGCTCATATATACTGCACAGGGGCCCAAATAATGTCCAGGAGCCCATATATACTTTATAGGGGCCTAAATACTGTCCAGGAACTCATATATACTGCACAGGGGCCCAAATACTGTCCAGGAGCCCATATATACTGCACAGGGGCTCAAATACTGTCCAGGAGCCCATATATACAGCACAGGGGCCCAAATACTGTCCAGGAGCCCATATATACTGCACAGGGGCCCAAATACTGTCCAGGAGCCCATATATACTGCAAAGGGGCCCAAATACTGTCCAGGAACTCATATATACTGCAAAGGGGCCCAAATACTGTCCAGGAGCCCATATATACTGCACAGGGGCCCAAATACTGTCCAGGAACTCATATATACTGCACAGGGGCCCAAATACTGTCCCAGACCTCATATATACTGCACAGGGGCCCAAGTACTGTCCAGGAGCCCATATATACTGCACAGGGGCCCAAATACTGTCCAGGAGCCCATATATACTGCACAGGGGCCCAAATACTGTCCAGGAGCCCATATGTACTGCACAGGGGCCCAAATACTGTCCAGGAGCTCATATATACTGCACAGGGGCCCAAATACTGTCCAGGATCCCATATGTGCTGCACAGGGGCCCTAATACTGTCCAGGAGCCGATATGTACTGCACAGGGGCCCAAATACTGTCCAGGAGCCCATATATACTGCACAGGGGCCCGAATACTGTCCAGGAGCTCATATATACTGCACAGGGGCCCAAGTACTGTCCAGGAGCCGATATGTACTGCACAGGGGCCCAAATACTGTCCAGGAGCCCATATATACTGCACAGGGGCCCGAATACTGTCCAGGAGCTCATATATACTGCACAGGGGCCCAAGTACTGTCCAGGAGCCCATATATTCTGCACAGGGGCCCAAGTACTGTCCAGGAACTCATATATACTGCACAGGGGCCCAAATACTGTCCAGGAGCTCATATATACTGCACAGGGGCCCAAATACTGTCCAGGAGCCCATATGTGCTGCACAGGGACCCAAATACTGTCCAGGAGCCGATATGTACTGCACAGGGGCCCAAATACTGTCCAGGAGCTCATATATACTGCACAGGGGCCCAAATAATGTCCAGGAGCCCATATATACTTTATAGGGGCCTAAATACTGTCCAGGAACTCATATATACTGCACAGGGGCCCAAATACTGTCCAGGAGCCCATATATACTGCACAGGGGCTCAAATACTGTCCAGGAGCCCATATATACAGCACAGGGGCCCAAATACTGTCCAGGAGCCCATATATACTGCACAGGGGCCCAAATACTGTCCAGGAGCCCATATATACTGCAAAGGGGCCCAAATACTGTCCAGGAACTCATATATACTGCAAAGGGGCCCAAATACTGTCCAGGAGCCCATATATACTGCACAGGGGCCCAAATACTGTCCAGGAGCCCATATATACTGCAAAGGGGCCCAAATACTGTCCAGGAACTCATATATACTGCAAAGGGGCCCAAATACTGTCCAGGAGCCCATATATACTGCACAGGGGCCCAAATACTGTCCAGGAACTCATATATACTGCACTAAAATGATTTTCAATCTGGCTTAAAAATTATCCCACTCAGTAACACATCCTTCTTTGTAACCAGTATGTGCTGCTGAGAACAATAACAATCTATGCACACAAAACAATCTATACTGATCATCCTGTGAGCATAAGAAATGCCAAAATTGGCTATCAGCTATTGGCCAACAAATAGCTGATTGATTGTCAATATATATAACACAGACATTTAGCAAGGCAGAATAAATCATTGGTGGCTCAGTGGTGTATGTATGTATATCTAATATATAAAGCTCAAAGTGTGTGTGTATATATATATATGTATGTATGTATGTATGTATGTATATGTATGTGTGTGTGTGTGTGTCCAGGATAGGCATCCGCACCGTCGCAGCTACAGCCGCAAAATTTGGCACAGTCGCACGTCTGGACCCCGAGAGCGTCCTAAGCTATGTTGTGAGGTGAAATTTTGACCCCGCGTGTTCCAATTCACCAAACAAATTTGCCCCTATCTACATACTGGGGAAAAAGTGCGTGCGCGTCAAGCCCCGCCCCTCATTATGATGTCATAATGCCTCTATTTGCATACTGGGGAAACAGTGTGTGTGTATTAAGCCCCGCCCCTCATTATGATGTCACAATGGTTGCCATGGCGACGCTGATGTGATCATAAGTTGCAAGCCCTGCCGCCGCTCATTATGATGTCATAATGGTTGACTATGGGATGGAGGATCTGTGATGGGTATATGGGCACTGGACTATGGGATGGAGGATATGTATGACGGGTATATGGGCACGGGACTATGGGATGGAGGATGTGTGATGGGTATATGGGCACTGGACTATGGGATGGAGGATATGTATGACGGGTATATGGGCACGGGACTATGGGATGGCGGATATGTATGATGGGTATATGGGCACAGGACTATGGGATGGAGGATATGTATGATGGGTATATGGGCACGGGACTATGGGATGGCGGATATGTATGATGGGTATATGGGCACAGGACTATGGGATGGAGGATATGTATGATGGGTATATAGGCACGGGACTATGGGATGGAGGATATGTATGATGGGTATATGGGCACGGGACTATGGGATGGAGGATGTGTGATGGGTATATGGGCACTGGACTATGGGATGGAGGATATGTATGACGGGTATATGGGCACGGGACTATGGGATGGCGGATTTGTATGATGGGTATATGGGCACAGGACTATGGGATGGAGGATATGTATGATGGGTATATGGGCACGGGACTATGGGATGGCGGATATGTATGATGGGTATATGGGCACAGGACTATGGGATGGAGGATATGTATGATGGGTATATAGGCACGGGACTATGGGATGGAGGATATGTATGATGGGTATATGGGCATGGGACTATGAGATGAAGGATGTATGATGGGTATATGGACACTCTACTATGGGATGGAGGATATGCATGACGGGTATATGGGCACGGGACTATGGGATGGAGGATATGTATGATGGGTATATAGGCACGGGACTATGGGATGGAGGATATGTATGACGGGTTTATGGGCACGGGACTATGGGATGGCGGATATGTATGATGGGTATATGGGCACAGGACTATGGGATGGAGGATATGTATGAAGGGTATATGGGCATGGGACTATGGGATGGCGGATATGTATAATTATAATTTGCTATAACTAACCACAGTTAGTTACTATGCCCGGGCAGCGCCGGGCTCTTCAGCTAGTCTAATATATAAAGCTCAAAGTGTGTATGTATGTATGTATGTATGTATGTATGTATGTATGTGTGTGTGTGTGTGTGTGTGTGTGTGTGTGTGTGTGTGTGTGTGTCCGGGATAGGCATCCGCATCTTCGCAGCTACAGCCACAAAATTTGACACAGTCACACGTCTGGACCCCGAGAGCATCCTAAGCTATGATGTGAGGTGAAATTTTAACCCCACGCATTCCAATTCACCAAACAATTTTGCCCCCATCTACATACTGGGGGGAAAAGTGTGTGCGTGTCAAGCCCCGCCCCTCATTATGATGTCATAATGCCCCTATTTGCATACTGGGGAAACAGTGTGTGCGCACCAAGCCCCGCCCCTCACTATGATGTCACAATGGTTGCCATGGCGACGCTGATGTCATCATAGGTTGCAAGCCCTGCCGCCGCTCATTATGATGTCATAATGGTTGACTATGGGATGGAAGATGTGTGATGGGTATATGGGCACTGGACTATGGGATGGAGGATATGTATGACGGGTATATGGGCACGGGACTATGGGATGGAGGATGTGTGATGGGTATATGGGCACTGGACTATGGGATGGAGGATATGCATGACGGGTATATGGGCACGGGACTATGGGATGGCGGATATGTATGATGGGTATATGGGCACGGGACTATGGGATGGAGGATATGTATGATGGGTATATAGGCATGGGACTATGGAATGAAGGATATGTATGATGGGTATATGGGCATGGGACTATGAGATGAAGGATGTATGATAGGTATATGGACACTCGACTATGGGATGGAGGATATGCATGACGGGTATATGGGCACGGGACTATGGGATGGCGGATATGTATGATGGGTATATGGGCACGGGATTATGGGATGGAGGATATGTATGATGGGTATATAGGCATGGGACTATGGGATGGAGGATATGTATGATGGGTATATGGGCATGGGACTATGAGATGAAGGATGTATGATGGGTATATGGGCACTCGACTGTGGGATGGAGGATATGTATGATGGGTATATGGGAATGGGCCTATGGGATCATGGATATGTATGATGGGTATATGGGCACGGGACTATGGGACGGAGGATAATTATAATTTGCTATAACTAACCACAGTTAGTTACTATGCCCGGGTAACGCCGAGCTCTTCAGCTAGTATGTATATATATATACAGTATATATATATATATATACACACACACACACACACACACACACACCTGTAGTGCATGCCGGGCCCCCTCCACCCTCCACTGTGCATGCTGCCGGGCCCCCCTCCCTAAGGTGCAAAGTACAGCCAGAGCCATTGTAAATGTAAAGTGCCAGGCTGCCAGCACAGTGAGGGGACACAATTAACAAAAAAATCCACCCCCAGCCTGGCTCACCATTTTGAGTAACAGAGGCTCATGAATGTTTTCTGCTTCCTGCAATGCACGTGTGCTGCTCTCTGGCTGCCAGGAGGCGTGGCATTCTTATGCAAATACAGCCAGAGACTTCAGCCAACTGCTGACCAGGAAACAAGGAAAGGGGAGCTTCAAGGGGGTATACAGCGGCCGGCGCTTACATTTAATTAAAGGAGATAGCACTGTGTCAGCACAGCACAGCTGCCAAACCGCAGCGGCCGTCGCGGGCCCCCTCACCCATCCGGGCCCCCTCACCTGTCCGGGCCCCATAGCAGCTGCGTGGTCTGCTACTATTAACGGTACACCCCTGATTTAAATCCCTACTTATTTCCTAAAGAGGTCTCTTCCAACAGTGCGGGCTCTGATATTTTGTTTCTCAGTACGCTGAGAGTCAGTTTACAAAAAATTGTGATAATTAGCTAATTACATTTTTATTGATATTTATCTCATCAGGTTAATTGCTATATAAATGCACGTTTAGTATGGATCATTGCTGACAAAGAATGCATCAATTTATAATCTTTACCTTTTTGTTTTAAAGCACATTTAAAAAATTGATGCATTTTGTGATACGTTAAACACAAATCCCCCCCCAAATCCCCCCACCACAACCACTATATAAAGGAAATCTATCAGCAAACTTTTGCTATTTAATGAGTGGCATAAGGGCTTAGACCCTGATTCCAGGGATGTGTCATTTACTAGGCTGTGACCTGTAGTTTCATTATAATCAGTGTTTTATCAGCAGGAGATTGTCATTGGAGGACTAGGTGTCCTGTTCCAGGTAGTCCAGTTAATCTGTGTAACCCCACCCCCACCACTGATTGGCAGCTACTGACACTGTACATTGTACACATGAAGCTGCCGATCAGGGATGTTAGCGATGTTATTAAAAGCACTGCTACATCTACAGCAGAGAAAACAGGGATTCTATCACAAACTCCACCAAGCAATCCAGTAAGTGATTGATGGAATCAGGGTCTCTGCCCCTACCTCATGCTGTCCTCATATTACAAAACTAAATACCTGCTGACAGATTCCCTTTAACACCAATCATAAGATTGCATCAGCCAAAGAAGGCCCATAAGACTCTGGGTGTGGATGTTTGGGCTTCCATATAATTCCTTGTAGCCATGACATTACATAATATAGGGCAACCAATTAAGAAGGACTAATGTTGCCTGTGTATAAGCAGAGGCAGGGAAAGCAGTATCTATTTTGTGGCAAATCATGAATAATTAGAGGCTGTCACAGCTTAGCAATAGAAATAGGAAGAGAAAGCCACAAAATACTGAATAAAACCTTTGCATATAGTGTGTACCAGCACAGCAGTGAAGAACAGCTACCGTCAATTTGCCCATAGCGATACTGTATGTGTTGGGTATATGTTTAACATTACTAAGGATGTTTTTGTTTAAAGAGCTTGAAATAGATTGGATACAGTTTTAGTAGACTTCAGAGTGTGTTTTCAAGGCAATTGGAGTCTTTTTATTATTTTTTATGTCCCTTCCCTTTTCTTAGTGTTAGAGATAGTAGCATGGAGGAGAAGGGTGTTATGTAGAGATGGCAGAGGGGAGAGAGCAGCTGCAGTCTCGTGGAGGGCATATAAATATTTATAGAGAAGGTTGAAAGCGCATGAAGAAGAAAGAAGTTCAGGATATAAGTTGTGCTGTTATATGAGCTAATGGAGACCGCTGCACTGTGGATATAAACAGACTTTCACCCTATATTAGTAGTAGAGACACTTCCACAAGAGATAAATCTGAAACTTGGATCAGGCGATAAACTTCTTATCAAGGGGGATAAAGAGAGAAGGCTGAAATATGAATGAAGATTACAGATCGAAACTTAGTGCAAATATTTTTTATTAAACGTAACTACTGACATGTAAAAATGATTTTTATACATACCAAAGGGGTCCACAGACTTAACCTTTTCTCGAAATCTCAAGAAAGATAAATCATAATTCTACTTTTTCCCTGTTGGTCAAACCAGTCTTTTGGAAAACTGCTATGTGCAGTATATGGCGATAATTTCACGTTTAGACTACACACAGGGTTTGTAGTTTTATATAATGAAGATAACTAGATCTACATAATAGTTGTGTACACAAAACAGCTGATTTTTTCTTTTAACACTAGAACTACTGGAGGGGTCATTTTGACCCTTTTGCTATTTCTTTTTCCTATAATTTCTAAAATTTTAACAAATGAGTTCTGACTTTTTGTGACTTTTATTTATTCATAGTAGTGTATATTTTAGGACACAAAAATGAATTGTAACTTTTTCAGGGGCCCGGATTTTACAATTCATACCTACAAGTACTGAAGGGGTCAATTTGACCCCATACATAAAAGTAGTAGTAGGCAAGTCACCTAATATTACAGAGTACAGAAAATCACAGTGCTTCTCCCTAGTTGTAGAGTGTAATTGTATCTTTGCATATCAGGGATGATTCAGCATTTTGTTTTGTCTAAACTTGTCTGAACATGTTTGAGCCATGTCTCTTGTAGCGATTTCTGTCTGCACTTCAGTAGCAAACATTACAGTTGAAGCTACAACTCTGCATGTTTGTACAGTGTCGTTTTATTACTTCTGCAATCTTACAAGTCCCTTTTTGCGATGTATATTTGAAGCATGAGTAAGCAGAGGGGTCTGACAAGTGATTAAATTTTGAAATGTCTTCAGAACTTATCTGAAAATGAGTCAGAAGTGGCCCATCATCCGCAATGTCTGAACCACAAACAAAAGGACAAGAAATCCGCAAGCGTCAAAAATGTGGAGTTGGAAGATGCAACGAAAACAAAACAACTAAAACTTGCGCAAGCTGTAACAAACCAGTTTGTGGGAAATGCACTGGGAAAGTGGAAGAAAGTACTGTTTGTGTTAACTGTTGGACACCGCATGCTATGACCATGTAAAAGGAAAATGCGTGCTGTACTTGATCTTAACACTGTTCCTACTAAGTTAAAATAAAAGTTCTTTAATTTGTTGGCAACAAAAAAGTTATTTTTACTCCAGAGTCAGTACTTTTGAATAGGGGTCAAAATGACCCCTAATGGTAGTTATAAGTATTATGAAACATGCGGTAGTTCTAGTTAATGAAGACTATTTGCATGTCCAAATGACAATGACAATAAAAATTGGTTGCTGTTAGGGACCTGTGTAGGGAAGGTGACCTGACGGACGGACTGACTGGTCAGATTTCAGAAGGGAAAATAGCTAGGAAAGAGTAGGTGACATGTAGTACCTTGGGTTGACCACTAGATGGCAGGGAGGAGTGTGAGCACAGGACTTGACATCAGCTTAGGGCTTAAAAACCGTTGGTCATGGGGGGGCAGAGTCACAGGGAACCGGGAAAGATATAAATTTGACAGGAGGGTTCCAGAAAGTTCCAGTCCCCAGGGGGAGCTCAAGTGACAGGAAGACTATGACAGTTGGTGCTCCTCAGACTATGACTGAGTAGAGAGAAAGTTAGGGGGTTGGTCCTGACACTAAGTACCGCAGTATAGACGAGGCTCCGGGTGTAGGACACCGTGTTTGGAACGACGTTTGACCAGTAAAATTACTGTTGGTGTACAGGCCTACGACAGCCACAGTGACGGAGCTGTCAGAGCGTCACAGAGTGAAAAGGGACGGAACGTACATATACGTCCCTGTTGAAAATACGCCGTCTCGATGTGTTCTGTAACCTGTGAACAGTGAAGAGAATGGCAGTGTGTTGTGAGACCGTCAGGCGAACGGTGGAAGAGAGAATAAAGCTTGGACCTGTTGCACCCGAAACTTGCCTCCATCTTGTGTCTGTACGTCACTGCGTGGTAGCCAGAGGGACCACCCCCAGTCTGGCCTATGTTCCCTACACCTGTACAGGCACCTGTACTGGATCCGTAACTTACTTCCCTTTTCCTGGATGCTAGACTCTGCTGTGCTCTGCTTTGGGCATTGCAGATAGCCTGGCATGACCCCATGTGAGCATCAGTCCAGGAATATATAAGGTTCAGTGAGACACACCCTTGTGTCTTGTTATTGCATTAAGCCTTTTGTGTTGCTGGACCTTAGTTTCCTGCACACCTTCTCCTGTACTCTGCCTGCCTGCTGTTTCCTGACGTCCTCTGCATGCATGGGGTTTCTTGACATCCTCTGCCTTCCTGCCTGTGGTTTCCTGATGTCCTCTGCCTGCCTGCGGTTTCCTGATGTCCCCTGCCTGCCTGCAGTTTCCTCTCATCTGCTTCCTGCCTGCGGTTTCCTGATGTCCTTTCTGCCTGCGATCTCCTGACATGCTCTTCCTGCCTGCCTGCAGTTTGCTAATGTCCTCTGCCCGTGATTTCCTCTTGTCCACCTGCCGGTGGTTTACTGACATTCTCCTCCTGCCTGCAATTTACAGATGTCCCCCTACCTGCATTTTCCCAAATCTTGCCTACCTATGTGTGGTCTACAGTCCCTTGGCTGTCCATACCTCTTATGCCTGACCAAACTGCTGCACCGACACCTGTGGCCTGTATGCCATTCAGACCTTGTGATGAGTTGATCCACCTCACCAAGTGAGCCTAACAGTTGCAAAAATATACTTAATCATCAATCCAATAATGTGGCAAATACAAGACTTCTTATTCCTAGATCCCATCTGTAACTGACTTCTCCCTTTCAGCCATCACAGATCATTGTCGCAAGGCATCACTGGGAATGGGACTTGCCGGGAGCATCGCTGAGGCCTGGGAAGGCTGCGGGGGCCGCCGGAAGGTGAGAATATCACAATTTTTCATTGTAATTCTTTTTTTTTTAACAGGGATATGGTACCCAGGGCCTGGAGGAGAGTCTCCTCTCCTCCAGACCCTGGGTACCATCAGCACATGATTACTTTGTGCATGGTGGGCATAGCCACATGCAGAAAGTAAGCGGATCAATGCATTCCTATGTGTGTGGAATTCCCGCGATTCCCCACAATGAGCATGCTGCATACTTTTCCGCAATGTGATTCCGCCGCGGAAAAATACACAGCATTATCACAGCATGTGCGGAATGCCATTGAATTCAATGGGTTGTTTTTTGTATGTGTTTTCGCAGCGTTTTTGCGTCGAAAAAACGCGGCAAAAACGCTTACAATCCGCAACGTGTGCACATAGCCTAATTATACAATTCACACTATCCAATCAAAAAAAATCTTTAACTTTTTTCCCTCTCATTTGGATCTATAGGCAAAACTGAACACTCTCCAATGTCTTAATGGCTAACAGTCAAAGAGGACAAATATATTGAGATTCTAGATTATTTCTTAAACATCTCGTCTGGCACATGATCCTATCTTACAGTATTCCATCTCTGTCACTTCTTCCTCTAACTTTAACTCCCAGAAACGACACATAGATAAGAAAAGCGTGTGTTGCATTGTATATTTTTCATTCAAATTGCGTTCTGCATTTATAAATCCGACCGGGCTGTCACCATAGAACCATCAGTCTTTAGAACGTAGTGTTGTACTGCATTCCTTTTGTTCGGCAGGTCACCAAAGTGAATATTTATTAGATTGGAAATGATTTGTGACAGCTATATAGTCCTGACAAATTTAATTCACTCTGTCTCTATTCACTTTAGGGATATGAGAAATAGAACTGAATTTTTTTAACTTTGTCCCATAGGTTTCTAAGCTGATGGATGCCACTGTGGAATATGAAAAGATGTCATGGCACCACCACATGTGTCAAGTTAAATAGCTATTCTATCTTTGATTTTATGAGCAGAAATAATGAAGTAGTACCAGCTTCAGTGAAAAAGATAGGAGCCAGACCACTGAAGGTATCTCAAAACCCAGATGAAATGAAAATAAAGAAAGCAGGCAGCACTCAAACTCAATCTTCCGTGGACCAACCCGCTATTGTCTAGTAGTCTTGGCACTATCACTCCCATTAGTAGGTTCCAAGGATTCTGTAATTTTCAGCCACTCTTTTCAAGGAAAACAAACAGCAGCGGGCCGTGAATTCACTCCGCTGTCAGAGGAGGGATATCATGGCAAAATAAGTGACAGTCAAGTCAATGCCACTTTACCTGCTGTCATTGCCATCTAAGTGATTGGAGTGGTGGTGACAGACATTAATAGAAACCAAAGAAACAAGAGAGAAAAAGGGAGCGCTCCCTGTGTAATACCGCAGAGTGATCGACAGGATGGCAGGATGCATGTCGCTCACCTGGATGAGTTGTGTGCTGCACAACTCCAGGGCAGGTATACAACCAAATGATACACTCTATCCTCGCACCCTGCTGGTGGAGAGGAGAAGCAAGGTGTGGGAAGAAAATTGGCACCGCTGCCAGGAGGAAAAGTGGACCAAGTATGGGAGATGGGAATTATTTTAAAAAAATATAGAACAATGCATTTCGGAGTTGGATCAATTCCTTCTTCAGATATACACCTGAAGGAGTTTGAACCTGAAGAAGGTATTGATCCAACTCTGAAACATGTTGTTTTATACTTTTTAAAAATTAATCTGCTCCTCCATGCTTGGTCTACTACTCCTCCTCTCAGTGTCCGGACACCACTGCAGCAATTTTCGTCCCGCCACTTGAATGGAAATCGGTATAGAAGCAAGCACAGGAAAAGCATGTTTCAGAGAATCAGTGGATAAGTGAGGAGGGTAGAAGAACTTCAGATTGATTTCATGGACAGTCTAAGAATTTTATGGATAGTTTGCAATCTCTGTGCACATTGACGTTGATTTTTACTTTCGCCTATGGATATTTGATAACATGCTTATTTTTCGTCTAGCATCTTTGAAAACACCCAAAAATAGATTTTAGTTCAGTAATGTAATTTTCAACATAGCATGTAGAAGACATTACAAGCAATTGTCATAAGTAATTTATTCTATTAAATGTCTGGTACCAATAATTGCCTTTTATATTATATATACGGTAATTTGATGAGGAAATTAATTTTGTCAGCAAGTCAGCCATTTATTAATTACAGAAATAATTATGCTAACGTATTAAATATGAATGAAAGATGAAAAGAAAATGTGAGAATATCTTTAGACACAATTCAAAACTTCTTCGTACGAGTGTCAATTAGATATGGTTAGGCTTGCAAAAATCCTCTCAATCAGGTTACAGATTGTACTTTGCTGTCACTCTATTTCCTTATTGATCTATAATTTTATAATAGCTGGGTCTATAGATATCTTCCCATTCTGTCCTGATCATGCATTACAGACCATTCTGGGCCCAGTCAGGTTCTTAAAGAACGGCAATAGTGTAATATATGGAAACTACCCCTGCTGGCATCCATTCACAGAAATTGGTTCAATGTAGGAAGAAAGAGAACTGTGTAGTTATGAAAAGATGCACAGTTCTCCCAATGATCAGACCAAGGATTGTATAAGCACTTGTCTTAATCATTAAGGATACTGTTAGGTGGTTATGCCCAGGGCCAGGGGCGTACATAGAAATCATGGCGTCCCATAGCAGAAGTTCTATTTGGGCTCGCTATTTTGGGGGCTCGCCCCCAAAGAAAACTCTTAATATTCAATGAAGTCACAGAAGAGCATATTGACAACTTTGCAGCACCTGCAAAGTCATGTTTCTTCTATATTGTCCTCCATACAGTATTATTTGCACCACAAAGTCCTCCATACAGTATTATAGGTACTACATAGTTTTCCATACCGTATTATGGGCACCATAAAGTCCTCCATACAGTATTATGGGCACTACATAGTCTTCCATACAGTATTAGGGGCATCACATAGTCCTCCAAACAGTATTATGGGCACTCACCTGTGAGTCACTGTAATGCTGTAGCCATTTTGGTTGTGGCATTAGTGCGAAAAAAATGTAATATATTTTAATTCATCAAGTATTACGTGATTTTTGTGTTCTATAACACACCCAAAAATCGTTGAAACGCTTTCCCGGGCTACATTTTTTAGTCACACACTATTCTGTAGTGTTGAGTACATTTATGTGATCTCTAAAATTGATTAAAAGCTTTTAAAAATTTAGCAGGCTTCCATTTCTTAGCCATACCATGTTACGATGTCTGAATTTTCTGTGATCTCTAAAATTGAAAAAAACTTTTAACATTTTGTAGGCTTCCATTTCTCATAAAAACAGTATTACGTGGTATGGGGACATTTCTGTGAGCTACAAAACTGAAAAAAAGCATTGAAACATTTTTCTGAACTGAATTTGATGGATCCATACATCTTTGTGTTCTTTCTGTGGATTAAACTCCCAAAAACCACTTTTAAGTGTAAGTGCTGATGATGATGCATGCAGATGCAGAGGACGTGGGGTACGGTCCACACTGTTCAGTCTCACCAGCCCACCAGCCTATAGTCATTTATTGATTGTGCAATAAATGATTGTTCCAAGAGGGGCCTGGTCAACATGCTGTTCAGTGATGCACAACCATAGAGCAGCCACGGTCACAAGAGCATGATGGTGAGGAATGGCAAATTTGAGATGAGTAAGATGATGATGAGACACAGTTGCCACTAAGTCTTGTTGTTAAGTCACAAAGTCAGGAGGACCAGGGTGCGATGGTGGAAGAGGAGGTGATGGATGACGAAGTAACCGACCCAACCTCGGAAGCTTGCATGCAGTGCGAGGCCTAGTGAAGCCAGCAGCGCTGAGGGGGAGAGATTGACCCCACCAAAACAGTCAGGAAGAGTCAGGGGTGGCCAGAAGGACAAGGTGGGCAACTGTTCGGCAGAGCACTGACACTCATGCATTTCTGCGTCAATGAGTTAGGTGTTTCCCCATTTAGGACTTATTTGAAGAGAGTTCTGATAGTACTAAAATGGCCATTTTCAACCTGTGCCATGCCAAGATCAGCAGGGACATGAACAGTAAGAACCTAACCACCACCAACATGATCAGGCACATCATCTAAGCAACCGACTCGGGACACACACCTGGGTCCACGATTGGTGCCATCGGGTGAAACTACGGTCTTTTCCCCTGTGCTACGTGCTTCCCAATCCCCTGTTCAAAACACTGGCAAAGATGCTCTCTGCCCTGCACCTATCTTTTCACATTCTGACTTAGCATCATCAAGCACTTTCAAATCCTTGTCCCAGCAAAGATGTCAGCTGTTCCTTCCCCAAGCCTTGGAACAGAAAAGAAAGTTCCCAGCCACCCACAGGCCCAAATACTAAACTAGCACATTTTCAAGCTGCTTACCATGGAAATGTTGCTATTTATGCTGGTAGGCACTAAAGATTTCCGCTGACTCATGACAGCAGCTGCCCATTGGTACTTGGTCCCCAGTCACCACTTTTTCTCCTGGTGTGGCTTCCTACCAGCACTTGTCCAGGAACAACACCCATGCCCTTGCCAATGCACTTACTGGCATTGTCCACTTAATGACTGACATATGGACAGGGATACTGCGTTTTGCTGATGGCACACTGGGTGAACATTGTGGAGACTGGGGCTGAGTAAAACCCTGGCCTCCCAACACTGAGAATTTGCTGGCCCTACTTCAATCAGGGTTTCCTCCATGTCCTTCAACAGTTCCTGCACCCCCTCCTGCTCCTCCTCATCCTCCATCTGCAATGTGCTATTTCAATTCACGTCATCCAAATCAGTCAGAAGCTGGAAGCTTTGCAGCACTGCCTCAGTGAAGCTGCAACAGGTTCTGCTAACGCTAATTTGCTAGGATACAAACCACACACTGCGGCAGAGTTATTTAAAGGAATAACAGACCAGAAAGATCTGTTTTTTTTGCTGCTGAACTTCCAACCAGGCATTGTCATGTGTGATAATGGGCATAACCTGATGGCGGCTGTGAAGCTTGGCAAGCTCACACAGGTACCATGCTTGGCACATGTGCTCAACTTGATAGTTCAATGGTTTTGAAAATATACCCAGATACACCATAGCTTTTGGTCAAGGTACGACGCATCAGCCCCCCTTTCCGCAAATCTGCTATAGCTTCTGCCGCTCTGACAGTGCTGCAGAAGCAAGTGCCAGCTCACCAACTGGTGTGCGACATCACCATGTGCTGGAACTCCACACTGCGCATGCTTGCAAGGCTTTGTAAGCAGAAGACGCCAGTGGTTGAATACCAGCTCCAACACGCCGACTGATATTCTGGTCAGCCTCCGCACATAACAAAAGTGGGCATGGATTTTTGCCATTTGTGCAGTTCTCCAAGACTTTGAGGACTCTACAAAGATGGTGAGCAGCTTTGACACCATAGTAAGTGCAACTATCCCGCTTCTGTGCCTATTTAAACAGTTGCTGCTCAAAATTAAACATCAAGCATTGCATGCGGACCATGTGGGGATGGGGAAGACAAAACACTGATTGTAGCCAGGCCAGTCTCATCTTATCTGCTCCATGCAGATTGGTTAACAATGAGGAGGTGGATGCTGAGGAGGAGGAAGAGGTGGAACAGGAGCTTGGGGCTAGCGCAGCAGAGGCAGCAAACCATTGTCCCGTCTCTTCTACGTGGATGGGCAGAGAATAGAAATGCGGAGGAAGAGAGGGAGGGAAGAGGTAGTGATGGAGAGTCATCAAAATGGTGGAAACAGGGAAATAATGGCTGTATGGAGCTTGGCAAATATGGCCAACTTTATGAACCACTGCCTTTCCCATGACCCTCTTGTTACATTCATCTTGGCCAAAAAATAATGCTGTTTGTTCACCCTGTTAGACCCATGCTACAAGGAAAACTTTGCATCTTTTCTTCTGGAGGTGGAGAGGTCTTCTAAAATGGTGCTATACCAGAAGGTCATTGCGGAAAATATGTTGAAAAAATTCCCATCAGACAATCCTAGCGGCATGGGGCAAGCTTCCTTGCCAAAACAAGGAGGAAAAGCCAGAGAGATACACAGCAGAGGAAGGGGTAGACTGTCAAAGGCGTGGTCCTAATGCATGGCACAATCTTAACGCCCAGAGCCTGATGACTAGGTATTCTTGACAAGGAAGGAAAAGTTTTTAAGGATGGTCAGTCTATACCTGATCTAAGAAACCAGCATAGTCCCTATTTCCTCTGTGACTTGCAACTATTTTGTCTCAAAGCTGGACACCTGGCATGAGCTGCCTCTCTATGCCTTGGAGGTGTTGTGCTGCCCTATCGCTAGTGTAAAATGCGGACAGGGTTGTAGTCATTTCAGCACAATCCATACTCACTGTGCTGTCAGCTGCTTCTTCCCTGTGATGTCCCCCATTCTTCCTTCCACTCAGAAGACAGGAGGCAGAGTCCAAAGCAACTTTAAACATAGCGGATTTATTCTCTTCAGGACACATCACATCCATAACACTTCCAGCACACTTGTTACAGTACCAGCAATGCATTTTCTTCATCTTTCCCTAACTTCTTCTGCTACACAGGAATAGGTCACAAAGATATAACGGGACGAGGAGCCCGGCAAAAATGCCACTTGTATCTCCCTGGAACCAATTTCAGCCCAGACACGGAAATATTATCTACTGGGTCATCCACCCCCTTACGGTTATCCTGCCTGCGCACTTTCACGGCGACACACTCTACTTCTTCTGCAACCAAATGTCTTCTATACCTAAACTTCTTCTGTAACTTCATTACTACGTTGCTGCATATACTGTGTGGGGGTATGTGGGTCTGTGCAGGAGTCTGTGCGGGGGTATGCAGGGCTGTGCGGGAGTCTGTGTGGGGCTGCGTAGGGGTATGCAGGTCTGTGCGGGAGTCTATGTGGGGGTATGCAGGGCTGTGCGGGAGTCTGTGTAGGGTTATCCAGGGCTGTGGGGGGGCTGTGCGGGAGTCTATGCGGGGCTGTGCGGGGGTCTGTGCAGAGGTCTGCGGGTCTGTGCGGGGCTGTGCTGGGGTATGTGGGTCTGTGCAAGGGTATGCAGGGCAGTGCGGGAGTCTATGTGGGGGTGCAAGTGCGTCTGTACAGGAGTCTGCGGAGGTATGCAGGGCTGTGCAGGGGTCTGTGCGGGGCTGTGTGGGAGTCTGTGCAGGGGTCTGTGCAGGGGGATGCGGGTCTGTGCGGGAGTCTGTGTGGGGCTGTGCATGGGTATGCGCGGGGCTGTGCGAGAGTATGCAGGGGGCTGTGCAGGAGTCTGTGCGAGGCTGTGCGGGAGTCTGTGTGGGGGTATGCAGGGCTGTGCGGGAGTCTGTGTAGGGTTATCCAGGGCTGTGCGGGGGCTGTGCGGGGGTCTGTGCAGGGGTCTGCGGGTCTGTGCGGGGCTGTGCTGGGGTATGTGGGTCTGTGTGGGAGTCTATGCGGGGGTGTATGTAGGTCTGTACAGGAGTCTTTGGAGGTATGCGGGGCTGTGCTGGGGTCTGTGCGGGGCTGTGTGGGAGTCTGTGCGGGGGTCTGCGGGTATGTGCGGGGGTCTGTAGAGGGGTATGTGGGGCTGTGAGGGAGTCTGTGCGAGAGTCTGTGAGGGGGTATGCGGGTCTGTGCGGGAGTCTGTGTGAGGCTGTGCATGGGTATGCGCGGGGCTGTGTGAGGGTATGCAGGGGGCTGTGCAGGAGTCTGTGCGCGGCTGTGCGGGAGTCTGTATGGGGGTATGCGGTGCTGTGCAGGATTCTGTGTGGGGGAGTCTGCGGATCTTTGCGGGGGAGTCTGAGGGGCTGTGCGGGAGTCTAAGCGGGGCTGTGCGGGAGTCTAAGCGGGGCTGTGCGGGAGTCTGTGTGGGGGTATGTGGGTCTGTGCGGGATTCTGTGCGGGGCTGTGCGAGGGTAAGCGGGGCTGTGCGGTGGTCTGTGCGGGTGTATGCGGGGGTATGCGAGGCTGTGCGGGTGTCTGTGCGGGGGTATATATATACTGCTAATCCCCGAAGCCATCGATCACCTGAAAAAAATTTAAAATAATAAACCAACCTATACTCCATGTCTGATGTAATCCAATTAATACGATTGTCCCACGACGATTGTGCGCCGCCGACAGGTCACCTGAGTTCACCTGTCACTTTGCGGCACTACACCGTGAGAATCTTCTCATGCTGTAGTGCCGTAAAGAGAGAGGCTTATCTCCAATGACACACTGCCGGAGGGTTATCTCCGGTCAGTGTGTCATTGGAGGCCTATAGAGTGGTTACATCTGCTGATGTGACAGCTCTATAGGGGAGATCGTCATGGGACAATAATTATTAATGGGATTACGTCAGACAGGGAGTATATTGTTGGTTTGCATTTTTATTTTTTTTGCAGGTGATCGATGGCGTTGCTAGGATCTGGGCGTACAATAAAAATAATGAAAAACTGTGTTGTGTTTTATTTCATTAAAATACTTTATTCTTATGTGTGTGTTTTTTTAACCTTTTATTAATATATAAGGGGTAACCTCTTATTACCCCATATGCCACTGCTACACGGCAGTGGGAGGAGAGGGGCTAAGTACCAGAATTGGCGCATCTTATAGATGCGCCATTTCTGAGGCAGCTGTGGGCTGGTATTTGTAGCCAGGGGGGCCAAAAAAAGGAAAAAAAATGGTGTGGGCTCCCGCGCAATTTTCTGCACCAGAGGTGGAAAGCCGATGGCCGGGGGCAAATATTTGTAGCCTGGGAAGGGGGTATTACCCATGGCCCCTTTCCAGGCTATGAATATCAGCCTGCATATGGAGTAATAAGGGGTTAATGTCACCTTGCTATTGGAAGGTGACATTAAGCCTGGTTAATAATGGAGAGGCGTCAATAAGACACCTATCCATTAAAGTATTAATCTTATATTAATAAAAAGATTAAAAAAACACACACAAGAATAAAGTATTTTAATGAAATAAAACATGACACAGTTTTTCATAGTTTTTATTGTATGCCCAGATCCTAGCGAAGCCATCGATCATCTACAAAAAAAATAAAAAAACAAACCAACAATATATTCCCTGTCCAACGCAATCCCATTAATAACGATTGTCCCACAACGATCTCCCCTATAGAGCTGTCACATCTGATGTGACCTCTCTATAGGCCTCCGATGACACACTGACCGGAGATAACCTCCAGCTGTGTGTCATCGGAGATAAGCCTCTCGCTTTACTGCACTACAGCGTGAGAAAATTCTCACGCTGTAGTGCCGCAAAGTGACAGATGAACTCAGGTGACCTGTCAAGCGGCGGAGTGATACAATGCGGAGGATTAGCTCCGTCATTGTATTGCTGGAGCCCCTGGAGAGCGGTCGCATCAGCTGATGTGGCAGCTCTCCATGGGAGATCGTTGTGGGACAATCATATTAATTGGATTACGTTGGACAGGGAGTATAGTGTTTGTTTATTATTTTAACTTTTTTCAAGTAATCCATGGCTTCAGGGATTAGCAGAATATGGTGAGTATGGACTATATATGTATGTTTATTTTTTTTATTTTTTTTTTTACATTCAACACATTAGCCAGATGATGGGACTACTACTGTCCCATCATTGTCTAATGTGTCAATCATTGTCATTGTAGCAGGCATTGCCCGATGGGACTTGTAGTCCAATCGGACGATGCCTGCATACACAAACACACACAGACACCCACACAGCCCCGCATACCCCTGCACAGACCCACAGACCCCCGCAAAGACCCGCAGACCCCTCACAGACTCCTGCATACCCCCAAACAGCCCTGCACAGACTCCCGCACAGCACCGCATACCCCCGCACAGACCCCCGCACAGCCCCTCATACCTGCCCAGACCCACATACCCCCACAGAGCCCTGAATACCCCCCCACAGAGACCCGCATACAAACGCACAGACCCGCCTACCCCCGCGCAGACTCCCACACATCCTGGCATACCCCTGCACGGACCCCCGCACGGACCCCCGCACAGCCCCACACAGACCCACATACCCCAGCATACCCCCACACAGACTACTGCTCAGCCCCGCATGCCCATGCACAGACCATCGTACAGACCCGCATACCCCGCACAGACCCCCGCGCAGCCGCGCACACCCCCACACAGCCCCATATACCCTTGCACAGACTCCCACAGAGCCCTTCATACCCCCGTATACCCCTGCACAGACCCGCATACCCCCGCACAACCCCACATACCCCCACACAGACCCCCGTATATGTCACTGAGGCTGCGTGGAGTCCCTGGCTGACCAGAAGTGAACTTGATAGCATGGGAAAGTTTCTGAACTTTTTCCCATGTTGTCAGATCACCTCAAGTCAGCCAGGGACTCCCGCTTACCTCACTGAGGCTACGCGGAGTCACCGGCTGACCAGAAGTGAACTTGATAGCGTGGGAAAGTTTCTGAACTTTTTCCCATGCTGTCAGATCACCTCAGGTCAGCTGGGAACTCCGCACAGCTGTGCATACCCCTGCACAGATCCCTGCACAGCCCCACAGACCTGCACAGACCCCCAAGCAGCCCCACATACCCCGGCACAGACTCCCACACATCCCCGCATACTGCCGCACAGCCCCGAATAACCCCTGCAGACTCCCGCACAGCCTCAACAGACCTGCACAGTCCCACATACTTCTGCACAGACCCCAGCACAGCCCCGCACAGGCTCACGCTATGGGCGCATAATCCGTCGCTGTCCGAGAAATTATGGAATCTGGTGCTGGATTCCGTCATTTGTCGGACAGCGACAGATCCTGCACCCATAGGCTTCCATTCTAGCAAAAAAGAGATAGTGACGGATCCGTCGCTGTCTGATTTTTTTCGACGGACAAAACAAAAAGCTGTGCCAAGCAGGGCGGCGCACTGTTTCTTATATTCCTGATGATGCTGTGAGGCCAGCCAATCACTGCACGACCACAACTAAGATGGCTGAGGCGCTTCATGGCCTGGCAGACAATCCCTGCACCATGATTGGGTCTCTAAAGTCCTTCAAAAATGCTGGGTGGAGACCCGAGTACCCGCCGAGTAATCCCGGAAATGCTCGGGGCTCTCCGAGTACACTGAGTACCGTGATACTCGGGCGAGCACTGAGTAGTGTGGAGCCTGCTCACTCATTACTGGCTATTACATCTTCTTGGGTACAGTTAGTAACTATATAAGCCTTGAAAAACTTGTTCAAAAACTTAAGCTGTGTGTACACGTTGCAGATTTGGTGCATTTTTGTTGCTTTTTTCTTGCTAGTATTTGTGACAAAACCTGACGCAATGCTTGATGCCAGTAAAGTCAATTAGAAACGTGACGTGTCATGCACACAGGGATTTTTGACTTGCAGATTTGGTGCAGAAAATAATCTGCAGCATGTCAATTCGCTGGGTATTTTTGCATTGCAATTTTCACCATAGACTTCACTCAAATCAATCAAAACTACAGGTAAGAACGCAGACTAAGACATACCAAAAACACTCACTTTTGCAGCTGTGTTTTTCTGCAAAGAGAGGCAGAAATGGTGCAGGAATTTTACTCCACATGTGCACATACCCTTTTCGGTATGCTATTGCTCCATATAGACTATTCTGTGGTATGGAGTACATTTCCTTAGTATATAACCCTCAAAAGAGCATAGTTTTTGAGTCTAGGAGGTCCAATACATGACAATGTGAACAGAATGTGTGAGGCCCTCCTTTATGTCTAAGGTTGGTTTCACATTAGAGTCTGTTTACGCAGCGTTTCATCCACAGTAATCAGCATGCGTCATGTTTCCCTATCTGTAACATGGTGTATGCTGGGGCATGAATTTGCATCAGTTTGCATGCATCAGCGTATGCATGCGTTGTTTTTCGGTGTGCGGCGGGGTCTGGTGAACGCATCATGTTGGATTTTTGGAAGCGGCAAAAATCCAGCAAATATGCGCAGTCATGCGCATGCGGATGAGTGCGTCAAACAAACGCATTACTGGCTATGGGAATGCATGAGTACGCAAGGACATGTGTTGGCCCAGGAAGTGATTCATCTAGCTGACAATTGAGAGCTGTATAAAAGGAAGGTCATAACTCTCTGGACTCTAGATGATACCATAACACAGGCAATGTAAGTATAGAACCTTAGAAAATGTCTGTCTCTATCACTGTATAATTTTAATTTCTAATTTTTTTATGTTTAATTTTAGACATGCTTGTTGGCTCAAGTGTGGCTCCAGTTTGGCTCTGCTTTCTGTTGTGGTGAGTACAAGACTGTCTATGTAAGTATAGAAGCTTTGGAAATGTTTGTCTCTTAGTGCTTTTTCTGTTCCTTGTAGACTGGCTGATTGTCTGTGGAGCAGTGGGTGTGTGTCCTGGTGCAGTGGTTTTCATGTGGCCGTCTCCTGGTGCTGTGTTTTCCACCATCTTATCTCCTGGTGAGGACAAGACTGTGTAGGTAAGTATAGAAGCTTAGGAAATGTCTGTGTCTCTTAATGCTTTTTCTGTTCCTTGTAGACTGGCTGTGTTCTGTCATCACTAAATGAAGCAGACTTCAGGTACCTTATACAGGCAGCTAAACTGCTATACCGGGTCCAATAAGGAGACTGTAGCTTGAATCTGTGCTTTATTGAACGTGATTGTATATTGGTGCAATGAAACTACAAACAAAAACATATATGCATACAATCAATACTGGGTTCATTAGGGATTCATGTATACATAATATAATGTAAATCTACATCTGCACTAGTAGCTAACTAACTGAGCAGGCTAATATGAGACAGAAATTGGTTGCAGGAAACATAAGTACATACCAGTGATGCTGTCACAAGGGGAGAAGAAAAATGAGTTGCTTCCTGAATGCAGGCAGAAAGAAAATGGTGGACTGGAGGGAAAATGGAGACTGAACTAACCATAATCCTTTGCAAATGACTACCAAGATGCATTGCAGCCTTACAAGAATGCACTGCAAACAGAGGGAAATAGCAAAGCAAAAGTTAAATACATAAAAACACTGCAGGTATGACTCTGGTCACTTGATGGAGCCAGAAAACACAATTTACATTTAATAATCAGGGTTATGAATTAAATGTCGGAGACAAAACAGGCTGATTGTCTGTGGGGCAGTGGGTTTGTGTCCTGGTGCAGTGGTTTTCCTGTGGCTGTCTCTTGGTGCTGTGTTTTCCACCATCTCATCTCCTGGTAAGGACAAGACTGTCTATGTAAGTATAGAAGCTTTGGAAATGTCTGAGTCTCTTAAAGCTTTTTCTGTTCCTTGTAGATGGGCTGATTGTCTGTGGGACAGTGGGTGTGTCGCCTGGTGCAGTGGTTTTCCTGTGGCCGTCTCCTGGTGCTGTGTTTTCCACCATCTCATCTCCTTATGAGGATAAGACTGTCTATGTAAGTATAGAAGCTTTGGAAATGTCTGTGTCTCTTAATGCTTTTTCTGTTCCTTATAGACTGGCTGATTGTCTGTGGGGCAGTGGGTGTGTAGGCTGGTGCAGTGGTTTTCTTGTGGTCATCTCCTGGTGCTGTGGTTGCCTGTTGCTGCTGCCGTGTGTTCCTGGTCTGTGCTGACTTATGTGGTGTTGGACTACTGCCTGTAATGTAAATATTGTTGTCCTTTTTTTTGGTGTAAATTGTTTTTTGATCTTTAATTTAATTTTTCTTTTTTTTTTCTTTTTGTGTTTCACTTGGCTGCTGCCTACTCTTTAACCATGTCCTCCACTGAAGAACAGTCTTCTTCACAGGGTGGACAGGACAAAGATTATGTAATTACCTTCACTTTACTGATTGGTATGTATTGACTGGCAATACTCCACATGTGTTAAATCCTGTAATTTCTTAACAGGTACCTGGCAGTGATGAAGAGCAGGAGCAGTCCCGTGGAGAGGAATCTTCCCAGGGTCGTCGGTCTCATGTGTCTCAAGAGGAAAGATGGGGTGTAAGTATTTTTTTCCTCAGAGTTCTAATACATTTTTGTCTCTTTCTATAGGTTTCACAACAGGAACCAGCCAAACTAGATATAGATAATGATCAACTCATCCACCTAGTGCATGAACGAGGACCGTTGTGGGACACCCGTGACCATCTGCACTCCGACAATGTGGTCATTCGACGGCTCTGGGAACAAGTGGCAACATCGCTGCTGTCTGGTTGGGACTATGCCACACCGAGAGCAAGAAGTGATTTTGGTAAGTATTGCAATGTTGTCTGAAACAGCAGTGAACCTGTGAATGGATGTGCATTGTTAATAATTATTTTGTTCCCCTTCACAGTGAAGCGAATCAAGATCCGTTGGTGCTCGATGAAGGACCGCTTCAGCAAGGACATGAGAGAGAAGCTTCGTGTTCAAAGTGGTTCTGCTGCCAGGTTCCGAAAATATAAATATCACCGGGACCTTGCCTTTCTGATGCCTACGCTGGCTCAGCAAATGTAAGTACATATATTTTTCTTTTGACTAATGTTTTTTTTTCCCCACAGACAGAACCTGGAGCAGTCCAACAAATACTTTATTGATTCACTAAAACATTTTCTCTTTTTTTCATAGAATCTGGTGCAGCACCACACAACCCGAAGCATGCTCGGTTGGCAGCAGGAATTGCTCGCCAGAGCTGTGTGTCCTGCCTGGCAATGGATCCTTGGACACGTAGCAGCAACTCATGGAAGCTCTGTTGCGACATCCTCGTGTAGTCAAAAAACTCACGGTTTTGCTGTAGCTCGGTGTACAAGGAGTGGTAGGCTCCATGGCTCTGCTAATAGCGTCGATGACGTCTTCTCCGTCTTTCTCTTCTTCTTTTTTCTTGACAAGCAAAAGCAAAGGCAGCAGTCAACTTCAATTGTAAATCCAGATCTTCTAGGAAACTGTCCAGGTCAAGATCTATCTTGCAGATAGATACAGCAGCCAAAGATGAGAAAGATGAGGATTTCCTCAGTGCAGTGTGTCTATATACTGTATACATATAGAAATCCCATGAGACTTGCCTACTGGGTGTCTGATGTCAAGGAAAAGTTACTGGAAAAAATTGGACTTTTCAAAAGCATGCGCATAAAAACCGCAAACACATGTAAAAAACGGATACACACGCATGTAAATGTTGCGTTTTTTAGACGTCATGCGTAAGATGATGCAGATAAAAACCGCTGCGTAAACATGCGTTTGCATGCGTTTTTGCATTTGTTTGGGAATGCAGATGATACTCTGCGGAATCAACCACAAATGTGAACCTAGCCTTATACAGGGTGTACAAGGTGTAGTCATCTCTATGCATAACTAAAAGTAAAGTTGCACTCTGTAGTGCTATAGCATGTAAACATGAAATATATGAAAGCATTACTGCTCTAGATTATAGGAAAAATAATATAATTTAGCCAATTCATGCGTGTCCAGCAGCCAATGACAATGCGAGTAGTCTTTTGTCATTTATATACAGGCTCTCTGACTTAATTAACTTAATTTTTTCTTATTATCTAGAGTACTTCTATGGAAGCTGTGGTGTAATGCGTGACGCTGATCCATTAACTACATTACTTCTCCGGTAGAAGTAGATAGAGCAGTGTCATAAATTAATCCCCCCCCCCTAAAAAAATATATGCTCTTTCATGACCGCTGAATCTCATAACTTAGCAGCCCTTACAAAGTAATTCTCACTCTATTGAACCCCCTCAATTTTCAATGTATTCCAATGGGTCCAACATAGTGCTCCACAGTATAATGGCCCCATTACTGCAACATACAATGTAATGGTCCCAAATAGTTCTCCATATATTATAGTGGCCTCACAGAGAATAGATAAATAGAGTAAATAAAACATATAGATATCCTGTAGATATATCATTTGACATGCTCCCTTGTAATAAACTTGTAACCATTAGTGCCTTTCATGTGGCACTAAAGGGTGTTTAGCCTTGTTTACTCCAATAAATAAATTAAAGAAATTACATGGGGTCCCACATATATTTGGTAACCACCCAAGGAAAAGCAGACAGCTGTGACTTTACAGTTGCATGTAAAAGTTTGGGCATCCATAGTCAAAATGACTGTTGTGAACAGTTAAGCAAATTGAAGAAGAAATTAACTCTAAAAGGCCTATCGTTAAAGATGACAGATTTGCTTTGTATTTTAGGCAAAAATATATAATAAATATATATACAGCTCTGGCGAAAACTAAGAGACCACCACATCAAAACCCTGTCATGAGCAACCCATTCTCCAGACCTGAACCCCATTGAAATCCACTGGAATGTAATCAAGAGGATGATGGATAGTCACAAGCCATCAAACAAAGAACTGCTTACATTTTTGCACCAGAAGCAGTGTGAAAGACTGTAGGAATGCATGCCAAGACGCATGAAAGCTGTGATTAAAAATCATGGTTATTCCACAAAACATTGATTTCTGAACTCTTCCCGAGTTAAAATATTAGTAGAGTTGAGCGAAACGGGTCGGTCAAATTCAAAAGTCAGCGACTTTCATGAAATGAAACTCGACCATAGCGTGAGGTCGGCCACGAGGTTGGCGACCAGAGCGCCAAAGCCCAAAGTCGCGTTTCAAATGATGCTTCCAGGGCCCTTTTTCAGCCAATGATGGAGGACGCACACTGTGGGCAACGCGATGAGATAGACATCGGTCACCACCATCTTTGAGAAGGGCATGCAAGTGATTGGCTTTGTGTGGCGTCACAGAGGCTATAAAAGGGCGTGCACGCCGACCGCTATCTTACTTCTGCCGATCTTAGCATTAGGGAGAGGCTGCTGCTGCTGATTCAGAATAAGGGAGAGCGTTAGGCAGGGAAGAAGAACCAAAAAACTGCTTCTGCTGGTAGCGATTTCCACTTACAACACAACAGTTTGTGTGCAGTGACAGGGGAGGCTCTATTTTTGTGCATCAGCTCTGTTGGTTATTAGGCTGCCTTATAAGGCTCCCTGATAGCTGCATTGCTGTTTGCACACTGCTGTGCAAACTGCTTTTTTAAAAGCAAAAATACTTTTCTTCCTCTTTTCTGCACAGTTACCAAGCGTTCATTTTTCCACCCCTTTGTGTGCAGCAGTCCTGCTTTTTAGGCTGCCTGCGTCCATACTTGGACTGAGAGCATCATTGTCAGCCTCCTAAAATCTCTAGTGAGATTCAAATTCTCACCAATACTATATACACCCTCCACCTTGTCATACACCATCCAATTTCAGCCTGTTACATTGAGGTGTAATCTCTACTGGCCCTGAGATACTAGTTCAGCGTCCTCAAATCTCTAGTGAGATTCAAATTCTCACCAATGATATATACACCTTCTACCTTGTTTTACAGTACCATATAGCTGGTGGTATTTTGGGTACATTTTCACAAAAATGAGGAAGTATGGTGGAAGAGGCCGTGGAAGTGGGCGGGGGTTGCCAGCAGGTCCTTATGGTGGTGGTGTTGGTGGTGCATCTGTTGGTAGTGGCAAAAGCACAATAGCATCTAAGCCAGGAGGTGTTGAGCCTGCTTCATCGTCTGGCTCCACAAGGCCTCGAAGGCTCCCTTTTCTGGGAGTAGGTAAACCGCTTTTAAAGCCGGAGCTTCAGGAACAAGTTTTGGCTTACGTTGCTGACACAGCCTCCAGCTCTCTCGCCTCCTCTTCTGAAGTTTCAAAAAATAAAAGCACTGAGTCGTCAGTGGAAGCTCCTGGTCAGGAAGAACCCCTTTCCTTGTGTCCTTCACCCCCACCAAAAGTGAATGATGCAGCAGGCCACACTCCATGTACAGTTGTGGCCGAAAGTATTGACACCCCTGCAATTCTGTCAAATAATACTCAGTTTCTTCCTGAAAATGATTGCAAACACAAATTCTTTGGTATTATTATCTTCATTTAATTTGTCTTAAATGAAAAAACACAAAGAGAATGAAGCAAAAAGCAAAACATTGATCATTTCACACAAAACTCCAAAAATGGGCCATACAAAAGTATTGGCACCCTCAGCCTAATACTTGGTTGCACAGCCTTTAGCCAAAATAACTGTGACCAACCGCTTCCGGTAACCATCAGTGAGTTTCTTACAATGCTCTGCTGGAATTTTAGACCATTCTTCTTTGGCAAACTGCTCCAGGTCCCTGATATTTGAAGGGTGCCTTCTCCAAACTGCCATTTTTAGATCTCTCCACAGGAGTTCTATGGGATTCAGGTCTGGACTCATTGCTGGCCACCTTAGATGTCTCCAGTGCTTTCTCTCAAACCATTTTCTCGTGCTTTTTGAAGTGTGTTTTTGGCCATTGTCCTGCTGGAAGACCCATGACCTCTGAGGGAGACCCATCTTTCTCACACTGGGCCCTACATTATGCTGCAAAATTTGTTGGTAGTCTTCAGACTTCATAATGCCATGCACACTGTCAAGCAGTCCAGTGCCAGAGGCAGCAAAGCAACCCCAAAACATCTGGGAACCTCCGCCATGTTTGACTGTAGGGACCGTGCGCTTTTCTTTGAGTGCCTCTTTTTTCTCCTGTAAACGCTATGTTGATGCCTTTGCCCAAAAAGCTCTATTTTTGTCTCATTTGACCAGAGAACATTCTTCCAAAACGTTTTAGGGTTTTTCAGGTAAGTTTTGGCAAACTCCAGCCTGGCTTTTTTATGTCTCGGGGTAAGAAGTGGGGTCTTCCTGGGTCTCCTACCATACAGTCGCTTTTCATTCAGACGCCGACGGATAGTACGGGTTGACACTGTTGTACCCTCAGACTGCAGGGCAGCTTGAACTTGTTTGGATGTTAGTCGAGGTTCTTTATCCAACATTCGCAGAATCTTGCGCTGAAATCTCTTGTCAATTTTTCTTTTCTGTCAACATCTAGGGAGGTTAGCCACAGTGCCGTGGGCTTTAAACTTCTTGATGACACTGCGCACGGTAGACACAGGAACATTCAGATCTTTGGAGATGGACTTGTAGCCTTGAGATTGCTCAAGCTTCCTCACAATTTGGTTTCTCAAGTCCTCAGACAGTTCTTTGGTCTTCTTTCTTTCCTCCATGCTCAATGTGGTACACATAAGGACACAGGACAGAGGTTGAGTCGACTTTAATCCATGTCAACTGGCTGCAAGAGTGATTTAGTTATTGCCAACACCTGTTAGGTTCCACAGGTAAGTTACAGGTGCTGTTAATTACACTTATTAGAGAAGCATCACATGATTTTTCGAACAGTGCCAATACTTTTGTCCACCCTCTTTTTTATGTTTGGTGTGGAATTATATCTAATTTGGCTTTAGGACAATTCTTTTTGTGTTTTTCATTTAAGACAAATTAAATGAAGATAATAATACCAAAGAATTTGTGTTTGCAATCATTTTCAGGAAGAAACTGAGTATTATCTGACAGAATTGCAAGGGTGTCAATACTTTTGACCACAACTGTAGCTCTTTCTATCATACCATGCCTGGGTTATCAAGTCAAATGGTGAATTCCCCAGTCCAAGATGAATCTGACATGGAGTGTGGGTGGCCAGCCAGGGCGGTGTCTCAGAGGGATGTGTCAAGTTGGTGGTGATAACCCGTTCCGTGGCCCTAGGCGTCCATGCAAAGGGGTGAATAACGTTTATAGGTGAATGATACGTGACGCCACCAGTGGCTTCTGATCAGATTGACCAGCGCTGCAGTGTTGCTTCTCTGGGACAGATGTTATGGTGCAGCTAAGATGTAGAAGCCCTGCACAGGTAGGGCCGTAGTCGCAGGGCAGATGAAAGAGTTGGTAGATGGTGTGCAGTGCAGGTTGTAGCAGAGCCGTGCGCCACGCGCAGAAGAAATGACAGACACAGTCGTGCAGTTCCTTTACCTGCACTTGGTAAGTGCCGTCCAGGACCCAGAGTACAGATGGAGAAGGAGTTGGTCAGCCTGGAAGCAAATTTGCAATTCTCTCTCTGCAGATATGTAGTGTGGCCTCCGTTCTAGCGCTTATCTGAGGTACTCGCAGTACTGAGTTCACTGAAGTTCCCCCTGTTGACTCTCTTTTGGAACTATCTCGTACGGCAGGCAGCCATAGCCTTTTCCTTCTGGCTCACACACGGCACTGCTGGGGCCTCCGAGCCTTAGTTGGGAACAGAGCATTTACAGCTGCTACTTCCTCCGGTTTCTGCTGCAGGACCGTCAGTGCCCCTACAAACTCGGAGACGAGACCGGAATCCAGACCATGCGCTCCAGCTAGTAGTGAGCCTTAGCTCTGCTCATCCTCCAGCTCCCCTTCTCACGTCCACACACTTCCCCTTCCCTTCACAGACTGCCCTAACTTACCTCCTCCCGACCACAGAGAGCAGCTCCTCAGCAGTCAGGTTCAGAGGTCTCCCTGCTGGCCTGGAGTGGGAATTGTGTTGTGTGTTGGTGTAACTGCTAGAGAGATCCTTCGTTGCTCCCAAGCATGACATCACACTCCCTAGGAGGACGGTAAAGTGCACTGATGCCCAGCCACTGCTAGATGATTCTGCTGGTACATTGACCAAGACCACTACATTCCCCTCGCACTCTACACAGCCAGAATCTGACCCTGATGAAACTCAGGTTCCCCTTCCCGTATACTATACCACCTTAGGCCTGTTTCACACTTGCTTTTTTTTGCAGCGCGTTTTTCCCGCAAAAAAACGCATTGAAAAACGCATACAAAAGCATACAACTGCTGCGTTTTTTTCAAGCATTTTTATGAGCATGCATGAAAAAAACGCAGCGTTTTTAAGCGTTTGTATGCGTTTTTAGTGCGTTTTTACCGCGTTTGCGTTTTTTTCCAACATTAGGTGGCCACTCACACTAACCCAAACCATGACTTTACTAATCCTAACCCTGACCCTAACCCTAACCCTAACCCTAACCCTGACCCTAACCCTAACCCTTAACCAAACCATACTTAACCCTAACCCTGACCCTAACCCTAACCCTAACCCTGACCCTAACCCTAACCCTAACCCTGACCCTAACCCTTAACCAAACCATACTTAACCCTAACCCTGACCCTAACCCTGACCCTAACCCTAACCCTAACCCTAACCCTGACCCTAACCCTTAACCAAACCATACTTAACCCTAACCCTGACCCTAACCCTTAACCAAACCATACTTAACCTTAACCCTAACCCTAACCCTGACCCTAACCCTAACCCTAACCCTAACCCTGACCCTAACCCTTAACCAAACCATACTTAACCCTAACCCTGACCCTAACCCTGACCCTAACCCTAACCCTAACCCTGACCCTAACCCTTAACCAAACCATACTTAACCCTAACCCTGACCCTAACCCTAACCCTAACCCTGACCCTAACCCTAACCCTAAACCCCCTTAACTAACCCTAACTTTACCCAAACCCCTAAATTCCATTGTCTAAACTAATGGTAAAAAAAAAACGCATGTGCAAAAAAACGCATACATAAGCATGCCAATGCGCACATATGCTCACCATAGACTTATAATGGGTGTCTTGCTGTAAAAAAACGCATTCCGCGCGCATGCGTTTTTTTGAGGCAAATCGGACGCACAAAAAATGCAACAAGTTGCATTTTGTGCGCCCGAGCGCATACCGCAAAAAAACGCATGCGCGGTAAAACGCGTACAAACGCATGTGTATGCGCACATAAGCGCATCCCATGCAAAGTATAGGAAAAATAAACGCATGCGCTATTTAGCGCTAAATTACCGCGAAAAAAACGCAAATGTGAAACCAGCCTTACACGGTGACAAAGAGGAAGGTGCAGATGAAAGCGCAGGTTCCTTGAGCAGGTGGGGGGGCATACTCATGGGCGACAGCACTGGCACAGGGCCCCTCATAGTACGCAAAAGTGTCTCTGCCGGTGGGAGGGCCCACCCGCCGTCAGACACACCGCCGTACTATGAGGGCCCTGTGCCAGTGCTGTCGCCAACGAGTGGGCCCCCCTGCTTGCTCAGGATCACAGCACTTGAAAAGTTGAAATACTTACCTCTCCCTGCTTCACCGCCGTGACGTCTTCCGCGGTTCCTGACAGTGACATTCCGGTCAGAGAGCGCGATGACATCACGTCTGTACGCCCTCTGTCTAAACAGTCCAAGTGCAGTGAGATGGAAGATGGGGAAGACGAGGAGTCCAGACTAGTACAGGGATTCCCTAGTGAGGAGACTTATTTAATTGTTTTCAATGTTGGGACAGCAATTTTTGGGGAGCACTATACTCTGTAGAATTATATATGAGGCCCACCATACACTGGAGCATTCCAAAGGTGGACATCAGACACTGGAGCAGCATTTACAGGGCCCATTACACACTGGAGCATTAGAAATGGGGCCCATTATATATGGAGCATTATTTGGGCCCTTAAGACAGTGGCGTTTCATCCATGGGGACCAACTGTAGCATTATGTGGAGCTCATCATATACTGTTTCAAACATTATATGGGACCAATGATTCTGTATGGAGAAATATATGGGCCTCATTACTCTGTATAGCGCACCATGCGGTGGCCATAATACTGTATGGAGTAATATACTGTCCGTTTTTTGAGCTATTGGAGAATTTAAAATGGATATCAGTCATGAGATGTAAGAAGTGAAGTATTTTTCATTGTACTATACCGCTATTTCTCTGCCGTATCAGAGGATCATGAATTGTGGCATGTGTTAAAAGAGCCCAGTGACACTCTTTGGCCCAGGGCCCACGAAAATCTGGATCCAGCCCTACCCCCCCCCACAACTTTAGCTAAATAACCCCCAGTTTTCAATGCCTAACTATTATTAGAAAGTAAATTAAGGTTGACAAGCTTAAGTAATAAGAATTGATGTTTTTGGCATTAAAATGGGCACTGTAGGTGTTTCCTGTCCTTCACTCCCTGCCGACCTTGGTTCCCCATTGACTTGCATTGGGTTTCGTGTTTCAGTCGGCCTTCGACTTTTCACGATAATCGGACGATTGCGTTCGACCCGTCTTTTGAGAAAGTCGGGTTTCATGAAACCCGACTCGACCTGAAAAAAGGCAAAGTCGCTCATCTCTAAACATTAGTATTGTTGTTTCTAAATGATTATGAACTTGTTTTCTTTGCATTATTTGAAATCCAAAAGCACTGTTAATTTTTTCTTTTCATTTTGATCATTTCTCCTTTAAAAAACAAACAAACAAAATTTAGTGGTTGAAAATTTGAAGTCATGTTGTCAGTAGTTTATAGAATAAAAAAGCAATTTACATTTTCCTCAAAAATATACCTATAAAGAGAAAAATCAGACAAACTGAACAGTTGAAAGCAGTCTCAAGTTTTGCCAGAGCTGTATATACTGTATGTGCATGTGTATATAAAATATAAAAAACTTCCTTCTCACCCCTCAATGGAGGTGGTATTTGTTGTCCTTTCTCATTCTCAGATCCTCTACCAGAGGCCTGGGAGTTTGAGGGTTCTACGCAGGATCTTACCAGTGACATTATACACAGGAGCTCTGTATATAAAAGTGCAATGGTAATACAGTGATAAAAAATGACACTATACAGAGAAGCTCTGTGTACAGGTAATACAGTGATCACCAGTGACATTATACACTGGAGCTCTGTATATAGCAACAGTGTACAGGTACTAGTGATCACCAATGACATTATACACAGGAGCTCTGTACATAGTATACAGTGTATAGTGTAATATACATGTAACACACTAACTCACCAGTGACTTGCCTAGTTGAAGTACTCTATCTTTGCTTTTCTTTTTCATCCAGCACAGATCACCCTCACTTTTTCCAGCCAAGACTCATCTCTGCAGAAAATAACACGCAGATATCTAGAGCATCCCTGCAAGAGCACTGTCCCACATCCCTCACCCTCAATACAACATCATTGGCTACTCCCACAGCCATTTAATTCATTTTATTTAAAACTAAGTTTTTAGTACCTCTCATACAATCCATAAGCATTGCCACCTGACACCAGCATGTCACAGAAGAGGCAGAGGGAGTTCCCTTGGAACTGTGCTGCTGTTCTGATTTGATGACTGTGGAGCTCCAGGAAAGCTCCCTTGTGCCGAGATGTGCGCCTCAACCCACCCCTAACACTAGGTACCAGTGAGTATAAGCAAAAAAGGGAGGCTTGGACCCAGTTTTCCTTCTGCTCACCAGGCCCCATACACCAGTAAGGGCAGTAAAGCCCTGATGGCACCCCTGCCTAGTAGCACCCCTTTTTTATATAGCACAGCACAGCTTGTAAATGCTTTTTGTAGTCAGACAAGAGGCTTTCAATTCTTGTTTGAGGGATTTTTATCCATTCTTCCTTGGAAAATTCTTCCAGTTCTGTGAGATTCCTTGGTCATCTTGCATTAAATTCTATTTTGAGGTCTATCCAGAAATTTTAAATGAATGCTGTTCAAACCAGAGGACTGTGAGGGCAATTGTAAAACCTTCAGCTTGTGCCTTTTGAGTTTGTCTATTGTGGATGTTGATGTGTTTAGGATTATTACTGGGAAACAAAGATGTGCAAAACCCATAAAGGCAACAGGTTTCTGCTAATAACCAAGAAAAATTATCTTTCACAATTGGTGCAGAATCCAACCAGAAGAGCATCTGTTTTAGACCTAATACTATCTAATAGACCTGACAGAATAACAAATCTGCAGGTCGTCAGGCATCTAGGAAATAGCAACAACAATATTGCACATTTTCACTTGTCTTTCGCTAGGGGGACTTGTCAGGAAGTCACAAAAACACTGAACTTTAGGAAGGCAAAGTTTGACCAGCTTAGAGATGCCCTTAATCTGGTTGACTGGGACAATCTATTCTATTATTTCTAAACTGTTTTTCGGTGATTACAGTACTTTGTATTTCCGTTCATACTGCACCCACTCACACAAATGATACACCATTTGAAAGGTAAACTTGCCCCCTTCAGCAAGAAAATAGCCAAACAAACTACACATCCACAATTTCATCACAAAATACAGTTTAACATTAATTTTCCTAAACCTGCAGTAAGGAAAAATGACCTGTAGGTGGCACCACAGTACCCCCAAAGCACACTACCACAAAGCTGCTTACAGACATCACAAACAAATCCAAACATTTGCTTAGGGGGCTTTGCAGCTTGCCAAACTGCTTGACCAGCTTATATTAGCCAAATTGGAGGATTGCACACTTCACTTCAGGTGAGGCCCATATGAAAACACATTTGTAAACATGCACTGCCTATTGAATTGCACACTTGCTCCGTTCATATTCCACCCACACAAACAAATGATACACCATTTGAAAGGTCAAATTACCTGAAGGTGGCAGCACACTACCCCAAAGCCCAATACCACAAAGCTGCTTACAGACATCACAAACAAATAAAAAACATTTGCCTTGGGTTCTTTCCAGCTTGCTCAAGTGCTTGCCTGGCCTGTTTCAGGCACATTGGAGGATTGCATACTTCACTTCAGGTGAGTCACATATGCAAACACATTTGTAAACATGTACTGCTTTTTCGCTGATTACTTCGCTCTACACACACAAATGATACACCATTTGAAAGGTAAACTTGCTCTCTTCAGCAAGAAAAAAGCAAAACAAACCACACATTCACAATTTTATCACTAAATACAGTTTAAACATTCATTTTCATAAACCTGCAGAAAGACACAATGACTTGAAGGTGGCACCTCAACCAGAAGACATTTTTTGGCCTCTACTTATCAAACCAATTTATTGTATTACCAATCTACATATATAAATACCTGAGAAACTGGGTCTGAGCAGAAAAAGTAAATTAATGTGCATGCAAAATGTAATTGCATATGAACACATGACCTTTACACAGAGAAAACCAAAAACAAAACACAAAACAAATATCCTGGAATAAAAAAGTAAAAAAATATATTGCAAAAATTGCATGAAGGTAGTAATAATAGTAATAATAAGGGTATTTAGTTAACATAATTTTGATCAAAATAATGTAGAAGCCATCCCGCCACGTCACGGCAACCCTTGTGGGACAGTGCTAACTCTTGTATTTAAAACCTTTCCACTTGTCAAGTGACGTAAATGTGAACAAGGACAGAGGGACTGAACCACCAGTAATAGTGTAGGCCAGACAGGATGGATTTTCCAACTCAGAAACAGGGCGGTCACACCCTTATATGCACAATGAAACAAATGAGAAACTGGGTCTGAGCAGAAAAAGTAAATTAATGTGCATGCAAAATGTAATTGCATATGAACACATGACCTTTACACAGAGAAAACCAAAACACAAAACAAATATCCTGGAATAAAAAAGTAAAAAAATATATTGCAAAAATTGCATGAAGGTAGTAATAATAGTAATAATAAGGGTATTTAGTTAACATAATTTTGATCAAAATAATGTAGAAGCCATCCCGCCACATCACGGCAACCCTTGTGGGACAGTCCTAACTCTTGTATTTAAAACCTTTCCACTTGTCAAGTGACGTAAATGTGAACAAGGACAGAGGGACTGAACCACCAACAATAGTGTAGGCCAGACAGGATGGATTTTCCAACTCAGAAACAGGGCGGTCACACCCTTATATGCACAGAATGCACAATGAAACAAATGAGAAACTGGGTCAGAGCAGAAAAAGTAAATTAATGTGCATGCAAAATGTAATTGCATATGAACACATGACCTTTACACAAATATATTTTTTTACTTTTTTATTCCAGGATATTTGTTTTGTGTTTTGCTTTTGGTTTTCTCTGTGTAAAGGTCATGTGTTCATATGCAATTACATTTTGCATGCACATTAATTTACTTTTTCTGCTCAGACCCAGTTTCTCATTTGTTTCATTGTGCATTCTGTGCATATAAGGGTGTGACCGCCCTGTTTCTGAGTTGGAAAATCCATCCTGTCTGGCTTACACTATTACTGGTGGTTCAGTCCCTCTGTCCTTGTTCACATTTACGTCACTTGACAAGTGGAAAGGTTTTAAATACAAGAGTTAGGACTGTCCCACAAGGGTTGCCTTGACGTGGCGGGATGGCTTCTACATTATTTTGATCAAAATTATGTTAACTAAATACCCTTATTATTACTATTATTACTACCTTCATGCAATTTTTGCAATATATTTTTTTACTTTTTTATTCCAGGATATTTGTTTTGTGTTTTGTTTTTGGTTTTCTCTATATATAAATACCTGTCTGTGTTAATCATCTCATGTAATATATTTACATTTCACCAGCTTGCTTTTTCTCAAATTGCCAAGCTAGTGTCATCAGAAATAAGACTACTGATGATAAATGGGAAATGTTTAAGAACATCCTAAATAGGAACTGTAAACGGTTTATACCTTGTGGGAATAAAAGGACAAGAAATAGGAAAAACCCATAGTGGCTAAACAAAGAAGTAAGAGGGGCAATTAACAGTAAAAGGAAGCATTTAAACTACTAAAGCAGGATGGCACCGTTGAAGCTCTAAACAACTATAGGGAGAAAAATACTTTATCTAAAAAACTAATTAAAGCTGCCAAAAAGGAAACAGAGAAGCTCATTGCTAAGGAGAGTAAGACTAATCCCATGCTGTTCTTCAACTATATCAATATATCAACTATATCAATAGCGCCAATTCTTTGGAATGCACTTCCCAGGTCAATACGATTAGTCCCCAATCCCCACAATTTTAAGCGTGTCCTGAAAACGCATTTATTCAGACTGGCCTATCGCCTTAACACATTAACCTAACCTATCCCTGTGTGGCAGAGCCAAAAGTTTTACCATAACCAGGTTCCCAGCATCATGTTCCCACATGCTTTATGCATCCATTAGCCCTCTGTGTCTGTACTGTTACACACTTAACATTATGGCTGGTCCATACAATCAGAGCAACTGTTACCACCCACCTTTCGTGTCTCCCTCTTTCCTCATAGACTGTAAGCTTGCGAGCAGGGCCCTCACTCCTCTTGTTATTTTTTATAATCTACTGTATGTGATTATTGTTATGCTGTAATGTCTATTGTCTGTACAAATCCCTTCTGATATGTAAAGTGCTGCGGAATATGTCGGCGCTATAAAAATAAAATTTATTATTATTATTATAATAGTAAAAGAATCATAAGTGAAAGTGTAGGCCCCTTACAAAATTGTGAGGAAAGAATGGTTGTAGATGATGAGGAAAAAGCTAATATATTAAACACCTTCTTCTCCACGGTATTCTCGGTGGAAAATGAAAGGCTAGGTGGAATGCCGAGAGACAAAGAAAACCCTATATTAAAGGTCACCAATCTAACCCAAGATGAGGTGTGAAACCGACTAAACAAGAATAAAATAGATAAATCTCCGGGTCCGGATGGCATACACCCACGAGTACTAAGAGAACTAACTAATGTAATAGACAAGCCATTATTTCTTACATTTAGGGACTCTATAGCGATGGGGTCTGTTCCACAGGACTGGTGCATAGCAAATGTGGTACCAATATTCAAAAAGAGCTCTAAAAGTGAACCTGGAAATTGTAGGCCAGTAAGTTTAAACTCTAACGCTGGTAAAATATTTGAAGGGTTTCTGAGGGATGTTATTCTGGATTATCTCAATGAGAATAACTGTTTAACTCCACATCAGTATGGGTTTATGAGGAATCGCTCCTGTCAAACCAATCTAATCAGTTTTTATGAAGAGGTAAGCTATAGACTGGACCAAGGTGAGTCATTGGATGTGGTATATCTTGATTTTTCCAAAGCGTTTGATACTGTGCCACACAAGAGGTTGGTACACAAAATGAGAATGCTGGGTCTGGGGGAAAATGTGTGTAAATTGGTAAGTAACTGGCTCAGTGATAGAAAGCAGAGGGTGGTTATAAATGGTATATTCTCTAACTGGGTCACTGTGACCAGTGGGGTACCGCAGAGGTCGGTGTTGGGACCTAGTCTCTTCAACATATTTATTAACGATCTGGTAGAAGGTTTACACAGTAAAATATCGATATTTAAAGATGATGTAAAACTATGTAAAGCAGTCAGTACAAGAGAAGATAGTATTCTGCTACAGATGGATCTGGATAAGTTGGAAACTTGGGCCAAAAGGTGGCAGATGCGGTTTAACAATGAAAAATAAAAGGTTATACACATAGGAAGAAGGAATCAATATCACCATTACACACTGAATAGGAAACCACTGGGTAAAGCTGACATGGAGAAGGACTTGGGGATCCTACTTAATGATTAACTTACCTGGAGCAGCCAGTACCAGGCAGCGGCTGCCAATGCAAACAGGATCATGGGGTGCATTAAAAGAGGTCTGGATATACATGATGAGAGCATTATACTGCCTCCGTACAAATCCCTGGTTAGACCGCACATGGAGTACTGTGTACAGTTTTGGGCACCGGTGCTCAGGAAGGAAATATTGGAACTAGAGAGAGTACAAAGGAGGACAACAAAATTAATAAACGTGATGCGGGAACTACAATACCCAGAGAGATTAGAAAAATTAGTATTACTTAGGCTAGTTTCACACTTGCTTTTTTTTGCAGCGCGTTTTTCCCGCAAAAAAACGCATTGAAAAAACGCATACAAAAGCATACAACTGCTGCGTTTTTTTCAAGCATTTTTATGAGCATGCATGAAAAAAACGCAGCGTTTTTATGCGTTTGTATGCGTTTTTAGTGCGTTTTTACCGCGTTTGCGTTTTTTTGCAACATTAGGTGGCCCCTCACACTAACCCAAACCATGACTTTACTAACCCTAACCCTGACCCTAACCCTAACCCTAACCCTGACCCTAACCCTAACCCTAACCCTGACCCTAAACCTTAACCAAACCATACTTAACCCTAACCCAAACCCTAAACCCTAACTAACCCTAACCCTAACCCTAACCCTAACCCTGACCCTAACCCTAACCCTAACCCTGACCCTAACCCTTAACCAAACCATACTTAACCCTAACCCTGACCCTAACCCTAACCCTGACCCTAACCCTTAACCAAACCATACTTAACCCTAACCCAAACCCTAAACCCTAACTAACCCTAACCCTAACCCTAACCCTGACCCTAACCCTAACCCTAACCCTGACCCTAACCCTTAACCAAACCATACTTAACCCTAACCCTGACCCTAACCCTAACCCTAACCCTGACCCTAACCCTTAACCAAACCATACTTAACCCTAACCCAAACCCTAAACCCTAACTAACCCTAACCCTAACCCTAACCCTGACCCTAACCCTAACCCTAACCCTAACCCTAACCCTGACCCTAACCCTTAACCAAACCATACTTAACCCTAACCCTGACCCTAACCCTAACCCTAACCCTGACCCTAACCTTTAACCAAACCATACTTAACCCTAACCCTGACCCTAACCCCAACCCTAACCCTGACCCTGACCCTAACCCTAACCCTAAACCCCCTTAACTAACCCTAACTCTAACCCAAACCCCTAAATTCCATGGTTAACAAAAAAAAACGCATGTGCAAAAAAACGCATACATGAGCATGCCAGTGCGCACGTATGTGCATCCATAGGCTATAATGGCCATTTTTAGCGCAAAACGTGCGCATACGTGCGCATGCGCTTTTTTGCAGGGCCAAAAAATGCAACATGCTGCGTCTGGAAAATACAAACGCACACCCCAAAAAAACGCAGCGCATGAAAATCGCATACGTGCGCTTACCAGCGCGCAGGTATGCGCACCCATGTTAAATATAGGGGAAAAAACGCATGCGCACGTATGCGTTTTTTTCCAGCGCAAAAAAACGCAAATGTGAAACCAGCCATAGTCTAGAAAAAAGACTGAGGGGCGATCTAATAAGCATGTTTAAGTATTTAAGTGGACAATACAAATATCTCTCCGAGGATAAGTTTATACCAAGGAATCTGACGGTCACAAGGGGGCATTCTCTGCGTCTGGAGGAGAGAAGGTTTTTCCACCAACACAGAAAAGGATTCTTTACTGTTAGGGCAGTGAGAATCTGGAATTACTTGCCTGAGGAGGTGGTGATGGCGAACTCAGTCTAGGGGTTCAATAGAGGTCTGGATGTCTTCCTGTAGTGTAACAATATTGTATCTTACAGTTATTAGGTTCTTTAGAAGGATGTAGATCTGAGGATTTATTCTGACGGAATATAGGCTGAGCTGGATGGCCAAATGTCTTTTTTCAGCCTTGCTAACTATGTTACTATGTTATTACCCATTTGTAGAAGCCATTCTCTTTTCAACTTCAAACTTTTTTACAGATGGCATTATGTTTGCATCAAGAATTTGCTTCAATTTTATTGAATCCATTCTTCCCTCTACCTGTGAATTGTTCTCCGTGCCATTAACTGCAACACATCCCCAAAGCATGATTGATTCACCCCCATGCTTAACGGTTGTCAAGATTTTCTTTTCCTGACAATCTGTGCTTTTTCTTTCTCCATACAAGCCTTTGATCCTTGTGACGAAACAGTTCTACTTTAACATCATCGGTTCACAGGACTTGTTTCAAAAATGTGTCTTGTTTAGATGTTCTCTTGCATATTTCTGATGTTGAATTTTATGATGAGGATGCAGGAGATGTTTTCTTCTGATGACTCTTCCATGAAGGCCATATTTGTGCAGGTGTCTCTGAACAGTAGAACAATGTACCACAACTCTAGAGTCTGTTAAATCTTTCTGAAGGTCTTTTGCAGTAAAGTGGGGATCCTGATTTGCCTCCCTGGCAGTCTTGAGAGCAGCTCTCACTGAAATTTTGCCTGGTCTTCCAGACCTTATCTTGACCTGCACTGTTACTGTTAACTGCCATTTCTTAATTACATTTCCAACTGCGGAAAGGGCACTTTAAAATGCTTTGCTATTTTCTTTTGGCATCCTCCTGCTTTGTATGCTTCCTAAATTTTCATTTTCAGAGTGCTTTGCAGCTGCTTAGAAAAATCCATGGCTGCTGTTTTTTGGCACAAGATTAGAGGAGGCTGGGTTTTTATAAAGTTGAGAAATTTGCAGCACCTGGCCTTTCCTAACAATGATGTTGAACAAACCATAACCCTAACAGGCTAATAAAGGTCTAAAACCTTGGTCACAGTTATGAGCACATAAATCTCCAAGGATGCCCAAACTTTTGCATTGATCCATTTTTCTTTTTGTAATTTTTAAAAATAAAGTACAATATATATTTTGCCTTAAAAACAAAGAATACAGCAAAAAAGTCAGTGATGCTTACCTGCCCAGGCCTCCAAACAAATGCACTATCAGGATGCAGTGGACCCATATAGTTAAGATGGCAGCAACACAGGTGCAAGAATACCGATGAGACAACTGCTCACATCCTACCAATCCATGGAGGGGGCGGCTGCTTGGTATATTAATGCACAATAAAGACTTGTATATGCGGCACTGTTCACACTATGGCAATGCACAGCATCCAGGTTAACAGCCTATTAGTTACGCCCTTCTATTAAATCAGGCGGTCTGCCCAGCACTATCAAAATGCATCTCATGTGAACAGACACCACTGTTTACAAGACCAAATGGGCCCAACTGCACCCCGAAAAATAAAGTGCAAAAAACACAGAAAAAATGTGAGGTATTAGGTGATATTTTGACCAAAATATGTAAGCTCGCAATCCTCGTCATGGATCCCCATGCTTACGAGTCCTAACACTAAACATCAATAGCACAAAAAGAGGACTTGAAAATCCTCCAAAAATTCAAAAAATATAGCAAAAAAAGGCAGAGACGCTTACCTGCCCAGGCATCCAACCAAATGCACTATCAGGATGCAGTGGACCCTTATAGCTAAGATGGCAGCAACACAGGTGCAAGAATACCGATGAGACAACTGCTCACATCCTACCAATCCATGGAGGGGGTGGTTGCTTGGTATATTAATGCACAATAAAGACTTGTATATGCGGCACTGTTCACACTATGGCAATGCACAGCATCCAGGTTAACAGCCTATTAGTTACGCCCTTCTATTAAATCAGGCGGTCTGCCCAGCACTATCAAAATGCATCTCATGTGAACAGACACCACTGTTTACAAGACCAAATGGGCCCAACTGCACCCCGAAAAATAAAGTGCAAAAAACACATAAAAAATGTGAGGTATTAGGTGATATTTTGGCCAAAATATGTAAGCTCGCAATCCTCGTCATGGATCCCCATGCTTACGAGTCCTAACACTAAACATCAATAGCACAAAAAGAGGACTTGAAAATCCTCCAAAAATTCAAAAAATACAGCAAAAAAAGGCAGAGACGCTTACCTGCCCAGGCCTCCAACCAAATGCACTATCAGGATGCAGTGGACCCTTATAGCTAAGATGGCAGCAACACAGGTGCAAGAATACCGATGAGACAACTGCTCACATCCTACCAATCCATGGAGGGGGTGGTTGCTTGGTATATTAATGCACAATAAAGACTTGTATATGCGGCACTGTTCATACTATGGCAATGCACAGCATCCAGGTTAACAGCCTATTAGTTACGCCCTTCTATTAGATCAGGCATCCCATGTGAACAGACACCACAGATTACAAGACCAATTTTTGAAGGATTTTCAAGTCTTCTGTTTGTGCTATTGCTGTTCAGCCTTAAATACAAAGGAAATATGTCATCTTTAACTTCAGGACTTTTAGAAATCATTTAATCTTTAACTTGCGTAACTGTAAACAATAACAGTAATTTTGACCTGGGATGCCCAAACTTTTACATGCCACTGTTGTACATGCAATGCATATACTATGATCTGATTCCACATTTTGCCTTCTGTATGTGTACAACCTACCTAGAATGTTTTGTTACTTCTTTTTTGACAATGGTTGAAATACAGTGAAAGGAAATTGTCAATGGCAATGGACGAGATAGTGTTAAAAAAAGAAAAAAAGTACTTTGGCTAAGAATGTAGGAGCTACTAAAAGCAGCACAACTGGCACCACAAATGGCACCAGACATTTAGGCAGTAGTGCTTCCACATGTTGGCAACAATTTGTCTTCTTTGCCTCACACAAATGTATATAGTGGGGAGGAAACAGAGGACATCATGGAGTATATTTAATGGCAAATATGCAGTATGACACAGCAGTATGATGTTACCTCTGATGGGGACATTATGAGTTTGAGTCTGAGTTCTTCTGCTTTACCACAAGCGACTAAAAAGGATAATTTTTAGACAGTTTTTTTTATTACACATAAAGTGGCCAAACTACCTTTTTGAAACTCCTAAAAGCATCCAAACTTAAGTTTTGACTTTTTGTGTATTACGGAATTATAGGAAAACTGATATTATCAGTGACTAGGGCAATAGTTGCAATTTACAATGAAAGCATGATCCTAATTTAATCTAATTAATTTTCATAAATTTTAATCCTTCTTTGTTAGATTAAAAACACATGTGACATGCACAAATGTGAACAAGTCGGTCAGACAGTGTTCACACCACCCACTGACTGAAACACATAAAGAAAACACAGAATGACTAATATGCAAAAAATACCCTGCAGTAAAAATATGACAATAATCAGCAAGTGCTGGTAAAAGATGACAACAAATACAGGGTATTTAGTTGATACTTTTTTGCAAAAAAGTTTATACCAAGCCACTCAACCTCGTCAAGGTAACCCTTATTGGAGCAGTCCCTATCTAATGTATTTAAAACCTGAACATATGAACAGTGTCTAAATGATTTTTTTACCAGCACTTGCTGATTATTGTCATATTTTTTACTGCAGGGTATTTTTGCACATTAGTCATTCTGTGTTTTCTTTTTGTGTTTCCTTCTTTGTTAGAGTAGTAGACAACACTGCTGTAGGTTGGTATGGAACAAAACAACTCATGTCTGAATGCATTGCTTCTTCCAAACCCAAAGTTTTATCCCACTGATTTTGTATTATGAAGCTGACATTTCCGTGCCCTTTCTGACACAAGGAGCCAAACATCCAAAACATATTTCAAGGTGAATTGGAAAGCAATAACAAGAGCATTACTCTTTGACCAGCATCTGTCAGGGCTTTGTTGGGGGATTGAGAATAAGCGTTAAGTAACTTAACGGGAACTAAAAGCATTAAAACATTACTGTGCTTCATGGAACACAAACAACACACAGGAACACAAGATCCTATGTGGAAGGTTAGCTTTCTTACATTTTTACAACTAGAAATGACGAATTTGAGTAAGAGTAGACAGAATGAAGAAGTGAAATAGACAAAAATGTAATTCATAATATGTCATACAGAAATAATCTTGTTTTGGCTTTCTCATGTTTTTACTTTTTGAATGATCATTTATATTACTTAGAAGAACCCAACAAAGGGGTTTGGTGAGATTGGACTAAATTAAGGCACAGGCAAGTAATGATCCAATATAACAAAATCATTATTCATGAAATATCCTGTGCATTGTTAAACACCGCCTTTCTACTGCTCATCACCAAGGACTACAATGGTGATATCCTGTTAACACATGACCACTGCAGCCAGTCACGTACTTCAGTGGACCTGACAAGGTAGATGGAACAAGACTACTGAGGTCTGTGTTTGACCTCAAAAGCGTGAGGAATAACAATAAACTATCTCTGGATTAGTAGAATATACAAAAGGTGACTTTTTTTGTTACTTTAGAGCATTTTCCTTAATTTTAGCCCATCTTATATAATTCATTTTAACTTTTACTATTTTTCTTCCCAATTCAGTCACATTTCAGTCACAGGACTATGGATGAAAGTGGTTGTTCTGTTTTTGTGAATAGGTAATGTGAACTTGGCTAAGTTTGATGCTTGAAATATTATTTTTCTGATTTCAACTTTGATCTTAATCCACAATTTTTGACGCACCAAAATATACTTCTAGTTAGTTCTCCTTTACTTGAGTGAAAATTCCACCTGTAGACTTAAGGGTCAGCCTTGAAGACCACAAACTTTAGGTTGAACTTTAGTAAAGATTATGATGTCTCTGCAGGCCTTCACGGTGAAAATTAAAGTTTTGAGAACTTTATATAGTACGTCCATCAGCACTAACCCTAGGAGAGAAAGGAGACACAATTTTGTACAAGTCTACTAATTCTTAAACCCCTTCTCCCCGATGCCTGTTTTCACCTTCACCATCTTACAGTTATTAGGTTCTTTGGAAGGACGTAGATCTGGGGATTTATTCTGACATAATATAGGCTCAACTGGATGGACAAATTTTTTTTTCAGCCTTGCTATGTTACTATGGAAATGTAAGCTCTCTGCAGCTTTCTAATGTTAATTCATGATTTATAGAGAGTATCTCATTACTTTATTATGTTCTCTATGCTGGTCCTAAATCCTGACCATGTTTTCATAAGTCTTTTACTGTGTATTTTCACAGCTTGTTCACTTGGACAAATGGATTTTCAGGCACGGGACAAAACGTGGCTGACTAAATTGAACCAGGTTTTTAATGATGGTGCATCTGTGGCTTTTAACTCTGACCCCGGGGCTATGGACGAGCAGATAATCAGGCTGAAGAGCCTTTTTCACAAAAGAACAAAATGGTGGTGGAACAAGTCCTTCTTGGAACATTATATCTCTAAAAATGTAGTCCCCAGCGGCTTGCGTATACAATTCTTTCCCTCCTTTTATATAGATGATGAATTTAAACAACAATGTGAGGAAGTAGCCTCTTCTTGTTCCAAAGGCTTTATGAGCCTACTTGTTGACTCTAATGAAAAATCTATAAGACAAATTGAATTAGAATTTAAAGAGGTTTGTGAAACGTTGACCAAGAATCTCTCCAATGAGGCCTTACAAAAACTAAATGAGGAACTTGACTCTGATTTTACTAAATGGGAAAAGGATAAATTCTCGGTTAAAACCAAGAAATATCAGAGAGACTGTGATGATTGCAAAAATCAAAAGGCATACAGATGGCGGATGTTAAAGGGTAGGGGCACAAAACGCTCCCTAAAGAGTCGATCCGATTCCCTCTCATCTGCCTCATCGGTAGAGAAGGAGAGTACACCACATCCTGGACCCTCGGTTAATCTGATGGAGAGACTTTGTCTTAACAAAGCTCCTGGTTGGCAAAAGAGCAAATCCTAGAATAAACGTAAAAACACTCCACCTCAATCTGTTGAAAAGAAAAGTAAATCAAATAAATTAGAAGTAATTAATTTATCCTTTTATATCCTGACAGAGGAGCAACAAGAGGTGCTACAATTAGGTCTTAGTTTTGTTCTGAATAATAATTTAGATTTTTTTCACCACAGTGAAGGATTTGCACCTTTTCTTAAGGAATCACATTTTAAAACGATTGCACTCTGGGACTCGTCATGATGTGGAGCTCGACAGCAGGGCAGAACAGGAGGTGTTACAAATCCTTGAGTACTTGGAGAGAGAGAGCAATGTTAACCCCAAAGTAATTTCCCGGCATCCATCCTTCCCAGATCTACCATGTTCCCTCCCTTTTCTCTGTGCCCTCAGGTGGATATTTTTTGTAAACTTGTTACAGAGGACTTGAAAACTATCCCTAACAATAGGATTAATGACAACCTAATGAGGGCACAGAGACAGGCCTTGTGTGAGTTAAGATTAAAAATGGATTATCCGGCACTCAATTTTATTGCTGATCAAAATTATTTTATTTAAATTTCATAATCCGAAGAAAATGTAAATTTTCCCTATATTTACTTTATGAACACTCTTCAATTAACATAATCTGTCTGATGAAGGTCAATAAAGACCGAAACGTTACATTTTCTTTGGATTATGAAATTGAAATAAAATAATTTTGATCAGCAATACAATTGAGTGCCGGATAATCCATTTTTAATATTGATATAAGGGAGTGGTAACCCTTCATCCAGGCACCACTTATATTAAAAGGAGTGACGTGTCAGCTTCAATTTACAAATTGTGTGAGTTAAGATCGCTTAAAGATGGCCGGAGTATGATGTATGAACGTGAGGTTTTTAGACAACTGAAGAATAAGGATGCTTATCGGCTTCTTCCATCGAATGCCTTGGTGGATTACCAAAGGGAGGTCCTACTTATTCTAGATAGAGCTCTTTCTCAAGGTATTATCGCTAAGAAAGTCCTCGAGGGATTGTTTGCTCAACACCCTGTTGTTCCTACCTTCTACCTGCTGCCGAAGGTCCACAAGGACCCTCGGGCTTCGCCGGGGCGTCCTATTGTCTCTGGCATGGGAGAGCTGTGCAGTCCCATTTGCAGGTATATTGAATGTTATCTTCAACCCTTGGTAAGTGTGCTGCCCTCCTACATCAGGGACACTAATGATGTCCTATGGAAGCTCGATGGTATCTCCCTCAAGGGGGACATGAGGTTGGTCACGGCGGATGTCGAGTCTTTACACACTTGCATTTCACATGAGTGTGGGTTGAGGGCAGTGGAATTCTATTTGGGTACCAGCAATTCTGATCCTTTATTACAAACCTTGATCTTGGAATTATTAAAATATATTCTGACCCACAATTTCTTCATGTTTAAAGACCGTTTTTATTTGCAGACACGCGGTACCACTATGGGTGTGGCCTGTGCACCATCCTACGCTGATCTCTTTCTTGGATTTTGGGAGAGGGAGATTTTTGGGAGTGGGGTACAGGCCACCTCCCAAGCCCTTTGTTGGCACCGCTACATTGATGACCTGCTGATCATTTGGCAGGGCTCTGTGGAGGAATTATATGGTTTCATGGCTCAATTAAATGATAATCATTATAACATCAAACTTAATTATAAACTTCATGATTGATTTGTAAAAATATTCAGAATTGAGAGTCCTCAGTGGTTAATACCTTTTAGTGGCTAACTGAAAGGATGGTAACACATTGCAAGCTTTCGAGACTACTCAGGTCTCTTCATCAGGCATTGACTAATACAAAATCTGAAGAGTCACATATTTATGCACAAAACAGCACAGAAAAAATGGAATAGATAAGACAAGTGACGTGAAGCAGAACTGTCATTATGGGAGAGAGAGAAACATAAATATTGGACCAGTTCATAGATAAGGAGTCTGGATGTTTTATTGTCCTCTGATTGGGGTCTCCTAATGTGCTGTGATGCAAGGTCTTAGGAGCAAATTCCTTAATTGATGTAAAAATACATAAATCCATGCGACACATTCATTCCAGCATTGAAAGTGTCAAAGGTCATCATGAGCTTGTACTCCCAGACTCTTCTCTCTCTCTGAGATGTGAAGTTACTTTTCGATACCAGTAATTTCATATCCATGGTGTTTTGATCAGGCATACAAAAAATATTTTGCCACAAGTAGATCCATTCTTTTTTCTCTTATTGTGTGACGATGAGAATTTATCCTTGTTCTAAGCTTTTGCCCTGTCTCCCCCACATACAGACCCTCAGTTGGACATTTAGTACAAATAATTAAGTACACCACATTAGATGTGATGCAGCTGAAAGTACCTGAGATCTTGTAGTCCTGATGTGAATTGGGGATCTTTATCTTGTCTGTGGTCATTACAAATGGACAGGTTTTACATTTTTTCTGCTTGCAAGGAAAGGTTCCTGCAGCTGTTGGAGAGGACAGGGAGCTTCTGACAATGATGCTTCTTAGATTTAGGGGCTGCCTAAAGCAGTGGAGGGGTCTGGAAAAATGGATTGTAATCAGGCATCTTTTTGTAGTAAAGGTTGTAATTTCCGTGCAGCTCCCCTTAGCACTTCCAGATTTTGGTTGTAACCACTGAGGACTCTCAATTCTGAATATTTTTCTATCTACTGGCTAACACGGTACAAATATATACATATTTCCTGATCGATTTATGGTTCCACTCAAACTGATGTCTTCCGAAAAGACACCTCTGTGAATTCATTGTTGCATGTGTCCTTAACCCACACTCCATCCATGGTGCGGGCCATTCCTTTGGGTCAGTTTTTACGCATTAGACGGTTATGTTCTACTGATGAACGTTTTGAACATCAGGCGGCTGACTTATGGGATAGGTTCCGCGACCATGGATATAGCAAACGATGCATTAAAAAGGGATATCAATGTGCCAACACATCTGACCGTGGTCGCCTTCTATCTGGCTCGAGGGGGAATACTGGCGAGTCCCAGTGTGTTAGAATTATATCTACCTACAACAATAGATAGAATACCATACGACACATTTTGAACAGACATTGGCCTGTGTTGAAAACTGAACCAACCTTGGGCAGGTGGCTTACTGATAGACCTTTATTAACAGCAAGGAGGAGTAATAATTTCAAAGATATCTTGGTTGGTAGCCATTATGTTGCTCAACCATTCTCCTCCTTCCTGACTGGTAGTCTTCGACAGGGATGTTTCCCATGTGACTCATGTCTGGCCTGCCGTAACATTGAGAGAAGTACTATTTTTTGTTCCTCGGACGGTAGGCGGACATTCAAAATCAGGGAATACATCTCCTGTACGAGTGACTACGTCATTTATTATGCCACCTGCCCCTGTGGTCTCATTTACATTGACCTGACATCCCGTGAATTACGGGTTCATACAAGGGAATACATCAGGGCTATTAGAGCGGCCTCTGGTGTCGATAACATTCCATCTTTAAAGACCATCCCCCGTCACTTTAGGATGAAACATGCCTGTGACCCGGACCTATTGAGGGTACGGGGTATTGACCGTATCCATGGTGGAATCAGGGGGGTGACCTCAAAAAAAGACTTTCCTAGTTAGAATGTAGGTGGATAATTAAGTTAGGTACCATGACCCCTTTGGGTATTAACAAAAAACTTAGTTTTTCATCTTTCTTATAGTGGGCTCCCAAAATGTTTGTGGTGCAGATCTTTGTTTTCTGCTCTGGTCCTATTCCCCTGGTGCTCATGTTATTTATTGTTTTTTAATTGTGTGTTCTTTTCTTATTCTTATTTTTAGTGATTTTTAGTGACTGTGGATATATTGGACAATTGAATATTCTTCTCGAACATGTGGTTCTCTTTCTCCCTCCCCTGTTACAATATACATGGGATAGTTCTCTATATTGATATTTAAGGAATGGACTACTCTATTCTCCAATGATTGGAGTCCCATACTATTATTATCATGTTTTTAGATGCATATGATATGTAACTGTAAATGATCCTTCTTCTGTCCTCCTGTATTGATATACCCTATGTGTGATCCCTTTCTGGGGGTGGGGGTTTGTGTCTATATTTTGTATATATTACTATTTCTTCCTGGGGTGGTCATGTGGGATGTTTCTCTCTGCATGTGGGTTTTCCTGGGGTCTGTGGCGCTGGAGACGCTGGGTTTCATCGTGTGCCCATTTGTATGTATATAGAACTTATTGTGTGGTAGCGCTCTGGATACCCTTACTTAGCATGGCAACTTCTATGTTGATGTCCGGTTTCTGAGCGCCATGTCTGCGCATGTCAGCGATTCCCCTGGTGGGCCTCCACCCCTTGCGGTGTCTGTCTGGGCCGCTGCATGTCACTGACATCACTGGAACTACAGTTCCTGACATTCTGCGTACCTGACGCCGAAAGTGACATTGTGCGGCCGGATGTCTCGCGTCCATGCACTGACTGGACACGGCACTCCAATACTTTCACTTTTGTAACATAACGATTGGACCATTCTGTTTAAGAGGGATATTTAAGGTGACTCCTTTGGCATTTGGACACACTGCCCCCCAAGGAAGCGGTACAGTGAAAACGTACGTCGGGGCCTCGGCGTGACCTGCAGGCATCACACTATGGGTATGAAATCTGTTCCCTCTTTAGTAATTTACTAAACTCTCTATACTGTCCTTTGACTCTTGGGAAGTTGGGCATGATATTTTGGGTATTTTGGGATTCTTCTGAAGTGATCCACACTATTGTGGCTGATTGTGTTCATTCCCTCTTTTGTAAGGGATGATTTTACTTCAGTACATTTTCTTCCCCTTTGATATATAGATATATATGCCTTTAACCCCTTGTCCTATGGTGGTAACTTTTTCTGCCCGGAATAGAGGAACTATGGGACATATACGCTTTTTGTAATATTTATATCTGTTCCCTGATTGGACAAACCAATGATGCCTGTATAGTCACACCATGGTTGCATCATTATCCACTGTTTTTGATTAATTCTATATTTTCTAGATGGTATTTACTGTTCACATTATATATCTTTGCCCTGTTTGTATTTAAGAAAGTTATTGGCACTTTTTGCATAGACTTGGCATTAGTTGATTTATTTATTTATTATTCTCCACCATGTCATTTTTTCCAATTCTGTGTAGATGTAAGCTCTCTGCAGCTTTCTAGTGTTAATTCATGATTTAAAGAGAGAATTTCATTACTTCATTATGTTCTCTATGCTGGTCCTAAATCCTGGCCATGTTTTCATACGTTACTATGTTTTTGTCACTGGGCAAACTTACAAAATCTGTAAAGGATCAAATACTTATTTTCCCCACTATATGTCACATAAAGTAGTTCATAAATAACGCTTCCCACATGTCTACTTATCAGAACAATTTTTGAAACGTAATTTTTTTGTTAGAAAGTTAAAAGGGTTAAAAGTTGACCAGTGATTTCTCATTTTTTAAACATTTACAAAACCATTCTGCTAGAGACTATATCACATTTGAAGTGACTTTGGGGGCCTATATGACAGAAAAAAAAAAACAAATGTGACAAAAAACTGATGTGTTAAAGAGGCCTTAGGGTTCCCATATCTTAGGTGCTAGTAGGTAATACTCTTTTTCTCTTTAGCATTTTCCTTATCTCACATTCCAATGTGGGACATTTATTTTGGGTAGGACTCTTTGATTCATGCATTTATTTATGGCATTTATTTATGCTTTTTCCTGTATTAGGAGATCACCTTTTTGCTCATATTTAGCATTTTGGTGCAAATATGTTCATGACACTTTAGATGACCAGTGGCAACGCCGTGATTTTTATCTTTCAGTATCTGCTATACCTGCTTAGATGATATCCTCTCAATAGTCCAATCATTCTAGGACCTTCTATTATTCATGAGACTTATCGGATACAATTATATGGGTAATACTTTGTGCATACTTAACAGTCTATACTAACACAGGTAGGTTGTCCGTATCTCTGTTCTGGTTATATACTTTAAACGTTTATGGCTTCTTACATTTTGTATAATTGTGATGCTGGGACTGTATCTTGCAATTATGCATGTATGTATCAGAAGACAGCAATGATAGTAGATGTGGCAGTGCCAAGTGACAGCAACATCAGGAAGAAGGAATGTGAGAAGCTGGAGAAATACCAGGGCCTCAAAGGAGAACTGGAGAAGATGTGGAAGGTGAAGGCAACAGTGACTCCAGTGGTGATAGGAGCACTTGGAGCAGTGACCCCTAAGTTGGAAGAATGGCTACAACAGATCCCAGGAGCAACATCTGAGCTCTCTGTCCAGATAAGCGCAATGCTGGGAACAACTGAGATCCTGCGCAGAACTCTCAAACTCCCAGGCCACTGGTAGAGGACCCAAGAATGAGAAAGGACAACAAAGACCATCCCCATTGAGGGGTGAGAAGGAAATTTTTTTGTGTTTGTTTGTTTGTTTTTAATTACTAATGGAACATATTATTTGATTCATATATATTTCATATAGATTGTTGTGTTGGCATGGTTTGTAGTTTTTAAGGTTTTTAAATGTTCGTCCACTTTTCCCTAATAAAATGTGATTCTACTTTTTAAGAACTTCAGGTTTGCTGATCGTTTTGTAGTTCTTTTTTCTTCTCTATATACTCCAATTTCAGTTATCTACAGTAAGTAGCACACGAACAGTTTTTATATAGTTTATGTATTCATAGTATGCTCTGCTCTCATATCTATTCACTGTTCGGATGGAGGACTTGATCAGAGAAATCAACTCCCACCTCCCCTTATTTTCTTGCTGTACCCCAGTACACTGTCTGATTTGGTGACCTGTGTAGAGGTACCTCTTACAGTGGTGGGGGAGTGCAGCCATCACCATGTATAGTGGTCAAAAAAAGCATATCCCTCTTGTCCTTGTACTTGACAACCAGCATATTGTTGCTACATTAGGCTCTGCTCTCCAATTAGCATCTTTGGGAGGCCTTTCTGATTTTTCCGGACAGTACTGTAGGCTGAGGGAGCTCACGCAGAGGGGGATTTGAACAGTGGGTTGCTGGTAAAAAAGTTAACTACTTAGAGGTAATAACCTTGATGCAGCAGTGGGTGCACCAAATCCCACATCATTTTCCCACTCCCAGGACAGGGGGGACATTTAAGGGGTTCAATTCGTTTGTCCTTCCCTTCGCAAACCCAAAACTTGTGGGTGTACCCTGAGGTACTCACACAGTTTGTGCAACTTAATTCCGTACCCGGCCCTTTTACGGGACAGGTATTACAGGAATTTGAGCTGCCTCTTGAAATGGATTAGGGACTCATCCACGCAAATGTCCCTTTGGGGCAAGTGTGCCTCATCAAACTTGATGCTGAAGTGACCAATGGCCAGCTGAACTTTGAAAAATCTGTCAAAGTTGGGGTAATTTTAGGGAAGACATTGCGCATTATCATTATAATGATAGCCATGTAGAAGACTGGAGTTTTATACAAAGCGTCAACACTCCAATGTTGCCAAAGCTCTTGCTTCTTCACCACCCCATGTGAAGGATCAGGCCCCAAAATATCATAATTTCTACTACATCTACAGGTGTCCAGTAAAAAAATTATGAAGGGTGGTTTTGTGCCAAAAATTGCTGAGAGAATAAAAAAAACTGGGAAAAACCATTAGGTGCAAACATATATTCCCATAAAAAAACATCACTTTTAATAGATATTCTCAACAATTCACCAACCCAGTGTAATAGATAACACAAGCAAAAAAACTATATATAACCTGTCCAAATCCCTACAGTAACCTGCTATCCCTTCCTGACAGTGGAGGGTGGCACCCTAAGAAGACACTGTTATTTGGCGCCCCCACTCCGTGACGGCTGTCCCAGGCTTACCCTAATAACCCCTATTGATCAATAGATTGGAAAATAATGGGCATAGTAAAGGGATGAAGAACAGAACTTAAATAGCAGTAGACAGATTATATTGAATAACCCTTGTATATAAATGCAGTCAAAGACAATGCTCCTCGTCTCACAGTACAGTACAATGCCTTATAGCCACATATCAGCAATGAAACAAATGTGCATCTAATGCAAATAGCACACAAAAGTGGGGTCACACACCAAATACAAATATTAAAATCTCCCCACGGGGCAAAGAGACACCTGACTATATAACAGGAGAAAAACCAATTCTAATAGCAAGGTTCACATAATAATTAACAGGAACAACTAGATTTGTGCTAATAGTTCCACGTAAAGACATATATATAACGAGGCTCTAAACCTCTACTTAGCTGCAGCCTCGACGCGTTTCCCCATCTTTGCGGTTCATCAGGAGGCCCTAATGAGGAACCTAGCTGTGCCAATGATGTGAGGTGTCCCTTAAGAATTGAACAGCCAATCACAGCGATTGTAGTTGCAGGAGGATGTCGTCATCCCCCTAGAATGACATCATAATCTAAAAAAAATCATAACAATAACCTAAAAATCATAACCTAAAATAAACGTTATTACCGTACTTTTATTTTTTTATGACTCAATCATTATATACTGTATGTCCCACCATGGACATTAATATTTTCATCAAGTTTATACTCTGTCGACTTTTTCTATTTAGATGTGCAAGGGTTGCATTAATGCGTGATTACTTGAACACCACAAACTTCAGGTTGAGCTTTCACACTATCTGTATGTGGTCATTATTGTACATCAGTATTTGCAAACCAAAATCAGAAGTGGAACAATCGGAGGAAAAAAGTATAATCGAGACATGTGCACCACTTCTGCATTTTTCACCCACTCCTGATTTTGGCTTACAAATACTAATGTAAAATGCTGACCAAATACTCAATGTGTGAACGTAGCCTTAGAACGATTAGTGTAGCTTTGCAGATCTTTATGGTGAAAACAAAAATGTTGTGATTTTTTTTTTTTTAGAATACTGCCATCATCACTGACCCTAGAAGTGCAAAGGATGCACGATTTTGTAAAAGTCTATTATTTGTTGAAACAAATGAAAACATAACTGTTATATTTTAAATGGAATAATTATAACATATTTCATCAAGGCCATTAATATTTTGATCAAGTTATTTCTCCATAGATTTGGTCTCTAGACCAAAGTTAAATGTATGCATTATACAATATAATTTGTTGGAATATTTGTACATTTTTGCACATATTTCATTAAGTTATCTCTTTATAAAATAGTAAGGGTCCATTTCTATAACGGCGCTGATGGTTAGATATAGCCACATCTGTATAAACATTTTTTCTGTAGCTGTAAATGGAGGACATGAAAATTAATAACTGTTTACTAGGTAAAGAGGATGAGTCCACTTTAGCTCAGAGAGGTGGCTCCTTCAGTTATCGTCATATGCCTTAAATTCTTAAATCTGTACAAGGACAGCGGTCGTCTTCGCGAGAAGAATCATCTTTCACTGCGGAGTCGGCTTGGACTTTTTTCCAACATTCACACACATGCTTTAACAGTGACAGAAGTGGGAGCAGAGAGAGTCGACACAGTATGGAGCAGTGGAATTGTCATGTCTCGGTTTTGGGACTCGATTTGATGACTTCTGTCTTGTGGTCGGGCTCCCTTTCTGCTAAGCCACAGCCAGTTTGGTTTTTATCCATATACTAATGGTTATTTTGCCTTTTCCTTCATATATTTGGTTTACTTTTATTCAGGCGTCTCACGTAACAATTTGGTTATGTCATATCACTTCTTGGGAGTTAATCGCTCATGCTTTTCCAATGGTTTGTTTGCATGTCTTCTTCTACAGTACCCCTTTTTCTTTCTTTAACATTTAGAGTTTGTGAAGTTTTTCACGTTTTTTTGTTGTGTGTTTCTTATTTTCTTCCATCTTTCTCATCCTCTGTCTGTTGTTTTGGGTTACACTCTGTGTAGAGTTGAGGGTGCAGTTCAGAACACTCGAGGTCAGCCAATGTTGAGTGGGGTTGCCATTGTGTAATTTTAGGGTGCTAACCTCCAAGGTCAGACAGGGACAAATCGGGGTCCAGTTGGGTTTTGCCTAGTCTGTATAGGAACGTGTGGTGTGCAGGTTTAACATCTCCCCTGGTGGGTTCATCAATGTCGCGTCCGTCTGCAAGTCTGGGCTGCAGACAGACAGTGCCCCGAGTAGCACCAACACCCTTTACCCCTATACAGGGATCTGGATTTACTGCAGAGCCCAGGAAGCGCTGTCTTTAACAGAAGCAGAGTGCCAGAGCAGAACGGTCGCAATAGAAAAGCAGGAAGGGAGCCAAAAATGGAGTCGGAAACCAGGCAAGCAGTGGAGGTACAGAAACGGCAGGCAGATGCAGAGTCCAGAGTCCAGGCAGAGGTCAAAAACCGGGAGAGTAGCGGGGGTACAAAATCGTCAGGCAGTAGAGGGGGTCAGGAATCCAGGCCAAGGTCAGCGTCAGTAATCGGGAGAAATGCAAGGTACAAAAACGGCAGGCAACAGAGTAGTCAGAAGTTCAGGCTGAGGTCGAAGTTAACGATAGGCAATCACAGGTAACACGTAGGGGAACCAAGAATATATCCGGCGGCTTGCAAGCCCAGTCCCAAGGTATTTGAGGGATCAGGTCGTCCTTCACAGGCTCCCGGGCTGGTGATGTCATCAGGACCGCCCCCAGGACCAGACCTGATGATGATGCACCAGCCCCTTCATGACTGACAGAGGAGCAGAGTCTGCATCCAGTAGATGCCTGCACAGAAGCCCTTTCATTGTTACCACCCTCACTCGGGCGCGAGCCACGGCGCCTCCTAGTGGTTGAGGGCGGAACAGCAGGCCCCGAGATCGACGACGACATGTCAGTCCGGCGTCTCCTGGTGGCCGAGGCCTGGACAGCAGGCCCCGAGCCCGAGGGCAGCGTGACAGTCCGTCGCCTCCTAGTGGCTGAGGGCGGAACAGCCGGCCCCGAATCTGACGGCGACGTGACAATCACCTTGTGCATTTTGGGGGTTCAGTCATAACAGTAATATTGTATTTTGTGAGAAGCAGCAGGAGAACCAGTTATGTGAAAGAGTTTAAGATTTAAAGTGATGAAAAATCATTTGTTTTGCTATTGTACAGTCTGTGCAATGCTTTCACACAACTGGTTGTCCTGCTGCTTCTCACAAAGATCTAATATTATACTGCCACTCCCTCTTCTCTCATAGTAAATATCATGAAAGTGTGCAGCATGTATAAAAATGTAAAATTATGCAAAAGAAAATAGCATAATACTCCTAGTAGCAGTAGCAGGAATAAACTAAGTAAAAAGTGGCCTCTTTTGACCTAATGACAGGTCCTTTTTAAATTTATTTAGACATGTGCTCTGTTAAATCATAGGGTATGTGCACACGATAAGTAAATTCTACGGGTTGGACGCTGCGTACTTGCGCAATGTCCAAACCGCAAGTATGCAGCGTATGTTGCAGCATAGTGGATGGGATTTCAAGAACTCCCATTCCCATTATGCGTGCACAGACGCCCGCCGATAACCTGCGGAGACAGACATGTGGTGCATCTTTCCAGACTGCAGCACGTCTATTTATCTTGAGGAGACGCGAGCCTCCGCAAGATAAATTTCATCAGTACAATGTATTGGACGCCGGCAGCGCTTTTGACTCGGCAGACGTGCTGCATCCAAAGCACTGCCAATTACTAAATGTCTGCACATACTCTAACATAAGCAAAACCCAAGGAAAAAATAATGTGTGTATATACCCTAATGAAAATAAATAAGTAAAAAAGCAAGTGTATTAAATTACATAGGGTACTTGGTAAACACTATTTTGATCAAAAAAGTATAAAGCTGTCCCACCACGGCAAGGTGTACCCATTTGAGACAGTAACTACACTAAGGCCTGGGTCACACTAACGATTAAATCAGACGAATGCAATGCGATAAGAAATCGCATTGCATTCGTCGCAATGTTATTCTATGGGGCAGCTCCCATCATGCGATTTTTTTATCGGATCCGATCCTCGGACCGAGACAATCGCAGCATGCTGTGATTGTCACCGATTTTCGGATCGAATTCAACAATGCAAGTCTATGGGGGCGAGAAAAAATTGGATTGCAAACGGACTCGATGTGTGAGTTGCGGTAAAACCGCACCAAAAGCCAGCAAGTTTTTTTTTCAAATACAGTAAAATCACAGTGACCGGTTAAATAAAGAAACAAATTAATAGATCTAGACACACACACATATATATATATATATATATTTATATATATATGTTTTATACATGTCATAGAGACACATTTATATATATATTTCTAATTCATACAGTTCACCATTGCAGAGTAGCCACTGAAACATTTGCCGGCTTTTGTATAATCATTCTCCTGCCCGACATGAAATGACACATGGTTTACATATAGTTAACCATTTTATTTCATGTTTTTTTTATGTCTATCACTATTAATTATATGAGGGTTTGTGGGTAAAATTTTGGAGTTGTAGGTGTTCATTTAAGGGGTTAATTTGTTGTATTAAATTGCTGGGGCTCCCGCTGACGTCACTGAGGCTGCAGGGAGTCCCCGCAATTTAATACAACGAATTAACCCCTTAAATTAACCCCTACAACTCCATAATTTTACCCACAAACCCTCATATAATTAATAGTGATAGACATAAAAAAAAAACATGAAATGAAATGGTTAACTATATGTAAACCATGTGTCATTTCATGTCGGGCAGGAGAATGAATATCCAAAAGCCGGCAAATGTTTCAGCGGCTACTCTGCAATGGTGAACTGTATGAATTAGAAATATATATATAAATGTGTCTCTATGACATGTATAAAATATATATATATATATTTAATGTGTCTAGATCTATTAATTCGTTTGTGTGGGGAAACCTGTCATTGGGCTCCATTATATGTCCATTTAGCTATCCTGCTAGAAAATCTCGCCAGACGGATGTCAAAAGGATCCTTACATGCGATTAAAATCACATCGATGAAAAAAAATCGCATCAAAAACGGATCACTGGTTAAGATACCTTTGTGCGATTTCGTACCGTTAATATCGGACCATTTTTTAAATCATTGTGTGTGACTCCAGCCTAACAGTTAAAACCTACCTAGTGTGAATAGTGGCAGAGTCTCTGGGGACACCCAGCTTCAGAGGGACTATAAGGCTGGAGTCACACTAACCTGAGCAAAATACGCTCCGTATTTTACATGCGTAATACGGATCAATGACCACTAAATAGTGGTCCGTAGGTCATCCGTAAGCAAGGTGAGGTCACGTATTTTGCGCATGTGTGTATCCGTATGTAATCCGTATGGCGAGATTTTCTCGCAGCCTTGCAAAATGGACATTTAACGGTTTTGAGGCCTGCAAACAATTTAAATCATTAGCCTGCACCCTATTTAGACACTCAGAAACAGGTGGCTGCCTACATTCTGTACATTTCTCACCTTGCTTTCACGAGGTGTGTTGGTGTTCTTTGTGCAGCATGGCAGAGGGTCTGACATTCAATACAACCGAGCAGGTTCTCTTTACCTGGCTTTTGTCACGGCGCTTTGGCCAACCATATCCTGTGATAGTGGATCCGCGGAGGAGGAGACGCATGTGGGTCCATCTACTTTTGAGGCAACGACTCACAAGAGGTCATTTTCACCGCCTCTATTCGTCTCTGCGGGAGCATCCGGAGAAATTTTACCAGTACTGTCGAATGAGCATTTCCACATTTGATCGCCTCTTGGAGAGGGTGCGCCCTGGGATCACCTTTCAGGACACTAGGATGCGCAAAGCCATATCTGCAGAGGAGCGACTTCTACTCACAATACGGTATGTACTACACAACCACATTCTCTATGTTCATAATGTGTGTGTTAATTTATGTTTTTTGGCCTTCTTGGACAAAGTTTAATACCCTCATCTTACTCAAAATATGTTTCACCTGACACAGCAGAATGTTACATCTAATATGTACTGCATATCACTTAGTCATTGTGCCACCAAATATGTGTGTGTTGTTCTCTCTCATTTCCTACCAAGTTTGGTCGGCATGTAACTGATTTTTTTTTACTTTAGCCATTCTAACCTGTACTATTTCTGTTGTTCTACAGCTTCCTGTCCACTGGCCTGTCTTATGCCGCCCTCCACCATGAGTTTCTCATTGGAAAGTCCACCATTTCAGGCATAGTGAGTTCTACATGTGCAGAAATCTGGACAAGACTCCATCAGGTGGTCCTACCCGAGCCCAGGATGGAAGACTGGTTAAGGATTTCAAGGGACTTTGAGGAGGACTGCCAGTTTCCAAATTGTATTGGGGCCCTGGATGGCAAACATATCAGGGTGCGTAAGCCGCCGAACTCAGGCTCCCAATTCTTCAATTATAAGCAATACTTGGGGCAGCATGGTGGCTCAGTGGTTAGCGCTGCAGCCTTGCAGCGCTGGGGTCCTGGGTTCGAATCCCACCAAGGACAACATCTGCAAGGAGTTTGTATGTTCTCCCCGTGTTTGCGTGGGTTTCCTCCGGGTACTCCGGTTTCCTCCCACACTCCAAAGACATACTGATAGGGAATTTAGATTGTGAGCCCCATCGGGGACAGTGATGAAAATGTGTGCAAAACTGTAAAGCGCTGCGGAATATGTTAGCGCTATATAAAAATAAAGATTATTATTTATTATTACTTTTCTGTTGTATTATTGGCTCTGGTAGACCCTCAATACAAGTTTATAATTGTTGACATTGGGGCCTATGGAAGGACGGGAGACTCTAGAGTCTTCAATACTTCCATAATGGGTCGCCGGCTACGCACCAACCAGTTGGATCTACCACCACCACGCCAGCTACCAGGCTCCCCCGAACAATCAGTCACTTATGTCCTTGTGGCAGATGAGGCCTTTCAGTTATCACGTAATGTCATGAGGCCATATCCCCGGCGCAACCTTGACCACAGGCGCAGAATTTTTAACTTGCGCCTATCACGTGCTAGGCGACTGGTGGAGTGTTCCTTTGGGATTCTTTCTGCCAAATGGCGAGTACTCCAGTCTGCCATTCAGTTGAGTGAACAAAATGTGAATGAAGTTGTCAAAGCCTGTGTTGTTCTGCATAACTTCACCAGGATACATGATTGTTCCTCCTCTGATGGTGTTGTGCGTAGGCCGGACAATGTGCGCAGGGTGAGACCACCTATCATCCCTCAACGTAGACCGCTCTCTGGCCTCAAAGTGCGTGATATATTCACGAATTACTTTATCTCACCTGAGGGGGCAACTTCTTGGCAAGAGAATACTGTGTCTATGTTATAATTTGGTTTTTTTAAAAGTGTGTCTAAATATATATTACTCAAGCCTTTTTATGATTCTATGAGTGTTTCTTTGCATTGGTTGGTGTCTGTTAGTATGTTGTGAGGGATAGTGAAAAATCACACAGAGACGTTAACTAGAGTAGACAAATTTTTAGTTTTGCCTTTTTTTTTTGTTGTTTTGCTTAAAGGCAAACATAATTTTGCCATAACACAAATTTGGCAATGTCCAAAATGACCCTTTGTGCCTTCTTTAACTTGGTGTAACATTAACATTACAGAAAAAAACTGCAACAAACATTATGCAATAACAACATTGCTGCATGCCTACATTAACCTTGATTAGGCAACAAAGGGTGAGCTCCATCACCTAAATAAAGTCAATAAGATAACACTCACATTTCCTCATAATGTTTTCCAATCATAGAATGATTCCACCATGACAGGCAAGGCTACCTCACAGCTTTCACACAGATATTACCTGTCTGTAGAACAGAATATTTAAGCATGCTATACTGGAAAGGATGAAAATACAAAACTCACTTGTTAAGACATAGAGAGAGCGTGATATTGTGAATGCTGGTCGCCTCAAATTGGTTTACTAGAGATTGCTAATAACAAAGTTGACTACTTAACTAAAGGCGAGCACGCCTTTCCTATGCATTAGCAAGTGATTAGTGTATTTTCATCCTTTCAGGTAACAGTATAGCGCATTTAAATATTCTCTTTTATACACACATGTAATATCTGTGTGAAAGGCGTGAGGTAGCGTTGCCTGTCATGATGGATTGTTTCATATGTTTGGAAAACATTGTTTAAAAATGTGAATGTTAAATTATGTTCTAAATGTTGGTGAAGGAGAACACCTGTTTTTTTGTCTAGATTAGAAGCACCAGTTACATGTAACTGGACATCTCCAAATTTTTGATTCATAAATCCTCATATGTAGGGGAAGGGGAACAGGGAGGAACAGCCTGTGGGTGCTGCTGGACATTGTGGGCAACATCGCCCTGTGTGGGGCCATACTGTTGCCCATGATGCTGTTGTTGTCCAGCCTCCTGGGCCTGTTGGTGATACTGGCCAGAGTAATGATGATGGTGAGGGGCTTCTTTTTGGCTATGGTAGGCCCGTGGCTCATACCCACCAAGATAGCCAGATCGTCCCCAACCAGGTTGGGACCAGCCTCCAACACTGGGTGGGTACAAGTGGCCATATTGGTGGGGTTGGCTTGAGGAAGACATTTGGGGCTGCGGAATAGAAGGATGGGTAGGGGGAGGAAGGGCTTGAGGTGTTGGCCCACGTATTAGGGGCTGTTCAGACCCTGCTTGAGCAAGCATCTGTGTGGATGGTCTCATGCGCATTAAATTTCTTAGTGAGAGCTGCCACCTCTCCAGAAATTCAAACACCTCATATGGGGTATTGGGGGGGTGCTTGCATCAAGCAGGATCTGAATACATCCCCTAATACGGAGCCTGACCTCACGGGTAAGGGCACGGAGATAAAGGGTGAGGCTACGTGCATAGGCCTCCTCACCATCATCTGGAGTGAATCTGGACAAGTAATTCAGCACCCCAGTGTCCACATTGGTCCTGCTCTCTTGAATGGTGACTTGGCGCCTTCTTCTTATTCGCCGTGATGCTAGAGCAGCCTGTGGGGAGGGCCTGATCTGGGCAGTTGGGCTGCTGCTCAAGTTGCCCATCTCTTCCAGGATGGGTGAGGTTGCAGCTGCAGACCTTCCTGTGGTGTGTTGTGTATGGCAGCCATTGTGTGTTCTGGTGATGCCTCCTCTTCAGCCATCCTTCTTGTAGGGGGAGAAGATGGGCCAGCCACCTCATCCCCTACAGGATCTATAATGGGCTCTGCCTCTGAGGCCGTTCCTCGATCCGTAAGGTTGGATTGAGTTCTGTTATGAAATAGAACAGAGGCAAAAATACATCAATATTTTTGTCCCTGTAAAGTATTTGTGTAATGTATTTGTGTAATGTGGTGTGAGGTATGTACTTACGGTCTCAGAGCCAGAATTGGGGCGAGGAAGTTCAGCCGGTCATAGTAGATATATTTGCGCATTACATGGCCAGCATCCCCACTCCTGGACCGCTGCTGGCGTTCCCGGCGGTACTGGTCCCGGATGCTTCTCCACCGTTTCATCACATCTTCCACTGCAATGTGACAGGAAAGATTGTCAAAATCACATATTTGAGAGGTCACATTTTTAAACAGTAGTCTAGGCATGGGGCCTTCTGGGGTGTGCGTTCTACCCATGGTGGCATATGTAATTGGGCCGATACACAGGGTCTCATTAGCTCCCCTGAAACTAATTTTAGTGGCTAGGAGGATGAGGAGCTTGTGGCCTAACCCCTAATTATGACTGTGTGAAGCCACGTGTCACATCCTAATGTAACGGCCTCATGAGGCTAATAAAAGTACATGCACAGGAAGGGGGGGGCTGATTGTAGATTCATTTTATAGCGCGCTCTAACGTTAATTATATTTTTATGGTTGCACTTACGAATTTTATGCTGCTCATCACGTGGTCTGTCACCAAAGTCATGGTACATCTGGCGACAGATGCGCCTCCATGACGCCTCCATTCTTGTGCGGTTCGCATAGTTTGCGTCGCGTGGGTCCCATATTTCTGGACGCTCCTGCACCAGCACAATGAGCATCTCTACATTAATATATGTGGACGCCATGCTGCTGCTGTACTCCGTGGAGGCGTACTTCCTGGATGTCTGGAGCGCTTTTTGAGCTCATTTGCATGTCTACGCTTCCTGATGATGGATTGGCCCATTTCCTGTTCACCAGCCAAAAGACCTGCGTATTGCTCGCAGGTCACACGTGTGTTCTGTGTGCGTATTTTTTGCGCACCCATAGACTTGCATTGGCGTACTACGGGCGTAGTCCGCTGACAATCGCAGCATGCTGCGAGGGGCACGGAGCGTAGGATACGGAGGAGAAATATACGCCTGGTGCGAGTGACCCCATAGAGAATCATTTGTCCGTGTCTAATGCGTGCTTTTAGCGCCTCTCACTCTCCCGTATTCCTCGCCAGTGTAACCCCGGCCTAAGTGAACTACACAGCTCAGTAGAAAGGAGGCCACACCCTATTTGTACTGAATACAAAAATGCTGAAGAAAAAACAAAAAAACTGAACTGGAGTAGACTTGAATGACATGCATGATGTAAAAGCATGCTCACACTGGCCATAAAAGCAAGAAAAACCAAAGGAAAAAACAATGTGTGTATATACCCTAATGAAAATAAATAAGTAAAAAAGCAAGTGCATTAAATAACATAGGGTACTTGGTAAACACTATTTTGATCAAAAAAGTATAGAGCTGACCCACCACGGCAAGGTGTACCCATTTGAGACAGTAACTACACTAACGGTTAAAACCTACCTAGTGTGAATAGTGGCAGAGTCTCTGGGTCCCAAATGGACACCCAAATTCAGAGGGACTATAAGTGAACTACACAGCTCAGTAGAAAGGAGGCCACACCCTATTTCTACATACTCTAACATGTAGAATCCAAATGAAGAAAAAAAGTGGAAAAATGATTACATTATTAAAATTTGATTGTGAAGCCCCAGACAAACTTTATTCAAAGTGAGACACTGTACATTACATAATACAGTGAGGATATGTCTATGTCTATAGGGTAGCTTTCCCAAAAATAATCATTCAACTTGTTCCTAAAACCTTGAGCTAGCTTTCAAGACAAGCTTTTTGACAGTGGTTCTTTATGAGTGTAAAAAAATTCCCTAGTCATGTAATTCAAACTGTGGCTCATCCTAGTTATGCTTTAGGATGACCTTTAACACCTTTCCAAATTCAGGTGTAATAGTACACAGACGTCGGACTCCCACCCTTTAATGTGTGCTCTGGCGGGGAGCCCACATCTTTCCAGGGACATGTCAACTGTTTTCAACAGCTGTTTTGAACCAGTTAAATACCGCTGTCAAGCGCTGACAACGGCATTTAACTTGCGTTTCCAGCCATTGGGCCGGAACTATGCCCACCGGTGACCCCGTCATGTGATCACGGGTCACCGGTTCATTGGAATGACAACCAGAGGTCTCCTGGAGACCTCTATGGTTGTCAATGCCAGCTTGCTGTGAGCACCCCCCCAGTGGTCGGCGCTCATAGAAAGTGAGTACTTCTACTACGTAGAGGCAAACTGATTATCACCTGAATGTAGCAGAGCCAATCGGGTTATGGCAGATTCTAATCTCCCATGGAAGCTATTGAAGCATGCCAAAAGTGAAAAAAGTTTTAACCCCTTCCTGAGATCTGATGTATTATCCCGTTCATGGGACCAGGGCCCCTATGCCCATGGATGGGATAGTATGTCATAGCGATCAGCGGCGCTCATGGGAGAGCACCGCTGATCGCGGTTGGTTGTCAGCTGATTATCACAGCTGACACCTGGCACTATGTGTCAGGGGCGGTCACGAACCACCCCCGACACGTTAACCCCTGGCACACTGCGATCAAACACTGCTGCTGCGGGGGCCTCCTTCCCTGCAGGTCCCTGGATCCAAGATGGCAGCGGGACCTTCGGGGGCGTGCAGGGAGTGCCTGTGTCAGATCGCTGATCTGTCACAGCGATCTGTGATGTGTCAGATCAGCGATCTCACACTTGACAGTGATTCCCCCCCGTGGCAGTGTAATAAAGTTATAAAAAAGTGTAAAAATAATTTATAAAAAAAAAAATCGCTAAATTAAAAAAAAAAAATATTCCCTAATAAATTCATTTTTTGGAAATAAAAAAAACAATAAAAGTACACATATTTAGTATCGCTGCGTCCGTAACGACCCGCCCTATAAAACTATCCCATTAGTTAACCCCTTTAGCGAACCCCTTTAAAAAGAAAAACAAAGCAAAAAATAATGCTTTATTATCATACCACCGAACAAAAAGTGGAATAACGCGCGATCAAAAAGACGGACATAAATAACCATGGTACCGCTGAAAACGTCATCTTGTCCCGCAAAAATCGACCTGCCACACAGCGTCATCAGTGAAAAAATAAAAGTTATAGCTCGCAGAATGAAGCGATGCAAAAATAATTATTTTTTTATATAAAATTGTTTTCATTGCATAAAAGCGCCAAAACATAAAAAAACACATAAATGAGGCATCACTGTAATCATACTGACCCGAAAACTAAAACCACCTTATCAATTTTACCGCACGCGGAACGGTGTAAACGCACCTCCCAAAAGAAATTCTTGAAATGCAGGTTTTGTTCATTCTGCGTCCCAAAAATCGGAATAAAAAGCGATCAAAAAATGTCACGTGCCCGAAAATGGAACCAATAAAAGCGTCAACACATCCCTCAAAAAATATGACCTCACATGACTCGGTGGGTCAAAAATTATAGCTCTCAAAATGTTGTGATGCAAAAACTATTTTTACAATAAAAAGCGTCTTTCAGCATATGACAGCTACCAAACATAAAAACCCACCATAAATAGTAAACCAAACCCCCTTTATCACCCCCTTAGTTAGGGAAAAGTAATAAAATTAAAAAATGAATTTATTTCCATTTTCCCAGGGTTAGGGTTAGGGCTAGGGCTAGAGTTAGGGCTAGGGTTAGGGCTGAGATTAGGGTTAGGGGTGGGTTAGGGTTGGGGGGTTTCCACTGTTTGGGCACATCAGGTGCTCTCCAAATGCAACATGACATCGGATCTCAATTCCAGCCAATTCTGCGTTGAAAAAGTCAAATGGTGCTCCATCGCTTCCAAGCTCTGCCATGTGCCCAAACAGTGTTTTACCCCCACATATCGGGTATCAGCGTACTCAGGACAAATTGGATAACAACTTTTGGTGTCCAATTTCTCCTGTTACCCTTGGAAAAATTAAAAAATTGGGAACTAAAAGATCATGCTTGTGGAAAAAATATGAGTTTTTTTTATTTTCACGCCCGGGCGTGTTAAACTTCTCTGAAGCATTGGGGGTTCAAAGTGCTCATCACACATCTAGATAAGTTCCTTAGGGGGTCTAGTTTCCAAAATGGGGTCACTTGTGGGGAGTTTCCACTGTTTAGGTACATCATGGGCTCTCCAAAGGCAACATGACACCTGCAGACCATTCCATCAAAGTCTGCATTCCAAAATGTCACTACTTCCCTTCCGAGCTCCGACATGTGCCCATACAGTAGCTTTCTCCCACATATGGGGTATCAGCGTACTCAGGACAAATTGGTCAACAACTTTTGGGGTCCAATTTCTCCTGTTACCCTTGGGAAAATAAAAAAAATTGGGGACTAAAAGATCATGATTGAGGAAAAAAATGTGATTTCTTTATTTTCATGCCCGGGCGTTATAAACTTCTGTGAAGACTTTGGGGGTTCAAAGTGCTCCCCACACATCTAGATAAGTTCCTTAGGGGGTCTAGTTTCCAAAATTGTGTCATTTGTGGGGCATTGCCACTGTTTAGGCACATCAGGGGCTTTCCAAACGTGGCATGGCGTCCAATCCCAATTCCAGCCAAAAAAGGCAAATGGCGCTGCTTTCCTTCTGAGCTCTGCCATGCGCCCAAATAAAGGTTTACCCCTACATATGGGGTATCAGCGGACTCAGGACAAATTGCACAATAACTTTTAGAGTCCTGTTACCCTTGGGAATATAAAAATTGGGAGTGAAATGATCATTTTTTGGAAAAAATGTGATTTTTTTTAATTTTACGGCTGTACAACGTTATAAACTTCTGTTCCTTGGGGGGTCTAGTTTCCAAAATGGTGTAATTTGTGGGGGGTTTCCACTGTTTTGGCACATCAGGGGCTTTCCAATTGTGACATGGTGTCCGATCTCAATTCCAGCAAAAAAGTCAAATGGCGCTGCTTGCCTTCCGAGCTCTGCCATGCACCCAAATAGTCGTTTATACCCACATATGGGGTAACATAGTTATTAAGGTTGAAGGGAGACTTTAAGTCCATCTAGTTCAACCCATATCCTGTCCTAACTTGCCCTAACATGTTGATCAGAGGAAGGCAAAAAAAACCCATGTGGCAAACAATAAGCTTCACATTGGGGAAAAAAATTCCTTCCCGACTCCACATACGGCAATCAGACTAGCTCCCTGGATCAACACAATATTAAGAAAACTAGTGTATACACCCTGTAATATTATACTTTTCAAGAAAGGCATCCAGTCCCTTCTTAAATTTTAGTAGGGAATCACTCATTACAACATCATATGGCAGAGAGTTCCATAGTCTCACTGCTCTTACAGTAAAGAATCCACATCTGTGAGTATGCTTAAACCTTCTTTCCTCCAGACGTAGAGGATGCCCCCTTGTCCCCGTCACAGGTCTAAGAGTAAAAAGATCATTAGAAAGGTCTTTGAACTGTCCCCACATATATTTATACATTGTAATAAGATCACCCCTAAGCCTTCGATTCTCCAAACTAAATAACCCCAAGTGTAATAACCTGTCTTGGTATTGCAGACCCCCCAGTTCTCTAATAACCTTGATCGCTCTTCTCTTCACCTGCTCCAGTTCAGCTATGTCTTTCTTATACACCGGAGACCAGAACTGTACACAGTATTCTAAGTGTGGTCGCACTAGTGACTTATATAGAGGTAAAATTATGTTCTCCTCATGGGTATCAGCGTACTCAGGACAAATTGCACAATAACTTTTAGGGTCCTGTTACACTTGGGAAAATAAAAATTGGGGGTGAAAAGATCATTTTTGTGGAAAAAATATGATTTTTTTAATTGTACGGCTGTACGTTATAAACCTCTGTGAAGCCCTTGTGCGTTCAAAATTCTCACCACATATCTAGTTCCTTGGGGGGTCTAGTGGGGGGTTTCCACTGTTTAGGCACATCAGGGGCTCTCCAAACATGACATGGCGTCCGATCTGAATACAGCCAATTTTGCATTGAAAAAGTCAAACGGCGCTCCTTCCCTTCTGAGCTCTGCCATGCCCCGAAACAGTGGTTCCCCCCCACATATCAGGTATCAGCGTACTCAGGACAAATTGCACAATAACTTTTGCAGTCCAATTTCTCCTGTTACCCTTGGTAAAATAAAAAAAATTGGATCTGAAATAATTTTTTTGTGAAAGAAAGTTAAATGTTCATTTTTTTTAAACATTCAAAAAATTCCTGTGAAGCACCTGAAGGGTTAATAAGCTTCTTGAATGTGGTTTTGAGCACCTTCAGGGGTGCAGTTTTTAGAATGGTGTCACTTTTGGGTATTTTCTATCATACAGACCCCTCAAAGTGACTTCAAATGTGATGTGGTCCCTAAAAATAAAATGGTGTTGCAGAAATGAGAAATCGCTGGTCAAATTTTAACCCTTATAACTTCCTAACAAAAAAAAATTTGGGTTCCAAAATTGTGCTGATGTAAAGTAAACATATGTGAAATGTTATTTATTAAGTTTTTTGTGTGCCATATCTCTGTGATTTAAGGACATAAAAATTCAAAGAAAGAAAATTGCGATATTTTCAAAATTTTTGCCCAATTTCCGTTTTTTTTTCACAAATAAACGAAAAGTTATATCAATGAAATTTTACCACTAACATGAAGTACAATATGTCACGATAAAACAATATCAGAATCAGTGGGATCCATGCAAGCGTTTCAGAGTTATAACCTCATAAAGGGACAGTGGTCAGAATTGTAAAAATTGGCATGATCATGAACGTGCAAACCACCCTGGGGGTAAAGGGGTTAAAAAATATACAAAAAATTTAAAAAATAAAAGTTCAAATCACCCACCTTTTGCCACATTCAAAATAAAACAATTAAAAAATCAAACACACACATATTTGGTATTGCCGCATTCAGAATCACCAGATGTAACAATAAAATAAAGGATTAACCTGATCGCTAAACGGAGTAGTGAGAAAAATGTCAAAACGCCAGAATTACGATTTTTTTTTGGGCGTCATGACGCTGCATTAAAACGCACCAAAATGGTATCATTAAAAACGTCAGCTCACCATGCAAAAAAATTCTTGGGTTGGGTTTTTTTTAACAAAGTTTGGAATTTTTTTCACCACTTAGTTTAAAAATAAACTAGACATGTTTGGTGTCTATGAACTCGTAATGACCTGGAGAATCACAATGGTAAGCCAGTTTTAGCATTTAGTGAACCTGGTAAAAAAGCCAAGCAAAAAACTAGTGTGGGATTGCTCTTTTTTTGCAATGAATTTTTTTCCTGTTTTTTAGTACAGGACTTTGTAAAACCAATGGTGCCATTCAAAGGTACAACTCGTCCTGCTAAGAACAAGCCCTCACACGACCATATTGACGGAAAGATAAAAAAAGTTATGGCTCTGAGAAGAATTGGAGCAAAAAATGGAAACGCAAAACCAAATATACCTCTGGTCATGAAGGGTTTATCTGATAAAACACGGCTCCCGAGACCTGTGTCTCAACTGAGGAGAGTTGCATTGTAAGCGCATGTACATCCATGAACCGATGGGAAGTGTGTGACAGTAGCCATGGTTATGCTCCAAGTACAAATTCAAATAGGGGGACATGGAACATCCATTTTCATGATGGTTGTGATCCTGTGTATATGTAATTATGCTTAAAACTAAATAAGAATCAGAATTTATGATAACTTTTACTCCTGATCATAAACTTTGTGTTTTGCCTATCTGGAATATTTTAAGCCTTTTTATTCCCCTATGGCTAGTTTTTGGATGGGCACATCCCATATCTTTTTCTCGGTTTAACAATTGTAGATGAAGAAGTAAAGGCAATGTGTTTTACGCTAAGGGAATTTTGCTTCAAAGATGATCTGTAGAATTTGTTCCCTATTTTATGGATATATCTCCCTATTTCTATTACTAAGTCATAAGCTGTGGCCTCTTCTTACTAACCATATTCACCCCAAAATGGCCGCTGCATTCCCTGCTTTTGCTTTTTTACAGTTTATGATTGTCTCTCATATTTAACTGTAGCATACCACGTGATATGATAGCTGCGAGACATAATAGAGGAGCCCAACTAACTGCACTCGAGGTCTCACGAGCCTTTTCTGGCTGATGCAATCTTCTGCAATGTGTCCATTTTTGACCATTTACAAAAATAGAACCCCAAATTGTTTGATTTAAGGTTCACCAAATTTCGAAAAATCTGACCCTAATTCGATTTGCATCGAATTGATTCGCTCATGCTACTAAAAAGTTATCTGAAAATGTAAAAGGGAAATACAGGCTTCTAGAAGGTCAAGAAAATGTCCAAGAATTTGGATTGTCAATATCATGCATTCATCCAAGGTGTACATAATATAGCAGTACACAGCTAGCTATAAAGCCCTATAATATACTGAGAATATGCTTTCCATATTTGGAGTAGTGAATAATTGGTAATCGCTAATGGTATAACCTGAGAGAAGACGTATGTGCTATTAGGACGTCAACTACCAGAGAAGCTGTTACTATATTCCAAACCTCCCGTTAGGCCATTAATCAAACAGGAGCAGTATTGTATCCTTTTCACTGCTTAATTTTTGATATGCAAATTATGACATTAATATATACCACATGCAAGCAGAAGTGAGTTAACCCATTCCTTGTCTCATTCCAACGCTGTTTACGCAGAGCTCAGCTCATAGTGGTATCACTAAGAAAATCTAAGATTTTCCATGGGACTGCAAATAAAACTATTATGTTCTCTTAAGAATGGTATCCATGAGTAATAGTAATATTGACCTATCCTTAACCCCTTTATGACTAGGCAGTTTTTCCATTTTTGTACTCGGCAATCGGATCACACCATGAACACACTCTGATCGGCTTGATGCGGTTGTGTGTCTCGAGCTTCTGCATTACCAGCTTATAGGTTTGGACTTCTGGAGTTAGACCCCAAGTGATCTGATATTGATGATCCATGTTCCTAAAAATCCTTGAAAACCCCGTTAACACCTTATAAAGAAATTATAATATTTGGATTGCCTCCTGTGCATTCAGATAATTGCATATCAGCAAACAATTACAGGACAACGATGAAAAAATAAATCAGGAACTTAATCAGATTTTTAATGAGCAATCTACCACCTATCTCTGGATGGGAATTGAAGATTAGTGTCTAGAGTCCTGTAAATTTAGCTGCTGCAGTCATTCTTTGGAATTATTATATGTGGGAATGAAAAAAACACTACATTGTGACAGCGCTGTACATCAGATGCTGTATTAGCATAATGCTGAATACACAAGAAGTGGGTGACATAGTTGAAATATTGCAGATAGACATCACAAGCTGGAGAGTAAGTACATGAGACATACAGTATCTGATTACCTTTACATGCAAAGCTGGCAAATTCATAATCCTACATAGACATTTGTTCTCAACATTTAATGAGCTTGTACTTTTTGTACTGTATGGCGAATACGGTATATAGGATCATTCATCTTTCACAACTTTTGAAAGAAAATTAGAAATGTCTGTATCTGATGCTAGACTTGCCAGCGAAAGTGATCAGGTAGTAAGTTTCAGAGATTCTTGTCCAATGCATGCATTCAGTTTACATCCTTATAGCAGTTTTTGTATATCTATATATAAAGCTCAAGTGTGTGTGTATGTATGTGTGTATGTCCTGGATTGGCATCCACACCGTCGCAGCTACAGCCACAAAATTTGGCACAGTCACACGTCTGGACCCCGAGAGTGTCCTAGGCTATGTTGTGAGGTGAAATTTTAACCCCGCGTGTTCCAATTCACCAAACAATTTTGCCCCTATCTACATAATGGGGAAAAAGTGTGTCTGTGTCAAGCCCCGCCCCTCATTATGATGTCACAATGGTTGCCATGGTGACGCTGATGTCATCATAGGTTGCAAGCCCTAACGCTCATTATTATGTCATAATGGTTGACTATGGGATGGAGAATGTGTGATGGGTATATGGCCACTGGACTATGGGATGGAGGATATGTATGATGGGTATATGGGCACGGACCTATGGGATGGTGGATATGTATGATGGGTATATGGGCACGGGACTATGGGATGGAGGATATGTATGATGGGTATATAGGCACGGGACTATGGGATGGAGGATATGTATGATGGGTATATGGGCACGGACCTATGGGATGGTGGATATGTATGAAGGGTATATGGGCACGGGACTATGGGATGGAGGATATGTATGATGGGTATTTGGGCATGGGACTATGGGATGGAGGTTGTGTGATGGGTATTTGGGCATGGGACTATGAGATGAAGGATGTGTGATGGGTATATGGGCACTCGACTATTGGATCATGGATATGTATGATGGGTATATGGGCATGGGAATATGGGATGGAGGATGTGTGATGGGTGTATGGGCACTCGACTATGGGATGGAGGATAGGTATGTTGGGTATATGGGCACGGGACTATGGGATGGAGGATAATTATAATTTGTTATAACTATCCACAGTTAGTTACTATGTCCGGGCAGCGCCGGGCTCTTCAGCTAGTATAATTATATATCGACAACAAATATAAATGAATTACCTAAAACGTATTAGTAAATTGAAAAAAAAAATCACATCGTATCACAAAAATGATGTGGCAGTGATTGGTGGGGGGGAGATTGTATACCAATGTCCATGGCATAAAGTAGAAAGGAGAAAGTATCTACAGTCTCAGTGAGGGCAGAGAAAATAGGCTGACAATAAGGAAGAAAGCACATAAGGAATAGGAAGTAATTGCAGGATAGAAGCTGTGCTGATATATGAGCTAATGAAGACAGCAGCACCCTGGATATACAAAGATCTCACATTAAGCCCAAGTTTCATGTTTTTGGAACATGCTATTAGCCTATTAGATTAGGTGGTTTGCGTTCATCTGAATTATGCCAGCACAATGAGTACACAAATGTTCTCTCCCTCACTGCAGTTGCCATTGTCCAGTCATTGGCCTTCCCTTCAACTAAAAACCTGCCTTCCTGTTATACTTAAATGCATCTTTACAGGAGATCATGGATTGAGAGCCAAAACCTGCTCAAAGGCAAGCCCGGACGCCTGCCCCAAAGGGGCTACAGGGAGGGCGCACATGACTAAGGAGGGATGCTAGGCCTGAGGGTTAGTGAAGGGTTAAGGTGTAGTGCTTTTGTGTTTGTGGGGAAGGTGTGGGTTGGAGCTATGGGGCTTATGGTGCAATGTGAGTTGGCAGGGAGTGGTCAGTTGTGGGATGGATATATATGGCAGAACTGTGGGGGGATGGTCATTCCTTACCTTGCAGACGTCCGGAATCGTCAGCCCCTCACATCTGGGACTTCAGCTTGAATCTTTGGATCCAGAAGATGGAATACCTTGTGGCACAGATGAAGAGGATGATGGAGCAGCGCGGCCAGCAGTGGATGAAGGAACAGCTGCAGCGATGGTCCGGTGATGGCGACGGCGGAGAAGATGGGACCCCTCTGTCTCCGAAGCGGCAGCGATGATCACGGCTTCCTGAGCACCTCAGCCCGGAGTTAAGTTTGCAGCGGAGGATGAGCCCCATTAGCAGACCTGTTGTAGAAGACATCGCGGGGTCGGAGCCAGAAGTCGAGAAGCAGGCAGCAAGACAGCGGGGCGGTGAGTGACGTGGCCGGCCTCCCCTCCATTTCGGATCGTGGCACACAGTGGTGACGCGCATGTCGCGGCCACGTTACCCGGTGTGGTCACCTGACCCGGCGCGGTCATTGGGATCGGTGGACGGCAGTGACGTGACGCGGCAAGGAGCCCAGTGGCGAGGTGGTGTGTGACGTCACCGGCCTCATTTCCTTTCTCGCGTCACTGGGGGGAAGCGGGCGGTGGCACGGTCATGTGGCCACCCTTCAGCAGCCAAGGGCCACGGGTCATGTGGTCCGGCGTCGCGTTCCCCCGGCGTTGGGTGCCGGATTCAGGAGGTGTTGCCTGCGGCTGGAGCGCCAACCTCCCCCCCCTGTTTGAGGCTCCGAGCCGGTGACTTTTTGCCAAGCGTTCCCGGACGGACAGTCGGTCTGGGCACTGGCGCTGCGGCCCAGGAGGGCTGCAGTCGGCGTAGATCCATGGAGAAGATCGCAGTTGCGGTGCTCGACGCGGAGGACACGTGACGGCTGTTCCGTGGGGTTCCGCGGAGTCAGCCTAGTAAGTAAGGCTCACTTAAACCTTTATTAATGTCTAGATTATATTGGTTGGGAAGGGTGTTGCTACGTATGGTTTCGCACTAGGGTAGTAGTTGGTTTGTCACGGGGTTTTGGAACGATGCACGGCTGGTCCATATGGCCAGCGTTCGAATCTGTGAGGGAATGGTTGCTTTTGGTCCAGGAGGCCGTTTTGTGCACTTCATGAGTGTTGGGTGGTTTTTATTTTCATGCTAGTTTGTTTTCATGATAGTGGGTATATCTATAGTAAGTAAGGCTCACTAAGGCACACTTAAACCTTTATTATGTCTAGATTATATTGGTTGGGAAGGGTGTTGCTACGTATGGTTTCGCACTAGGGTGGTAGTTGGTTTGTCACGGGGGTTCGGAACTAGGCACGGCTGGTCCATGTGGCCAGCGTTCGAATCTGCGAGGGAATGGTTGCTTTGTGGTCCAGGAGGCCGTTTTGTGCACTTCATGAGTGTTGGGTGGTTTTTATTTTCATGCTAGTTTGTTTTCATGATAGTGGGTATACCTATAGTAAGTAAGGCTCACTAAGGCACACTTAAACCTTTATTAATGTCTAGATTATATTGGTTGGGAAGGGTGTTGCTACGTATCGTTTCGGGTGCACTAGGGTGGTAGTGTGTTTGCATGGGGGTTCGTAAAGATGTGCGGCTGGTCCATGTGGACAGCGTTCGAATCTGTGAGGGAATGGTTGCTTTGTGGTCCAGGAGGCGGTTTTGTGCACTTCATGAGTGTTGGGAGGTTTTTCTTTTATTTTCATGCTAGTTTGCTTTTATGATAGTGGGTATATCTATAGGTAACGACATCATTTTATTTTGGTTGGTATAATTGTGCTTGCATTCTCTGGGTGTTTGTGTATGACTGGTGGTGATTCCATGGCGGTTTGTGAGTAATTCAGGTGGTGATACGGATATTGGCAGAGCGGTGGTGGATAGCCATATCCATGCCGGTTTTATGGTTTATTGTTATAGGCATGGGGTCTTTTGGCTGGAGGATTATCGCCGCGCCTAGTATTTGATAAGGGTTTGATGGTAGTTCACTGATGTGGTGAGCAGTTTTATCGCCGCGCCTAGTATTTGATAAGGGTTTGATGGTAGTTCACTGATGTGGTGAGCAGTTTTATCGCCGCGCCTAATATTTGATAAGGGTTTGATGGTAGTTCACTGATGTGGTGAGCAGTTTTATCGCCGCGCCTAGTATTTGATAAGGGTTGGATGGTAGTTCACTGATGTGGTGAGCAGTTTGCGGAGTGCATCGGGCGGCTTAATCTTTCACGTTACAGTGGGGTGTGTGCTATTGCTGGTCAGAGGTGAGGGGGTTGGTGGTTGAGTTTTCATTACGGTGTGTTTTATTTATATGCCTCGGTCCGGGTTCGGTTCTCCAATAGGGGTTTTGAGTGTACTAAGGGTTTTCATGTTCACTAGGGGCATTATGGTTTGTTGCGGCAGACGTTCAGGAGAGGTCGAGATGCTTGGGACGGCAGATCTTTTGGGAACCTGCCTTTCTGGCAGCAATGGATGACATTTCCCCCGGGGGGCTTGGAGTTGACCTTTTACGGGATTTGTTTTCCTGGTTAATTTCTGGGGGTACGTAGATATGGCGTGGAGCTGGGGTTTTATGGTTGGGCAATGTCTGGTTGTTGAGGTCCGTGGTTTGGTTTCTGTGTGGTAGTCGGGGATTATCTGGTATTAGGGATGGTGCAGTGCTTATTTTCTGTTCATGGTCCAACCTGGGACTACTACGGATTATCTGGTATTAGGGAAGGTGGTGTGCTTATTTTCTGTTCATGGTCCAACCCTTGACTACTTAGGGTTTCTTCATGCTCAGGGCGTAGTTGCGGTTATCATGTGTTTGGATAAGTCAACGTGTTTGATTCACCTGGGGCCCTATGTCTAAGTCAGGTTAGGTTAACGAGTACATCGTGTCAGGTCGGGGGGTCGTTATTAGGTTCCCGTGTATATCGCGCTGCTGTTTTGGGGGTTGAGTTTGGTTATTGAATATGTGGGTCTACGATCCACTGGGGGCTTTTGCATGATCTGCAGTCATATGGCGTTCTTAAGGTAATTTGCTGGTCGTGGCTGCCCAGGGGCAGTTTTAACAACTTTTGTACGTAGGGACTGGTGGGTTCTCACTGCGGTTCTTTAGGGTTGCCGATTGAGCTTTTGGCAGACTGTATCGGGTGGTATTTGTTACAGCCGTTGATGGCAGCTACGTAGGAGTTTATTATACAGAGTGGGTAGTTTTCGTTACGATGGGCTAAGAGGTTTATTGTGGGTGCAGCTGGTCCTGCTTTGCCTTCTGGGTATACAGCTCTCCTTAGAGTCTTTTCTTTTTGGGTGCCCCCGGACGGGTGGCTAGGGTGAAGTGTTGTGCAAGGATGATGCAACATTTGAGTTGGGTAACCCAGCGTGTGCTTTACTGGTCTCGGGCGTCCTGGTTGGGGAACGGTTTGTTTATCCAGCGGGTGTTGTTCCATTTGTCGGGAATTCTGTATAGAGCATGAGGCAGGACATGTTGTTTCGATGGCCGTGTGAAGGGTCTCCCGCGTGGGTGTAGCCCGTCCGGCAATACATGGCTATGTCATTCATTCCGTTATGCGCACTTGTCAGGACCGGCTGGTATTATGGGGACACGGTTGTGGTGCAGCGCTGCTGCGGGGGAGGTGTACTTTAGGTAGTGGGTGAGCAGGTTGCAACTATAACATTACTTTCATTAATGTCAGGCTGGTGGTACGCCGTGGCAGGGGAAGCTAGTGCGATGTGCATTGACTTTTAACGATTCTAAGGACCTGGTAATCGTCTGGGGCTGTGCTCCGTTTGGGGGTGTTTTTTGCAGTGCTTTAAGGCTGAGTGGTGGACAAGCATTGGGCACCGGTGAGTGCAATGTTTTGACGGATGGCCCGGGTTTATGGTGTCTGGGGTTTTCGGGAGACGTGATGTGTGTCTGAGTTTTCCTGGACTTCAGGTGGTGTGGAGTTGCTTTTCTTTCTTTTTGTGAGTAGTGTCGAGTCCGCAGTTCAGCGGGGAATGGGTGCGGAGTACATCTCACTTTTGGTAAGAGGGTGGCAACAGTAGTGTTGTGATTCTGGGTTCGAAGTGCACGGGTGATGCACACAATTAATTCGTTTCTGGGTCGTGGTGATTCCGGGGTGGATTGGTTTATGTTTTCGAGTTGGGTGGATATTTTAAGATCGATGCTATAACGCAGGGTTGACGGGACCAACAGCGTTTTGGTACTGCACGGGTGTGGTGGAGACTTGGTCGCTGGGGCGTCAAGGGGTTTGATCTGAGACATCGGGCCTGAATGCCGTGGTTCATTTCTTCCTGCCTGGGAGCCATGCTCGTGTTGTTGTTCATGACTACATAGTGGGTTTTACTGGGCACGTTTTTTAAGAATCTGTCGGAGGTTGGGGAACCAGTGTAGGTTCTTTTGTTACATCAATAATGGTTGGCTTTGAGTTTGATTATTATCAGGTGGAGTGCAATTTTTCTGCCTGGGAGCCGTGCTCGTGTTGTTGTTCATAGGGGCTCCTGTTTGGAATGACTACATAGTGGGTTTTACTGGGCACATTTTCAAGAATCTATCGGAGGTTTGGGGAACCAATGTAGGTTCTTTTGTTCACGGCAATAATGGTTGGCTTTGATTAATTATTAGGTGAAGTGCAATTTTCGGAGGCGCCTGCAATGTTGCAGTCTCTACGAGGCAGACGCGGCGGCTCAGGTTGGGGACTGGTCGCGCAGGCGGTGCATAGGATTGGACGATGCGGTTGGCTAGTTGTAGGTCTTGGGTGTGGCTGACCTTGTTGTACTGGTTGTTTGGTGTAGGTTGGCATTGTGAGGTCTAATGGGGATCAGTTTTGATTGACTGGTCTTGGTACAGAAGCATTGGTTACTCGAGCCGCAGAGTCGGCTCGGGTTGGGTTTTTGGTGGTGGTACTCGCACGTACAAGGTGTCATACGTGCTCGCGGTGGCGGAAAGGAGGGGGGTATTTGAAGTCGGTGGATTGCACAAAGAGCGGGGGGGTGAACCCAGTGCAGGAGCGGGTTACCCCTGGTGGTGCAATGGTATACTTGGTTATGGTGGGTCCCAGCTGTGCTGGGTCACAGCGGGACATGTTAACGTTTGACCCTGCTGTGCTGGGTCACAAAGGGGCATGTTAACGTGGGTCCCTGCTGGGCTGGGTCCCAGCAGGACATTGGTTGGGCAACACTCGGCTGGGTGTCCTCGAGCCGGTGTGGTGCGGCTGAGGGCACGTGGTGGAGCTGGTGTTGCAATCATGTACAATGGATTCTTCATTTACCCACCCTCCTTTTGCTGGTGGTTATGTTTATGGAATATTTCTACGTTTATGGATATAATATTATTGCTTGTTTGGTGTTAATAAACGGGGCTGCTGTGGCCTTTTACATCCAATGTCACGCAGTCGTGTCTTATTTAAGTTAAGAAGGGGTAAGTGTGGGTTTTGGGATGGGTCATTACAGTGAAGCCGTCAGTCAGACTTTCCTAAGTCATGTGCAGAGACTAAGATTTACCCAAACTTCCTGCAAAAAGACAAAACAAATTCTCCACTTCCTGTAATTTATCTTGATGTCTCTGCTGGTAGATGCAAATCACAAAGCAAAAAAATATCACCCTGGCTAAACCTGTCCAGGTATCATTCAACCTAATAAGTTTGCGGTGCATGGACAGAGACCATGGGCTGGCTACTGTGTGAAAAATGATCTGGTAGAAAGGAGGAAGACTAGCAACCACTGCAATGCTAATGGGTGTGGATCCACTGCGCCACAGACTGATCTTAACTTGGAGGGGCGTAACTAAGTAATCAGCGTCAGACTGGAGTACCTTGGGCCCACAAGAGAAAAATCGCTCTTGGGGCCCACCATCATACATCATACCTCCCAACTTTTGAAGAAGGGAAAGAGGGATAAAGGCTGCAGCGCGCTTCGTGGCAAATTTTAGTCCATGCCCCGAACACACCCATTTCATTACTAGTCATGCCCATGTCCATGCCCCAACCACACCCATTTAGCACTGCTGATCACACTGACTGGTACTGAGGGCACAGTGACTGGCATTATGGGCACTCTAGCTGGCATTATGGGTACAGTGGCTGGTACTGTGGGTACACTGACTGGTACTGAGGAAAATAAAGAAAGAACAGAGAGAGAGAAGAAAAGAAAACAGAGAAAGAGAAAGAAAGAATAGAGAGAGATAGAAAGAACAAAGAGAAAGAAAGAACAGAGAGATAGAGAAAAAGAAAAAAAGAAATATTAGAGAGAGAAAAAAGAAGAGAGAAAGAAAGATTAGAGAGGGAAAGAAAGAACAGAGAGAGAAAAAAAGAAAGAACAGAGAGAGAAAGAATGAAAGATTAGAGAGGGAAAGAAAGAACAGAGAGAGAGAGAAAGAAAGATTCTATAAAGATACTATAGCAGCCCGGCTCCCATTGTAGTGCCCACCTGAGCCTCCCAATGCATGACATATCATGATCCACTCACATGGCCGGCATCCCCGATTCCAAGGCAATCCCGCTGTCTGCACTGTCGGAGGAGGACACGGTGATGGATCTGAAGCTTTCCTTGTCGTGCCTCCATGGTTCCGTCACAATCTCCTCAAGAAATTACCTCATTTCCGGTCAGTTTCCAGCACGTCACTTCTGATGGAACATCACGTGCGAGCTTTAAAGTGCTCCTCGGGGCTTCGCCATGTACTCCTGTGTCCGTGAGAAAAGCAAGCTCCCGGTCGCGACAGAGGGGCAGACTCTCAAAATCGGGACTGTCCCGCTGGATCCGAGACGGTTGGGAGGTATGAATGCTCCCCACCATACAGTACACGCCTGGCTCCGCACACCTCATACACACAGTTCCACTTTGAATGCCTCGTGCAAACACAGCTCTACTCCGTACTCCTCACACACGGCTCCACTCAGTACACACATGGCTTCACTCTGTAAACCTCGAACACACATGGCTCCGCTCCGTACACTTCGTACACACAGGGCTCCGTTACATACACGCTGTTCCGCTCTGTACACCCCATCACACACAGCTTCGAACACTTCATACACACAGGGCTCCGTTACGTACACCTCGTACACACACAGCTCCGTTCCATACACCTTGTACATATGCAGCTTCCGCTCCATACACCTCGTACACACGTGACTCTGCTCCATACACCCACGGCTCTGCTCCGTGCACCTCCTACACACACGGTTCCACTCCGTGCACCTCCTACACACGCATCTCTGCTACATCCACCCTATGAACCCCTCCTGACCCCACACATTAACTTCCCCTCATCCAGTGTGCCTGCTGATTGTCACGGCACCGCCAGACTCAGGGCCTGCTGTCCCGGCCTCGGCCAGTAGGAGGCGCTGGACTATCACATCACCGCCAGACTCAGGGCCTGCTGTTCCGGCCTCGACCACTAGGAGGCGCCGGACTGTCCTATCACCGTCTGACCCGTGGCCTGCAGTCTCGGCCTTGGTCTCTGGGAGGCGTTGTGCTTCAACCGCGAGTGGTGGCGGCGATAGTCATGAGGCTCCTGCGCAGGCGTCCGCTGGACGCAGGCTTCGCTCCTCGGTCAGTCATGAAGGGGCTGGTGCATTACCATCCAGCCTGCTCCTGGGGGCGGTCCGGATGACATCATCAGGCCACGGGCCTGTAAGGGATGACCTGATCCCTTAAATACCTTGGGACTGCTCTTGCAGGCCGCCGGATATATTCTTGGTTCCCCTGCGTGTTACTGTGTGAATTGCTGTTTTACTGACTCTGACTTTTGCCTGGACTTCTGACTTTGCTTCTGCCTAACGACTTTGTACCTCTGCTGCCCTCCTGGTTTATGACTCTTACTTTGGCCTGGATTCTGACTCTGCTTTTGCCTAACGACTTTGTACCTCTGCTGCCCTCCTGGTTTATGACTCTTACTTTGGCCTGGATTCTGACTCTGCTTTTGCCTAACGATTCTGTACCTCTGCTGCCCTCCCGGTTTATGACTCTGGCTTCGACCTGGAATCTGACTCTGCTACTGTCTACTGTTTTTATACCATTTCTGCCTGACTGGTTTAGTCTCGGATATCATTGCCTCTGTGTCCTGTATTGGAACACCTTTCTGGCGACCGTCCTGCTCTGGTCATTGCTCCTATTCAGACAGCGCCTCCTGGGCTCTGCTATAAATCCAGATCCCTGTATAGGGGTAAAGGGTCTCAGTGTTTCTCGGGGTGCTGTCTGGCTGCAGTCCAGACCGCAGGCAGACGTCACATTATATCCGGCCATAAAAATAAAACTGCTTTTTGTGTCTATACTTAACACAGATAAAAGCAGTTTTCCTCACCTTTTTTTTTTTTTCCTTCCTCTTGACTGAGCTGATTCTTGGCCCAAACACCTGTTACATTGCTCAGCCTGGGAAGTCACTCTCAGGCTCAAACATGCTGCAGCCTGGAAGCTTCAAGGAAAATGCTGGCTGTTGGAAATCCACATTCCTGGACCATCACCCCCTGGACAGCGTTGGGGGTCAGGTATTGCCCGCAAAAGCGGCCAAACTGTTGTTACCAGTTTCCCTTTCATTTGCTAAGAAACGTCTGTGTGTGAAGGCTTATGTGGATTGTGGTGCTGCCGTCAACCTTATGGATTTTTTATGTGCTAAGAGCCTTGGTGTACCTCTGTCAAGGCTTAAAGCGCCTATTCAGACTACTGCAATTAATGGTACATCAATATTCCAAGGAGGCGTGGAATTCGTTACTGCCGAAATTTCTATGTCAGTGGGGACGTTACATAACGAACAAATGTCATTTTTTGTTATATATAATTTATCAGATCCAGTGGTGTTAGGCATGCCATGGTTGCACCAACATAATCCGGTTATTGACTGGCGCATAGGTGACGTTGTGCGCTGGAGTCCACGGTGTCAGAGTAACTGTATGTCTTTTTCAGTGAACCAGATTAAAATTAAAACACCTTCTATTCCATATGCGTTTAGGGATTATGAAGATGTTTTCTCTATAGTGGAGTCGGAGAAACTACCTCCTCACAGAGAATACGATTGTCCTATCGAATTGGTCCCTGGTGCCCGTCTCCCTAAGGGGAGAATATTCAACCTCTCTGGTCCTGAGCGTGTAGCCATGAAGGAATACACTGCAGACAGCCTTCGAAAAGGCTTCATTAGACCTTCCACCTCACCTGTAGGAGCTGGGTTTTTCTTTGTAGAGAAAAAAGATGGTGGACTCAGACCATGCATTGACTACCGTGAGCTGAACGCCATAACGGTAAAAAATCAATAACCGCTGCCACTCATTCCTGATCTGTTTAACCAGTTACTGGGAGCTCGCTGGTTTACTAAGCTTGACCTCCGGGGGGCATATAACCTGGTCCGCATAAGAGATGGGGACGAATGGAAAACGGCCTTTAATACACCCCTTGGCCATTTTGAGTACCTGGTAATGCCCTTCGGACTCAGTAACGCTCCTGCAGTATTCCAGCACTTCGTCAATGATATTTTTAGAGATATTTGTGGGGTGTATGTCGTCGTATATCTGGACGACATTTTGATTTATTCTGCTGATCCTGTGACTCATGCTCAACACGTCCGTTCAGTACTGCAAAGACTGCGCGAAAACTCTTTGTTCGCGAAATTTGAAAAATGTGTTTTTTTTTGCCGAAGAGGTGCAGTTCTTAGGATACATGGTCTCAGGCAAGGGGTTCTGCATGGATCCCGCCAAGATTCAACCCATTAAGGATTGGGTACAACCCAAGTCGCTGAAAGCACTCCAGCGATTTTTGGGATTTGCGAATTATTATCGCAAATTCATCAGGGGATTCTCAGAGATTGCCAAGCCACTCACGGACCTTACCCGGAAAGGGGCGGACGTGACTAATTGGAATCCTGAGGCAACCAGGGCTTTTTCCACACTAAAAGGGTGCTTCGTGGCCAACCCGGTGTTGATTCAACCAAACTTGGACCACCCGTTTATTGTGGAGGTGGATGCCTCCGAAGTCGGAGTGGGAGCAGTGCTCTCACAAGGCTCTGCATCCCTCACTCAGCTTCGTCCATGTGCCTTTTTCTCCCGCAAATTCTCTGCCACGGAGAGAAACTATGACATCGGCAACCGAGAATTATTGGCAATTAAGTGGGCCTTCGAGGAATGGCGCCACTTCCTCGAAGGCGCCAAACACAAAATTACTGTTATTACCGATCACAAAAACCTAACCTACCTAGAGTCGGCTAAAAGACTAAACCCTAGGCAGGCCAGGTGGGCCTTGTTTTTCTCCAGGTTCGATTTTTTTAATCACCTTTCGCCCCGGAACCAAAAATGTGAGGGCAGATGCCCTCTCCCGCAGCTTTTGTCACACACACACCGAGGACTATGAACCAGCTCCCATATTGGCAAATGGCATTGTTGTGTCGGCAGTATCTCTGGACCTTCTGGAGGAGATCCGTAGGTCATCAGAACAAGTTCCTGACTCTACGCCCCCCAAAAAATTATTCGTCCCAGCTACTTTTCGCTTACGAGTGTTAAAAGAATCTCACGACTCCGTCCTGGCAGGCCACCCTGGTCTTAATAATACCACTAGGCTGGTAACCAGGAACTTTTGGTGGCCAACGGTGGCCAAGGACTGCAAGGAGTACGTCTCAGCGTGTGAAGTCTGTGCCCGCGCCAAGTCCCCCCATAACCGTCCTGCCGGCTGGCTTCAGCCCTTGCCCACCCCTGAAAGTCCATGGACCCACATCTCCATGGACTTCATTACAGACCTGCCACCTTCCGAGGGGAAAACTTGTATTTGGGTGGTGGTGGACAGGTTCAGTAAACAGTCTCACTTTGTTCCCCTGTCCGGCTTACCCAACTCTGAAACCTTAAGCAAGTTGTTTGTTTTTCACGTTGTACGTCTGCACGGCGTTCCGGCAAATATCGTATCCGACAGGGGTACCCAGTTCGTCTCGAAGTTCTGGAGGGCGTTCTGTAGACGTATTGGTGTTGAGTTGTCTTTTTCCTCGGCATACCATCCCGAGACGAATGGTCAAACTGAGCGTGCCAACCAAACGCTGGAGCAATACCTCCGCTGCTATGTCTCAGCACATCAATCAGATTGGGTGGAACATTTGCCATTGGCAGAGTTCGCTCTCAATAATAGATACCAAGACTCCATCAAAACCACCCCCTTCTTCTGTAACCTCGGTCTACATCCGCGCTTTGGATCATTTTCGGCCAAGATGTCGGAAATCCCAGGGGTTGAGCAAAGTATACATCGTCTAAAGACTATTTGGTCCGAAGTAAACTCTAATTTAAAAGGGGCTCAAATTAGACAGACTTCGGCAGCCAATAGACGACGATCCCAGGGGCCGCACCTGGGAGTTGGTGACAAGGTTTGGCTCTCTACAAGAAACATCAAACTTAAGGTACCGTCAGCCAAACTGGGTCCCAGGTTCATCGGACCATATGAAATATTAGAGGTAATTAACCCAGTAGCGTTTCGGTTAAAACTCCCGCAGTCTTTTAAAATTCCTAACGTTTTTCATAAGTCCCTCCTCAAGGTATACCGCTCCCCAATTCGTCCCGTCCGGTCCCCTCCTCCTCCAGTTTTGGTCAAAGGCGCCTTAGAGTACGAGGTCCAAGGCATATTTGATTCCCGTCTAGTGAGAAACTCGGTACAATACTTGGTGCATTGGAAGGGCTACGGCCCAGAGGAGAGATCCTGGGTCCCCGCTAGTGACATTCGTGCAAAGCGGTTGATTAGCAGGTTTCACCTCCTCCACCCTGACAAACCGGGTTTTGAGGGTCCGGAGGCCCCTCTTAGAGGGGGGGGTACTGTCACGGCACCGCCAGACTCAGGGCCTGCTGTCCCGGCCTCGGCCAGTAGGAGGCGCCGGACTATCACATCACCGCCAGACTCAGGGCCTGCTGTTCCGGCCTCGACCACTAGGAGGCGCCGGACTGTCCTATCACCGTCTGACCCGTGGCCTGCAGTCTCGGCCTTGGTCTCTGGGAGGCGTTGTGCTTCAACCGCGAGTGGTGGCGGCGATAGTCATGAGGCTCCTGCGCAGGCGTCCGCTGGACGCAGGCTTCGCTCCTCGGTCAGTCATGAAGGGGCTGGTGCATTACCATCCAGCCTGCTCCTGGGGGCGGTCCGGATGACATCATCAGGCCACGGGCCTGTAAGGGATGACCTGATCCCTTAAATACCTTGGGACTGCTCTTGCAGGCCGCCGGATATATTCTTGGTTCCCCTGCGTGTTACTGTGTGAATTGCTGTTTTACTGACTCTGACTTTTGCCTGGACTTCTGACTTTGCTTCTGCCTAACGACTTTGTACCTCTGCTGCCCTCCTGGTTTATGACTCTTACTTTGGCCTGGATTCTGACTCTGCTTTTGCCTAACGACTTTGTACCTCTGCTGCCCTCCTGGTTTATGACTCTTACTTTGGCCTGGATTCTGACTCTGCTTTTGCCTAACGATTCTGTACCTCTGCTGCCCTCCCGGTTTATGACTCTGGCTTCGACCTGGAATCTGACTCTGCTACTGTCTACTGTTTTTATACCATTTCTGCCTGACTGGTTTAGTCTCGGATATCATTGCCTCTGTGTCCTGTATTGGAACACCTTTCTGGCGACCGTCCTGCTCTGGTCATTGCTCCTATTCAGACAGCGCCTCCTGGGCTCTGCTATAAATCCAGATCCCTGTATAGGGGTAAAGGGTCTCAGTGTTTCTCGGGGTGCTGTCTGGCTGCAGTCCAGACCGCAGGCAGACGTCACACTGATGTGGTGTACTGGACTGGCACCCCATACACAGTGACGGATAGACACGGGGGTCCCCATACACAGTGACGGACAGACACATGGTGCCCCCATACTCCGTGACGGATGGACACGGGCCCCTGTACACAGTGACGGACCGGGACAAACACAGGGCCCCCATACATAGTGATGGACGGACACGGGACCCCCCATGCAAATTGACAGACAGACACTTCACAATGAGCTGCGATCACAGAGCACTACCGGGGCACCGAAACCAGCAGTGAGCCTGGCGGCGCACTCACTTTCCGTATAATTCCTGCCACAGAATTCATCACTTAGTTATTCACTTCCGTAGGTAGCGGTGTTTACCACACAGAGCTGCGAAAATCTCCAAACAACACAGAGCACTGCCCTCCGTCTGGAAGCATACAGGCATAATATATATATATATATATATATATATATATATATATATATATATATATATATATATATATATATATACACACAGGCAGATTACAGACACACACACAGGCAGATAGATGATTTGCTGAACACTCACCCAGAAAAAAATGTATTGCATTTGCACTTTAGCAGGCAGCATCCTAGCTGCCCAAGCAGGGAGAGAGAGCTGAAGATGGTACTTTCACCCTTGTCACCACACAGCTGGCATTTTGCAAGTCAGGACAGCAGCAGAGGAGAGCAGAGCAACCTGAGACCGTCCAGCATCCACTGCTTCTAAATCCAGAGACAGTGGGCGTGTCACTGTGGTCAGGGACCAGAGAGCTGAAGCAAGGTATGTGATAATGTGCTCCGCAGCACACGCCTGCATTAACTCTTTGGACACGCTTTTAAAGGGCCCTGGTGACTACGTGACCTATTCTCAGTCTCTCATTGGGGCCCACCATGGGGCATTTCCCTGGTATCTTACCAGGCCAGACCGACCCTGGCAGGACTAATGAAGGAGGCAGGAGCTGGGGGGCGGGGCCTACCGGAGGATCCTCCGGTCTCCCGGTGCCTCAGTCCGATGCTGTAAGTAGCTACCAGGTATTCACTAGAGCCTCTGAGGGTGACAATGGGCTTGGCTGCTAGTAGTTACCAGGAACCACACCAGGGCAGTGTTGGGTCTGCAGCAGCTAACGACAGGGTCAGAAACATTGGTACGAGGTATAGGGGGACAGAGGCAAAGATGTGGTCAGGAATCTAGACAAAAACTGAACTAGAACCTCAGATAAGAAGATGAGTGGTGCAAGGAGCTGCTAAATAAACCCATTGCTGCTTGGGGATAGGCCGAATGATGTCACCTCTGCGGGATGGGGTTAAATATCATAGGAAAGTGGCAATGCTTCCCTATAGTCAGGTGGAAACTCGCCAGCAGAGTAGGAAATGCTACAAGAGTCAGCTTAGCAAGACAGTCCACAACTGGGGAGAGCAGAGCAGTTACTGCAGTAAGTAGGGTGGGGCTTACTATCTGTGCAAGTCACCAGCATGACAACTGCAATGGAAAGGACTATAAAAACATTATTTATTAGTAACTATTAAAATATGGAAGGGGAAAAAAGAAAAAACACAATAGGCTTATAAGTTTCAAGCACTAAGGCTCCTATCATTAAGAGCCTTAATGACTGAAACACGTAGGCCCCGCGGCCCTTATAAACCCGATGTTTACATTGGTAACCAGCGTGCTTGCTGGTCCTGATCTCTGGAGGCGCTGTCTATGTGACAGCTCACCAGCGATCAGCTAACAATGTCCCAGCGATCCCATCCATGTCGGATCGTTGGTGGGATCGCTGGGACATCGTTATGTGTAACGGTACCCTTAGAAAGAAGAGAGACACTTGGCTGCCTTCACTTTAAAGTTATTTTTTTGGGGGAAGGGGGTTAAGACAACACAATTTTTTTTTTTTATTTTTTTTAAAAAGGGGATTCAAAACGTGTTTTTATTACATCACTTATCAAGTGATATCACACTATCTGAACATACCAGGATCTTTTAACCCATTCAGGCAGAAGTATTAACCCCTTTACGACCGCCGATACAGCGGTTACTAAGGGTACTTAAACCACAGCCAAGACCCCAGGGAACATGATTCGGATCGGTATTTACAGACCCCGGGGTTGCAATTGCCGTTACTAACCCTATAACAGTGATCACACAAAAAAAACGAGATTATAAATTTAATTTAATTTTTCTCCACTCTGATGTGATCGCACATCAGAGGGGAGAGAAATGTGGTCCCCGGGTCCTCCAATGCCCCCCATGGTACCTTATGTACCGTTTCTCCATTCCCCTGCTCTCCTGGCCTCCTCCTTCCTCTGGCGGAAAGATAATGGCGGGCGCATGCGTAGTGTGCCCACCAAGATCTTCCTGCCTGCACCCGGCAACCAGTGAGAATTTTCTCATTAGCTGCTGGGTTTTTATCACTGTGATAGACCCCATCCCAATGACCAAAACCCCCATTATTTGTAAATATAGCTGCACTTGGGCTGTGCTTTCTCTCTTCTTTCCTTGTAGTTGTTCTGGGAGAGAAGAGAGATAAACTACAGCTCAAGTGCTGTCCTGTCACAGAAGTAAAATCTGATTTTTCTGCGTCCGCTGCGTCCACAGTGTCATAAAAATTAGATTACCCTCTATAAACCCTGCATCCCCATCCCCATTGTCAGGGGATAATAAAAAATATATATATTTTAATAATTTTTTTTAAAATTTTTTGTTAGGGTTAGTGCTAGGGTTAGGGTTATACGTGCTAGTGTTAGGGTTATATACGTGCTAGGGTAAGGGCTATACGTGCTAGGGTTAGGGTTATATGTCCTAGGGTTAAGAGGAAAAAAAATACTAGGGTTAGATTAGGGTTAGTATTTCATTAGGCAGGTAAATAAAATGGCCCAGAAAACCTACAGCGTGGATATATACCGCTGGATAAAATCTTTGAGGGGTGTCGTTTCCAAAATTGGGTCAGTTTTGGGGGGTTTCTGCTGTCTAGGCACATGTCCAAACCACACATGGCAGCCGGTCTCACAATTTTGAGATTAAAAGTCAAACGATGCTTCTTCCCTTCCGAGCTCTACCGTGCACACAAACAGAGGTTTACCCCCACATATGGGGTATCCTCATACTCAGGACAAATTGCACAACAACTTTTGGGATCCAAATCCTCTTTCTACCCTTGGTGAAATAAAAAATTGGGGGCAAAAAGATCATTTTTGTGAAAAAAATAGTTTTTTTTTTATTTTTACAGCTCTACGTTATAAACTTCTATGAAGCACTTGGGGGTTCAAAGTGCTCACCACACATCTAGATACTGTAAGTTCCTTAAGGGGTATAGTTTCCAAAATGGTGTCACTTGTGGGGGGTTTCCACTGTTTAGGCACATCTGGGACTCTCCAAATGCAAGATGGCGTCCGATCTCAATTCCAGCCAATTCTGCATTGAAAAAGTCAAACGGCGCTCTTTCCCTTCCGAGCTCTATCGGCGTGTTCAGGAGAAATTGCACAGCAAATTTTCTCATTTATTTTCTCTTTCAACACTTGTGAAAATAAAATAAGTTGGTTCTGAAGTAAATTTTTTGCAAAAAAAAGTTAAGTTAATTTTTTCCTTCCACATTGCTTCAATTCCTGTGAAGCACGTAAAGGGTTAATAAACTTCTTGAATGATTTTGAGCACCTTGAGGGGTCCAGTTTTTAGAATGGTGCAACTTTTGGGTATTTTCCGTCATGTACACCCCTCAAAATGACTTTAAATATGATGTGGTCCCCCAAAAAATTGTTTTGTAAATTTTATTGTAAAAATGAGAAATCGCTGGCCAAATTTTAACCCTTATAACTTCCTAACAAAATTTTTTTTTCCAAAATTGTGCTGATGTAAAGTAGACATGTGGGAAATGTTATTTATTAAGAAATTTTTGTGACATATCTCTCTGATTTAATGGCATAAAAATTTCAACTTTGAAAATTGCAAAATTTAAAAATTTTTCGCCATATTTCCATTTTTTTCATAAATAAACACAAGTCATATTGAAGAAATTTTGCCACTACCATGAAGTACAATATTTCATGAAAAAACATTCTCAGAATCAGCGGGATCCGTTAAAGCGTTCCAGAGTTATAACCTCATAAAGTGACACTCATCAGAATTGTAAAAATTGGCCTGGTCATTAAACTGTAAAATGGCGCTGTCACTAATGGGTTAAGGCTAGTGTTGAGTGATACCACCCGATACTGAAAAATATAGTATCGGAATGGATCGGCCAATCTAAAAAAAAGTATCGGGTATCGCCAATTCCGAAAGTCCCATTCAAGTCAATGGAACAGAAATATCGGAATTAAAAAATTCTTCTTCTTCTTCCTCTTCCTCTTCTTCTTCCTCTTCTTCTTCTTCTTCCGTTCAGCCTGTCACAAAAGATTTACAACAGGATTTGTCCACATTCAGTTTGGCCTGCAGCATCAGGCCTTTTCCAAGGGCACCACAAGGAGGAACAGACTCACCCCCATATACTGCTTAGTCTTCTGCTTATAAATTTGATAATCTCATTTGCTCAGATTTTTAGTCTTATGCTTAATGTTCTTCTGCTTTTGGTTTTTATGCTTCTTGGTCTTCTGTCTCTTGTTGTTCTGCATCTTGGTGGTTGTCTTCCTGTTCTTTGTCATCCTGGTCATCTTCTTCAGGGTCATCTTTTAGTTATTCTTCTGTGTGGTCTTCAGGGTCGTCGTCTTCAGGGTCATTGTTAGAGAGATCCAGAGTGAGAATCAAAAACCATTTCCACAAGCTTGAACTTTGAAAAGTAGCAGAAGTTACAAGGCGGCTGAGGAACTGGCGAGAACCAGCTGATGGTACTGGAACCCAGAGTGGCAGCAGAATGAACAAGAGCCAATGGCACAACAGTGGACCAGCAGACGGTGCTGGAACACGGTTACTAAGCAGGAGGTACCCGTGCTCCAAAGCACTACCAAGGACCAGCAGACGTTGGTGGAACTTAGATACCGACAAGGAGGCACCTAGGCCAAAGGCACTGCCGAGAACCAGCTGACGGTGCAAGAACCCGGATGGGTAGCAGAAGCTGCAATAGCAAATGAAACTAGCGAGGACCAGCTGACGTGCTGGAGCCCGGAGGGGCAGCAGAAGGAACAAGAGCCAATGGGACAACCGTGGAACAGCTGACGGTGCTGGAACACGGTTAGTAAGCAGGAGGTACCTGTGCTCCAAAGCACTACCAAGGACCAGCAGACGTTGGTGGAACTCAGATACCGACAAGGAGGCACCTAGGCCAAAGGCTCTGCCGGGAACCAGCTGACGTTGCTGGAACCCGGATGGGTAGCAGAAGGTACCCATGATTAACAAAGTGTCGCGTCCGCGAGCAGGCCACAGTTACCGAAACCCACAGTCCTACAGGGGGTGCTTTTCCTATTGGCACTATGGAACCAGCCTTTGTTACCAGAACCCGCAGTCCACATAGGAAGCACTGAAACTGCAGGCACCATAGACTCGGCTAACCCGACCGCAACACGACAGGACAACGTATCAGTGGCAAAGTGACGTTGACACTACCCGGAAACAGCAGGCGTGCTGTAACCAGGCTGGGCAGGAGGGAGTGCCCATGCCAAAGACACTTCCAAGAACCAGCTGACAGTGCTGGAACCCGGACGGGTAGCATTAGCTACAAGAGTCAATGGAACTACCGAGAACCAGCTGACTCTGCTGGAACCCAGAGTGGCAGCAGAAGGAACAAAAGCCAATGGCACAACCATGGACCAGCTGACGGTGCTGTAACACAGTTACTAAGCAGGAGGTACCTGTGCTACAAAGCACTACCAAGGACCAGCAGACGTTGCTGGAACTTGGATACCAAGAAGGAGGCACCTAGGCCAAAGGTACTGCTGAGAACCAGCTGACGGTGCTGGAACCCGGATGGGCAACAGAAGGTACCCAGGAAAAAAACAAAGTTGCAAGGTCGTGAGCCGGCCGCAGTTACCGAAACCCACAGTCCAACAGGGGGTGCTTGTCCTATTGGCACTACGGAACCAGCCTTTATTACCAGAACCCGCAGCCCACATAGGAAGCACCAAAACTGCAGGCACCATAGACTCGGCTAACCTGACCGCAATACGACAGGACAACGTATTGGTGGCAAAGTGACGTTGACACTACCTGGAAACAGCAGGCGTGCTGGAACCAGGCTGGGCAGGAGCGAGTGCCCGTGCCAAAGACACTTCCTAGAACCAGATGACGGTGCTGGAACCCGGATGGGTAGCATTAGCTACAAGAGTCAATGGAACTACCGAGAACCAGCTGATGGTGCTGGAACCCAGAGTGGCAGCAGAAGGAACAACAGCCAATGGCACAACCGTGGACCAGCTGATGGTGCTGTAACACGGTTAATAAGCAGGAGGTACCTGTGCTCCAAAGCACTACCAAGGACAAGCAGACGTTGGTGGAACTCGGATACCGACAAGGAGGCACCTAGGCTAAAGGCACTGCCGAGAACCAGCTGACGGTGCAGGAACCCGGATGGTTAGCAGAAGCTGCAAGAGCAAATGAAACTAGTGAGGACCAGCTGACGGTGCTGGAACCTGGAGGGGCAGCAGAAGGGACAGGAGCCAATGGGACAACCGTGGACCAGCTGACGGTGCTAGAACACGGTTTCTAAGCAGGAGGTACCTGTGCTAAAAAGCACTACCAAGGACCAGCAGACATTGCTGGAACTCGGATACCGAGAAGGAGGCACCTAGGCCAAAGGCTCTGCCGAGAACCAGCTGACGGTGCTGGAACCCGGATGGGTAGCACAAGGTACCCAGGAAAGAAACAAGGTTGCAAGGCCGTGAGCCGGCCGCAGTTACCGAAACCCACAGTCCAACAGGGGGTGCTTGTCCTATTGGCACTACGGAACCAGCCTTTATTACCAGAACCCGCAGCCCACATAGGATGCACCAAAACTGCAGGCACCAGAGACTCGGCTAACCAGACCGAAACACATCAGGGGATCAACTGACGTGACTGAGCCCCAGTAACACAGGAACAAGTGTGGATTGTGCAGACGGCTCATCAGAGCAGTGACTGGCGGGCTTGGAGGCCAGGGGAAATACTAGAGACAGTACAGCCAGAGGCCTAAGTGGACCACGGTTAAAAGTCAGTAGTAGTGTGATGTTGGAGGCAGCAGTAGACTTTGCCATCCGCACAGCAGGGGAACAGCTGGCGTCACTGAACCCCACAGACACAGGAGCAAGTGTTTCTATCTGTGCGGTTGGCACTTCCAAGCTACAACTGGCTGTGTTGAAGCCCAGGTTCAATGCTCCTAGCAGGCTGAGGCCTACTTGGAGCAAGTGGAAAATAACAAGTGAAAAATTCACACTACTAGTAATGGGAATGTGGACAGAGCAGGAGACCTTGCCGGACACACATCAGGGGATCAACTGACGGGACTGAGGCCAAGTAACACAGGAACAAGTGTGGATTGTGCTGATGCCACTTCAGAGCTGTCACTGGCGGGGTTGGAGGCCAGGGGAAATACTAGTGACAGTGTAGCAGGGTTAAAAATCAGTAGTAGTTTGAATGTGGATGCAGCAGGAGACTTTGCCGTCCACACAGCAGGGGAGCAGCTGGCATTACTGAACCCCACTAACACAGGAGCGAGTATTTATATCTGTGCTGTGTTGTAGCCCAGGATCAATGCTCCGAGCAGGCTGAAGCCTACTTGGAGCGAGGAGAAAAAGCTTTGTAGTGTGAATTTGGAGGCAGCAGGAGACTTTGCCATCCACACAGCAGGGGAACAGCTGGCGTTACTGAACCCCACTAACACAGGAGCGAGTGTTTATATCTGTGCGGACGGCACTTCCAGGCTACAACTGGCTGTGTTGTAACCCAGGATGAAGCATGCAGCAGGCGGAAGACAACTTGCAGCTGATTTTATAGAGGTTGTAGACTACTACTGATTGTCACCGTGCTCCACTATGGCCTTCGGCTCCACTGTCTCTAGTATTTCCCCTGGCCAACAACCCCGCCAGTTACAGCTCTGAAGTGGCGTCTGCACAATCCACACTTGTTCCTGTGTAACTGTGGCTCAGTCTCGTCTGTTGATCCCCTGATGTGTGTCTGGCAAGCTCTCCTGCTCAGTCCTCATTCACACTACTAGTAATGTGAATGTGGACAGAGCAGGAGACCTTGCTGGACACACATCAGGGGATCAACTGACGGGACTGAGCCACAGTAACTCAGGAACAAGTGTGGATTGTGCAGACGCCACTTCAGAGCTGTAACTGGCGGGGTTGTTGGCCAGGGGAAATACTAAAGACAGTGGAGCCAGAGGCCTAAGTTGAGCACAGTTACAAATCTGTAGTAGTTTGCATGTGGATGGAGCAGGAGACATTGCCGTCTACACAGCAGGGGAACAGCTGGCACTACTGAACCCCACTAACACAGGAGCTAGTGTGCTTTTCTCTGCGAAGACGGCACTTCTGAACACCAACTGGCGTTGTTGGAGCCCAGGATGAGGCATGGAGCAGGCTGAGGCCTGATGGTGTTGGCATGTGGAGGCAGCAGGAGACTTTGCCGTCTACACAGCAGGGGAACAGCTGGCATTACTGAACCCCACTAACACAGGAGCTAGTGTGTGTTTCTCTGCGAAGACGGCACTTCTGAACACCAAATGACGTCGTTGGAGCCCAGGATGAGGCATGGAACTGGCTGAGGCCAACTTGCAGCACGTTTTATAGAGGTAGTAGACTACTACTGATTGTAACCGTGCTCCACTATGGCCTCTGGCTCCACTGTCTCTAGTATTTCCCCTGGCCTCCAACCCCGCCAGTGACAGCTCTGAAGTGGCGTCAGCACAATCCACACTTGTTCCTGTGTTACTTGGGCTCAGTCCCATCAGTTGATCCCCTGATGTGTGTCCGGCAAGGTCTCCTGCTCTGTCCTCATTCACACTACTAGTAATGGCAAGAGGACTGGCAAATTCTGGTCGACGTTATCGGAAAAAAGTCGCGTGCGACGGTCTGTTAGTACACCACCTGCGGCACTAAAGACGCGTTCCGATAATACACTGGCAGCAGGGCAAGCCAGCACCTCCAATGCATACTGGCTAAGCTCTGGCCATGTATCCAGCTTAGATACCCAAGACTTGAAGAGGGAAGAGCCATCTGGGAGTACAGTCACAGGGCAAAAGATGTAGTCTGTCACCATCTGACCGAAACATTGCGTCCTGCAGACTGGAGCCGTCAGTGATGGTGTAGACAATTGTGGCGGACACACAAAACTTTGCCACATTTGGGCCATAGTGGTGTTGCCTTGTGCTGAGGCGCTGCCTCTGCTCCCTCTTTGTGCAGAGTTTCCTCCACTGGGTCGACGCACAGAGGTGCTTTGTAAAGCACTAGCACCACTGCTGTCGGGTGGAATGGAAAACATGATGGCCTGCACAAGTGTGTCTTGGTACTCCCGCAGTTTACGCTCCCGGTTCAACGTTGGTTTGCAAGTTGTCCCGGTAGCGAGGATCTAGGAGGGTGTACACCCAATAATCAGCCGTGTAGAGAATGTGGGCGATGCGGCGGTCATTTCTCAGGCACTGCAGCATGAAGTCAACCATGTGCTGCAGACTCCCAACTGCCAAAGAACCGCTGTCCCCTGCTTGAGGCGTGCTCTCTGCCTGCTCTGCATCACCCCACCCTCGCTGTATATACTGACTAGAGCTTTGTGTACCTCCCTCCTGTGGAGAGATGTCTTCCTCCTCCATCGACTCCTCCTCATCCTCCTCACAAAGTGTCCCCTGCCTAGGCCTTTGTGAGGAAGCACATAGCGCAGACTGTCCAGAAGCAGATGGCATTTGGGACTCCTCATCCTCCACCTCTTCCAAAACGTCATCCCTTAGTGCTTGCAGTGTTTGTTGAAGCAGGCAGAAAAGGGGGACAGTCATGCTGACTAGTGCATCATCTGCACTCGCCATCCGCATGGAATCATCGAAGGCACGCAAAATGAGGCAGATGTCCTTCATAGAGGCCCACTCAGTGGTGCTGAAGTGTGACCGGCGCACATTGCGACTTGTTTGCGCCTGATGCAGCTGGTACTCCATGACTGCTGCCTGCTGCTCACACAACCGCTCCAATATATGTAACATTGAATTCCACCTGGTGGGTAGGTCACATATGATGCGATGTTCCGGAAGGCGTAATCAGCGCTGCAGAGCAGCAAGGCGCGATCTTGCCGTGCTGGAACGATGCAAGTGAGCGCACTCTATGCGGACCTTGTGCAGCAGTGCATCAAGATCCGGATAGTCCTTCAGAAAGCTCTGCACGACCAAGTTGAGCACATGTGCCAGAAATGGGATGTGAATGAGGTTGCCTAGGCCAAGAGCTGCCACCAGATTTCGGCCATTGTCACACACTACCAAGCCCGGCTGGAGATTTGCTGGCACAAACCACACGTCGCTCTCCTGCTTGATGGCATTCCATAGCTCCTGCGCTGTGTGGCTTCGATTCCCCAAAGAAATTAATTTCAGTACGGCCTGTTGACGTTTGGCCACGGCTGTGCTCATATTGGTCGTAACAGGCTCCTGCTGCGCTGTTTCAGAGGAACTTGAGTAGGAGGAGGAGTCAATATGTACAGACTGGATTCCTGCAATCCATGGAGTTGGCAGAACACGTAGATCGCCACTCTCCAGATCTGTACCTGGCTCCACAACATTGACCCAATGGGCAGTGAGGGAAAGGTATCGTCCCTGTCCATGGTTACTGGTCCACGCATCAGTGGTCAGGTGAACCTTGCTACTGACGGCGTTTAGTAGCGCATGTTTTATGTTTGCCTCCACATGTTTCTGCAGGGCAGAGACAGCTCACCTGCAGAAATAAAAGCGGCTGGGCACGGTGTATTTTGGGACTGCCAATGCCATGAAGACCCGGAAGGTGTCAGTCTCCACCAGCCTGAATGACAGCATTTCAAGGGCCAGTAGTTTGGCAATGCCAGCATTCAGAGCCTGTGCTTGGGGATGGTTTGCCGAGTATGGCCGCCTTTTCTCCCATGCCTGTGCTACCGATGGCTGCCGAGTGGCCTGGGAGTGTGAGGATGACTTGGAACGTGGTGCTGTGGGTGGAATGTCACAGGGTCTCCGGACAACAGTGCCAGAGGTTCTTCCTTGGCGATCCTGTGAGGAAGCCGAACCAGCTGTGTGTGAGCTGGAGGAAGAGGCCCCAACACGAGCTGAAGAGGTGGTAGGTGGTGCTGTACGTTGGCCTAAGTCTTCAGTGTGTCTGTGTAACTCCACCTCGTGCTTGGTCCGCACATGTTTCCACATATTAGTGGTATTGAGGTTGCTGACATTTTTCCCTCTTTTGACTCTCTGACACAGCTTGAATTTGACAAAGCAAATGTCATCTGCAACTGTGTCAAAAAAGGACCACGCACTGCAAGTCTTGGGAGCGCCCGTTTTGCCTTTTGAAAGTGGAATGCTCCTAACGGGTGCCGAAGTGGAGGCTACAGGCAACCAAGTCTGCCCCCTCCCTCTCCCTCCGGTTTTGGCCGTTCGGGGAATCTCTTCCTCATAGCTGCTCCCACCACCTTCCTGTTCCTCACGCCATGATGGGTCAAGGACCTCATCATCTACACTCCCCTCTTCAAACACCTGCTTCTCCTGGGTTGTCTCGCCAGCACTGTACGCAACAGAAAGTGGTAACTGAGTCTCGTCATCATCTGATGCGTAGTGATGTGTGCTGACCATAGGCACTGGCCCACCCGCCTCTTCAGATTCAGAGGGACAAAGAAGTTGCGCATCACTGCATACTCCCTCTTCTTCACATTCTGGAATGCTGCTTTGCTGGCCCCCTCTTTCCAAACCAACAGATTCCGAGAACAGAAGTAGAGACTGTGATGGCTCCTGTCCAGGGCTCTCTGACTGCCTGGGCACTTTGGCAGGTGGTGAAGAGACAGATGGTTGCTCTTCGGTGCTCTGGCCCTGAGAGGATGTGGAAGTAATTGAAGTCGATGCGTTAGCTGCCATCCATCCGACAACGGCTTCAATTTGTTCCTCCCGCAGCAGTGGGGTACGGTGAGGTCCTACAATGCTGCGCATAAAGGACTGTTGCCTGCTAAAACTGGGGGATGCTGACTCACTGGTGCCAACAGCAGGCATAGAATCCCCACGTCCTCTCCCTGCAGAATCCCCACGTCCTCTCCCTGCTGAAACTCCACGCCCATGACCACATGCCTTACTCCCTGCCTTCTTCATCTTGCTAGACTGAGAAAGTTAGGCAGAAAAGTACAAAGGGGGGCCTTAGTGTGCTTATTCCTGAACAGCTGGTTACAGGTATAAGAAACACTAATTTTATGAAGTGTGTGTCGACTACACTTTAATGGGAGCTAATGTGGCCTACACAACTTTCAAATGTAGTGTTTGGTGAACTATGTTGTTTTTTTTTGGGGGGGGGAAACTAAAAGGATGTGACCAAAGATTTGAAAGTCAGAGTATCACCAACTTTCTGGAGCTATTACAATGCAGGCAGGTAACCAACAATGCAAAAGATGAGACTCCAAAAAAATTGGGTAATACTAATCTGGCTGCAGCTGAAGGGCACAAGCCAGAAAAAAGCTCCTCTATCTACTCCTATATAGTGTTTGCAACCAACCAATGTAGATGGATATGTAAGGATGCACACTAATAAGTATGTGTGAAGCAGTGACGCACGCTGAGCGGCCTACAACCAGACATAGCTGCAGGACACACTACTCAGCGTGAGCTGCACTCACACACAGTCAGAGACCTCTCAGACAGCCGTGAACAGTGCAGCTAAGTGGGCACTAGCACTGACAGGCTGCAGAAAGGCTCCGCTGTGTACTCCTAGAGTGTTTGCAACCACCGTACATGGATACGGATGGATGCACACTAACAGGAGAAAAAATGAGCTGCAATAAAAGAAAAATGTGTGAAGCAGTGACACGCTGAGCGGCCTACAACCAGACGTAGCTGCAGGACACACTACTCAGTGTGAGCTGCACTCGCACAGTCAGAGACCTCTCAGACAGCCGTGAACAGTGCAGCTAAGTGGGCACTAGCACTGAAAGGCTGCAGAAAGGCTCCGCTGTCTACTACTAGTGTTTGCAACCAACGTATATGGATACGGATGGAAGCACACTAGATAGAATTTTTTAAAAATAAGCAGCTCAAAAAGAAAAATATGTATGAGGCAGCAGTGAGGCACGCTGGGCAGCCTACAACCAGACGTGGCTGAAGGACCCACTTCACAGCGTGAGCTGCACTCACACAGCCCTTGCAGACAGCTGTGAACACTGCTGCTAGGGAAAAGAAAGCTACAGTGGTGGTTTATGTAGCCTGGGTAAAGCACAATATTGTTTTGAGAATCACTATTTCTAACTGTCCCTCACAGTCTTCAACAGCAGCCTGTCCCTAACTGAATTCACAGCAGAGTGACCAGAAATGGCGGCGGCGGTGGCTTTTATAGTGCATCATGACATCATTTCAGCAGCCAATCACAGCCATGCCAATAGTTAACATGCCTACATGCCTAACAGGATGTGCCCACACTTCTGAGGATTCCCATTGGCTGAATCAAAGCGAGCGGGCTGATAGCATTATGGGAACTTCCGATTCCGGTATCCGATATGAAAAGAGTATCGGAAGTCAGTATCGGAATTCCGATACAGCTAATATCGGCCGATACCCGATACTTGCAGTATCGGAAAGCTCAACACTAGTTAAGGCAGCTTCAACAATAATTTTTCGATGTACTACTCTGTCTAATCTTGTTTTTTTGTTTTCTCATAATATTACATATATTTTAAATCACAGATTGCAATCATTTTACAATGGGAGGTGAGGACTAAATTTCTGTAATCTGATGCTTTAGTAGATAATGAGCTCCGTATTCTCATTTGTTCTGTAGCCATAACAGCTTGGTAGAAGAATTCCCCAGACAAGGAAACATTTAGTGCTTACAATCCTAATGTTGGACTTGTACAGTGAAAACAATTTATATCTCTGAAACCTGGATGTTTACAGCTCAGGAATAATCTGTAGCACATATCTCCCAAGGGGAAATGCTCACACATGTTCTACATTACTGACCCTGGTGATATTTTCAGAAGCGCACAGCATAGAAAACAGAAATACTGTTACATTGTTTTCATAAAATATGTAACAGCAGTGAAATTGCTGTTGTATTTTAGCAAAATATTATGTTATAAGTCAACAGAGGCTGGCTCATACACACATACATTTACATTGAGTTCACCTTACACAAGAGAATAGGAAATGATCTGCAGTAACTGGCAGCGGCCGCTACTCTGAATACACCTGAGAACTCCTGTAAATACAGTGAACACTTGCACATACTAGGGCTGAGTGGCTGGCTATAGAAGAGGATGGTTTGATTTGCAGCATGACACTTGGGGTGCAAGTCTTTGATGTTCATCGTGCCGTATGCAGTCATGTGGGGCATTCTGCACATCATGGATGTGTGTCTAAGTGATGGCTTGGAGTACAACCAATGAAAGACCAAGCCAGAAGAAATATTAAAGATAGAAGAAGGTAGATCATAGAATCATCGAATGTTAGAGTTGGAGGGGACCTCTAGGGTCATTGTGTCTAACCCCCTGCTCAATGCAGGATGTCCAGCCTCTGTTTGAAGACTTCAATTTAAGGAGAATTCACCACCTCTTCTGGCAAGTAGAGGCAATCTGAGAACTGGCAGTGACAAGACAGTTATGGGAAGGGTCTGTGATGGTCACGTGTGACTGGACACACCGCCTCCAGTAGGGCGAATTTCTCTGACACACGTGACCCTGGATACACCACCTCCTGTAGGGCGAATTTAAATAATTTAACGTGCAGCCAGATACACCACCTCCAGCAGGCGAATTTCAGAAGTACACATGTAACTGGACACACCGCCTCCAGCAGGGCGAATTTAAATAATAAAGGGAAACACCAGGGAAACTGATACAATGGAGGGCCCTGCGATAGGGAACGGGGACGTGGAGACCTCCTGCACTCCCCTGAGTCAGTCACTACACTCATAAAAGTCCCTACACAGGCTCCGCACCTGTCGCCGAGCTGGAACCTAAGAACCCTAGCTCGCCCTGCACCTAGCCCTTTCTAGTGAAATGGATGGTGCAGAAACTAATCCCACCACTGCACTGAAACACACAAAAGGAAAGTTGCAAAACAGGGGTAACACCACATAGCTTTGCTCTGTTGAGTCCACCACCAGAATTCAGCTTCCACCTGAAGCTACTACACCAGAGCTCTGCTTGAGCTGCAAGGAACTTCTCTCTGTAGTTCCTTCCTCCACCAGACTTGGTTGGAAATCAGCAATATCACCAACAGCGATTGCAACCACCTGACACTCTTTTATAGGTAAGAGCCAGCAGTCACACCTGCTTTATAATCACGTGCACTAACTAAAGTAACCAGAGTGAAATGACCCTAACGGCCACCGGGGGGCAAAACTGGAACTGAAACCACCACAGTGCAATGACCCTAATGGCCACTGGGGGCAAAACTATCTTTAAGCACACAGCTTAATCCCTTAAGCCCCAAGGGTGGTATGTACGTTAATGACCAGGCCATTTTTTACAATTCTGACCACTGTCCCTTTATGAGGTAATAACTCTGAAACGCTTCCATGGATCCCAGTAATTCTGACATTGTTTTCTCGTGACATATTGTACTTAATGTTAGTGGTAAAATTTCATTCAAATATCTTGCGTTTATTTGTGAAAAAAATGGAAATTTGGCAAAAATATTGAAAATGTCGCAATTTTCCAACTTTGAATTTTTATGCCCTTAAATCACAGAGATATGGCACATAAAAAACTTGATAACTAACATTTCCCACATGTTTACTTTACATCAGCACAATTTTGGAACCAAAATTTTTTTGTTAGGAATTTATAAGGGTTAAAAATTGACCAGCGATTTCTCATTTTTACAACAGGGGTCTATATGAGAGAAAATACCCAAAAGTGACACCATTCTAAAAACTGCACCCCTTAAGGTGCTCAAAACCACTTTCAAAAAGTTTATTAACCCTTTAGGTGCCTCACAGGAATTTTTTGAATATTTAAAAAAAATGAACATTTAATTTTTTTTCACAAAAAAAATACTTCAGGTTCAATTTTTTTTATTTTCCCAAGGGTAACAGGACCCTAAAAGTTATTGTGCAATTTGTCCTGAGTACGCTGATACCCCACATGTGGGGGTAAACCACTATTTGGGCGCATGGCAGAGTTCGGAAGGGAAGCAGCGCCATTTGACGTTTTTTGGCTGGAATTGAGATCGGACACCATGTCGCGATTGGAAAACCCCTGATGTACCAAAACAGTGGAAACCCCCCCACAAATGACACGATTTTGGAAATTAGACCCCCCAAGGAACTTATCTAGATGTGTGGTGAGCACTTTGACCCCTCCAGTGCTTCACAGAAGTTTATAATGCCCGGGCGTGAAAATAAAAAAATCGTATTTTTTCCACAAGCATGATCTTTTAGTCACCAATTTTTTTATTTTCCCAAGGGTACCAGGAGAAATTGGACCTCAAAAGTTGTTGTCCAATTTGTCCTGAGTACGCTGATACCCCATATGTGGGAGAAAACCACTGTATGGGCACACGTTGGGTCTCGGAAGGGAAGTAATGACGTTTTGGAATGCAGACTTTGGTGGAATGGTCTGCTGGTGTCATGTTGCTTTTGGAGAGCCCCTGATGTACCTAAACAGTGGAAACCCCCCACAAGTGACCCCATTTTGGAAACTAGACCACCTTAGGAACTTATCTAGTTGTGTGGTGAGCACTTTGAGCCCCCCCCCAGTGCTTCACAGAAGTTTATAATGACCGGGCATGAAAATAAAAAAAATCGTATTTTTTCCACAAACATGATCTTTTAGTCCCCGTTTTTTTTATTTTCCCAAGGGTAACAGGAGAAATTGGACCCCAAAAGTTGTTGTCCAATTTGTCCTGAGGACGCTGACACCCCATATGTGGGAGAAAACTACTGTATGGGCCCACGTTGGGGCTCGAAAGGGAAGTAGTCACGTCTTGGAATGCAGACTTTGATGGAATGGTCTGCGGGTGTCATGTTGCCTTTGGAGAGCCCCTAATGTACCTAAACTACTGAAACTCCCCACAAGTGACCACATCTTGGAAACTAGACCCCCTAAGGAACTTATCTAGATGTGTGGTGACCACTTTGAACCCCCAAGTGCTTCACAGAAGTTTATAACGCCCGGGCGTGAAAATAAAAAGATCATTTTTTTTTCCACAAAAATGATATTTTTGCCCCCAATTTTTTAATTTCCTAAGGGTAACAGGAGAAATTGGTCCCCAAAAGTTGTTTTGCAATTTGTCCTGAGTAGGCTGATACCCCATATGTGGGGGTAAAACACTGTTTGGGCGCATGGCAGAGCTTGGAAGGGAAGGACCACCATTTGACTTTTTCAACTCAGAATTGGCTGGAATTGAGATCAGACGCCATGTTGCATTTGGAGCGCACCTTATGTGCCCAAACAGTGGAAACCCCCAATTCTAACTACAACCCTAACCCCAACACACCCCTAACCCTAGCCCTAACCCTATCCCTAACCCTAACCCTAATGGGAAAATGGAAATAAATGCATTTTCTTTTAATTTTATTATTTTTCCCTAACTAAGGGGGTGATAACGGGGTGTTTGATTTACTATTTATGGCGGTTTTTATGCTTGGCAGCTGTCGCACGCTAAAAGACGCTTTTTATTGTAAAAATAGTTTTTGCATCACCACATATTGAGAGCTATAATTTTTCCGCATTTTGACCCACCGAGTCATGTGAGTCTTATTTTTTGTGGGACGAGTTGACGTTTTTATTGGTACCATTTTCGGGCACGTGACATTTTTTGATCGCTTTTTATTCCGATTTTTGGGACGCAGAGTGAACAAAAACCAGCGTTTCATAAATTTCTTTTGGGGGGGTGCGTTTACACCGTTCCGCGTGCGATAAAATTGATAAAGTGGCTTTATTCTTCGGGTCAGTACGGTTACAGAGATACCTCATTTAGGTCGATTTTTTTATGTTTTGTCAGTTTTATGCAATGAAAACTATTTTACATAAAAAGTAATTATTTTTGCATCGCTTTATTCAGCGAGCTATAACTTTTTTATTTTTTTGCTGATGATGCTGTATGGCAGCTCGTTTTTTGCGGGACAAGATGACGTTTTCAGTGGTACCATGGATATTTATATGCGTCTTTTTGATCGCGTGTTATTGCACTTTTTGCTCGGCGGTATGATAATAAATCATTATTTTTTGCTTCGCTTTTTATTTTTATTTTTTAAAGGGGTTCGCTAAAGGGGTTACCTAATGGGACAGTTTATAGGGCAGGTCGTTAAGGACGCGGCGATACCAAGTATGTGTACTTTTATTTTTTTTTTGTTTTTTTTCCAAAAAATGAATTTATAGGGGGAATATTTTTTTTTTTTTCTAATTTATTTGGCGATTTTTTTTTAAATTATTTTAACACTTTTTTTTTTTTTTTTTAACTTTATTACATTGTCCCAGGTGGGACATCACTATCCTGTGACAGATCGCTGATCTGTCACATCACAGATCCTGCAGGGAAGAAGCCCCCCGCAGCAGCGCTGCACATTGCGCTGCCGTGGGGGGCTCAGGGAAGCACGGAGGGAGCCCCCTCCCTGCCGATGCTTCCCTTTAACCCCCGGTACACCGCGATCGCGTTTGATCGCGGTGTGCAAGGGGTTAACGTGTCGGGGGCGGTCCGTGACCGCCCCTGACACATTGTGCCGGGTGTCAGCTGTGATAATCAGCTGACACCCGGCCGCGATCAGCGGGGCTCACCACGTGGGCGCTGCTGATCGCTATGACGTACTATCCCGTCCCTGGGGATTAAGTCCCAGGGCACATGAACGGGATAGTACGTCTCATGGCAGAAAGGGGTTAAGGAAAAAAAAGGTTACTAGTGCAAAATCTGTCATAATCCAGCCTGGATCATGACAGGGTCAAGGAGAAGTGAGTAAGATTCTTTTAACCACTTTCTTGCTGTCTAAAATCAGAAAAATAGTGGTGGGATGCCCCTTTTCTTAATTTGCCTGAAGCAAATCCCATGAATTCAATTCAAATAAAAAAATTCAAATATTTTACAGCATTTGTTCTGTTCTCACTAAATGAAGCAGAATTCATGTAGCTATACAGGCAGCTAAACCGCTATACCGGGGTCCAATAAGGAGACTATAGTTGAATCTGTGCTTTATTGAACGTGATGATATATTGATGCATGGTGAAACTACAAGCAAAACATATATATACACTCAGTCAATACAGGGTACTTGAGGAATTCATATATAGATAATACATTATAAATCATCATCTGCACTAATAGCTAACCAGGGGAAGGACTGATTAACCAGGCTAATATGAGACAGGAATTAAATACAGGAAGCATAAATACATACCAGCAATGCTATCACAAGGGGAGAAGAGAAATGAGATGCTTCCTGAATGCAGGCTGAAGGAAAATGGAGAACTGGAGGGAAAATACTATAATCCTTTGCAAAGGCTACCAGGATGCATTGCAGCCTTACCAGAATGCACTGCAAAAGCTTACCAGAATGCACTGCAATGGAGGGAAAAATACGAGCATCAAAAGTGAAAGTAAAATAACACATTAACACTGCGGTTATGACTCTGGTCACTAGAGGGAGCCAGAAACAATGAAAACAATAGAATCTATGGAAAACTGAACATTCTATATATTCTCAGTAAATAACTGTAAATATAAATAAGCAGACAGTCAAAGTTCATGAATTAGATGTCGGAGACAGAACAACATTCAATATGTCTCACATAGATTTGCTCATCTCTAGTGGTTCGCACTGTTTTGAAATGGGATATGCTGAACATAATTTCAGCCTGGGTGGAGTTATTTTTAGAGGGGGCCTGCAGTGAAGATATGACAGCCTGGCAGGAACCATGGTGTGGTGAGCATTGCAAAGTTCTGCTATTCCTCGTCCATCGTGTCAGGATGCCTCGTGATATGGTGATACTTTCCAGTTGTGTGAAGTGTTCAGCAGTGTGATGTGCTAGAATTGACAAGGCTGTCCCTGGACGTTGTCTATGGTTTTCTTTATTTTTAGTTCTCACAATACAATATCAAAATTAAAGGACAAACAATTCCAAACTGTGCAAGGTTTTATCATCTTTGATCTAGGTACTCTTTGGCTTGATAACAGCTTGGCACATTCTTGCATTCATGTCATATTCTCAACCAACTTTTCAATCTTTCAGTCTATGGATGCAGAGTACTTCTTTGGCTGCTTTTCTTTGATTCTTAAGTCCCTGAGTTTAGGTCAGAGGACTATGGATCCTAGACCATCTTATAGCTCTCCATCACTTTGTATTTTACTAGATAACTGATGGGTGTTTTGTTGAAAAGCGTGTAAAGTCACAACTGAGCACAAACCAAATATAATGGCAGAATAGATTAGTAACCATGTTACTTATGTGTGATATCAATTCTGCATAAATCATTAATAGTGTTACCAGTAATGCACCTTTACACCATCACATCTCCTTCCCAATGTTTCAATCTCTTGTCATATCTATATATAAAAAGCTGAGTGTATGTGTTTGTATCAAGCTCCGCCCCGATTTATGATGTCATAATGGTTGCCATGGTGACGGTTATGTCATAACAGTTGCCATGGTGACTATGATGTCATAATAGATTGCCATGGTGAAGATGATGTCATAATGGGTATATGGGCACGGAAATATGGGATGGAGGATGTTTGATGGGTATATGGGTACGGGACTACAGGATGACGGATATGTATGATGGGTATATGGGCACAGGACTATGGGATGGGGGATATTTATGATGGGTATATGGGAACTGGACTATGGGATGGAGTATAATCATTATAATTTGTTATAACTAGTGTTGAGCATTCCGATACCGCAAGTATCGGGTATCGGCCGATACTTGCTGTATCGGAATTCCGATACCGACTTCCGATATTTTTTCAATATCGGAATTCGGCATCGGAATCGGAAGTTCAGTTGATTGACGGCCTGACGTCATCATGATGCGCGGTGTGTGCGCATCATGATGCGCCGTCATTTCGGGCCTTCCGGGGGTCTCTGCCGGCCTGCCGGGGGGCTGTGCCGGCCTGCCGGGGGGCTGTGTGGACTGCCCGGGGTCTCTGCCGGCCTGCCGGGGGGCTGTGCCGGCCTGCCGGGGGGCTGTGCACCCTGTGGGGGTCTGTACCGGCCTGCCGGGGGGCTGTGCCGGCCTGCCGGGGGGCTGTGCTGATGTCCGGGGGTCTGTGCAAGCATCGTCCGATGGGACTACAAGTCCCATCGGGCGATGCCTGCTACCATGACAGTGATTGACACATTAGCCAATGATGGGACAGTAGTAGTCCCATCATCCGGCTAATGTGTTAAATGTTAAAAAAAAAAAATACTACATACATACTACATGCTACATATATACTACATACATACTACATACATACTACATACATACTACATGCATGCTACATACATACTACATATATACTACATACATACTACATACATACTACATGCATGCTACATACATACTACATACATACTACATGCATGCTACATATATACTACATGCTACATACATACCACATACATACTACATGCATGCTACATATATACTACATGCATGCTACATACATACTACATATATACTACATGCATGCTACATACATACTACATACATGCTACATATATACTACATACATACTACATATATACTACATGCATGCTACATATATACTACATACATACTACATATATACTACATGCATGCTACATATATACTACATACATACTACATATATACTACATGCATGCTACATATATACTACATACATACTACATATATACTACATACATGCTACATACATACTACATACATACTACATGCATGCTACATATATACTACATGCTACATACATACCACATACATACTACATACATGCTACATATATACTACATGCATGCTACATACATACTACATATATACTACATGCATGCTACATACATACTACATGCATGCTACATACATACTACATACATACTACATGCTACATACATACCACATATATACTACATACATACAATACATTCATACAATACATACATAGACATACAGTACATATAACATAGAGTAACATACTTACCAATACTTGTCACATTGTTCCCCGAAGCCATTGTCTTTCCGGAATAAATATTAACATAACAAACCACAAAAATACTCACCCACGATCCGAAGCAGTCCACGAGTGTGTCCCACGACGATCTTGGGTAGAGAACTGCAGCATCAGATGATGCTGCCGTTCTCTACGGGCTGCAGGAATCCAATGACGGAAGGTAGGTATCCTTCCGCACTGTATTCCTCCGCCACTTAAAAAAAAAAAAGTCCCTAGTCTCACTTTATGCCATTGCTGTGTGGGAAATTCCCACACAGCAATGGCATAAAGTGAGACTAGGGACTTTTTTTTTTTTTAATTGGCGGAGGAATACAGTGCGGAAGGATACCTACCTTCCGTCATTGGATTCCTGCAGCCCGTAGAGAACGGCAGCATCAGCTGATGCTGCCGTTCTCTACCCAAGATCGTCGTGGGACACACTCGTGGACTGCTTCGGATCGTGGGTGAGTATTTTTGTGGTTTGTTATGTTAATATTTATTCCGTAGACGACAATGGCTTCGGGGAACAATGTGACAAGTATTGGTAAGTATGTTACTCTATGTTATATGTACTGTATGTCTATGTATGTATTGTATGAATGTATTGTATGTATGTAGTATATATGTGGTATGTATGTAGCATGTAGTATGTATGTAGTATGTATGTAGCATGCATGTAGCATGTAGTATGTATGTAGTATGTATGTAGTATATATGTAGTATGTATGTAGCATGTAGTATGTATATGGAATGCATGTAGTATATATGTAGTATGTATGTAGCATGCATGTAGTATATATGTAGCATGTATGTAGTATGTATGTGGTATGTATGTAGCATGTAGTATATATGTAGCATGCATGTAGTATATATGTAGTATGTATGTAGCATGTATGTAGTATATATGTAGCATGCATGTAGTATATATGTAGTATGTATGTAGTATATATGTAGCATGCATGTAGTATATATGTAGTATGTATGTAGTATATATGTAGCATGTATGTAGTATGTATGTAGCATGCATGTAGCATGTAGTATATATGTAGTATGTATGTAGCATGCATGTAGTATATATGTAGCATGCATGTAGTATGTATGTGGTATGTATGTAGTATATATGTAGCATGTATGTAGCATGCATGTAGCATGTAGTATGTATGTAGCATGCATGTAGTATATATGTAGTATGTATGTAGCATGCATGTAGTATATATGTAGTATGTATGTAGCATGCATGTAGTATATATGTAGTATGTATGTAGCATATATGTAGCATGTATGTAGCATGTAGTATGTATGTAGCATGCATGTAGTATATATGTAGTATGTATGTAGCATGCATGTAGTATATATGTAGTATGTATGTAGCATGCATGTAGTATATATGTAGCATGCATGTAGTATGTATGTGGTATGTATGTAGTATGTATGTAGTATATATGTAGCATGTATGTAGCATGCATGTAGCATGTAGTATGTATGTAGCATGCATGTAGTATATATGTAGTATGTATGTAGCATGCATGTAGTATATATGTAGTATGTATGTAGCATGCATGTAGTATATATGTAGTATGTATGTTGCATGTAGTATGAATGTAGTATGTATGTAGCATGTAATTTTTTTTTTTTTTTTTTTTACATTTAACACATTAGCCGGATGATGGGACTACTACTGTCCCATCATTGGCTAATGTGTCAATCACTGTCATGGTAGCAGGCATCGCCCGATGGGACTTGTAGTCCCATCGGACGATGCCTGCACAGACCCCCGGAGCCTGCACAGACCACCGGCAGGCCGGCACAGCCCCCCGGCAGGCCGGCACAGCCCCCCGGAGCCTGCACAGACCACCGGCAGGCCGGCACAGACCCCCTGGCAGGCCGGCACAGACCCCCTGGCAGGCCGGCACAGCCCCCCGGCAGGCCGGCACAGCCCCCCGGCAGGCCGGCACAGCCCCCCGGAGCCTGCACAGACCACCGGCAGGCCGGCACAGACCACCGGAGCCTGCACAGACCCCCTGGCAGGCCGGCACAGCCCCCCGAAAGGCCCGTACAGACCCCAGAGAGGCTGTACAAGGGCAGGAAAGGGTTTTTCTTATTCCGATACCGGAAGTCCCATAGACTTGAATGGGACTTCCGGTATCGGAATCGGCGATACCGATACTTTTTTTAAAGATCGGCCGATACCATCCGATACGATACTTTGAAGTATCGGATGGTATCGCTCAACTCTAGTTATAACTAACGACAGTTACTATGTCCGGGCAATGCCAGGCTCTTCAGCTAGTAATAAATAATAATGAGACTATGGGATGGAGGATATGTATGATGGGTATATGGGCACAGGACTATGGCATGACAGATATGTATCATGGGTATATGGGTACGGGACTATGGGATGGAGGACGTGTGATGAGTAAATGGGCACTGGACTATGGGATGGAGGATATGTATGATGGGTATATGGGCACGGGACTATGGGATGGCGGATATGTATGATGGGTATATGGGCACTGGACTATGGGATGGAGGATATGTATGATGGGTATATGGGCACTGGACTATGGGATGGAGGAAATCATTATATTTTGTTATGACTAACCACAGTTAGTAACTGTAATGTATAATAATTAGATCTGTCTCTTTAAGCAAGCCAGACTTATGGGACTTGTAGGGTGGAGACAAGAGGGATGAGAAGGGAAGTTTCAGTTTCACTTCTGGTAGCATGGGAATGCAAGTGTTATGCTGTGTGCTGGAGGACGAAGAATAAAACATATCTAAAGTTTAATACCTTGAATTCTTCATAATGTGTGGATATTACAACTGGCGACGAGGATGGGATATAATCACCTACTGCTGTGAGTACGGACTATATTTTACCGCTTCACACGCCAGCACCACTGAGAGACTCTATCATGGCTGACTACTTGCATACATTCCCACAGTTTGATATGACTGATGTCATTAATCTCTCCCATAACTGGAGAAAATGGCTAAACAGATTTGAGAATTTCCTAGAAGCCATGGACATAAAGGAGGAGAAAAGAAAGAGAGCTTTGCTCCTGCATTGTGCAGGCACAGGAGTCTATGACATATACAGTACGTTACCTGCAGCAGAAACAGACACATATAGCAACTGCACTAAAGCTCTCACTGGCTATTTCAACCCCAAACAGAACATCAGATATGAAAGATATAAATTCAGGATTGCCAAGCAGCTTCCAGAAGAGTCCATAGACACTTATGTCACACGGCTGAAAGAGTTAGCACATGGATGTGCCTTTACAGATGTAGATGATGAAATCCTAACTCAAATAATTGTCACCTGCTCGTCTAATATCCTAAGGCGTAAGGCTCTTCAGCAGGATATCTCTCTACATGATTTGCTCAAAATGGCCTGTGCTATAGAAATAGCAGATCATCAGGCTACCGTAATGGAGAATGGGGATAAATTACATGTGCATAATCTCAAACAGAAAAATTTACCAGACAAACAAGCCCAGAAACAGAAGAAATGTTATAGATGTGGACAGGATTTCCCTCACCACCAGAACAAATGTCCAGCTATGGGACAAACCTGCAGTAAATGTGGAAAAGGGAATCATTTTGCAGCTGTTTGCAAATCAGCGCACTACAAGCCTCCGCTGCCTATGACAAAATCTGCAGATGTAAAAGTGATAAATCAGGACACAGAAGAAATGTCTGCGACTGAGAACTATGTGTTCACTACCTCTGTCACTGGTTCAGTACAGTCTCCCTGTGTTACACTCTCAATCTGCAACACTGACATTACCTTTACAATAGATACAGGAGCTTCAGTGGATATCATAGATGGCACTACATATGAACAATTGAAAACAAGGCCAGTCTTACAACAAGTGCAGACTAAAATCTTTCCTTATGGATCTAAAACACCTCTAGCTATAATGGGACAATTTGATGCTGAAATTAGATATAAAGAAAACAGGCAGAAAACCACTTTCCACACATTACAAGGATCGGGAGGCTGTCTTCTCAGCTATCACACTGCCTTGGAGCTAGGGCTCATCCAGATTATTCATACCATAACTGACCCTGCGGATATGGATGTACAAACTATGGTGAACAGCTTTCCCTCCCTATTTAGTGGTTTGGGAAAACTAAAGGACTCTCAAGTACACCTTCATGTGGATGACAATGTTCATCCAGTAGCCCAGCCTCACAGGCGTATTCCATTTCACCTGAGACAGAAGGTAGAAAAGGAACTCCAATTGCTCATGGATGAGGACGTTATTGAAACTGTTACTGGTCCCACTCTGTGGGTCTCTCCACTTGTGGTAGTTCCAAAACCAAAGACTCCTGATCAAGTGAGACTGTGTGTTGACATGCGCCTGCCCAACACCGCTATCCAGAGGGAAAGACATATCTCACCTACGATTGATGACATTATTAATTTACTAAATGGAGCCACCGTCTTTTCAAAGCTCGACCTCAATAAGGGATATCATCAATTAGAACTGAGTCCAGAGTCCCGATATTTGACCACATTTTCCACCCATGTGGGCCTCAGAAGATACAAAAGATTGACTTTTGGAGTCTGCTCAGCAGCAGAAATTTTTCAGGATGCAATAAGGAGTGTCATTCAACACATCCCAAATGCCTTTAATTACAGTGATGACATATTGGTTTTTGGTAAAACTCAAGCTGAGCATAATCGTGCTCTATATGCTATCTTCGAATGCCTGCTTTCTGCTGGACTCACTTTAAACAAAGAGAAGTGCGAGTTGGACAAGGGTTCATTAGAATTCTATGGTCACATCTTCTCGGCAAAAGGAGTACAACCAGACCCCAAGAAAGTGGAAGCTATCAGAACAGCCTCAATTCCACAGGATGCTAGTGAAGTGCGTTCCTTCCTTGGAATGGCAAGTTACTGTGCTAGATATATTCCGAACTTTTCAACAATCAGCAATCCACTACGGGAACTTACAAAACAAAGTTGTATTTTTCAATGGTCTCAAGGCTGTCAGACCTCTTTTGAAACAATTAAAAATGAACTCTGCTCGACAACCACTATGGCTTATTTTGATCCAGCTCTTCGAACTGAACTGATTGTGGACGCCAGTCCCATGGGACTGGGTGCTATTCTAGCGCAATACAAGGATAACAATCAAAATCCTCACATCATTTCTTATGCAAGTAAGAGCTTAACAAACACTGATAGAAAATATTCTCAACCTGAAAAAGAAAGCTTGGCAGTTGTCTGGGGATGTGAACACTTTCATTTATTTCTCTATGGAGCTCCCTTCACCATTGTCACAGATCATCAAGCACTTCTTACAATTTTTGGAAATCCCAGAGCTAAAATGCCTGCACGAATTGAACGATGGGGCCTACGTCTACAGGACTACAACTATAAAATTGTTCGCAAACCTGGAAAATACAGCAATCCGGCTGATTATCTTTCAAGACATCCTACTAATGATGATATACCTGTGCATTCCTCCATTGAAGAATACCTACGTTTTGTTACAGATCATGCCGTGCCAAAAGCACTTTCTCTTGATCAATTTATAAATGAAACAACAAAAGACAAGACACTCTGTGCCCTAATACAAATCATCCAAAATCGAAGGTGGCATGAAATTCAAAGAGAAAAACATATCTAAAGTTTAAAAAAAAAAAAAAAAAAAGAGGGGATGATGTAATGTATAATAATTAGATCTGTCTCTTTAAGCAAGCCAGACTTATGGGACTTGGAGGGTGGAGACAAGAGGGATGAGAAGGGAAGTTTCAGTTTTTCACTTCTGGTAGCATGGGAATGCAAGTGTTATGCTGTGTGCTGGAGGACGAAGAATAAAACATATCTAAAGTTTAATACCTTGAATTCTTCATAACGTGTGGATATTACAGTAACCAAGCCCGTGCAACGCAAGGCTCTTCAGCTAATACACAATATTTATCACTTATTTATTATGCTTTTCTTATATAGCCTAATCATACTCCACAGTGATTTACAGACATCATCATAACTGTCCCTATTTGGGTACACAATCTACATTCACTGTCAGTATGTCTCTGAAATATGGGAGGAAACAGGAGAACCGGGAGTAAATCCACGCAAACATGGGGAGAAAATACAAACTCCTTTCAGATGTTGTCATTGGTGGGATTTGAACCCAGAATCCCAGTGCTGTGCACCTATCTACAGGATGGATGACATTGTCACAGACTTGGTTTGTGGAACCACTGTGCCTCGGACCACGGAGAGCCTGAAGTGGTGTAACTAAGTGAACACTGGACTGTTCACTAGAGCCTCTGATGGTGAAGTTAGACGTGGTTCCCAATGAACACCAGGTGCCACTACAGAACAATGGTCGTGCAGCAGCTGGACCTAGAAAGACAGACTGGATGGTGCAGCAGACCAAGTTCGTATCAGAGTGCAACAGTCAAGGACTGCATCAGACTGCAGGATTTTCACCAGAGTGCAGCATTGAGGATTTTCACCAGAATGCAGCATTGAGGATTTTCACCAGAATGCAGCATTGAGGATTTTCACCAGAATGCAGCATTGAGGATTTTCACCAGAATGCAGCATTGAGGATTTTCACCAGAATGCAGCATTGAGGATTTTCACCAGAATGCAGCATTGAGGATTTTCACCAGAATGCAGCATTGAGGATTTTCACCAGAATGCAGCATTGAGGATTTTCACCAGAATGCAGCATTGAGGATTTTCACCAGAATGCAGCATTGAGGATTTTCACCAGAATGCAGCATTGAGGATTTTCACCAGAATGCAGCATTGAGGATTTTCACCAGAATGCAGCATTGAGGATTTTCACCAGAATGCAGCATTGAGGATTTTCACCAGAATGCAGCATTGAGGATTTTCACCAGAATGCAGCATTGAGGATTTTCACCAGAATGCAGCATTGAGGATTTTCACCAGAATGCAGCATTGAGGATTTTCACCAGAATGCAGCATTGAGGATTTTCACCAGAATGCAGCATTGAGGATTTTCACCAGAATGCAGCATTGAGGATTTTCACCAGAATGCAGCATTGAGGATTTTCACCAGAATGCAGCATTGAGGATTTTCACCAGAATGCAGCATTGAGGATTTTCACCAGAATGCAGCATTGAGGATTTTCACCAGAATGCAGCATTGAGGATTTTCACCAGAATGCAGCATTGAGGATTTTCACCAGAATGCAGCATTGAGGATTTTCACCAGAATGCAGCATTCAGGATTTTCACCAGAATGCAGCATTCAGAGTGCAGTAGGCAGGAATTGCACCAGAGTGCAGCAAACGGGATTTGTACTAGAGTGAAGCAGGCAGGAACAGGTATGTGACCTTAGACAACATAGACTGCAAACAGGAAGGTTGCTCAGGCACCTTCCCAGTGGGGAGGAAGCAATATATACATAATGTCCCATGTGCATTGGCTGGGGAGGAAATAGCAAGTGTTTATGTTGACAATTTAAGAGGGCGAGAATGCATGTGCATGTGCATGCAGAGCATAGGGAACAACTGTTCACAGCACAGATGAGTGACGTGACACGCCAGGGACCCTGCCTGTCAGAGCAGGGATCCGGTGTGGTGCCAACAGACATATGTATCATTAATAGGGTTTAAGCTGCTAACACTCTCACCGATCCTGAGAACAGAGGGCCAAATCATCTCTGTGTGAACTACCACTCCCCTAGCATGGTAGTGAATATGTGCGACCTCTTCTCTTATAGACCATGAACAGAGTGATGGTCGCACATGCTCACTACTGCTCTTTTGAGACAGCAGACTTTGGAAGCTTTGTTTCGAGATCAGTGAGAGTAGCAGTGTAAGGGGATGCCAGGACTGTAGTCATGGCCAGAGACACTGCAACATCTGTGTCCCGACCTTCTCTCACAGAAAACTGTATTCCACTTCTCAGCGTACCTGCGTCTCCAGTTTCAGGTCCCCCTGGGCACTTCCCAGGCAGTGAGGCAGTGACGGCCCCTCTTCCAGGTGACCCCCCAGGGATGTAGACACAATCCAGGATAACTTAAACATTCTCTTTACTTAGAACTTCACATGTTACATCCACAGTTAGCACAACATGGAATTCACTTGTTTCCTCATCTTTCCCTACTTCGCTGATGCTTCTGTGCTGCACACATCCGGACCGAACCGTCTTAGACTGCTCTCAGATCCTTCCTGGCCTAACCTCGCCATGATGACAATTCTTTCTGTCTGTTTTGCCCCAGATTCAAAATCATTAGCCACCCAGTTTGGTTGCCTCTGGAAAAGAATCCGGCCCATCAGTACTGTTCCCTTCGAAGCTCCAACTTCCTTCAGTTCCTCACTCCAACCAACTCCCGCCCTAAAGGCGTCCGCTCAGGCTATGAGTCACACCTTTCTTCTCCTGTACTGGCCCACTGCAACGATGCCCAGTGGCCATGGATAACGTGGGCTGCAGCTACTTAACATTGCGTGGCTGCCAAGCCGTCCAGGGCCTATAGCCCATGTGAACACTTCGGGCACCCTGGTCCCATCTCTCTAAACTTCCTAAAACTCCTGACTTACCACTGGCAGCCCTTCCTATTTTAACCCCCTACAAACTAGCTATAACCTATTCTAACCGTGCTCACTAGTATGCCCCCATCTACTGGCCCCCAAAGGAATTACACTTACCCTTAGCTATGAGAACTATAACACTAAGGTGCCCCCTCTAATGTCTGAATGATGCACTTTTACTTTCACTATCTTAGGCTAGTTTCACATTTGCAGACGGAGGGCTGCGGACTTCCTCCATGAAGCTCCGCCCCCCGCCACGCCTCCTCCCGTCAGCTCTGCCTATTTCTGCATGCGGATTCCTGCGGCCTGTGTACCCTAACTTTAACATTGGGTATGCAGGTCGTGCCACAGTATGCGGATGCCGCATCCTTTTGATGATGCGGCTCCCGCATAAAATTCCAACATGCTGCATTCTATGCGGGTCACCGCACCGTCAAGCAAGGCATGCTGTGGCATCCGCATACTGTGGCACGACCTGCATTCCCAATGTTAAAGATAGGGTACACAGGCTGCAGGAAGCCACATGCAGAAATAGGCGGAGCTAACCGGAGGGGCGCAGCGGGGCGGGGCCTCACGGAGGAAGTCCGCAGCCCTCCTTCAAATGTGAAACCAGCCAAACACAGTATTGCATTACAGAAACATAACGCATATACAACATTGTACATAAAATGGAAACACTAAAAAGAGTGTGGCAGTACAATTGACAATGCGGGGTAATACATATTTTACATGTAGCAGTACCACCGAGTATTAACAATGACATTACAGTAACTAAAATATGTAAATATTTACACATTAAGAACCATTAGGGAAGCAGAGCAAGGCGGTAATCCTATGTCACCCCCTTACAGCAGCAAACAGACATTTAATTGTCATATATTTATCACCTATCCTATAGATGGTAGTACCGTTTTAATTAATGTAGCAAAGTGTAGAGTTGGTACTGAAGGTGGAACAGGCAAGGATGCATTGCATCAGAAAGGGCATGTTGTTATCTTATTCTTTTTTTCATAATAATAATTTGCATCAATAACTTCAATTTATTACAGTATATATCACATATATATTGAGCGTAAAGACACTGTGGACACTATATATATTTATATATTCACATTTACTGTACGTATTTAGAAAATCCTGATCTAAAATGACTGAAAGGTTTTACCTTTCTAATCCTAATTACCTTGATTTCTAGTCTGCCAAATTTGTAGTCTAAATTGTCAGGAGCCTTCAGCAGACGAACAAAAATTTCAACTTTGGGTGAAAGGCCACTTTAATACAAGTTCCTGAATCTTCCTTTTGACATAAGTTATTATACTGAAGTCTATTTTGATGTCAGATAAGTTGAAGCTTCATTTTTGAAGTGTAAAATATGGGGCAATGAGATTCACATTTGCCTAAATTATAGCTCAGGTTTGCATAACTACAGTCTGGCATTAATTCTAAATGTGAATTAATGGAATTTCTAGGCATATAATGCAAGGAGCGCTCAGCTGCAACGGAACAGTCATCACTTTTATAAACTCTTAATCAGTGAGACGAGGATCTTGCTTTTTCAGTTTAGGAGACAAAGAAAACAATCATTTTGGTTCTGATCAGGTTTCTTCTTGGCACATTTAAGACTATTGTCTGCATATCTTTATCAAGGTTTCACATAAAGAGAAACAATGACTTCACAGTACAAATTAATAGGGTTCACGACAATTCTCAGTCCCATCTTGAGACAGATTGACTATGTTCTTATCAGAAGGATCAGGACGGTGAAGGATTTTGTTCTCCATTTCTTTGTTTGTGATTGTTAATACAATAAATACAAACCATGTATTTTCACAGGACAAAATGATAAATGTTTGACTGCCGAGACAACTATCATGAGACCCAGCTTCTCGAATTCCCTGTGTAAAGCTTTACTGAGCATGTACAACCACTCACCCATGTCTATCCTGTCTGTAGAAGTGGTGGTCTCTCTCTCTCTCTCTCTCGTAGAATGTAAGCTCTTATGGTCAGTGGGGTCTTCTCTCTCTTCCACATGTAGAGTGTAAGCTCTTATAGTCAGCAGGATCTTCTGTCTCATTCTCATGTAGAGTGCAAGCTCTTATGTCAGTTGGGTCCTCCTCCTCTGTCTCTCTCATAGAATGTAAGTGGAGCGCACCACAGGGCTTTAGGCTACTCGGTACCGGGCCGGTCAGGCTCTCAAAAGGGGATGTCACGAAGGCAGTGACCCGGTCAGTGGTCCTGGGCGTCCAGTAATTAAATAGAGGATAGTTATGTGGTGTTTAATTGTGATGCCACCCGTGGAGTTCGGCAATGGGTAGCCGACGCTGCGGTTATGGTCCTCTGGGGCTGATGGTGATGCAGCAAAGATGGTTCAACTCCCCACAGGTAGAGCCGGCCCCAGGGCAAATATATTTGATTGTTCAGGTGGTGGTGAACGTTGGGGTGCAGAGAATAAGTGAAGGACACAGAGAGGTGCAGTTTTGTTTACCTTTTACTTGAAAGTAGTTGCAATCTGGGGTACCACATACAGATGAGGGATTGAGTCCGTCTCGCCTGGAGGCATTCAGGGGATCCACCCTGCCAGGTGGGGTTGGGGACCTTCCTTCTGCTCTCTGTTTTCGGGTCCCTGCTGCTTGTAGCTAAGCTGCGGCCCTCTCCTGCGTGATGATCTCTATCCTGTATGATTGACAGCGTGAGCCTATATCACGGGTACTGTCCTTTTCACTCTCAGCCCCAGGCTCTTGGTCTGCTTCTGTGCCTTCAGGTATTCAGTGTGTCCAAGGAACTTGCAGTCCCCTGTACTCCAGATTTGGCTGTCAGGGCGTACAGATCCCTTTTTATGTCAGCGCTTCGCTCTGGGTTCAGCTATACGCAATTTTAGTTCCCCTAGAGCCTCTTGTCTCTGCTCCTGTCCCTTTCCTCTTCACAGACCAACTTCCAACTGTCTCTAACTGTCTTGTCATAAGCCTCAGCTGCTCCCGTTTCCATGACAACTCTCTTGTTTACTCTCTCAACTGACTTCTTACTGACTCACTAACCCCACCTGCTGGCCAGAATTTATAGGGAAGCTTACCCTTTCTGACCTGCAGCAGGAATTGTCATGTACCCTGTGTTACCTGGCATGGGGGCCCCCCTCCTGCCTCCAGGCATGACATCACCCCTTAGAGGGAGGCAATGTCACTATGGCACCAGACTCAGGGGTGTCACATTTTCCCCCAGTGAAATTCAGTACTAACGGACTGAGGTTACATAACAAGACCTGTTAACAACAACAATAAATGAAAATCTACAAAGTCTTAAAAATGTAAAAATTATCAAAACCAGCAAAGAAAAAGAAACAATAACACAGTTACTGCAGAGACCAGTCTTTACGCTGCAGTCCAGGAATTGTCTTTGTCCTTGTACCTGAGGTTAGGTTGGTGGGAACCTTAGCCCACTTTGTGTGTCGTCACTGGGCGTGGCTACAGGGCACTCTGTAGATGGGCCTGTTTTTTTCAGCCACGCCGGCAGCTTATTTTCAAGGCCAAGTTGGGGTAACTATTTACAAATAAAGTTCTGACCACACATAGTCCTGTGGCCCAATTGTCCTTCAACCGGTTATTACGATTACTTAAAAAGTTCATACAGTAAGTCTCTGTAGGCTCTCATGCTTAACGGTTACAACTATACATTCTTATTAACTTATTTACATTATGTACTCTCTATAACGGACAGGGATCTGACCTCTGGTACTACGAGTGGATCTACGCAGTACAGGTATCTCCGATGACCTGACCTGTTCTCTAATGTCTACTGCTGGAGCACTAGTCACTACGCTATAAGTGGACTTGTGTAATATTGGTATTCTGGACTGCCTTCTCCTGACTCTTAGACTAACCATGAGACTGACTGATTTGCCGCTAGCTGAGGACAGATTTCCGCATTCCACTGCAGATGTGGCATCTGTTACTGGAGCTGTTTCATTAAGAGTCTCTGCTTCATCCAGTGCAGTAGACTGCTGAAAGGTTAGGACTGGTACTACGATAGCCTGATTCACTTGTGTCCACGTCCGAGGAAATTCTCCAAGGATAGTATGGATTTTCTCTTCCACCTCTACTGTGTGCTGTGGGGTGTCTTGGACTTTCTCTTTGTCTTTCAATTGATCAGAGCACACTTTCAGATGATCTCTTGAGACTGCCCCTGAGGTTTCTACTCCATCCTTGCTGATGAGGCATACCTTGGTGTTATTAAAGTCTGAAGGTATAACGGTGTATGGCTCTGCCTCCCACTGGTCATCTAGTTTGTGAACTCGTCTTTTTCTTTTGAGCACTTGTTCTCCTGGTGTCAAGGGAACAGGAGGGGCGTGTTGATTGTAATTCCTTTCCTGCCTGTCTTGCCTGGGACAAACTTTTCTCCACACATTCTTGCACTTTGCGGTATTGTTGCTGCCGCTCTGTATCCCTGTCTGCATCTGTTGATGTCGTCTCAGGTGTTAAGACTCCCATGTCCAAATCAATGGGTAACTTGCCAGGTCTTGCCCTCATCAGGTAGGCCTTCCTGCGCAGGTTGCATGGATCACATTCTCGGCACCACTTCTCAATGGCTCCCCTCATGTCAAACCAGTAGAATCTTTCACGAAGTAGTACCTCCAACGTCTTCCACCCGAAGTGTCCTGCTCCATCGTGGTACACCTCCAAGACCATTGGCGCATCCCTCTTCGGGACTACCACCTGCCAGACCAGTTCGTGTGGGCGCGAGTTGATGTTCCTCCGACACAGCTTAGATGAGCAGCTTGCCTCTCTCCTTCCATAACTGCGGTGCTTCCAGTAGGTCATCTGGACCAGGGTGTGAATCAGCATGTCAGCAACTATTTTACTAGGCGAACAGCTGGGTCGCTATCTTGCGTCTCTGCCCACTCGTGATGGGGTAATGGGTTCAACGTTACCTCTTGTACGATATAGTGCTTATTCCTCACCCCCTGTGAGCGCTGGGCTGCAACTGTACAGTGGAAGGCAGGTAACTCAATTTCTTTGAGTTCTTCTGGATCTTCTCCCTCATCTGGTGAATTGGGCATCCTGGACAGCGCATCAGCATTGGCCTTCTTATGTCCTGCTCGGTACTTGATGGTAAACTCGTAGTTGGACAGCCGGGTCATCCATCACTGCTCATGTGCACCTAGTTTTGCCATTTCAAGGTGGGTAAACGGATTAATGTCCATGTAGATGGTGAACTTTGCTGAAGCCAAATAGTGCTTGAAGCGCTCTGTTACCGCCCAGACTATGGCAAGGAACTCCAATTTAAAGGAACTGTAGTTGTCGGGGTTCATCTCAGTGGGACGAAGCTTCCTGCTGGCGTAGGCAATCGCTCTCTCTCTGCCTTTCTGCACTTGTGACAGCACTGCTCCCAATTCCACGTTGCTGGCATCAGTGTAAAGTACAAATGGTTGGTCATAGTCAGGGTAGGCCAGGACCTCATCTCCCGTGAGGGCCAATTTCAACCTGATGAAGGACTCTTCTATCCTTTTGTTCCACTCGAACAGAAGACTTGTTCTTGGCCTTCTTGGATTGGCCCACTAGAAGATCTTGCAGGGGTGCTACTATTTTGGTGAAGTCCTTGATAAATCTTTGGTAGTAGCCTACTAACCCAAGAAACTGCCTTACTTCATGAATAGTGCTGGGTCTTGCCAGTCCTGTATAATTGTGCCTTTGACAGGGTCGGGTGCCACACCTTCCACGCTTACCATATGGCCTAGGTACTGCACCTTGGGCTTCAAAAGGTGACATTTGGATGGCTTTACTTTCGAGCCAAAGTTGGACAGGGCTTTGAATACCTTGGCTAGGTGCTTCAAATGGTCTTCGTAGGTTTTGGAGAAGACAATGATGTCATCCAGGTACAGCAGAACAGTTTCAAAGTTTTTATGTCCAAGGCAGCATTCCATTAACCGCTGAAATGTTCCTGGTGAATTGCTGAGCCCGAATGGCATGTAGTTAAACTCAGAGGCCCATTGGTGTTGCAAACGCTGTCTTTTCTTTGTCTGCCTCTGCCACGGGAACCTGCCAATACCCACTGGTGAGATCTAAGGTAGAGAAATAGTTAGCGGTTCTCAGAGCAGCTAGTGATTCCTCAACTCTAGGTAATGGGTAAGCGTCCTTATTAGAGATGAGTGACTTTGCCTCCGGGAGGGTCGAGTCGGGTTTCGGACCACCCGACTTTACCAAAAGTCGAGTCGAACTAAATCGGCCAACTATCGGCAAAAGTCGGAGTTCCGATCGAAACCCGACCCCAATGCAAGTCAATGGGGAATAAAAGTCGGCAGTGAGTGGAGGACAGTAAACACACCTACAGTGCCCATTTCAATGGCAACGACATCAATTCTTATTACTTAAGCTTGTCAACCATAATTTACTTTATAATAATAGTAACGCATTGAAAACTGGGGGTTATTTGGCTAAAGTTGTGGGGGATACAGCCCAGTTAGGGAGGTGGAAAAACTGGCAAATGTTGAGGTGTAGGCTGGACGCTCAGCAGCTTCAAATGGAGGAATTGGAGAAGTCGGAGGAAGAGGATGACAAAGCAAGCCATTTTGCTGGCAACCTATGTGTCATCAGGGGAAGGTTGTACAAAATCCTTTGAAACCCAGGCATGGTTCATTTTAATGAAGGTGAGATCACCTATATTTTGGGTTGACAGCCGGGCCCTTCTTTCAGTCAGGATTGATCCAGCAGCACTGAAGACTCTTTCTGATATCACACTACCAGCAGGGCAAGCGAGCTCCTGTAAGGCATATTGTGCCAATTCAGGCCAGGTGTCCAGTTTACAGGCCCAGTAGTCAAAGGGAAATGAACTGTGAGGGTGAACATCGATAGGGGAGGAGAGGTAATTTTGAACCATAGTTGACAACTGCTGTCTCCTGTCTGTTGCAATCAATTCAGTATTACCAGTCGTGTGAGCGGTACTCGAGAAATCAGTCCACAACTGTGATGTCATGGGTGACTGGATACTCCACCTAAAGCAGGGTGAATTTCTATGACACTCGTGACCCTGGATACACCGCCTCCAGCAGGGCGAATTTAAACAATGAAACATGCAGCCGGATACACCGCCTCCAGCAAGCGAATTTCAATAGTTACACGTGTATCTGGATACACCGTCTCCAGCAGGGCGAATTTACAGAGATAAGGGAAACACCAGGGAAACCAATACAATGGAAGGCCCTGCAATAGGGAACGGGGATGTGGAGACCTTCTGCACCTATCCCTTTCTAATGAATTGGACAGTGCAGAAACTAATCCCACCACTGCACTAAAACACACATAAGGAAAGTTACAAACAGGGAAAAACCACTTAGCTTTGCTCTGTTGCTATTGCTCCCAGCAACAGAGTCCAGCACCTGAGTGCAGCTTTCCTCCTGAACAGCTGTTACTTCACCAAAGCTTTGTCAGAGCTGCAAGGAACTCCTCACTGTAGCTCCTTCCACACAAGGACTCTGACTGAGCTGCAAGGAACTCTTCTCTAGCTCCTTCCTCCACCAAGGATGGTTGGAAATGTTACCAACAGTGAGTGAGACCACCTGACTCATTTATAGGCAAGAGCCAGAGCAATCACACCTGCTAGTGATTCCCGTGTAATACTAGCCAACACCGGGGGCAAAACTAGAACTAAAGACACCACAGTGTAATGACCCTAATGGCCACCGGGGGCAAAACTAACTTTAAGCAAATAGCTTAAAAGGAAAAAAAAGTTACATGTGCTTTTATCTGTCACAATCCAGCATGGATCGTGACAACAACATGGTCATGAAACCCCTGTCTCCAACGCCACTTCGGCTGTGTGCACCACGAACACCTCTTCCATGTTGCCCAGTACGGCTCGTGGTAGAACCTGCACCGCTGCTGTTTACCAGAGTTGCTTGTTTGTTAGCCAATATTAGCTCTAGGTTCTCCTGTGGCATAATGTTCTGTAATTTGCCTTTATAGCGTGGATCGAAGATGCTGGCCAACCAGTAGTCCTCATCCTTCATAATTTTGGCAGTGCAGGGGTCTCTTTTTAGGATCCGCAAGAGATAATCACACATGTGGGCCAATGTTCCGGTGTCAATGATGCACTGCCAATGGATGGGTGGAGGAGCACTTTCTGCCAAATCCACTTACCTACAGTCATGCACAAACCCTGTACCTGACCTTGGCAAGCCAATATTTTCTCTTGCCCCCTGAGAAGCATCCTCCTCCCTAAAATAATCACCCCCTCATCCTTCTCCGCCTCCTCTTCTTCCTCCACCTCATCCAGGACAGTTCCCTGAGCAGACAATGCCTGACTGTCATCAAGGCTTCCCTCCTCCTCCGCTGCAGACGCCTGATCCTTAATGTGCGTCAAAGTTTGCATGAGCAGACGCATAAGTGGGATGCTCATGCTTATGATGGTATCGTCTGCGCTTACCAGCCGTGTGCATTCCTCAAAACACTGAAGGACTTTACAGAGCTTTGACCACTGCACACCGGACAACTACATGTCTGCCCTCAAACTGCCTGCCCGTGTATCCTCCCACAAATGCATTACAGCCTGCCTCTGTTTGCACAGCCTCTCAACCATGTGCATGGTGGAGTTCCACCTTGTTGCAACGTCTATGATTAGGCAGTGCTTGAGGAGGTGGAGCGATCGCTGCAGCCTCTGCATACGACTGGAGTCTACGGGCAAGTGACGGATGTGCGAGCACAGTCGTCGCACCTTATGGAGCTGGGCTAGTAACTCCGGATAATTACTTAGGAAGCACTGCACCACCAGGATCAAGGTGTGAGTCAGGCAAGGTATGTGTCTGAGTTTTCCCAGGGCTATGGCCGCCACAAAATTATGTCCGTTATCACTGACTACCCTACCTGGCTCAAGATGTAGATTGCCCAGCCATGACTCACTTTCTCGCTTCAAGTAGTCGGCCAGTACCTCCGTGGTGTGTCTGTTGTCGCCCAAAGACATCATCTTTAAAACAGCCTGTTGACGCGTACCACTAGCTATTTGACAGTGGGACACCTAATGTGCAACACTGGCAGCTGCAGATGGAGTGCTCATGCGACTGCGCTCTGTTGACGAGCTTTCGCTTCAGGAGGAGGAGGAGACGGAGGGTTGAATGCCTACAGCCAACTGTTGCCTATACCGTGGGCTAGGCAGCACTGTCCCACCGCTGCTGTCCCCTGTGGACCCTGCATCCATCACATTCACCCAGTGCGCAGTGATGGACACATAACGACCCTGGCCATGCCTACTGGACAATGCATCTGTTTTGAGGTGCACTTTTCCACTCACTGATTGTTTGAGTGCATGGACAATGCTGTCTTTCACATGCAGGTGGAGGGCAGGGATGGCTTTTCTAGAAAAGAAGTGCCGACTGGGTAGATAATAGCGTGGGACAGCGTAGGCCATGAGCTCTTGGAACTCTTTCAACCAAATGGAATGGCATAATCTCTAATGAGATCAGTTTGGCAATGTAGGCGTTTAAAGCCAGTGTACGCGGATGAGAGGATGAGTACTTTCTTGTCCTACTCATAGTCTCTGCTAGGGTGAGCTGGACTTGAGAGCTGCATATGGTGGAACTAGCGGTGAACATGGCAGACTGAGAGGGGGTTGGAGATGGTGATGGTGGTGGTGGTGGTGATGGCCTAGATGCAGTCTTTCATTGGAAAAACTTTGTGATTCCGTGACTGCTTTGGCCTTGTGACGACACCTCAACATTTCTTGCTGTTGGTGTGCTAACCGGTGGGCTTACAGTGGGGGAAGCACTGTAGCGTTGCTGGCTACCTTCAGTCGGAGCAGGTTCACTTGTGCTTCCTGAGGTTTTGTAGACCGTCCACGCTTGCAAGTGCATGGTGTTTACAAGTCTAAGCATGCAACTGGTATTCAAATTTTGGAGATTGTTCTCTCGGCTAAAGGTCCTTCCGCACTTCTTACAGATAACCTTTGCCTCATCAACAGGATTTTGGTCAAAAAAGTGCCACACTGCACTCTTCCTACTATGGGAAAAATTTTCAGGGCTTGCATGCTGTGCTAATTTGACCTGGCCAAGCTGTCCTGCAACTGTTTTTGTTTTTTTAACACGTTTTTGGACTGCTACGGGCCTGCCAGATAACCGCAGCTGCGATGCCGATACCTGCTGTGGATTCTCCTCTTCTGAGCTATTGCCAGCAGCACCCTCTTCCCCCAATGGATGCCAATCCAGGTCAACAACGGGGTCATCCATTACCTCCTCTGCTCCTTCCTCTGTGTCACCGTGTAAGGTGGTATAGTATGCAGGAAGGGGCACCTGAGTTTCATCATGGTCAAAATCTGGCTCAGTAGACTGCGAGAGCAATGCAGTGCTCTGGGTGAATGTACCAGGAAAATCATATAGCACTGGCTGTGCATCAGTGCACTCCATGTAATATTCATCTTGGACTGAGGAATTCAGGATTTCACTTGATAACTTAGGCATGGTATGTGAAAAGAGCTCCAGGGAGTAATCTGAAGTGTGGCCTGCCGCATCCTTCACTTTTGGTGGGGATGAAGGACACAAGGAAAGGTTTTGTTCCTGACCAGGAGCCTGCACTGACGACTCAGTGCTTGCAGTTTTTGAAACTTCAGAAGAGGAGGTGATAGAGCTGGAGGCTGTTTCGGCAATGTAAGCCAAAACCTGTTCCTGATGCTACAGCTTTAAAAGCGGTTTACCTACTGCCAGAAAAGTGAGCCTTCCAGGCCTTCTGGAGCCAGACAATGATGCAGTCTCAACATCTCCTGCCTTAGGTGCTATTGTACTGGCCCCTCCGCCCACGTCCGTGGCCTCTTCCACCATACTTCCTCATGTTTGGTAAAATGTACCAAAAATACCAGCAGATATGTGGTACTGTATGAGGACCGTACAGCTGTATACGGTGTAGGGAAAAATTTAAATTTCCGTATATAATTCCAGAGTCACACACAGACGCTCACTCAGTATGGATTTGACCGTAATACAAACAGCAGATATACGGTACTGTATGAGGAGTGTAAAGCTGTATGTGGTATAGGGGAAAATTTAAATCTCCATATTTATTTCCCGAGTCACACACAGACGCTCTCTCAGTATGGATTTCACTGTAATACAAACAGCAGATATACGGTACTGTATCAGAAGCGTACAGCTGTATACGGTGGAGGGAAAAATGTAAATCTCTGTATATATTTCTGAAGTCACACACAGACGCTCACTCAGTATATGACCGTAATGCAAACAGCAGATATACGGTACTGTATGAAGAGCGTACAGCTGTATACGGTGTAGGGGAAAATTTAAATCTCCGTATTTATTTCCAGAGTCACACACAAATAGTCAGCATGTCTTTGTCCGTGATACCAGCCGATACACGGTAGTCTGTGAGGAGCGTACAGCTCTATACGGTGTGGGAAAAAATGAACGGTCGGTAACTGTGCAGAAAAAAAGAATAAAAGTATTAGTACTGTGTAAAAAGCAGTCTGCACAGCAGTGTACACACAGCAATACAGCTATCAGGCAGCCTAATAACCAGCGCTGCTGCACACAAGAAAATCCTCCCGTCACTGCACGCTAACTGTATAGCACAATTGCTATCAGCACAAGCACATAAGAACTTCTTATATCTTTACAACCCTAACGCTCTCCCTACTGATAAACAGCAATCTCTCCCTACTGTTAAGATCGGCAGAAGTAAAATGGAGGTCGGCGGTCAGGGCTTTTATAGACACTATGACGCCCCCCCAAAGTAAGCCAATCACTGCAATGCCCTTCTGTACGATGGTGGTGGACACTGCACATGTCATCTCGCTGCCCACACTGTAGGCCCTTGCTCATTGGCTGAAAAAAAGGCACCTGCAAGCATTCTGGGAAATCCGACTTTGGCGCTCGTTTTGCCGACCGCGTGGCCGACTTCAAGCTATGGTCGGGTTTCGGTCGGCGAAACCCGACTTTGGCATAAGTCGGTGACTTATGAATCTGACCGACCTGTAATCTAAACACATTCTCATAGTACCCTCTTTCTTTTTAACGAGGACTAATGGAGCTGCTCAGGGGCTACAACTATCTGTGATTACCCCAGCCTCCTTCATCTCCCGTAGCATACTCTTGGCACATTGATAGTGTGCTGAGGGTACAGGCCGGTACCTCGCTTCAATGAGTGGATGATCTCCGGTGGGGATATGGCGTTGGACCCCTTTTGCCTGCCCAAAGTTGAGAGGATGTTTGCTGAAGACCCGTTCAAATTCTCGAGCCACCCGGTAAGCCCCATGCTTTTGGGCGAAGGGGTGGAGTCAGTGCCTATATGTAGCTGCTGACACCAATCCTCCTGCTGCCCTTGAGAGCCATTGTCCTCCACCTTGTCGGATGAAAGCAAGGGTTCTGCTGCCTCTATTGCATTGTTACTGACAGTGAACAGCTTAGCAAGGGTGGCATACCGGGGTAAATGGACCTCTCTCTCCCCACAATTTAAGATGCGTATTGGTACTCTCTCCTTGGGGACATCAACTACCCCTCTGGCTGTCAGGATAGTCGGCCTACTATCAGAGTATAGGGCTTGGTAATCTTGACCCCTGAGGCCTATTGCTGCCCGACACCAAATTAATATTTCACTTCTGGGAGGTACGTTAATGGGGAAAGGATCACTTACTGACACTGCCGACTTCTCCACCAGACAGCTCTACCTGTTGTCTCTGCATCAGGGCTGTGATCTCCTTTTGAAGGACCCACTGCTGACTTTAGCTGGCGGTCTCAGCTACCTGTCGTAACAAAACAATAATTTCTTCAAGACAACTTTCAATTACATTAATGAAGCTCAACAAAAAGATGATATATAGGCAATAATTGTATATAACAAAATAAGTTTATTAGAAAACAATTTAAAACCACATGCCAAGATATGGGGAAAGAAGGGAGTAGGCTATAGGCTCACCGCCATGATCATAAATCAACGTGCATAGCCAGTCAACAGACAGTACAATAATATATAAGAGGGGATGATGATGTGTCTGCTATGAACAATTAAATCAACATCATATCATAATAACATGGACAATTATAAATATAATAATTATTTCAAATGAGACCCTCATCTCCTTATGATAGTAACACCTGTGTACCCTAGGTAACATATAGCCAAACGGCATAGCAGAAAAAAATTCCTTTCCTAATAATAAAATTACCTCCAAGGGATAACACAGCAGTACCGCTGTCAGCTGGGGGCTGCACGTCCGCCCCGACGCGCGTTTCGGTCTCCTTCCTCAGGGGGCCTGTGACTGGTAATGTGTTCGGCATTTTTATATGACCCGTGGCGGCGAAAAATCAGCCGCAAAACCGGAAATGACGCTCCTGACCCGGAAATGACGGGCCGCGTTGTCAAGCCAACCGGGACGCCAGTCGGCGTCAGGCGGAGGGAGGAGCCAGGGCGGGGCGGGAGGAGCCAGGGCGGGGTGGGCCCACCCACCATGTGACGTGACGCCGAAAGCAGACAGACGTAGCGAAGAAAAGACAACACGCTCGTACAGGGCAAGGGCACAATTTTGCCGACACAATTAACCAATACATAGAGCCAGCTACAGAAACAGTGGATAAAGGTTCAAATTACCCAAAAATGACAAGCTATTACCATGACGGCCAATATTTATATATACACTATAACCAATAGAAATACCATAGCAAGGCATGTCAGATAACAACACAAAACGTGGACATACAACCATTATCAGAATCACAGATTATATACATGTACATAACAGGATATTTAATGTCACCATATATATATGTACAATCATATTTAATAACATAACCAAAAGACATACATCACATAATATGCATAATAAATCTGTTAATATAAACCACAGGATTCATTCTTCAGTGTAGTTTAAAGATGATTCCAAGGATGTCGTCACGAATATGCAAACAACTGGGAACCAAATACACCACTGTCAGAGTAGCAGTATCGAAAAATCACTGGCATAAAAGCTAAAAACACAGAATAAAAATAAAAGGGTTAAAATAAAGATCAATAGCGAAAAACCCATACCTATAATGACGGGAAAAGGGAATTTATATAAATGGAGAATAGCTGATGTTCTCATTGAGTCCAGATGGATGGACCGTGCCAAGGGTCCATATCCACCTGGACTCAAGTTGGGCCAATTTTACAGATAAGCCCCCACCACGAATATCAACATCAAGCATGTCAATGCCACGCACTCTCAAGAGGCTACTGTTACAATTATGATATTTCTTGAAGTGGCGGGGGATCGTCTTTAATAGTGTTGCATCCTCAGTGGCCGCTGCTGCCTCTATACCTAGTACATGCTCTCGGACACGAATCTTAAGAAATCTAGATGTCATGCCCACGTAGATTTTATCGCATGGGCACACCGCATAATAGATCACGTGTCTACTTGTACACGTGATCCGTTTTTTGATCTTATATTCACGAGAGCCATCTTGATTGACAAACGTGTCAATGCGATCAATATTGGTACAGGCAACACAGCGGCCACATGGGAAGCAACCATATTTCTGCACAATCCTGTCCAAGAAAGTATTTCCAGATTCGGCGGTATAATGACTGCGAACCAACCGATCTCGCAAATTTCTAGATCGCCTAACAGCGATTGCAGCCCTTTCTGGAAGCAGTTTAGAAATAACTGGATCGGCCCTTAAAATGAACCATGACCTATCAAGAATTTTCCTCATAAGTCCAAACTGATATGATTGTGCATATATATATGGTGACATTAAATATCCTGTTATGTACATGTATATAATCTGTGATTCTGATAATGGTTGTATGTCCACGTTTGGTGTTGTTATCTGACATGCCTTGCTATGGTATTTCTATTGGTTATAGTGTATATATAAATATTGGCCGTCATGGTAATAGCTTGTCATTTTTGGGTAATTTGAACCTTTATCCACTGTTTCTGTAGCTGGCTCTATGTATTGGTTAATTGTGTCGGCAAAATTGTGCCCTTGCCCTGTACGAGCGTGTTGTCTTTTCTTCGCTACGTCTGTCTGCTTTCGGCGTCACATGGCGGTGGCCCCGCCCTGGCTCCTCCCTCCGCCTGACGCCGATGCCGACTGGCGTCCCGGTTGGCTTGACAACGCGGCCCGTCATTTCCGGGTCAGGAGCGTCATTTCCGGTTTTGCGGCTGATTTTTCGCCGCCACGGGTCATATAAAAATGCCGAACACATTACCAGTCACAGGCCCCCTGAGGAAGGAGACCGAAACGCGCGTCGGGGTGGACGTGCAGCCCCCAGCTGACAGCGGTACTGCTGTGTTATCCCTTGGAGGTAATTTTATTATTAGGAAAGGAATTTTTTTCTGCTATGCCGTTTGGCTATATGTTACCTAGGGTACACAGGTGTTAGTATCATAAGGAGATGAGGGTCTCATTTGAAATAATTATTATATTTATAATTGTCCATGTTATTATGATATGATGTTGATTTAATTGTTCATAGCAGACACATCATCATCCCCTCTTATATATTATTGTACTGTCTGTTGACTGGCTATGCACGTTGATTTATGATCATGGCGGTGAGCCTATAGCCTACTCCCTTCTTTCCCCATATCTTGGCATGTGGTTTTAAATTGTTTTCTAATAAACTTATTTTGTTATATACAATTATTGCCTATATATCATCTTTTTGTTGAGCTTCATCTGTATTTTGATGATGGGCGTATTTAATCCATATGCACATGACCCATGAGATTTATTGGTAAATATCATGTGTATTCATCTGGTTTGTTGGTTATCAATTACATTAATGCCTAAAGTGATCATAGGATGGCATTCTCGTTTGTCAATATCAACTGTAATCAAACCTTGTGACTGCAATTCTACTCGGTGACCATCAATCTTGATGGTCACCTCTCTATATCCCATCTGAGGCAAGGGCTGACCATTGCTGGCAAAGATGGCAAGGTCTTTATCTGGGCTGTGAGTAATGTCTGAATCAGCCCAGTACTGCTTAACCCCTTCACTACCAAGGGTGGTTTGCACGTTAACTCCCGGGCCAATTTTTACAATTCTGACCACTGTCCCTTTATGAGGTAATAACTCTGAAACGCTTCCATGGATCCCGGTGATTCTGACACTGTTTTCTCGTGACATATTGTACTTCATGTTAGTGGTAAAATTTCATTCAAATAACTTGCGTTTATTTGTGAAAAAAATGGAAATTTGGAGAAAATTTTTAAAATTTCGCAATATTCCAAATTTGAATTTTTATGCCCTTAAATCACAGAGATATGGCACACAAAAAACTTGATAAGTAACATTTCCCACATGTTTTCTTTACATCAGCACAATTTTGGAACCAAAATTTTTTTTTTTGTTAGGAAGTTATAAGGGTTAAAAATTGACCAGCGATTTCTCATTTTTGCATCACCATTTTATTTTTATGGACCACATCACATTTGAAGCCACTTTGTGGGGTGTATATGATAGAAAATACCCAAAAGTGACACCATTCTAAAAACTGCACCCCTTAAGGTGCTCAAAACCACATACAAGAAGTTTATTAACCCTTTAGGTGCGTCACAGGAATTTTTTGAATATTTAAAAAAAAAATTAACATTTAACTTTTTTTCACAAAAAAAAACTTCAGGTTCAATTTTTTTTATTTTACCAGGGGTAACAGGAGAAATTGGACTGCAAAAGTTATTGTGCAATTTGTCTTGAGTACGCTGATACCCGATATGTGGGGGGGGAATCACTGTTTCGGCGCATGGCAGAGCTCAGAAGGGAAGGAGCGCCGTTTGACTTTTTCAATGCAAAAGTGGCTGGAATTCAGATCGGACGCCATGTCGCGTTTGGAGAGTCCCTGATGTACCTAAACAGTGGAAACCCCCTACAAGTGACCCCATTTTGGAAACTAGACCCCCCAAGGAACTTATCTAGATACGTGGTGAGAACTTTGAACCCACAAGGGCTTTACAGAAGTTTATAACGTACAGCGGTACAATTAAAAAATCATATTTTTTCCACAAAAATGATCTTTTCACCCCCAATTTTCATTTTACCAAGGGTAACAGGACCCTAAAAGTTATTGTGCAATTTGTCCTGAGTATGCTGATACCCCACATGTTGGGGTAAACCACTATTTGGGCGCAAGGCAGAGCTCGGAAGGGAAGGAGCGCCATTTGACGTTTTTGGCTGGAATTGAGATCGGACACCATGCCGCGATTGGAAAACCCCTGATGTACCAAAACAGTGGAAACCCCCCACAAATGACACCATTTTGGAAACTAGACCCCCCAAGGAACTTATCTAGATGTGTGGTGAGAACTTTGAACCCCCGAGTGCTTCACAGAAATTTATAATGCCTGGGCGTGAAAATAAAAAAATCGTATTTTTTCCACAAGCATGATCTTTTAGTCACCAACTTTTTTATTTTCCCAATGGTACCAGAAGAAATTGGACCCCAAAAGTTGTTGTCCAATTTGTCCTGAGTACGCTGACACCCCATATGTGGGAGAAAACTACTGTATGGGCACATGTCGGGGCTCGGAAGGGAAGTAGTGACGTTTTCGAATGCAGACTTTGATGGAATGGTCTGCGGGTGTCTTGTTGCTTTTGGAGAGCCCCTGATGTACCTAAACAGTGGAAACTCCCCACAAGTGACCCCATTTTGGAAACTAGACCCCCTAAGGAACTTATCTAGATGTGTGGTGAGCACTTTGAACCCCCAAGTGCTTCACAGAAGTTTATAACGCCCGGGCATGAAAATAAAAATTATTTTTTTCCACAAAAATTATATTTTTGCCCCCAATTTTTTATTTTCCTAAGGGTAACAGGAGAAATTGGACCCCAAAAGTTGTTTTGCAATTTGTCCTGAGTAGGCTGATACCCCATATGTGGGGTAAAACACTGTTTGGGCGCATGGCAGAGCTTGGAAGGGAAGGAACACCATTTGACTTTTTCAACGCAGAATTGGCCGGAATTGAGATCAGACGCCATGTTGCATTTGGAGAGCACCCGTTGTGCCCAAACAGTGGAAACCCCTAATTCTAACTCATAACCCCAACACACCCCTAACCCTAATCCTAGCCTTAATCCTAACCCTAGCCCTAGCCCTAACCCTAGCCCTAATGGGAAAATGGAAATAAGTACATTTTCTTTTAATTTTATTATTTTTCTCTAACAAAGGGAGTGATAACGGGGGGTTTGATTTACTATTTACGGCGGTTTTTATGTTTGGCAGCAGTCACACGCTAAAAGACACTTTTTATTGTAAAAATAGTTTTTGCATCACCACATATTGAGAGCTATAATTTTTCCATATTTTGACCCACCGAGTCATGTGAGGTCTTATTTTTTGCGGGACGAGTTGGCATTTTTATTGGTACCATTTTCGGGCACGTGACATTTTTTGATCGCTTTTTACTTTGCTTTTTGGGACGCAGAATTTACAAAAACCAGCGTTTCATGAATTTCTTTTGGGTGGTGCATTTACGCCATTCTGGGTGCGGTAAAATTTATAAGGCGGTTTTATTCTTCGGGTCAGTACAGTTACAGCGATACCTCATTTAGGTCTTTTTTTATGTTTTGGCGGTTTTATGCTATGAAAACATTTTTATATAAAAAATAATTATTTTTGCATCACTTTATTCTGCGAGCTATAACTTTTTTATTTTTTCGCTGATGATGATATGTCGCAGCACGTTTTTTGCGGGACAAGATGTCATTTCCAGCGGTACCATGGATATTTATATGCGTCTTTTTGATCGCGCGTTATTGCACTTTTTGTTCGGCGGTATGATAATAAATCATTATTTTTTGCTTCGTTTTTTATTTTTATTTTTTAAGGGGTTCGCTTAAGGGGTTAACTATTGGGACAGTTTTATAGGGCGGGTCATTACGGACGCGGCGATACCAAATATGTGTACTTTTATTGCTTTTTTTTTTATTTCCAAAAAATGAATTTATTGGGGAATTTTTTATTTTTTTTTAATTTATTTAGCGATTTTTTTAATTATTTTTACACTTTTTTTTTTTTTACTTTATTACATTGTCCCGGGGGGACATAACTGTCCTGTGACAGATCGCTGATCTGTCACATCACAGATCACTGTGACAGATCAGCGATCTGTTGTCACAGGCAGTCCAGAAGGCTTCCTCATGCCTGCGCTTTGCAGGCACTGAGGAAGCCAGCTTTCTGCAGGCCCCCGGAGGTCCCCGCCGCCATATTGGATCCGGGGACCTGCAGGAAAGGAGCCCCCTGCAGCAGCGCTGCACATTGCGCTGCCGTGGGGGGCTGTTGTGAGTTCATTTTCCCCTTCACCGTCGATGTCTGATGAACTCCCTCTTCTGGTGAAGGAAGGTAGTGAGGCTGATTACCAAACACCTGATCTGGTAGATGATGACTGGGTAACAGGAACTGCTGACTGGATATAAGGCAGCCGACGCCCTTCTGAGTCGCTGGTGATTTCTCTGCTGGATTCTTGGAGACCAGTCTGATTCCTGCTTCCCAAAGATAAGTTTTTGATCTGCTATTGAACTTATTAGTTTTGTTTTGTTTACCTTGTTTTTTGGAGTTCAGCCATCCCCGGTCGGAGGTGTGCTGAGTTCCATTTTTGTCTCTGATCAGTTTGTCTCTTTGCTCTGTCTTCAGAATTTACCTGAGTGCTGATATAGTCATTTTGAAGTCCTAGCGACTTCAGGGCCTATTTTCCTATCAGACGGTTGGGACATTTTTTGGTAGGGTTTTTTGCGGATTGCAGACAGCAGCTTTTCTATCCTGTCCTTTTTAGTTAGCTTGAGCCCCATCGTTTGCTCAACCTATCTTTCTATCTGTGTTAGTGTTTTCATCTTGCTTCACTGTCATTATATGTTGGGGGCTGCCTGTTGCTTTGGGGTCTGCTCTGGGGCAGTTTATATTTCCCCTTTCTTTCTTTAGGCCTATTTAGTTCTCCGGCTGTGATCGAGGGGTCTAGGGCATCGTAGTAACCCACCACGGCTACTGTTAGTTGTTTTGGATAGGATCAGGGGTCTGCAATCCGATAGCTACCAACCTCTCCGGTTTTCTGGACTTAGCTTGTATTTTTGTTTTTTCCTCCTTCGGTGACTCATTCATAACAGAATCACCAGTCATACCGCAGATCCTAGGGTACTCAATAGAAGGAAAGAATTGTAAAAAAAAAAAAAAAAAAAGAGAGAGTTTGTCAGAATACCTTTTTTTTTTTTTGTGTATATTTTTTCCTCTATGTCTCTGAGGCCGCAGGGGGAATTTTTTTTTCTTTCTCAATGGAGATGAAGCAATTGTCTGATCATGTGGAGCAGCTCACTGCTGAAATGTGGGGAATTTCCGCCTATCTTGCTCATTCACATGCTGCTGAACCAAAGATCCCTACTCCTGATGTGTTTTTTGGGGATCGGTCTAAATTTTTGAATTTTAAGAATAATTGTAAATTATTTTTTGCCTTGAAGCCTAACTCGTCGGGGAGCTCCATGCAGCAGGTTAAAATTGTCATCTCTTTGCTGCGCGACGATCCCCAGGATTGGGCGTTTTCTTTGAAACCTGATGATCCTATTCTTACTAATGTGAACAAATTTTTTCAAGCCTTGGGGTTGTTGTATGATGAACCTAATGCTATTGATCAGGCTGAAAAGGCCCTGTTGGCATTGAGCCAAGGTCAGGATTCTGCAGAGTTGTACTGTCAAAAATTCCGAAAGTGGGCGGTCCTTACTACCTGGAATAATGGTGCCTTGGCAGCTCTCTTTCGGAAGGGTTTGTCAGAAACCGTAAAAGATACTATGGTGGGATTTCCTGTTCCCTCTGGTCATGACAATTCTATCTCATTAGCCATTCAGGTTGATCGGCGTTTGCGTGAACGCAAAACCGCACGAGAGGTGTTGCCACCTGTTGAACAAATGTCTGAACCTATGCAATATGATAGAGTTTTGTCTGGGGCGCAGCGTCAGGAGTTCAGAAGGCGTAATTAGCTGTGTTTCTTCTGTGGTGATGCCTCGCATATCATTTCTGTCTGCCCTAAACGAGAGAAACGTTTTGCACACACATTTGCTGTGGATGGTGATCAACCTAAGTTTCTTCTGGCAATTACTCTGATCTGCTCCCTGTCCACATTTTCTGCTAAGGCTTTTGTGGATTCGGGAGCAGCTCTGAACCAGATGGACTTGGATTTTGCTAAATGTTGTGGATTTCCTATGACACCTCTGCGGACGCCTATCCCTTTGAGGGGTATTGATGCTACTCCTTTGGTGAAGAATAAACCTCATTTTTGGACTCAGGTGGTAATGCGGGTCGCCCCAGACCATCAAGAGAATTGCAGATTTTTGGTGTTGCATAATTTGCATGATACCATTGTTCTGGGGTTTCCCTGGTTGCAAATCCATAATCCAGTTTTGGATTGGAAATCTGTGTCTGTGGTGAGTTGGAGTTGTCGGTGTGCCCTTAGTGATGCTCCTGTTTTCTCCACCTCTCCCCAGTCGCATGATGTTCCTGACTATTTGGCTGATTTTTATGATGTATTTAGTGAGAATGAGTCTGCATCTTTGCCTCCCCATAGGAGTTATGACTGTGCAATTGAGCTGAGCCCTGGGTGTAAATTTCCCAAGGGTCGACTTTTCAATTTATCTGTACCCGAGCACGAGGCTATGCGATCCTATATTAAGGAGTCATTGGAGAAGGGTCATATTAGACCATCCTCTTCACCCTTAGGTGCTGTTTTTTTTTTTCGTGGCTAAGAAAGATGGGTCATTAAGGCCTTGTATTGACTATCGTTCCCTCAACAAAATTACTGTTAAATATCAGTATCCGTTACCCCTGATTTCTGATCTATTCTCCAGAGTTAAAGGTGCTTGCTGGTTTACAAAGCTTGACCTCAGGGGGGCGTATAATCTTATTCGCATTAAGCATGGGGATGAATGGAAGACAGCGTTTAATACTCCGGAGGGACATTTTGAGTACCTGGTGATGCCTTTTGGGCTCACTAATACCCCTTCTGTCTTCCAGTGCTTCATGAATAATATTTTCCGAGACTTAGTTGATAAATTTTTGATCATCTATCTGGATGATATTTTGATCTTTTCCAAGGATTGGGACTCTCATGTGGAACATGTTCGGACTGTGTTCCGGATTTTGAGGGAGAATTCCCTGTATGTCAAGGGATCGAAATGCCTTTTTGGTGTACAGAGGATTTCATTTTTGGGATTTATTTTGTCTCCGTCAACTATTGAAATGGACCCGGTCAAGGTACAGGCCATTTCTGATTGGGTTCAGCCCACTTCTTTGAAGGCCCTCCAGAAGTTTTTGGGTTTTGCTAATTTTTATTGTAAATTTATAGCTAATTTTTCTGGTATTGCCAAACCATTGACTGATTTGACTAAGAAGGGTGCTGATGTGCTGAATTGGTCTCCGGAGGCTGTTTCTTCCTTTCAGGAGCTGAAGCGAAGGTTCACTTCTGCTCCGGTTTTGCGGCAACCTGATGTCTCACTCCCGTTTCAGGTAGAGGTGGACGCTTCTGAGATTGGTGCAGGAGCTGTTTTGTCCCACAAAGATCCTGTAACATCTAAAATTAATCCCTGTGCTTTCTTTTCCCGAAAGTTCTCCCCATCCGAACGTAACTATGATGTGGGGAATCGGGAACTGTTAGCCATGAAATGGGCATTTGAGGAGTGGAGACATTGGTTGGAGGGAGCTAAACATCAAGTCGTGGTCCTCACTGACCACAAGAATTTGATTTACCTGGAGTCGGCCAAACGCTTGAATCCTAGACAGGCTAGGTGGGCCTTGTTTTTCACACGTTTTGATTTTGTGGTCTCTTTTCTTCCGGGCACTAAGAATGTCAAGGCAGATGCCCTCTCTAGGAGTTTCTTTGCCGATTCTCCTGTTGTGACCAAGCCTGCTACCATCTTAGGTGAGGGGGTAGTTATTTCTGCCATCTCGCCCGATTTGAGACGTGCTCTGGAAGAGTTTCAGGAGGACAAACCTGAGCGTTGTCCCATTGGAAAATTGTATATTCCTGACTAGTGGAGGAAGAGAGTGATGTCTGAAGTTCATTGCTCTGCATTGGCTGGTCATCCAGGTATTTTTGGAACTAGAGATTTGGTGAGTCGGTCTTTTTGGTGGCCCGCCTTGTCTCGTGATGTCAGGAATTTTGTGCAGTCCTGAGGGACTTGCTCTCGGTCTAAACCTTGTTCTCGCTCTGGTAGGTTGTTGATGCCTTTGCCGGTGCCCAGGAGGCCATGGACCCGTATTTCAATGGATTTTATCTCTGATATGCCTGTCTCTCAGAGAATGACTGTTATTTGGGTGATTTGTGATAGATTCTTTAAGATGGTCCATCTTGCACCACTCCCTAAGTTGCCATCTTTCTCAGAGTTGGTGCCCTTGTTTTTGCAACAGGTGGTTTGCTTGCACGGGATTCCTGAGAACATTGTATCTGACAGAGGAGTTTAGTTTGTGTCTAGATTTTGGAGGACTTTCTGTTCCAAGCTGGGAATTCATTTGTCCTTCTCCTCTGCATTTCACCCTCAGACCAATGGGCAGACGGAGAGAACAAACCAGACTTTGGAGTCGTATTTGAGATGTTTTATTTCTGCTGATCAGGATGATTGGGTTTCATTTTTGCCCTTGGCCGAATTTGCTTTAAATAATAGAGCTAGTTCTGCCACTTTGATGTCACCTTTTTTTTGTAACTTTGGGTTTCATCCTCGATTCTCTTCAGGGCAGGTGGAGTCTTCTGCCTGCCCAGGTGTTTACACTGTGGTGGAGAGAATGCACCAGATCTGGGACCAAGTGGTGGATAAGTTGTCTCTCTCCCAGGAAAAGGCCCAGCGGTTTTCCAACCGGCATAGGACCATTGGTCCCCAGTTTAAGGTGGATGATATGGTTTGGTTGTCATCAAAGAATATCGCTATGAAGGTGGCTTCTCCAAAGTTTAAACCTAGATTTATTGGATCTTACAAGATTTTGGAGATTCTTAATCCAGTCTCTTTTCGATTGGCTCTTCCCGTTACATTTAAGATCCATAACGTGTTTCATATGTCTCTGTTAAAGAGGTTTGTTGAGCCAGTAGTTCCTGTGGTGGCACCTCCTGACCCGGTATTGGTTGAAGGTAATGTGGAATATGAGGTTGAGAAGATACTGGATTCTGGCCTGGCTAGACGGAGACTCCAGTATTTGGTTAAATGGAAGGGTTATGGCCAGGAGGATAATTCTTGGGTCCCTGCATCCGATATTCATGCCAAAAAATTGGTTTGTGCCTTTCATCGGGCCCATCCTGATCACCCTGGTGGCATGGATGAGGGTTCGGTGACCCCTCCTCAAGGGGGAGGTACTGTTGTGAGTTCATTTTCCCCTTCACCATCGATGTCTGATGAACTCCCTCTTCTGGTGAAGGAAGGTAGTGAGGCTGATTACCAAACACCTGATCTGGTAGATGATGACTGGGTAACAGGAACTGCTGACTGGATATAAGGCAGCCGACGCCCTTCTGAGTCGCTGGTGATTTCTTTGCTGGATTCTTGGAGACCAGTCTGATTCCTGCTTCCCAAAGATAAGTTTTTGCTCTGCTATTGAACTTATTAGTTTTGTTTACCTTGTTTTTTTGGAGTTCAGCCATCACCGGTCGGGGGTGTGCTGAGTTCCATTTTTGTCTCTGATCAGTTTGTCTCTTTGCTCTGTCTTCAGAATTTACCTGAGTGCTGATATAGTCATTTTGAAGTCCTAGCGACTTCAGGGCCTGTTTTTCCTATCAGACGGTTGGGACATTTTTTGGTAGGTTTTTTTGCGGATTGCAGACAGCAGCTTTTCTATCCTGTCCTTTTTAGTTAGCTTGGGCCCCATCGTTTGCTCAACCTATCTTTCTATCTGTGTTAGTGTTTTCATCTTGCTTCACCGTCATTATATGTTGGGGGCTGCCTGTTGCTTTGGGGTCTGCTCTGGGGCAGTTTAGATTTCCCCTTTCTTTCTTTAGGCCTATTTAGTTCTCTGGCTGTGATCAAGGGGTCTAGGGCATCGTAGGAACCCCCCACGACTACTGTTAGTTGTTGTGGATAGGATCAGGGGTCTGCAATCCGATAGCTACCAACCTCTCCAGTTTTCTGGACTTGGCTTGTATTTTTGTTTTTTCCTTCTTCGGTGACTCATTCATAACAGGGGGCTCAGGGAAGCACGGAGGGAGCCCCCTCCCTGCCGATGCTTCCCTTTAACCCCCGGTACACCGTGATCGTGTTTGATCGTGGTGTGCAAGGGGTTAACGTGTCGGGGGCGGTCCGTGACTGCCCCTGACACATTGTGCCGGCTGTCAGCTGTGATAATCAGCTGACACCCGGCCGCGATCAGCAGCGCTCACCACGTGGGCGCCGCTGATCGCTGTGACGTAATATTCCGTCCATGGAAATTAGGTCCAGGGTCACATGGACGGAATATTACGTCCATTGTAGGTAAGGGGTTAAAGAGGACATATGGCATCGTTGTCACCTGGGAGCCGGTGTCCAGTAAAGCGTTCATTGGGAAGCCATCAATCACAACGGGTAGGACCGGCCATCCTCCTACGTACTTGTCTCGCCAATTGGGTGGGCCTGGTCATCTTACTCCTGAGGGTTGGCCCTTTGCCCCAGGGGTTGCTTGTTTAAATGACAGAATCTTGATATGTGTCCCGCCTTGTTGCAGCGGCAACAGATGGGCTGTCCATCCTCGTCATAACGATCGCTATCTCTCCCTCTGGTCGGTGGGATTCTCCTCTCCTGTCACCACGGGACATCTTCTGAACTGGAGGCCAGTTGGATCTTCTTCTTTGGAGCCACTTGTATGGACTGCACAGTTTTTGTAAGTGCAGCCACATTTTGGTTAGTTTTTTGACTTGGAGGCGTAGGTCTGCGGCAGAGTCATCATCTTGGGCCGGCGTATCAGTCTCAGTAGGGGTCTGGGAAAAGGATGCTGCCTCCTGCTGGTATGTAATTGCTAGATGCCTAGAGGGCTCTGTGCCGCTGGGATTTGGTTCACGCAGCACTCGGATGGCTCTATACTTAAAGTGTGCAAAATCCCATTCAGGATTTTGTAGGGCCATTAAACGCAGCTGTGTCCTTTGATTGTTAGACAGGAGTCCCTCTATAAACTGCTCCGTTCGTAATCTATCTTCATCTTGCACGCTCTCAGAGTCAACCTGCTTTACGACCCGTAGCGCCTCCTGAAGGTTAAGAGCATAGTCCCATATACTGTCCTGCACCCTTTGTTTGCACCCAAAGAATCTCATTTTTATCTCTGCTGCAGTACGGGTGTCAAAAGTGTCCTTCATTCTTGCTAAGATTTGTTTGACAGTTCCTTTATCAGTGTCCGGCCAGGACTTTACTTCACTCTGGGCTGCACCAGTTAACTGGCCAATGAGGATGCTGACCTTTTGACTCTCAGACAGGGGGTACACTTTGAACAAACTACATTGTCTTTCCTTAAAATCGCTCAGGGTTTTAAGGAAAAGGAGCTTCCCCACGTTTAGACACTTATGTGCCAGCGTCTCCCACTTGTCCACTAATGCCGGCTCCTGCAGCTGCGTCGCTCAATAACGCTCCTGTGATACAGCAGTACCTGCACTTACATCTGTGCTACCGCCATTGGAACGTATATGACAGCGGTGACCAGATTATCTGAACCTGGCTTAATACATGCCAGCATCCCCATAACAGCCATTGATGTCTGCTCCCACTGCAGCGCCATCCAGCTGTTCCCATGATACAATTGAAGTTGCATGCACAGCCTTATCAATTAAAGAATTACCTCATTCAAAAATTATATACAACCAGTGTGGCGTCACCTTTTGACCCTTATACACCATTCCCCCTATTTTGGAGTTTTCTGTCTATTTCTACATCAACCGTCTCCATTGATCGCTTGTATTGTAAACTAGAGAGATTTTTTCAAAGGCGGCATTGTGATCAAGGCCATTAACTGGCCGAAACGTTAATTTTTGCCTGTCAGTTCACCTATCACCTGTAATAAACAATTCACTTGAAGCATACCTCTTCAACCTCTATGAGTGCAGTGATTGTATATTCTACTATTAAATACATGGTGTTTATTTAGTCCTAAGAAGTGAAATCAAAGAGAAGACATGATTAATATGTTTAGAAATGGCTCCTTCCTCCTGCTACGAGCTCTCTCTTGCTCTTTGAACCTCTGACATCATGTCCTCTACCCTTCTGTGCATGATTCCCATGGCAGCTCTGCTACATTTACTAAATACACCTCCTGAATCTGAAAAATCCAGCTCTGCTACAATGCTGGGCTCTACTACCATTTTTAAATGAGTCTCCTGACAAACCCTATTCTGCTATATCTGCTGGACTCTGCTACATTTACTAAGTTAGTCTCCTGACAAACCTAGTTCTGCTGTCACCACTGGACTAGTAAGTCTCCTGACTAAAGCAAGCATGCAATTCGACTGGACTCAGCTCAACATTTTCCTCTCTTTCACCTTCGTGTGTTGACTGTTCTCAGCTCTGCAACATCTACAAGACGACTCTACTGTGCCATTGACCACATTCTTATTCTCCTGTCTTCAGTTTCTACAGTCTCCATTCCTCCAATTGACTTTCCATAATGGAACTTTTTTAATCAATAAAAAATCTTTCGCCTTTGAGGGTGTGTGCACATACTGCGGATTCTGCTGCGGATCCGCAGCGTATTTGGCCCTGCGGATCCGCAGCAGTTTCTGCTTCATTGTACAGTGCCTTTATAGCCTATGGAAAATGAAAACCGCAGTGCAGACGCTGCGGAATTTTCCATCCGGATTTGCTGCGGTTTCCAAACCGCTGCGGTTTGCCATCTGCTCCATTGTAGAGATGGAAAACCGCAGGGCAAACCCGCAGGCTAATCCACAGGTAAACCGCAGGTCTTCTGACCTGCGGATTTACCTGTGGATTTTACAAAATCCGCTCGGACAAATTCGAAGAGCATTCCTTAGCGTGTGCACACACCCTGAAAGCTGGATCATTTATTTGATAAACTGATACAGGACATACAGTATGAAGGAATTCTCCGTCTTTAGGCATGAAAAAAGAAGTGTAGACCTATAAATAACTAACCAAAAGAATTTTCAAATAATAGAGAACTACTGAAAATACATAAATATACATTTTATTGATTTACAATTAATTATATACAAAAAAAAATTAGAAGAAAAAATAATTAAAGACAGCCCATAAAAGCAGAAAAATAGGAAAAGGCAGTGTGATCAATGGTATATCCCACCATGGCAAAAACTATAAAAAGAAATATTATAGCTTATATTCAGAAAGGAACGAGGGTTACATTGGCTGCACATAAATATGATCAGTGGACCAGAGACAAGATAATATAGATACAGTCATGGCCAAAAGTATTGACACCCCTGCAATTGTGTCAGATAATATTCAGTTTCTTCCTGAAAATGATTGCAAACACAAATTCTTTGGTATTATTATCTTCATTTAATTTGTCTTAAATGAAAAAACACAAAAGAGAATGAAGCAAAAAGCAAAACATTGATCATTTCACACAAAACTTCAAAAATGGGCTGGACAAAAGTATTGGCACCCTCAGCCTAATACTTGGTTGCACAACCTTTAGCCAAAATAACTGCGACCAACTGCTTCCGGTAACCATCAATGAGTTTCTTACAATGCTCTGCTGGAATTTTAGACCATTCTTCTTTGGCAAACTACTCCAGGTCCCTGATATTTGAAGGGTGCCTTCTCCAAACTGCCATTTTTAGATCTCTCCACAGGTGTTCTATGGGATTCAGGTCTGGACTCATTGCTGGCCACCTTAGAAGTCTCCAGTGCTTTCTCTCAAACCATTTTCTAGTGCTTTTTGAAGTGTGTTTTGGGTTATTGTCATGCTGGAAGACCCATGACCTCTGAGGTAGACCCAGCTTTCTCACACTGGGCCCTATATTATGCTGCAAAATTTGTTGGTAGTCTTCTGACTTCATAATGCCAAGCACACGGTCAAGCAGTCCAGTGCCAGAGGCAGCAAAGCAACCCCAAAACATCAGGGAACCTCCGCCATGTTTGACTGTAGGGACCGTGTACTTTTCTTTGAATGCCTCTTTTTTCTCCTGTAAACTCTATGTTGATGCTTTTGCCCTAAAAGCTCTACTTTTGTCTCATCTAACCAGAGAACATTCTTCCAAAATGTTTTAGGCTTTTTCAGGTAAGTTTTGGCCAACTCCAGCCTGGCTTTTTTATGTCTCGGGGTAAGAAGTGGAGTCTTCCTGGGTCTCCTACCATACAGTCCCTTTTCATTCAGATGCCGACGGATAGTACGGGTTGACACCGTTGTACCATTGGACTGCAGGGCAGCTTGAACTTGTTTGGATGTTAGTGGAGGTTCTTTATCCAACATCCGCACAATCTTGCATTGAAATCTCTTGTCAATTTTTCTTTTCCGGCCACATCTAGAGAGGTTAGCCACAGTGCCATGGGCTTTAAACTTCTTGATGACACTGCGCACGGTAGACACAGGAACATTCAGGTCTTTGGAGATGGACTTGTAGCCTTGATATTGCTCATGCTTCCTCACAATTTGGTTTCTCAAGTCCTCAGACAGTTCTTTGGTCTTCTTTCTTTTCTCCATGCTCAATGTGGTACACACAAGGACACAGGACAGAGGTTGAGTCAACTTTAATCCATGTCAACTGGCTGCAAGTGTGATTTAGTTATTGCCAACACCTGTTAGGTGCCACAGGTAAGTTATAGGTGCTGTTAATTACACAAATTAGAGAAGCATCACATGATTTTTCGAACAGTGCCAATACTTTTGTTGGTTAACAGCGAGTGATCTACTAGCTAGAAGACTATATCTACACCAGCAAGCTAGAAAAATACCAGAAATAAAACTAATCTACTTTATTCAAAATTAGATTTAAAAAGGACTTAGTCCATTCATAAAAAATGTACATGTACAAAAAGACAAACACTAACAAGAAAAAAACGCTCAGTCAGATGCGGTAAGACCAAACTTTCAAACACCTTACCGGTATACCCTTAGTGTCGTTATCCAACTATACATAGACACCCCCTCAGAGTATCCGCTTAGTGTAAATTTCTTTTGAGAAATCACACTCTCATGGTGCTAGAAAAATGTATTTTACAGATCCATTGTTCTTTATGTGCCACTTCTGTGTAACATACATAATCATCACTAACAATGATCCTGGACAAATTTCATAGTAACAGCCTTATTTCAATAATCACCTAAAAATAAAGAATGGCATAATATACAGTCTGTAATTATGAAATTACACAAAAAAGATATACTCCGACATATAGTGCCGCTTTTAAGGAACTTGATAAAATTTATAGAGATCAGATAGCCTCATGGTGGGAGGTTCAGAGTTTAGAAAATTACATACAATCAGGTATTGTACCTCGTCATCTGAGGATTACCCTCACCCCAGGGTTTAGGTATAGGAGCACGTCCTTACTCACTAAGTGGGAAAAGGAAGCAACAGAGAGTTCGATCAGATTTATGAGACTCCTCTTAGAGGAAGAAAAAAGTAATCTTAATAAACTTACAGAATCCCTGAGAGATCAGATTGAGATCACGAAAAAGTACTCGGGTGAGTCTGATTTTACGGTAAAAGAGGTCAATTTACAGAATACTCTAGAGAAATTTCAGTATCATCTGAAAGAGAAGAAACATAAGTTGTATAATAGGGATCTCCAAGAATTCAGAGATAACAAAGCCTACTCAGTACAAGTGGTCAGAAATAACAGACCAGCAGAAACTGATATATCCTCATCTGAGGCAGAATTTTCTGACACTGAGTGTTAACTCCATAACGTTGGGAAGTGATCAAGACGGGACGACCCGTGTACAAACTGAAGGACACAGGGAAAGTGAAGGATGTGAGCTGTGCAAAACTCTGTGTTGATGCTGTAACTGATGTGGACATGCTGCAATTGCAAACAAGTAAATTTCTACGATTAAAGTTGGATTTGGACTCTGTCTCTTTATGTTCCAGATGAAAGGAAGAAGTGCCTCTGCGTCTGAGGGAGGCTTCTGAGAACCAGGCAAGTGAGACAGTGGGACTGTAGATGTGATGCGGGTGGTCAGGGCTGCCGCTGACATATACACAATAAAAAATTTCCAAGGAGGACGCAGGCAAAGCTTCTCATAAAAAGCAGTAGTGTAATAGCACAAGTACCCACCAACAAATGCTATCACAAATGAACCAATAAACGGATCACCTTGCCCAGCACCCAGACGCATGTTTCACTTATCACTTCATCAGAGGGTCATGAATAAATAATGCCTATTGTACCTTACCAGTATGGAGCAAGAACAAATTAAATTTAGACTCTCTTGCATATGTTGGAATCTTACACATCATCTATATCCCCTTTAGTAGAGCATCGTCAAGAAAAAACATAACCATAATCTAGAGACATAATAATTTTTTTTAACCTAAAGTGCTGTCTTTAGAGTCACTTTGGTTATATTTTAGGACATTGGTTTCCAGTGTCTCTCCAGCTAATGTAAAGCTGCAACTTCCAGTGTAACCTGAAGACAGTAGACTGAGAGTAGTATTTTTTACAAATGCTGGAGAATCACAGGTCGGAGACCAATGTTTGAGACGATATTTAAGATAGTGGTTTCGTAATATTGTGTTATGATAAATTCTATTTAGACATGGAAGCTTACAAAGTCGCCTTAGTTATGGGATTATGACCTTTCTTAAAGTCTAGTTTATGAATATGCTGCTGTAGCTAAAAGACAAAATATGCTGAGAATGAAAGTGTTGCCTACAACAATTCAAATCCAGGAGAACAAATCCTAAAGTTCTAAAACACAATGGTCATATTTTCCTGAGTGCATCGAGAAAACATTCTCATTAGGTGCAAAGATCTCAATCATTTGGCTGGTATAGTCGTAAGGTCTTTCCATTCTTAGGAGAAGCACGCGCTGTTGCCTGCTTTACTTTATGTACGATCTAAATGTTGATTCAACTTGTTTTAGTCTTGCAATAATAGGACGTTTATAGAGATATAAACCAAAGGCTGAAAAAAATAGAAAAAAACAGTTGTTTGTTTTTGGAGTAGCACATTAGGCACCAAAAACTTATTAAAAAGCATAGTGTGTCTAAACAGATCAATAAACCAATTTACTTTACGGCAAATAATTGGCATTAGGATGGAGTGCTTTGTAAATTCAGTATGGTTCTTTGCAATGTTAATAAGAAACTTACAGCATGAAGCTCGGGCAGCGCTCCGTAGATAGTCTGCCTTCTTTTGTAAATTTTTCAAGAGGATATTTTGCATTCTTCATCAATTAGTCACCTAGTATTGTGCTGGTGCATGTCTGTACTTTCTGTTTACATAGTCGTCTGCAGAAAACTTTTGTGACTAAAAAGATATGTGTGTGAATCTATAAATACAGTATATTCCGCTTCTCAAAAACAAATGGAAGCTAAACCTTTTCATCACTCGTCATTTTTTTTCCTTAATGCCCATAGCAACATTTCACAATTTGGAATAATAACTTCTAAGAGTATGTGCACACTGAGGGGTTTTTTTTTTCATTTTTGGAGCAGAAACCCTTAAGAACGCAAAACTGCTAAAAAAAAAAAACAACAAAAAAAAACCAATTTGTTTTATCTGCTCAGACTCCAGTCCAAAAACATGAGAAAGAAACTTGGCACACATATATAAGGGGTTTCAGAAACGGTTTAGTGCCCTTAACACTGTTCGCTTAATGTCTTACTTGGGAACATGGTAGCGCTTAACACTGTAAATAGTTAATTAGGAGGGGCCATCTGCGGGTAAGCCAGGAGGACATCCTGTTTCTAGTTAGTAGGGCCAAAGAGCCCAGACAGGGCAGTTGCCCCCGTAACGTTAGCATGTGTGAAGCCAAGCCGTCCAGGGCCAGAACAGCAGCAGTGACAGCAACAGTGGGAACAGAAGCTGTAGCAGAAGCCACAGCAGAACAGAAACGCAGGTCTCTCCAAAATGTGGCAGGTGACTACATGGGCAGATGCCCTCATGTCTGGGACGAAACAGATAAGGGAACTCCTGAACGTAGTTAAGCTGAACAGGGAGGACGCTGCGGTACCGTGCGAGATGATACGATCCAGGAACATGCTGACGAATGTGGGAGAGAGCTCAGGGAAATTGCAGGATATGAACTGTGTGGAGCTTTATGTTGATGCTGTAACTGATATGGACGTGCTGCGTAGGGAAACAAGTAAAGTTGTTCATTAAAAGTTGGAATTGGACTGTGTCTCTGTTTGTGCACTACTGTCTGGAGGGGGTCTCCAGCAACCCAGAGGGGACCCTGAAGGTAAGGAGGAAAGAGAGGCAAGTACACTGACGAAGGGACATTATTTTTATATGATGGGTGACCAGGGCACGGATCAACCTTCAACATCAGCCACGACTGCGGCCCTGGTGCTCCCTCACACATAAACCCTAAGAGTAGGTTCACACCAATTATTTTGGGGAAATGGAAAATTCTTACAAGTTTTTCAAGAAGAATCTACTCAGGGAAACTCAGGTGGGTTGGATGTTGTGCATTTTTGGACACTTTTTTGCCTTGTTTTTGTATTTTTTGCTTGCTTTTTTTTAAAGAATTTCTGAAGTATTTTTTTCTACAAAGTCTTTTACAGCCCTTTGATTGACAGTGTGAAGTTTGCAGCAGGATCCATGAGGAATCCACTTCAATGAAGTGATCGTTTGCAAATCTCGTCAGAAAAAAGCAAAAAACACTTGTCAAACGAACAGCAAAGTGGATTTTCCATTGAAAAGAATAATAAATATATTCCAAGGGCATTCAAAGCTGCATTGGCAAGTAGATTTTGTGGCAGTTTTTTATGTTTTACGTTTTTTAGCTTAAAGAAAATATTTCAGTAGGATTTTGCAATGTAAAGTAAAGATATGGCTGTAATGACGCTGTAATACTGATTACATTAATACTTTTAGTGAAGAAATGCACTTTGAAGTTCTTCTTTAAATACCTTTTGAAGTTTTCTGCTAATTAGATATTGGTGCACAGTGATTGGACAGTGCACTGGGTCTTCTTCTCCCTGTCTACGATTCCCCAGACAGGCCTGGGCAAATTGCGGCCCGCGGGCCACATCCGACCCCCTCACTGTTCCTGTGCGACCCGCTGACACCCAGACAGCTGGAGAAGAACTGATCTTTCTCAGAATCATTGTAACTGTAGCCCCGGCCCCATCTTCTCATTGGTGGATGCGGGCTGCTCAGTTCCTGGCTTGCAGAGCTGGTGAAACCTGTCAGGAGGCAGAGCAGTCAGGACAGGAGGCGGGAAGCAGGAACTACAACACCCAGAAGCATTTCACGGTCCTGGAGTGGCCTAGCCAGTCTCCAGATCTCAACCCTATAGAAAACCTTTGGAGGGAGTTGAAAGTCCGTGTTGCCAAGCGAAAAGCCAAAAACATCACTGCTCTAGAGGAGATCTACATGGAGGAATGGACCAACATACCAACAACAGTGTGTGGCAACCTTGTGAAGACTTACAGAAAACGTTTGACCTCTGTCATTGCCAACAAAGGATATATCACAAAGTATTGAGATGAAATTTTGTTTCTGACCAAATACTTATTTTCCACCATAATATGCAAATAAAATGAAAAAAAAACAGACAATGTGATTTTCTGGATTTTTTTTTCTCAGTTTGTCTCCCATAGTTGAGGTCTACCTATGATGTAAATTACAGACGCCTCTCATCTTTTTAAGTGGTGGAACTTGCACTATTGCTGACTGACTAAATACTTTTTTGCCCCACTGTAAATGTAGTCTTTAGCTTAAGAGGAGATTCACATTAGGTAGGTTCCCAGTAACGAGAATCACCTTACCGTAGCTGCCGGCTACACATGAATTGGCCAATTTATGCGCTAAGTTTTCTCAATTTTGCAGTAATGCAATTCAAATGTCATATATTTCATATTTGCATGCTATAGTGCTACAGAGTGCTACTTTATTTGTTGGGTATATATGAATATGGCTAATCTTCATAAGCACCAGTACACCTGATTTTTTTTTTTGTTAGTTACAGTCAGTCTTTGAATCTTTGGCTATGTGCACAACACATCTTTTTCAAACCACCTTAAAACCTATCAAAAAATGTTCAAAAGAATGAATATATTTACAGATATGATCAAAAGATTACATACACTGGCAGAATTTTTGCTTTCTTGGCCTTTCTTCAGAGAATATGATTGATAACATCAAAACTTTTTCTTCACTCATGGTTAGTGGTTGGGTGAAGACATTTATTGTCAAACTACTGTGTTTTCTCTTTTTAAATTATTATGACAACCCAAAACATCCAAATGACCCTGATCAAAAGTTTCCATACCCTGGTGATTTTGGCCTGATAACATGCACAGAAGTTGACACAAATGGGTTTGAATGGCTACTAAAGGTAACATCGGGTCGAGTGGTCACATCTCCCGATATTGCTATTCTACACGTGAGATCGCCGTGAGACAATCTGGATTACCTTGGACTACGGCGGACAGGAAACAAATGTTGGATTATTATTTTACGTTATTTCTAGGAGGCGAGGGCATCAGGGATTTGGTGTGCGGTGAGTATATTCTGTTTTTATTTGTATGTGAATATGTATATATTATGTATCAATATGTATGTATTATGTAAATAATATGTATGTCATTTTACTTTTTTTTTTTTTTTTTAACAGTGAACACAGGTGCCGGCAGATGATACTACTCTCCCTTCAGCGGTACCTGTTGTCACTTTTATCAGTGACACCAGAGATAGCCCGATGGGAGCAGTAGTCTAATTTTCCCAGATGCCAGCAGATGATCCTACTCTCCCATCAGCAGCACCTGCTGTCACTGTTATCAGTGACACCAGACATAGCCGGAGTGAACAACAGTCTCATCAGCCCAGGAGCCGTAAGATGACACTACTCTCCTATCAGCGGGCACCTGTTGTCACTGTTATCAGTGACAACAGACATGGCCCCATGGGAGCAGTAGTCTCATCGGGCCAAGTTACAAGTCACAAGTTAGATTATACTCACCCAGCCGTCTGGTCCGGCGCCTCCCATCTTCTAGCGATGCCATCCTCCTCCTTACTTCTGCTGCAGCTCTGGTGCAGGCGTACTTTATCTGCCCTGCTAAAGTACTACAGTGCGCAGGCGCTGAGCTCTCTGACCTTTCCCAGCACTTGCGCTCTGCAGTATCTTACTCTGCCCTCAACAGGGCAGAGAAAGTACGCCTGCGCAGGAGCATGACAGAAGTAAGGAGGACGACATCTCTAGAAGATGGAAGGTGCCGGACTGGACCGCGACACTCGCCGCACCCGCCCCCCAGTAAGTTTAATCTAACTTGTTTTTCTTATCTTTCAGGTTACATCAGGGGCTTATCTACAGCATTGCAGAATGCTGTAGATAAGCCCCTGATGGCGGTGGCAGCAGCTGATAGGGCTAAAATAGGGTGACAAATTCCTTTTAAGGAAAAAGACTGCCAACTTTTCCTGAAGCAGCTTCACCTACAAACACTTCAGTGGGTACTTCGAAGTTTTGAAGACATTGTGTGCACCTACTCATAGGGATCTTTCACACACTTTTGATTTCAGTCTTTTAAAACATATAAATAATTTCAGAATCTTCAAGCATTTTTATTTTTGCCAACTTTGTTTTGTTTATATTTGTATTTTTTATGTCTGGTTTTGTACATCTGTGGAGAGGTTGACCTGACAGAGGCACTGAGAAGAGAAAAGGGTGCTGTACTGAGATTGACCATTAGAGGGCAGTGGGGAGCACAAAAGAGAGTGTTACATAACTGCCACAGGTCAAGGTCACTCATTGGTCAGAGGTGACTGTCAGGTGACAGTGGGCGGAGCTACCTAGGATGGGAGTATAAAGGCTGGGAGAAGCTTCCAGAAAGTCCAGTCAGCCAGGGGAGCTCACTAGTAAGGAGGGTCTGCTGCACATTGGAGAGCCCTCAGAGAGCACCAGACAGTAGAGACGGTCACTGGGGGTGACCCAGGAACACAGAAGCATCAGACGGAGACAGTCTGGGCAAATTAAGGGACAGTGTACTCTGATCGGGGAAACGCTGTGGTGGAAGTGCCTAGGGCAGCCACAGTGATTAGAGCTGCAGAGGACACCACGACGGTGACAAAGACAGAAAAAGAAGGTACCCGGGTCTGTGTGAAAAGGGATTTGCCAAAAGTCCTGTCAAGGTTTGTGGAAGTCGTCAAGGACGTTGGTGAATAAAACACGGACCTGTTGAATGCACTTTCCTTTCTCACTCTCCAATCTGTTTGCGTCAAGAAGTGGGTCACCCCCCAGCCCTGTTGGATCAGCACACCTTCCTCGCCTATCAGCATGAGCAGCATCACCTAATTATCCCATCCACGTCGCCCACCCCTACACATCTGTTTTTCCTCTTTCTTCCATGGGGACCCCTAAGGAAAAAAAAAGCAGAAAAAACACACCTGAAGACTTAAAACATGGTGGTTTATTTGAAAAAAAGAAAACAACAATCCAAAAACTTACAGAAAAACATATTTCAGATATCCAGTAGAAATGATAGGCGAGAGCCAGATATGTGATACCACCTCTCCAATTCTAACAGTGTTTACGAGGGCCAGTTCTTGAGATAAATGGGGCTTGTGGCATCTATGAGACACATTCCCCTGATGAAGCTGCTACGGGCAGCAATACGCATTGGGTTGTGCGGGTACCACCATGTTCCATAGGGTAAATATGGCTTTACTATATCTTTGATTATAACCATGTGATACTGAAGTTAATGAGAACACTTTTTTATTCATGTGCTATTTAAATTTCATTGCTCGGCAATTCCATTGGATTAATATGGCTCACGTATATTTTGTGACTTTAATTGTGTTACTGATGGTAATGAGAGCAATTTTTATTTTATGTGCCATTCATATTTCATTACTGGGTAGATTTTTGCCTTATTAGGCCTCTCATTTTGACATTGGTGGTATTACTTGCCATTTTCAAATGTGATCCCTTTGGTGGTGGTCTCTTTATTCATATCATTATTAAATTTTATTGAATTGTGGATAGAGAACATTTTTTGCCTGCTCACCATTCTTTTGTATGTTTTCATGCTGCTGTTTTTAATTGTTTTTAAATGTCTTTTCTCCTTGGCAATTTGTTGTCTTAATAAAGCCTTTTTTTATTGATTAAATATGCCGTGTGTGCACTGTTCTTGTGCTCTTTTTTTTCTCTTTCCTTTGTGTACACATCCTCTTTATAGGCCATTAATAACCCGGATGGACCAACAAATTTAAAGCTAAGGCCTGTTTCACACTTCAGTTTTTTACCATCAGTCAAAATCCGCCAAAATTTGAAAATGGCGGATCCGCCATTTTTCCTCATTGGGATACATTAGTGGCGGATTTTGGCGGATGGTCGTCCGTTACGTCCTCTATTCGGCGGATCCGCCAGATTCCTGGTGGATTCTGTCTGAGGTGGATGGAGCTTGCAACGTTTTTTGGCGCCGTCAAAATGGCGGACGACGGCGGATCCGCCGTCGTCCGCCATGCGGTAGAATGGGCGGCGGATCCACCGGGATCGCTTTTTTGCGGAATCTGCTAAATCGCACTGAGCATGCTCAGAAAAAATGATACTTTTCCAGACAGTCCCAAAACTATATAAAGGTGGGCTAATTAATCATCGGGCCCAGACATCCGGCACCAGCCAGACTGAAGACAGAGACAGAGCCAGCCAGCACCTGCCCAGCAGAAAGACCCCCAGCTGATAAGAGAGAGAGCCTGCCAGCCTGCCATACCCCAGCTGCAAGACCCCTGGAGCAAGAGGCCTGCCAGCACCTGCCCAGCACCAAGCCAGGATGGAGAGGCCTGCTACCAAGCCACCAAAGCCTGCAATTGTGTGAGTATTGAAACTATTTGTGTGGGGCATGTCTGTGTGTGTCTGTGGCTTGTCTGCCTGTGTGTGTGGCCTGTCTGTGTGTGGCCTGCGTGTTTGTGTGTGTGTGTGGTCTGCCTTCCTGCATGTATGTTCGTGGCCTTGCAGTGTTGCATATCTGTGTGTGTATTTTTATTATGCTTTTTTTCCATACTTTAAATGTTTTCCTGTTGCATGTGTACTGAATTTTATTGTCATAGTACTGTAATTTTATTTCAATATTTGCAATTGTGCTAAACTATTTGTGTGGGGCATGTCTGTGTGTTTGTGGCTTGTCTGCCTGTGTGTGTGGCCTGTCTGTGTGTGTCTGAGTGTGTGTGTGTGGTCTGCCTTCCTGCATGTATATTCGTGGCCTCCTAGTATTGCATGTCTGTGTGTGTGTATTTTTAGTATGTTTTTGTTTCATATTTTAATTATTTTTCTGTTGCATGTGTACTGTATTTATTTTCATATTGGCAATTGTGCTGTGATTGTGTTGTGTATTGCATGTGGTTTTTCTATTGTATATCACTTTTTTTAATTTATTGTGGTATTTAAAATAAAGAGCAGAGTAGCTCCTACTTGTGTAAAAAAAAAAATTAATAAAAACTGTTTTGAAAAACTGTCCGTAGTATTATTTAAAAACCAGGTAAAATTAATATGTACAAAAAGGTACATAAATTTTGGGTTTATTGGTAGACAAGTGTGGTTATACTCTCAAGTGAGAGATTGGAATTTACATAATCAAACACTTGGGTATTCTCTCGGTGAGAGATTTTCATGGAATTCACACACATGCAAACAGTAAAAGTGTGGGTATACTCTGGACACACCTGCAAGCACAGTGTGGTTACATTCTCAGTGAGAGTGTTTCAGGGAATTCACACACATGCAAACACTTTAGGTATACTCAGTGAGTTTCAGGGAAATACAGACATTAATACCAATTAAGTTTTTTTTTTTTTTAATGTTATTAAAATTCTTTTACTTGCAGATGGCAGCACATCCAGCCAGGAAGGCCGCAGCACACCCAGCCAGGAATACCGCAGCACATCCAGCCAGGAAAACACTTCAGTTTTCCCAGTAAGTATAAAGGCCTGAAAGCTTATTTTATCCTTTGTATAGTAGCTTAACAAGTGTCTTTATACTTGCAGATCCAGCGAGGAAAGCCGCAGCACATCCAACCAGGAAAGCCACAGCACATCCAGCCAGGAAGGCCGCAGCAAACCCAAAAGCGAGGCCACAGCAGTTTTAGTATGTCTTCTTCTGGGAGCTCCCCTTCACAGCATCAGCGAACTGAGGTAATTTTTTTTTTTAAATCTTGATTTTGGTTATTTTGAATATTTTTTTTTTTTAACCCTATGCATGGATTATGTTTTCACAGGAAGCTGAAGCTGAGGAGCTTCCAGGAGAGAGACATGCAGGGTGGAGAGACGCAAGGAGGGGGCGCGCAGAGTGTAAGTTTAGCACATACATACATACAGTACATACATAATGCTACACCCAACACAAACATTCATCACAGCACACACAATAACTACGCATCCATCCAACCCAAATTTTTTTTTTTTTTTACACAGTCTTCACAATCTGGTGCCCACACAAGAGCGACTCCCAGGACATCCCAGTGTTGTCGAGGTGATGCCTCTGGTGGTCGGCGAACGGTAAGTAACCCTTATTTGGATAATTGAACCTTGTGTGTTTGAATTGAATGTAATACTTTTTTTTTCTTCACAGGTTTCACAGCGTGCTTCCCGGAGACCATTTGAGGAGGGTCTCATTATAGATGCAGATGACCTTATCCATGCAGTGGAACCACGGGAGCCGCTGTGGAACATGGGAGACCGTTTACATGCCGACCAACCAACCAACCGACGGCTCTGGGATGAGGTGTGTTCGGAGGTTGTAGAGAACAGGGAGGAGCTCGATGCGAGGGCCAGGGATTTTGCGCGTAAGTATTCCAATTTCAGTAACCTCTATTACAGCATGTAAAGTGTTGAATACTAACCACTTTGTTTTTTTCCTTCACAGGTGACAGGGTTATCACACGGTGGCGGTCGCTCAGGGATCGCTTCAAGAGGGACTTCAACAAGGAGATGCAGGCCCCGAGTGGATCGGGAGGACGCAGGAGCACCCAGTACAAAAATTACAGAGCCCTGTCGTTTCTCTGGTCGACGATGGTGACCAGAAGATAAATATTCCACACAACATTTCTGTAGTACAAATGCTTTTTTTCCTCTTTTTTTTAGCACCCTCTGCAGCACTCGGGAGCCTGCATCTGAGTTGCCTCCCTCTGGAGGGATCCCTTTTGAGACCGCCCCCGGCAGTGGCGTATCTAGGGGGGGGCAGCCGGGGCAGTTGCCCCGGGCGCAGCCAGCAGGGGGGCGCAGTCAGGCCACCTAATGCAGCGGTCCGCAGTGTCCTCCCTGGCGGCTGCGTTCTGCCGCCCCCCACCTGAGAGTCGGCGGTTCTCTGTGTCAGCTATCAAGCTGACAGCCGGCGCAGAGAAGGAGGCCGTGCCGGCTCCCAGGGAGCAATTGTACTGGCGTCTATACAGACGCCTGTACAATTGAAGCTCTGACCGCCGGGCCAGAGCGACGTCAGCAGCGTGATCAGGTCATGTGATCACGCTGCTGACATCACTCCCCGGCGCCCAAAGCAAACGCTGGTGGTAAGTGTGCTCCTCTGTGGAGCTGAAGAACCACCGAAGATGGGAGATGAGGGGGAGTTAATGAGTGGAGATGGGGGGATTTGTAGAGGGGATGGCGGTTAATGTGTGGGGGTTAATGAGTGGGGATGGGGGTTAATGTGTGTGGGGGTTAATGAGTGGAGATGCCATGGGGTTAATGTGTGGGGGGATTTGGAGTGGAGATGGGGGTTATTTAATGTGATGGGGGTTAATGAGTGGGGGGGTTAATGTGTGGGGGCATCAATGAGTGGGGATGGGGGTTAATGTGTGTGGGGGTATTTGGACTGCAGATGGTTATTTAATGTGTGGGGGGATTTGGAGTGGTGATGGGGTTAATGAGTGGGGATTGGGTTAATGTGCGCGGGGGGTTAATGAATGGGGATGGGGGTTAATGTATGGGGGCGTTAATGAGTGGGGTTGGGGTTAATGTGTGGGGGTATTTGGAGTGGGGGTGGGGGGATTTGGAGTGCTGATGGGGGTTAATGAGTGGGGATTGGGTTAATGTGTGGGGGGATTTGGAGTGGGGATGGGGGTACTTAATGTGTGTGGGGGATTGGGGATGGGGGGATTTAATGTGTGGGGAGATTTGAGGACACAAAATAAAGAGTATGTATGAGGAAACAGTATGGGGGATTTGTGCAGACAGTATGGGGAGCGAATGGGTTAATGTATGTGGATGGACACAGTATGGGGAGTCAGGGGTATGTGTGAGCAGACAGTATAGAGAGTGACGGGGTAAATATATGAGGAGACAGTATGGTGAACAGGTGGGATGCTAGAGGGGAATAGTGTGAGGAGACAGTATATTGCAGATATTTTTATTTAGGAGCATTATAATGACACTTCTATCTTTAAGGGCATCGTGTGGAGATTTTCTGCAGAAGACCGGAGAAGATGGACGTCTACAGAGACAAGATGTGGATGAGAAAACTCATCATGGGGTCTAGAAGAAAAGGTGACTGACTGCAGAGACGACGTCATTATAAGGTACTTGGATGTAAATGTTATTTGTGATACTGACTAATTCTCATGTTTTTATTTGTTAGGAGCATTATAGGGGTTGTCCAGGTTTGTGCTGAGTCTGCAGTCATTCTATGTGACTGCAGACTTCTGAATTCTCACAGTGCTCACTGCACACTGTCAGGATTCTCTCGTGCTGGTAATTTACATACATGCGGTCACATGCTGACTAGACATGTGTGGCCTCACTCAATGAAAATGAACAGAGCGAGGCCGGGCACGTCTAGTCAGAATGTGGCCAGAAGTATATAAATCACATACTTGTGCTGACATGACGGTACATCAGCAAGGGAGAATCCTAAAAGTGTGCAGTGCATTCGTTGTGAGAATTCAGAAGCTGCAGTGTCAGGATTCAGCTCTGCAGGTTGCCGTAGTCATCACATGGACACTTCACTCATATGCGATTTTCATAGGTATGATCCTGTGACAACGAGCTTCTCTTCCTGCTTCTCTCAGTTTTTTACTGAACATTGAGAGCATTAGGAGGAGCAGCTCGTGGTTACATGGCTAAGTGTTCAAGTCGCATATGTACTTGGGCGGGGGGGGCGCCGAACCGAATTCTTGCCCCGGGTGCCAGAAAGCCTAGATACGCCTCTGGCCCCCGGTGACCACATCGAGGTATCCGACCCCTACCTTCCCTCTTGTCTCGTCCCTCTATCCCCTCCACCAGCACTGGAGCAGCAGGGCAGACTTCATCACATGAAGCTGCTAGTGATGACTTACAGTGCCCTTTACCCCACCCCTCTGACACTGCCGCAACATCTCGACCAACTTTTGGTTCTTGGCGGCAGCATCTGAGAGGTCAGGAAAGGATGACCTTGTCTGACTGTTTGAGTCTGAACACATCCGTCCAGCATGGTTTCCACACTTATGGAGAACGGTTATCTTCTGGGTTGACCATGATCAATCAGAGTATCATGGAACTCAGAAGATACATGGAACGGATGAATTCAGAGTCAAACCAGATGCTGAGACATATTTTTTTTCAATCCGTTGTCTGGCAAATGGAAGGTTTAAGTACTCACCAGCAGATGCGTGTGATGCAAGCCTGTCACAATGCTCTAGTGGAGGTACTCTCCGAAGCATCCCATCCTCCCCCTGTCCATCCTCCCCCTGTCCATCCTTCCCCTGTCCATCCTTCCCCTGTCCATCCTTCCCCTGTCCATCCTTCCCCTGTCCATCCTTCCCCTGTCCATCCTTCCCCTGTCCATCCTTCCCCTGTCCATCCTTCCCCTGTCCATCCTTCCCCTGTCTATCCTTCCCCTGTCTATCCTTCAACCACCATCCATCATACAACCATCCCTCCTCCTACCACTCCCTCTCCTTTCTCTAGTTCTCCATTCCATTCTTCCCAGTACCTTCCTTCCCCATTGCATTATACCCCAATGCCCTCACCATACCCACCCCCACACACCTTCAATGTTCCCACAAACCTCGTCTGTCCATCCACTCCCATCCTCACCTCATGTTTTCAACCCCCCCTTCCACCTCTGATCGTCACCAACTCCCTTCCCAGTCCTCTACCCCCCCTCGATGTGGTCAACCCCTTCGATACTATCTCCACTCAACTATACCAGCATTTATAATGTGTATGTAATAAAACTAATTTTTTGTATTTTAAAAAAAAAATTCTACAAAAAAATTATTTTCAAACATAAAATGTTTAAAAAAATTTGACAAATAAAAAATTTTGTTTTTCAAAAGAACTTATTGTGTAGTTTCTTTTTTTTAATTTATTTCTTGTTAAAGGTCGAAAGTACACCAGTGGTGTTAAAAGGAAAAACACTTGGTAACATTTAAAAGTACACCGGTGGTGTAAAAGGTACAAAACACAACACTTGGTAACATTTAAAAGTACACCACTGTGTAAAAGGTAAAAAAAAAAAATTGGTAACATTTCACAGTAAACCGTTGGTGTAAAGGTTAAAACACAACACTGTTATTACCCACAATTGGTATAAAAAAAAAAAATTATACCATGCTATCTTGCCAGTCAAGTTGTCCCTCTGGTGTCAGAAAATAATCTGCAAATGTGTCCCTCATTCTTACCACTGACCCAGTACTCCGAACAATTGGCTGCTGATAATCCCACAAGGTGGTTTCAGACAGATTTTCTTCTATGGAAATAGGTTCCTTTGAAAGTACAAAGTTGTGCAGGATGACACACGCCTTCACCACCTCATCCACAGTCTGTTTTAATTTTTATGGCCGTTAACAGGACTCTCCATTTGGCAGTTAAAATCCCAAAAGCGCACTCCACCACTCTTCGCGCTCTGGTCAATCAATAGTTATATATTTTTTTGCGGTGTGTCAATCCACGACTACCATATGGCTTGAGTAGGTGTTTGGACAGCTGAAATGCATCTCCATAAGTACAATGGAGAAGAATTTCTTGTAGTTGTAAAATTCTGATCCAGATCCGATGGGTTTCACAATCCTGATACGCTTCCCATCTACAGTACAGTACCAACGCAATTTGGAAACTGGCAGATTTGTTCAAGGTTGTCGGCAATCTCCAACCACCTCTCCTGTGTTGGCTGTGGGATGTATTCCTCCTGTAGACAATCCCACCATGCCCGGTAGGTCTGTTGTACAATTCCAGATATCGTTGAAATCCCAAGCTGGAACTGGTAATGGAGGGAGGTGAATGATTCTCCAGTTGCCAGGAAACTTGTAAAAAAAGGGAAAAAAGTAAAATTAATACAAACTACAAGCCATAACATAACAATAAAAGTCTGCAGAACTGAAACCTTTTAAAAAATAGATAACTTACCGAAGGGTCACCATCAAACGCTCCGCCGGTGAAATAGAAAACCGCATGTAGGTGTCCCTTCTCCGGATTTGCTCTCCAACACACTCCACAAATATCTCAAACAAGTCCTGCCTCATTCGCACATAGTTGAAGAACTTGTCCGGGTTATCCTTCAATTCCAGGTATAGTGTAGAAAACACGCCACGGGTAAACCTCTGCGCATTTATCGGATCAATCCACTGCCGTCGTCTCCTCAGACGCAGGATTCGCAGTCTTCTTTTCTCCCTCTGGAGAGCAATAATTGACAACCGATTGCAGTGAAGATCAAATTCCACACAGAAGCTGTCAATACTCGCAATAACTCCTTCCATCGCTGCCACTAGCTCTAAAACCTTTCAAAGATTTTGTATTACAACACCCTAGATATAGTTTTCCCTAGTTTCCAGGATCCAATCACATTTGGGAGCATTTTCCAAGAGCCAATCATATTTGGGAGCATCCCATTTTGGAGGTGTGGACAAACGGATCCGCAAGAAAACGGATGCAAAGCGGATGGAACGGATCCGCTGTTTGACAGATCCGTACAAAAATCCGTATAGCGGATCCGTAAAAAAAACGGATCCGTACCATCAGCTGGCGTCCGTTTTTACACATTTTTTGCGGATCCGCCATTTTCACTTTTTGGCGGATTTTGACTGATTTGAAAAAACTGAAGTGTGAAACAGGCCTAAGACAACCCTTTTTTAGTTTTTGAAAATATTTTCTTTAACTTTTGTATCTGAATATGAAAGTGACAAATAATAAATACGGTCCAGATGCATATCTGTCAGTAGGTTCAGACTGTGTTGACCTAAAAGGAGGGGAAGGTAACCCCTTAACGCATTTCCTCAGCCCCTCTTAACCACTATTAATTAGACACTGAAAACAAATGATGGGTGAAAGTCGGTCACAGTTTTATTAAACTTCTTTTATAAAATTTAACAACCTTTTGTAAACAGGCACTTAGCTTTCTTAAAACGCGCTAGCCGCTCAATGCCCCGCTCCATAAACGCAGGCAAGTCAGCCGGCAAGCCGTAGCTTCGTGCAATAACTTCTCCAACGCCACGGAGGATCCTGACCTCAGACAGGACTCCGACCCCCACCCATCAACAGCAATGCCTGCTCAATGCCATCTTGAAGACCAGAGAGAAAAATATCGAGCCCGATATCATTCAAATGTACACCATCGGGTCTCAACAATGCAGCATTGTCCCCTTCCAACTGTCTATGCCTAACCACTACCCCAAAACGCTCGCGAACGAACTTAGAAATCCGAGCATTTATGTTCCTCCTGGTACGCTCCACGGCTATACCATCCCTCGCTCCTTGCCACACTGCCCTCGGAACAATTTCTGACCATACGAAAACCAATTCTTGAAAAAAACCATGAAATCGCTCCATGTCGGCTCGAATCATTATAAGGAGCTCCGCCATTTTGTAGGAACATAAATCATTTCCCCCTGCATGCAAAACCAAAATTGTCGGACCCCTGGTTCCTCTTGAAATCGACACCACTTCCGGGAGAACTTGCGGCCATTGCAACCCCCGGATGCCTCTCCACATGCAGGACACATCTCGAAAGCCTAAATGTCTCCCACCAGGGCGACATTCCGCTCGCTGCGCTGCCCAAAATATATATGAGTGTCCCAGCAGCCATATCGTTGGTCTAACCGGATCTGCAGAAAGAATTGAAGCGTTAGTACAATAAATCCGGACGAATGTACCTAGCAAAACACGCTGAACGCCACCTCCCGATCCGCTGAACTTCCTCATCAGGCAAACCTTCCTTAGCAGCCTCCGTAGCAGCCCCAATTCGAAAAGAATGTGTGCCGTAATCACGAACCGGCACTCCCACCCCCTTCAAACATTTATTGAATACCGCCTGGAATTGGTATCTCGTCAATGGCGATGAATCTACGTGCGTGAAGAAAAATTCACCACCGCATCTAACATCCAAGTATACCGTCAGCAAACCAACCGGGCACGTCGGGGAGTTTGAGGCATTCAGCAACACCCAAGAACCCCGACCCAATGTATCAGTCTTGGACTTCCTTATGCGTACCCGCACCGCTGTGTCCAAGAAAACCACATCCCCAACTAGTAATCCACATTCTGAACCGTATTTTCCACGCGGAACTAATTCCCCAAGCCTTAATGCTCCAAAAAATGCTAAACTGAACGCCGCGGATATGAGGGCCGCTTCGAACTTTGAAGTACAGACCTTTTGCGAAATCTCTATCAGCTGGCCCAGTAAGGCTAGCGAAATAGGACGCCGACACTCACTAGTAGGATGAATCCTCTTCCACCCTTTAATGGCCTGCCGAATAATAAAGGATTTCGTCACATCCCCCCAACCTAACAATTGAAAATGAAAGGCAATACCCGACAAACGCTGCTGTACTGATGTCCCCGACAAACCCCTATCCCTCAAATGGCAGAGGTACTCTATTACCACTTGCAATCTCGCCTCCCCGCAGTCTTGCACCGGCCTGGAACCCGCCACTAAACACCATTCCTTCCACGCCTTACCGTAAGCTTGCCACGTAGACGCAGTCACCGACGAGCGAACCAGCGACATCAGCTGTTCGCGACCAACTCCCACAGGTGCGGCGGACATCGAAAAACTTCCTGGAGAGCATTGGGGCAAGAACCTGATAGCACCTGTAAATCAGGGTGAATGGAAGAGTTAGACATGCAAAGATCACTTTCTTGTACCAATTGAGCTCGAAGCCAGATATTAAATCTCAGACTCAATAAAGCCAACCGGCGCAGCAGGCTCAATACCGGCTGCGACTTGGACGACATATGATTGATACATCTAGCAACGCGCAAATCAGCAGTCTGCATATGAATCTCTTGGTTACTGAGTAACTCACCCCAAAGTTCAATTGAAACGATAATCGCAAAAATTTCACATAACGTCCCGTCCCGACATAACTCCGAACTCCGCCAAACCTCCGGCCACGGCTCCCTACACGTCCTGTTCTCGAAAACCGCCAAAAAACCAGCCTCTGTATCTCCTGTGAAACGTAATCCCATATCACGAGCCATGCGGCGGGGCAACATGAAACAGGTATGACCATTGAACTTTTCCAAAAACAAACGCCACACTTCCAAATCCGCCTTCATAGTCTTTGTAACCCGCACCCTGTGATGGGGGCTAGACGCACCTTTCGTAGCTAAGGATAGCCTCCGCGAAAAAACCCTGCCCACTGGCATGATTCTGCTGGCAAAAACCAAGAGACCTAACAGCGATTGCATCTGTAAAAGGGTCACCTTGTTAACAGACATGAATCCATCAATCAGTGACATCAATTTTTGAACTTTCTCACTGGGAAGACGGTACACCATTGCGACCGTATCAATTTCGATGCCCAAAAATGATAAAACTTGCTCCGGGCCGATGGTCTTCTCTTGGGACAATGGCACACCAAATCTGTCTGCCATGGTCGTGAAAGCCATAAGCAACCTGTTACACAAATCCGAGCCCTTTGGGCCAACAAAAAGAAAATCATCCAGGTAGTGGGTAACAGACCTGCTCCCCGATTCCCATCTCACTACCCATTCCAAAAATGAACTAAAAAGCTCAAAATAATAACAAGAGATAGAACATCCCATGGGGAGACACATGTCATAGTAAAACTCGCCGTCCACTTGGCAACCTAGCAAATGAAAACAATCCGGGTGCACTGGCAGCAAACGAAACGCCGAGTCAATATCCGATTTCGCCAACCAAGCACCTTCTCCCGCCGTTCTGATCAACGTTACCGCCCGATCAAACGATGCATAAGACACCGATGCATCTTCGGGCGAAATCCCATCATTGACGGAAAACCCTTTCGGATGCGATAAGTGATGTATCAATCGAAACGAACCCGGCTCCTTCTTCGGAATGACCCCTAACTGCGACACTCTAAACTCCGAAAACGGCGGTATTGAAAAGGGGCCAGCCATCCTACCAAGACGCACCTCCTTTTGTATCTTCTCGACAAGAACCTCTGGATGTTCCCGGGCTGATTTCAAATTCGCCGGGAAACCACTGCATTTTTGCAGTCGGAACGGGATGAAAAAACCCTCAGAAAAACCAAAACGCAGCTGACCAGCCGCTTCTTTATTAGGATAACGGTCTAACCACGGTCCCATCTCGACTACGCTCACCGGCGTCCTTCCTATCAGTTTGCTGCGGCTTAATGGGCAACTTTCCTGCTGGCCGCGAACATTTACATGCTGGATGGGAACCGCCACATGCCGAACATTCGTGCTTAAACTTACAAAGGCCGTAGAATCTGCAGTGCCCTTCATTGAACAACCAACAGGCACCGGGTCTTCGCACGACCACTGAACTGGAACCTGTTGCGCTTTGTCCAGCAGCCGCTGATGGAAAGGGAGATGGCCTTTGTGTCATCATCAACCTTAACCAAACCTCGGTCGCTTTCACCCCCCAACCAATATCTGGATGGAGAGCCAATCTCCTCCGGAATTCTTCGTCATACCGCCACCATGCCGATCCACCATGAGCCTTATAAGAGTTGTAATTCAAATCTTGGTAAATAAAAAGCTCCGAACAACGACCCGGATGCTTCTGACCCATAATGCAACCCAGCACTGCAAAAGCCTGCAACCAATTGTTCATCGTTTTCGCCACCTTCTGGCGCCCTTTATCCGTAAATCTCTCAAACGTTCTCCTCTCTTTATCCACCGTATGTTGATCCACAGAAATTAGCGACCAAATATCTATAAAACCATTATTCCAAATTTTTGTTTTAGTTTCCTCGTCGATGTGCGACCCAAGCGCACTCACCCCACAAAACATGGTATCTTTATATACTCCCGCTGGCGCGGTATCAACTTTTGCTTTGTTTTGTACAACATCGGATGTTAAGGGCAATTGCCCAAGCAACGCCTTCAGAGCTGAAAGAACCACAGCATTATCCGCACTTTTTAGTCCCAAAAGGGATCACTCACCCGCGTCCGCTGATGGGGGAGGGACTCCCATCGATGGAGGTACTCCGGCTCCTGGACACCTCTCCTGGCTGAAAGTGCTGCGACTTGAAGCCCTGGGAGGCACGGCCACCTCGACCAGGCTGAAAGTCCTTGACCGTGCCCTTGACTCCCGATGACCAGGAGGAGGGCCCTGGCCATGTTCAGGACTCACAGACGTGCTGGACACCTCCGACACCGAAGATGGGGAGCCACGCCTCGAGGACCGATGATGATGACGACCACGAGAAGTTTCCCTGCGCCCCGACCGCCGGGACCTCTTCCTATTCCTCCGAGAAGTGCGACGCTCCCGCCGCGACTGTGGGGACGACGAATAAGAGGACGAGGATCTCCGGCGCCTACGCCTGTCCTCCCTCCTGCCTGGGGAACCCCTTACCCCTGCATGGACCTCTGTAACCCCGTCCGCATCCATAACGTTCGGGGCATGGGCCGCCGAAGACTGGGCAGCATTATAAGAAGCCCCAGTTGCCCCTGTATTTAAGCTACCCCTTGTGACACTAACGGGCGGAATCAAGGGCTGATGAGCAGGGCTTGATCCCGGCTGCTGCAAAGCTGTGGCTTGGCCCTGTACCCCCCCCACAGCCACCATGGCCTGTTCATGCCTCGCCTCCTCCGCCGACCCGGCGGAGGAGGTACTATTCCTGCTCCCCATAATGGGCCCCGCCGCTGCGACCTGCAGCCCCGCGCTGTGCTGACCCCACACCTCCCTCCCTATACCCGACTCTGTAGACGCCGTCCTTGACGCGCGCACGCTGGCGCTGCAGCGTGCTGCTGCTGGGGACCGCGGCGCCGCTTCCTGCAATGCCGCCGCCGCCCCACGTGCATCGGCGCCCGACCGGAAATGAGGGGGCGGCAACTTCCGCCTCACCGCGCGCCGCCCACGAACCCCGGCAGGCAACGGCGAGGCCTCCCGAAGACGCAGAGGAGGGCGGGTTCGGCGCTCAGACCGCCTGCCTCCTCCCTGCCCCCCCGCCGCCGGCTGCACACACTGAGCCACAGCGGCGGCCGGGGCGACCGCCGCTGGAACCGCGCCAGGGGGCATAACGGCCGAGGACAGGTGAGCGCTGATCCCCTCCACCAATGTCCGAAACCAGGGCTCACCCTCCTGCATAACCCGAGCTCGCAGGGCCTCCATCAGAGGGTCTGCCATCTTCCTGCCAGACAGTGCTAAAAAAGCACTTCCAGGACCGCAGTGAACGGAGGAAGAGGAAGGGCTGCTAAAATCCCAGGATTTTATATACATAGGAAGGGGCTGTGCTAATCCCTTCTTTATCCCAATTGGCTCCCCATACTTAAATCCCACCTTCATTAAATCATGGAAGGGCAGCTGTCATGCCCGAACCAATCAGGGGTAAGGGGAGGGTAGGAAAGGCACACCCGGTCAGTGGCACTTTCCTTAATCAGATCAGTGCCCACCAATCCTTCTAAGCTGTCTACATGAGCATATAGGTCGCAGGAAGCTGAATAAAATGATAGCTTGGTATCTGCAATCTGATATGTTATTTCAGAGAAATCTACATTGTTTTAATTTGTAAATAAGCTGTTAAGATCTTTGGGCCGGACATAGATCTCCCTGAGATTCCGCCTCCAGAGCTTATTATAAATGAAAGTGGGTGCTTCCAGTGTGAGACATATAATGACGGACAGTCTGCTCTCCTGATCTACATGTCCCACACCGTTAATGCTCCCCTTTAACCCCTTAATGTCTATGGGTGGACACAGTTTGTCATGGCCGGGTGTCAGTTCCCACACCAGGATGGACTGTGTCTGTCATACATTTAAACTACCACTGCGTGTAAATACGCAGTGGTAATTCAGTGCCGACTAGAGTTGAGCGATACCGTCCGATACTTCAAAGTATCGTATCGGATGGTATCGGCCGATCTTTAAAAAAAGTATCGGTATCGCCGATACCGATACCGGAAGTCCCATTCAAGTCTATGGGACTTCCGGTATCGGAATAAGAAAAACCCTTTCCTGCCCTTGTACAGCCTCTCTGGGGTCTGTACGGGCCTTTCGGGGGGCTGTGCCGGCCTGCCAGGGGGTCTGTGCAGGCTCCGGTGGTCTGTGCCGGCCTGCCGGGGGGCTGTGCCGGCCTGCCGGGGGGCTGTGCAGGCTCCGGTGGGCTGTGCCGGCCTGCCGGGGGGCTGTGCCGGCCTGCCGGTGGTCTGTGCAGGCTCCGGGGGGCTGTGCAGGCATCGTCCGATGGGACTACAAGTCCCATCGGGCGATGCCTGCTACCATGACAGTGATTGACACATTAGCCAATGATGGGACAGTAGTAGTCCCATCATCCGGCTAATGTGTTAAATGTAAAAAAAAAAAAAAAAAAAAAAATTACATGCTACATACATACAACATGCATACTACATACATGCTACATTCATACTACATAAATACTACATGCAACATACATACTACATATATACTACATACATACTACATATATACTACATGCATGCTACATACATACTGCATGCTACATACATACTACATGCTACATACATACCACATACATACTACATACATACTACATGCATGCTACATACATAACACATATATACTACATGCATGCTACATACATACTACATGCTACATACATACCACATACATACTACATGCATGCTACATACATACTACATGCATGCTACATACATACTACATGCTACATACTACTTATATACTACATGCATGCTACATACATACTAGATGCTACATACTACATATATACTACATGCATGCTACATACATACTACATGCTACATACTACATATATACTACATGCATGCTACATACATACTACATGCTACATACATACTACATGCTACATACATACTACATATATACTACATGCATGCTACATACATACTGCATGCTACATACATACTACATACATACTACATGCTACATACATACCACATATATACTACATACATACTACATACAATACATTCATACAATACATACATAGACATACAGTACATATAACATAGAGTAACATACTTACCAATACTTGTCACATTGTTCCCCGAAGCCATTGTCTTTTCCGGAATAAATATTAACATAACAAACCACAAAAATACTCACCCACGATCCGAAGCAGTCCACGAGTGTGTCCCACGACGATCTTGGGTAGAGAACGGCAGCATCAGCTGATGCTGCCATTCTCTACGGGCTGCAGGAATCCAATGACGGAAGGTAGGTATCCTTCCGCACTGTATTCCTCCGCCACTTAAAAAAAAAAAGTCCCTAGTCTCACTTTATGCCATTGCTGTGTGGGAATTTCCCACGCAGCAATGGCATAAAGTGAGACTAGGGACTTTTTTTTTTTTAAGTGGCGGAGGAATACAGTGTGGAAAGATACCTACCTTCCGTCATTGGATTCCTGCAGCCCGTAGAGAACGGCAGCATCATCTGATGCTGCAGTTCTCTACCCAAGATCGTCGTGGGACACACTCGTGGACTGCTTCGGATCGTGGGTGAGTATTTTTGCGGTTTGTTATGTTAATATTTATTCCGTAAAAGACAATGGCTTCGGGGAACAATGTGACAAGTATTGGTAAGTATGTTACTCTATGTTATATGTACTGTATGTCTATGTATGTATTGTATGAATGTATTGTATGTATGTAGTATATATGTGGTATGTATGTAGCATGTAGTATGTATGTAGTATGTATGTAGCATGCAGTATGTATGTAGCATGCAGTATGTATGTAGCATGCATGTAGTATATATGTAGTATGTCTGTAGCATGCATGTAGTATATATGTAGTATGTATGTAGCATGTATGTAGTATGTATGTGGTATGTATGTAGCATGTAGTATGTATGTAGCATGCATGTAGTATATATGTAGTATGTATGTAGCATGTAGTATGTATGTAGTATGTATGTGGTATGTATGTAGCATGTAGTATGTATGTAGCATGCATGTAGTATGTATGTAGCATGCATGTAGTATGTATGTAGTATGTATGTAGCATGCATGTAGTATGTATGTAGCATGTATGTAGCATGTAGTATGTATGTAGTATGCATGTAGTATGTATGTATGTAGCATGTAGTATGTATGTAGTATGTATGTAGCATGCATGTAGTATGTATGTAGCATGCATGTAGTATGTATGTAGCATGCATGTAGTATGTATGTAGCATGTATGTAGTATGTATGTAGTATATATGTAGTATGTATGTAGCATGTAGTATGTATGTAGCATGCATGTAGTATGTATGTAGTATTTTTTTTTTTTTTTTAACATTTAACACATTAGCCGGATGATGGGACTACTACTGTCCCATCATTGGCTAATGTGTCAATCACTGTCATGGTAGCAGGCATCGCCCGATGGGACTTGTAGTCCCATCGGACGATGCTTGCACAGACCCCCGGACATCAGCACAGCCCCCCGGCAGGCCGGCACAGCCCCCCGGCAGGCCGGTACAGACCCCCACAGGGTGCACAGACCACCGGCAGGCCGGCACAGCCCCCCGGCAGGCCGGTACAGACCCCCACAGGGTGCACAGACCACCGGCAGGCCGGCACAGCCCCCCGGCAGGCCGGTACAGACCCCCACAGGGTGCACAGACCACCGGCAGGCCGGCACAGCCCCCCGGCAGGCCGGTACAGACCCCGGGCAGTCCACACAGCCCCCCGGGCAGTCCACACAGCCCCCCGGCAGGCCGGCACAGCCCCCCGGCAGGCCGGCACAGCCCCCCGGCAGGCCCGAAATGACGGCGCATCATGATGCGCACACACCGCGCATCATGATGACGTCAGGCCGTCAATCAACTTTGAACTTCCGATTCCGATGCCGAATTCCGATATTGAAAAAATATCGGAAGTCGGTATCGGAATTCCGATACAGCAAGTATCGGCCGATACCCGATACTTGCGGTATCGGAATGCTCAACACTAGTGACGACAGCTGTCACAGACAGCTGAGAGGCACATGAAGAGGTGTGGGGACCCATGCCGTTGGTCCCTTCACCAGGATCGCTGTGATCGGTCAGTCAATCTGACTGACCAATCACAGCATGACCACGCAGGAGATGCTGAAATATCAGCACTTCCTGCCTGTTCAGTGCAGGAGTTCAGCGCTGCCAGTGGATGAGCTTCTGCTCTAACAGCCAGGAGTGGTGTCTGACTGTTAACCCCCTAATTGCTGCGATCGAGCAGCGTTCAGGAATGAGGCAGAGGAACGGAAGCTCCCTCTGCCTTCTGATCGGCGTTGTCGCAGGACCCGATCTCTGCCATAATGACCCAGGGTCATCATGACAACCCCTGGGTCAACCAGCTGCGGACAGCCACTGAGACCATGCTCACAGCATCGTGTCAGAAGCTTTCAATATAGGCATAATGCACTGCAATGCTGATGCATTGCAATGCAGTACACCTGCAACCAAAATGAAAAAAGTGAATGTCCCATAAAGGGACTAAAGTAAAAAAGGAAAAAAAAATTAAAAAATATATGCAAAAAAATAAAAAATAATAAAATTTAAAAAATCCACTAATAAATATTTATTTTTTTTAAATAAAAATGTGTAAACAAAAAAGTACACGTTTGGTTTCACCGCGTCCATAAACATCCGATCTATAAAAGTGTCATACTAGTTAACCCCTTCAGTGAATGTCGTAAAAAAAAAAAAGTAGCAAATTATACTTTTTTCAAGCGGTATCATCATACTGCTTGCGAAAAGTGGAATAAAACGCTATAAAAAATGAATGGTAATAAAAATAGTATCACTGAAAGCGCCATCTTGTCGTGCAAAAAAAACAAGCCACCATACAGCGGCATCAGTGGAAAAATACAAAAAAAACGCCAAAACATAAAAAAAACTATGTAAATGAAGTATCGAAGTAATCATAGTAACCCAAAGAATAAAGCTACCTTACTGAATTGCTGGTCTTTGTTTATTCTGCCTCCACAAAAACCAGAATAGAAAGCAATCAAAAAATGTCATGTGCCCGAAACTGGTACCAGTAAAAACGTCAGCTCATCCCGCAAAAAATAAGCCTGCACATGACTCTGTGGGTCAAAATATGGAAAAATTATAGCTCTTAAAATATGGCAATGCAAAAAACTTCTTACAAAAAGAAAAAGCATCTTTTAGTGTGTGACAGAAGCTAAACAAAAAAAATATAATTCTGCTATCTCTGTACCGATCCGAAGAATAAAGTCGTCTTATCACTTATACTGCACAAGGAACGGCATAAAAAATAAAACCAATTCTTCACTTTTTGTGGATTTGATCATTCTGCCTCCCAAATATCGCAGTAAAGCGATCACAGTGGTTTACCCCCACATATGGGGTATCGGCGTACTCAGAACAGATTGCACAACAACTTTTGGGGTCTAATTTCTCCTGCTACCCTTGGGAAAATAAAAATTTGGGAGCAAAAATATAATTTTTGTGGAAAAAATATGATTTTTAATTTTCACGACTCTACGTTATAAACTTCTGTGAAGCACTTGGGGGTTCAAAGTGCTCACCACACATCTAGATAACGTCCTCGGAGGGGGGGTCTAGTTTCCAAAATGGTGTCACTTGTGGGGGCTTTTCACTGTTTAGGCACATCAGGGGCTCTACAAAAACAACATGGTGTCCAATCTCAATTCCAGCCAGTTTTGCATTGAGAAAGTCAAACAGCGCTCCTTCCCTTCCGAGCTCTGCCATGCACCCAAACAGTGGTTCCTTCCCACATATGGGGTATCAGCGTACTCATGACAAATTACACAACAACTTTTGGGGTCCAATTTTTCCTTTTACCCTTGAGAAAATAAAAAATTTGGGGCCAAAAGATCATTTTTGCGGAAAAAATATGATTTTTTCATTTTCACGGCTCTACATTATTAACTTCTGTGAAGCACTTGGTGGTTCAAAGTTCTCACGACACAAGTAAATAAGTTCCTTGGGGGTCTAGTTTCCAAAATGGGGTCACTTATGGGGGGTTTTCACTGTTTAAGTACATCAGGGGCTCTCCAAATGCGACATGGTTTCGCTCTCCATTCCATCCAATTTTACGTTCAAAACCTCAAACGGCGCTCCTTCCCTTCCGAGCCCTGCCGTGCCCCTAAAGAGTGGTCTTCCTCTACACATGGCATATCGGTGTACTCAAGAGAAATTCCACACCAAATATTGTGGTTCGTCTTTTCCTGTTACCCTTGACAAAAAAAATTGTGTCCGAAGTAAAATTTTTGTGAAAAAAAGTTAAATGTTCATTTTTTCCTTCCACATTGGTTCAATTCTTGCGAAGCACCTGAAGGGTTAATAAAATTTTTGAATGTGCTTTTGAGCACCTTGAGGGGTGTACTTTTTAAAATGGTGTCACTTTTGGGTATTTTCTCTTATATTGACGACTCAAAGTGACTTTAAATGTGAGGTGGTCCCTTAAAAAAAAGGCTTTGTAAATTTTGTTGAAAAAATGAAAAATCGCTGGTCAAATTTTAACCATTATAACTTCCTCACTAAAAAAAATTTTGTTTCCAAAATTGTGCTGATGTAGACAAATGTAAAATGTTATTTATGAAGTATTTTGTGTTATATATGTAGGTAACAGCAGGTTCGCAGGATGCAGTGACGAGACGCGAGACTGGTTGAACTTTGGAAAGCAAACTTTTATAAATTGAAGCCGCCAGGGCTAGACTAAGCAACCAAAAAGGGATAACAAAGTTGTCCTCAGTACAACCAAACACTATTTGAAAAGAACACGACTAACCCGACCAAGGCCGGTGACTATGGGGCCGCGGTATGGCCGTCTACGGGTCCTTTTACTTTATAATGTCACTTATCCATCCTGGTGTCCCTCGGCGTCTCTGTTGGAGCTGCGTTGCGGAAGAAGCTGCTTTGGCGTCTTTGGTGAGGCTGCTTTGGCGACGCAGCAGCTGGGCCCAGCCGCTGAAGATTTGGAGTAGTCTTCAGGGACCCCAGCGCCCTGGAGGAGTTGGTGCACAACAGGCCCTGATGGAGTCTTGCGATGAAATAACCCCCTGTAGTAACAGCGGGGTTGTGCTTGTTAGAGAGTTCAATGGGACTCTTGTACTCAAGCAGGGTTGTGTCGCAGTCTTTAAGAGTGGCGGTTTACTGGCCACGCGCACAGCCTGAGGCTGTGTGCAGAGTGTCTCTGTCGACGAGGAACAGGCCCCAACTGCCGACTGCATCGGGGTAAAGGCGGCTGTGAGCGGTGATATACCGGCCGCAATCACGGACTGAAGTGACACGGCAGTGTCCGTGGGTGGCAGCAGGCAGGCCGCAACCACGGGATGAAGTGGGACGGCAGTGGCCGGGAGGGGCAGCGGACAGGCCGTGGCGGGTTCGGGCTCAGCGGTAACGGCAGAAGATGACCGGGGGCAGATCATGACCCAGGATTAGGGTGAAGAGGCAGTCCCTGTCGGTAAGCTCGACGCCTCTCTCCTGAGGGCCACTGTGTATCTACCCTCTGCTGCTGGTCTCCTCTCTGAACTGTCTGTGTCCTCCTCGCTTGCTCACGCTCCCTTCGCCTCCTGCTCTGTGTCTCATGTATCACCAACTGACTCCCCTGCGCGCTCCCTGTCCCTTTTATACTCGCCCCTTCCCTTGCTGTCCTGTCACTCTCAGCAGTCCACTTTCCTCCTCGGCTCCCCGGGTACTGTTTCCTTAGGAACTCAGATGGCGGTCCCCTTGGTTCTGGCCAGGACACTCTGCGGGGATCCTCCTCCCTACACTCCCCCATCCTGTAAGCTCGCCAGTCCTCGGGCGAGGGCCTCAGTATGCTTGAGTTGATCTGCGGAGGTGTCAGTTTTTGTTGCCATATGAACTGGTCCTGTTCGTATCACTCGGGGGGGGTTGCCAGCTGTGACCGCTCGGAGCGCCTTAGTTCGACTAGGATGGAGTCTTCTGGGGTGGTGGTCTGTGGTGGGCTAGCTGGTTCAGGCAGGCTAATTGTGTCAGTTCGTTTATCATTGAGTAAAGAGCCCCTGGTTATTGTGGGGAAGTCTTCTTCGTTGTCCGGGTCCCAGAACAGGGCAATGGTTCAGAGACCTGAGAAGCAGGTTCAGGTTGTTTCGGGTCGGTGGAAATACAGGGGCGTAGCATATTACGATGCACAATGCGGGCAGGCAACGTTTCATCTTTCTCGGGTCGTATTTCGTACACAGGTCCTTCAGGGTTTATACCGCGTAGGACCCGATAGGGACTCTCATCCCAGCATGGCTCTAATTTGTTCTGGGGACATTGGTCTAGTACGAGTACTCAGTCTCCACTTTCGAGGTCCGGAGGTAGAGATGGACTCTTTCCTGGGTGTTCTAAGTCTTGAAGTTTGGCATGTGTCATTCGATGAAGGGTTTGCAGCCTGTGCCAGTGATTTTAGACCCATGATGATACCCCAGTCCAAGGCTGAGGTTCCTCTGGGTCCAACTCTACCTCCGTAATTCCTTTGCCCTTGCTTCCGAACAACAGGGACTAGGGGGTATAGCCAGTAACTCGATGTACTCAGCTGTTATAGACCCATACTAGCTCAGGGACATATTCGGGCCAATGGGTCTTCTTGTCACTCTCCAGAGTATGCAACATTTGGATTAATGTCCGATTAAATAATTTGCAGGCCCAGTTTCCCTGCGGGTGGTATGGCGTGGTCCAGGATTTGTCAATACCGTAGAGCCGGTGTAGTTCCTCCATTATTTTGCCCAAAAACATGCTCCTTGATCAGAATGTATCCGCTGAGGGCAGCCGTAAACTTGTATAAAGTTTCTACAAATTGCGGAGGCGGCCGACTCCGCGGTCTGGGCTCGAGTGGGGGTGACCACAGCGAACTTAGTCAAATGGTCTACCATGACGAGGCAGTGTTCATAGCCCTGAAATGCGGGACCAATGGTCAGGTAATCCACTGTCAGAAGCTCGAGGGGCACTGAGGTCACTATTGTTTGTACTGAGGCTCGCTGTGCGGGCGGTTTAGCTAATTCGCATAGGCGACAGGTCTGGCAAGTCTCGTCCACAACAGCATGCAAGCGTGGATGGTAAATTTTCTGTTGTAACCATTGCAAGGTCTTTTGAGCTCCGAAATGAGCCCCTTTTTTGTGGGCTTCTCGAGCCATTTCGTTAAGTTGGGCTCCGGGCGTAACTACCTGCCAAATCGTCATAGAAGTTGTTCGTGATGTCATTTTACGATATAATAGTCCCTTCCGGATAACCAGTCTTGCCCATTGTCGTAACATCAGCGACATGTTCTGAGTTAAAGTCTGTCTTTGGGAGTCAGTGGGCAGTTTGCCAGTGGTTACCCATTTTCCGGAGAAGCCCAATTTCTTCGTCTTCTTGCTGCTGTTGGATCCACTTATCCCGGGATTGTTCCATCATGCCCCTTAGGGTCTTTGTGGGAGGTACCTCCTGGGTGGCAGCTGTAAGCACGGCAGTGGTGAGGGCGAACGGTGTCTCTTCCCCTTCTAGTTCATAGTCTCGACTCTTCCCTGGGGTTGTATGTCGAATCCTGGAGAGAGCGTCAGCGTGTACATTCTCAGCCCCTCTTTTATAGATAATTTTATAGTTGAATTTCGCCATTTGGGCCTCCCGTCATTGTTCCAGTTTGGCATTTTCCAAATGGGCCAGCGGGTTATTGTCGGTCCGCACCACTACTTCGGAGCCCACCAGGTACTCTGCGAACCGCTCCGTCATGGCCCACACTACTGCGAGGAGCTCGAGCTTAAATTAGCTGTAATTGTCAGGGTTGCACTCGGAATCATGGAGTGAGCGGCTTCCATACGCGATCACTCTCTCCCAGCCGTCTAGAACTTGTGACAACACAGCCTCAGCCCGTGAAGACTCCCGTCAGTGTGCAGGATGAACGGTTGCGAGAAATCTGCATAAGCTAACACCGGAGCATCCGAGAGCGCAGCCTTAGGGTCTTGGAAGGCCTCTTCTTGAGGTTGCAGCCACTAGATTTTTCGTCCATTTGCCCCAGCGGGAGCCACCTTCAGCAGGTCGTGTAGGGCTCGAGCCCGGCATGCAAAATTCTTTACGAAACAACTGTAGTATCCGGCCAACCCCAGGAAGGCCCGCACATCTTTTATCGTCTCGGGGGTAGGCCATCCCTGAATGATAGCAACCTTTTCCTGGGATGGTCTTACGCCCTCCGCCGAGACGACATGACCCAGATATTCGATCTGGGTGCGAAATAGGTGGCATTTTTGGGGTTTTACCTTCAACCCGTACTTTTGCAGCCGGCCGAGTACCTGCCCCAACCGCTTCAGATGGTCCTCAAGCATGGCAGCATAAATGATGATATCATCCAGGTATTTCAACGTGGCCTGAAAACTAAGATCTCCCAAACACCGCTCCATCAACCGCTGAAAGGTCCCCGGGGCGCTGGCCAGTCCAAACGGCATTCGATTGAACTCAAATAGTCTCATAGGAAGTATGAACGCCATCTTGGCCCTGTCTTCTTCTGACATGGGCACCTGCCAGTACCCACTGGCCAGGTCCAAAATAGAAAAGTACGTCGCCTTCCCAAGGCGGACAAGGATTCTTCTATTCGGGGCAGTGGGTACGAGTCTTTGATGATGCAAGCATTCAGCTTTCGATAGTCCACGCAGAATCATAAGGTGCCATCCTTTTTGCGGACCAACACAATGGGAGCCGCCCAGGGGCTTTGGCTTTCTCGAATCACTCCCTTTTGTAGCATTTTGGCCAGCAAAGTTTTCACCTCTTGGTAGAGTTGTGGAGGTATCTGTCGATATCCGTTCACGGATGGGGGCTGCTGCTACAGTGAGAATTCCATGGGTGATGGCGGTGGTACATCCAAAATCTTCCTCATGACTAGCAAATACCTTGTGGTACTGTCCGAGCAGTGTTTTTATCTGAGAGAGCTGGGCTGCAGTTAGTCCTGAAAGCTCGGCCCACATTTGTTCCAGGTTGTTTCGACCCTTTTCCTGAGTTGAAATTTCAGTAGCCTGTAGAGTCCGGATAGTTACTGCCCAAGGGTCCTCCGACTGTATTCTCAATTGAACCGCAGGTGCAGGTAGCACTTCTTCAAATGGCCTTACTAGCTTGGCCAGTTCTGTCCGGGGCTTCAGGACGATGTCTTGGTCTTCAAGGTTGAGGCAGCACACCAGTACAGTCCCCTTCTGCACTGTGGTCAGGGAGCAAGCCACCAGTATGCCAGAGGGTAAGCGCTCCGAGTAGCATGGCTCCACCTGCATCTCCACGCCTTCCAATGGTATCAGGGCTCAGATGGGCAGGGCCACCACTGTCTCTCCAGGGGGCAGTACAAGCAGGGGAGCCACAGGCGCGATGACTTTGCCCAGGGCCTTGCCCTCCTGGCAGTCCTGGAGGACTCGTGCTTCCCGCACCAACTGCTGGAATACCTGTCCTTGGGCCATGCGGGAACCCCACTGTTTCAAGGTCTCATGTGTGGGATCATTAAGGAGTAGGTTGCCAAACTTCCACAGTATGTTCATGCCCAGAATGACTGGGTGCTGTTTATCAGTTTATCCGTGGGTCAGAACCACTCATCTGCGGCCGAGGAATTTACCGCACAGTGTCACCTGTACCTACACCACCCCGGCAACAGGGACCGGTAGTTGATTGGCGGCTATCAGTCTGATCATGGGTCCCTACTGGAGTCTCGCTGCTTCGGGAAAATTTTGCCGGAAATAAGTTGCAGGCATTGTTGTCACTTGTGACCCTGTGTCCACTAGGCACCGGACTGCCCGGCCTTCTACTTCTGCCCATACCACCGGACATTTTGCGACCAAATCTTCGGGACTTCCATTCGTGGTTTCTGGCTCCGAGCGTCATCCCCCCAGCCCAGAGCCCTCTAGTTTAATGGCCGCCGGGGTGGGTATCTCCCACACCGCGGACACTCTCGGGCGAAGTGGCCCGGCTCCCCGCACTCATAGCACCGGGTCTCCGCAGACCGACCGCCCCGGGGGGAGCGGGGTCCCCAGGGACCAGGGTTGAAACTAGGCCGTCCAGTCCCGGACTCAGTCCTTTTCACTTCAGCCAACTCACCCTGGATGTTCTTCAACTCCTGTTTCATTTCCTCTACCCATTGAGGCTCCGCAACTGCGTTCAGGGTAGCCTCCACACTCCGGACCTTCCCCACGGGGACCGCCATTCCCTGCTCCTGCTCTTGAGCGCGTGCTTGACTTCCAACCCCGGAAAAGTCTATACGTGGATTCATTCTAATCTGTTCCCGTAATGCCTGCTTTATTAACGGTTCCCGCAGTCCAGTCACCAACAGGTCGCGTAGTGTAATGTCAACAGGTCCTACCCCTACACCGTCCTTTCTTTCGATGGTCGTGTGTATCTCTTGGAGGACATTCATATACTGGGTGATGGTCTCCCCCTCCCCCTGCATTCGACTGAACAACCGGGTTCTTAACTCTCCCACGTTGGTTGGGTCCCAATGGGTCTGTTCTAAAATCTGTAAAACCTTATCAAAGGTGTGGCGGTGTCCTGAGGGCCACAACATCACTGAATTCCGAGCCTCCCCGTCTAATGCCATGAGAGCTACTTCTGCTTCCAGGTCAGGAGTCATCAGGTGCATTCGAAAGAGCCCCCGCATCCGCTATGTCCAGCTCCATAGCATGGTATTGGAGTCAGAAAATCTAGGCAGGTTGCTCAGCATAGCCACCAACGAAATACTGGAATGAGGGCCCTCATCAACTGTTGAGTTCACGGCCCTGCCCTGGTCTGGGGCATCGTTGTCCGCGCTCGGAGATTGCATCCTGCCGACTACGCCAAGTGTAGGTAACAGCAGGTTCGCAGGATGCAGTGACGAGATGCGAGACTGGTAGAACTTTGGAAAGCAAACTTTTATAAATTGAAGCCGCTAGGGCTATACTAAGCAACTAGAGATGAGAGACTTTGCCTTCTTTCGGGTCGAGTCGGGTTTCATGAAACCCGACTTTCGCAAAAGTCGGGTCAACCGAAATCAGCCAACTATAGGGAAAAGTCGGAGGCTGACTGAAACACGAAACCCAATGCAAGTCAATGGGGAAGCAAAGTTGGCAGGGAGTGGAGGACAGTAAACACACCTACAGTGCCCATTTCAATGCCAAAACATTAATTCTTATAGCTGAAGCTTGTCAACCTTAATTTACATCCTAATAATAGTTACGCATTGAAAACTGGGGGTTATTTGCCTAAAGTTGTGGGGGGGGGTTGGGCTGGCTCCAGGTTTTCGTGTGCCCTGGGCCAAAGCGTGTCAGTGCGCGCCTTTAACACATACCACAACTCATGATGCTCCAATACGCCACAGAAATATAGGTATAGTACAATGACACATACTTCACTGCTTACATGACATGACTGATCTATTTTAAATTGCACAATAGCTCAAAAACAGGACAGTATATTACTCCATACAGTGTTATGACCACCACATTGTGCGCCATACAGAATAATGAGCCCCATATATTTCTCCATACCAAATAATTAGTCACATATAATGTTCCACACAGTATCTGTTGAGCTCCACATAATGCTCCATATATAATGGGCCCCATTTGTAATGCTTCAGTGTATAATGTGCCCCTTAGATGCTGCTCCAGTGTCTGATCTGCCCCATTTACATTGCTCCAGTACATGATGGGCCTCATGGATTCATGGATGATGCTCCGGTGTCTGATGGGCTCTAATAATGCTCCATATATAATGGGCCCCATTTGTAATGCTCCAGTGTATAATTTACCCCTTAGATGCTGCTCCAGTGTCTGATCTGCCCCATTTACATTGCTCCAGTACATGATGGGCCTCATGGATGATGCTTCAGTGTAAGATGGGCTCTAATAATGCTCCATATATAATGGGCCCCATTTGTAATGCTCCAGTGTATAATGTGCCCCTTAGATGCTGCTCCAGTGTGTGATCTGCCCCATTTACATTGCTCCAGTACATCATGGGCCTCGTGGATTCATGGATGATGCTCCAGTGTCTGATGGGCTCCAATAATGCTCCATATATAATGGGTCCCATTTGTAATGCTTCAGTGTATAATGTGCCCCTTAGATGCTGCTCCAGTGTGTGATCTGCCCCATTTACATTGCTCCAGTACATGATAGGCCTCATGGATCATGCTCCAGTGTATGATGGGCTCTAATAATGCTCCATATATAATGGGTCCCATTTGTTATGCTCCATTGTATAATGTGCCCCTTAGATGCTGCTCCAGTGTGTGATCTGCCCCATTTACATTGCTCCAGTACATGATGGGCCCTATTTTTAATTAACCCAGGTATGGTATGTGAAAAGAGCTCCATGGAGTAATCTGAGGTGTGTGCTTCCACATCCTTCACTTTTGTTGTGGGTGAAGGACACAAGGAAAGGGGTTGCTCCTGACCTGAAGCCTGCAGTTATGACTCGGTGCTTGCATTTTTTACAACTTCAGAATAGGAGGCGATAGAGCTGGAGGCTGTTTCAGCAATGTAAGCCACAAACAGTTCCTGATACTCCGGCTTTAAAAGCAGTCTACCTGATAAATGGCAAATGAGCTTTAATGGGGATAAATGTAAGGTCATGCACTTGGTAGAACGAACAAGATGTATAATTATGTGCTTAATTGTAAAACACTGAGCAAAACTGTCACTGAAAAAGACCTGGGTGTATGGGTGGACGACAAACTCACATTTAGTGGCCAGTGTCAGGCAGCTGCTGCAAAGGCAAATAAAATAATGGGATGCATTAAAAGAGGCATAGATGCTCATGAGAAGAACATAATTTTACCTCTATATAAGTCACTAGTGCGACCACACTTAGAATACTGTGTACAGTTCTGGTCTCCGGTGTAAAAAAAAAAAAAGACATAGCTGAACTGGAGCGGGTGCAGAGAAGAGCGACCAAGGTTATTAGGGAACTAGGGGGTTTGCAATACCAAGACAGGTTACTACACTTAGGGTTATTTAGTTTGGAAAATCGAAGGCTTAGGGGTGATCTTATTACAATGTATAAATATATGCGGGGACAATACAAAGACCTTTCTAATGATCTTTTTACTCTTAGACCTGTAACGGGGACAAGGGGGCATCCTCTACGTCTGGAGGAAAGAAGGTTTAAGCATACTCACAGGCGCGGATTCTTTACTGTAAGAGCAGTGAGACTATGGAACTCTCTGCCATATGATGTTGTAATGAGTGATTCCCTACTAAAATTTAAGAAGGGACTGGATGCCTTTCTTGAAAAGTATAATATTACAGGTTATATACACTAATTTCCTTGATATTGCGTTGATCCAGGGAGGTAGTCTGATTGCCGTATGTGGAGTCGGGAAGGAATTTTTTTCCCCAATGTGAAGCTTACTGTTTGCGACATGGGTTTTTTTTTGCCTTCCTCTGGATCAACATGTAAGGGTAAGTTAGGATAGGATATGGGTTGAACTAGATGGATTTAAAGTCTTCCTTCAACCTTAATAACTATGTTGCTATGTTACTATGTTTCCTACTCCCAGAAAAGGGAGCCTTACAGGCCTTCCAGAGCTACACCATGACGCTGGCTCAACACCTCCTGCCTTAGCTGCTATTGTGTTTTTGGCACTACCAGCAGATGCACCACCACCACCATCAGTACCTGGTGGCCCTCCACGCCCACATCCACGTCCTCTTCCACCATACTTCCTCATGTTTTTGAAAATGGGCTCAAAATACCAGCAGATATATGGTACTGTATCAGAATCGTACAGCTCTATACAGTCTATGGATAACAGTAAATCTCCGTATATATTTCATGAGGCATACACAGACGCTCGCTCAGTATGGATTAGTTTTTTCTAATATCTAATCTGTGTCTCCTCCCATTCAGTTTCAAGCAATGGGATGAAACTGAATGGGAGGAGACACAGATTAGATATTAGAAAAAACTTTTTGACAGAGTGATCAATGAGTGGAACAGGCTGCCACGAGAAGTGGTGAGTCCTCCTTCAATGGAAGTCTTCAAACAGAGGCTGGACAGACATCTGACTGGGATGATTTAGCTAATCCTGCTTTGAGCAGAGGGTTGGACCAGATGGGCCAGGAGGTCCCTTCCAACTCTACGATTCTATGATTCCATGATTACCCAATACAATAACAAGTTAAAAAAGGGTACAGTATCACCAGATAAAAGGTATATATAGTATAGTGTAAACATTCTGATTCTCCATATACATTTCAGGAGGCAGACACAAACGCTCCTCAGGCCCATTATGGATTACACAAGAATATGAAAAGCTGTAAATGGGTTATGTAACACAAGCGTACAGCTGTATACAGTGTTGGGGTAATCTTAAAGTTCCAAATATATTGCCAGAGGAACAGACAGACGTTTACAGGCTCATTATGGATTACACCAGAATCTAAATAGCTAAAAAGATTACTGTATCAGAAGCGTTCTGCTGTATACAGTTTTTGCCAAATTGAAAATATCGGTATATATTTCCGTAGTCACCCTTAGACGCTCACTCAGTTTGGTTTTGACCATAATAAAAAATGTTGTAAAAAAGTTCCTGGATAACAAGATAGCAAGTATATATTTTTTAGGGGACAATTGAAATCTCCATATAAATAGTCCCGTAGTCACTCTCAGATGCTTACACAGCATGGATTGGACCATAATGCTAAATGTCGAACACAGGTACTGTATAACAAGATACATGCTGTATCGAGTATAGTGTAAAAATTTGTTTCCCCGATTCACCGTATACATAGAAGGCGGAACCCACACACGCTCACTCACTATGGATGATGTAGGGAAGGTGGAATGACAGGCAAACCAGACTGTAGTGATAAGCAGAAGTGTAGCGCAGTGTAGGTGTGAAACCGCTAAGATAAAGAGAAAGGGTGCATTGTTTTAGCTTGCCCACTGGAGGGCAGTGGAGAGTGTAGGACTGGGACTGAAAAACTGCCATTGGTCAGAGAAACTGTTAGGTGATGGTGGGCAGAGTTACCAGAACTAGAAGTATAAAAGGCTGAGGGAATGTTTTGGAAGAGTCAGCCAGCAAAGGGAGCACAGTAAAGAGGAAGTTCTGCTGAGGAAATAGAGACAGTGGAAAGGCTCCAGAGAGGCCTGACAGTTGAGTTGGTCACGGGGGGTGGGCCAGAGGGTGGTAGCCGCAGACGCAGATGGCCTGAGGCTATTAAAAGGACGGTGTGCTCAGACTGGTGCAGCGCTGTGGTGGTTGGGCCTAGGCCAGCCACAGTGGAAGAGCCACAGAGGACGCCACGATTATAGTTACAAAGGAAGTGAAGGTACCGGGGCCTGTGTACAGAGAAATGTAAACGGCTGTGGTGAATTGCTGTTGTCGACAGAAGGATGGGCACTAAAAACGGACCTGTTCAATACAAACTCTGTCTCAGTGTCGTGTTTGTCTGCGGCAAGAAGAGGTCCCCCCCCCCACTGTTGGTTATCCTACAGATGATACCTTAATACACATTTTTGAAACAAGGTACTGTATCAGCCCATACCAGGTGTGTCCAATCTAGGGTTCAATTTCCGTCTATACTTCCGGAGTCAAACACAGACACTCATAGGCTCACTCTGTATTACACCAGAATTTAAAAAGTAGAAAAAGGGAAAGGTATTCATAGCGTACATCAGTATACAGTGTTGTGGTACTTTTAAATGTTCGTATGTATTTCAATCTCAGTAAGCCAGTCAAGAATCCCCGCTACTGGAAACTACATGGATACAAGTATAGACGCAGTAACACAAGCGTACAGCTGTATACAGTGTTGGCAGAAATTTTGGAATTACTCATTGCGGGAAAACCTCCTGGTATATGTTGCAGAGGCGATGCAGACCCTCAATTATTGTGTGTGGAGAAAGCGAAAAAGGTTCTTTGTGAAGAAAGGATTGCTTTATCGCAGTAGCGTGGATCACATCACCGTTACTCGTCTCCATCAAATTGTGATCACAGGGAGAGATGTGCCCATGGTCCTCACTGCCTATCATGATGTGTCTGGTCATTTTGGAGTGCAAAAGACAGAAGCCACAGGCCATAGGCGATTCTATTGGATTGGCATGAGAGGAGATATTGAAAAATGGTGTCAGGAATGTCACACGTCTGTGACTATCACAACTGTGAAAGGTGATCATAAACCACCACTCCATCCACTTGCAAGTTGACGTCCATTTCAAATGGTAGCCATTGATCATCTGAAGGTAGAGGCCAGCAGGACAGGCCATACCTACATCTTAACGATCATTGATCAAAACACCAAATTTCTAGTGGCCATCCCTGTGAAGGATTTAACTGCCCAAACTACACAGCGGTGGAGCAGGGAGAGGTAAGTATTGCAACTTTCAAGTGCTGTGGCCATGACAAAGCAGAGGGGGCACAATCGTGGTCGACGGTACTGGCACAGGGCCCCTGATAGTATGCTGGTCTGTCTGAAGGCGAGTGGGCCCTCCCACCATCTGAGACACTGTATTGTACTATGAGGGGCCCTGTGCCATTGCCGTTGGCCATCAGTGGGCCCATCCAACTGTTCAGAGCAATGGCACTTGCCCGGGTGCCCCAGGTCTTGACCCCAGTCGTTGGGGGAGGGGTGGGCAGCCCAGTTATAGAGGTTCAAAAATTGGCATATGTAGATGTGTTGGCTGGACATTCAGCTGCTGCAAAGGGCGTAATTGGGCAAGTCCAAGGAAGAGAAGGAAAAAACCAAGGCACTTTTCTGGTAACCTACGTGTCATCAGGGGAAGGTGGGACAAAATCCTTTGAAACCAATGCATGGTTTATTTTAATGAAGGTTAGATCATCAACATTTTGGGTCAACAGACGGGTCCTTTTTTCTGTCAGGATTAATCCAGCAGCACTGAAGACTCTTTCGGATAACACACTAGCAGCACGACAAGCGAGCTCCTGTAAGGCATATTGTGCCAATTCAGGCCAGGCATCCAGTTTAGAGGCCCAATAGTCAAAGGGGAATGACCTGTGAGGGAGAACACCGATATGAGAGGAAAAGTAGTTTATAACCATAGTTGACAACTGCTGCCTCCTGTCACTTTTAATCGATGCTGTATTAGCAGTCGTGTGAGCGGTACTTGAGAAATCATTCCACAACATGGTCATTAAACCCCTGTCTTCAACGCCACTTCTGCTGTGTGCACCACGAACACCTCTACCATTGTGCCCACTACGGCTCGTGGGAGAACCAGCACTGCTGCTGTGTGCTGGGAAAGCCTCAAACAAACGGTTTACCAGAGTTGTTTGTATGCCAATATTATCTCTAGGTTCGCCTGTGGCATGATGTTGTGTAATTTGCCTTTGTAGCGTGGATCGAGGATGGTCGTCATCCCTCATCATTTTGGCAATGCGGGGGTCCCTTTTTAGGATCCGCAAGGCATAATCGCACATGTGGGCCAATGTTCCAGGTGTCAATGATGCATTGCCGTGGTGGGTGGAGGAGCAGTTTCTGGCAAATACACATCCCTACAGTCTCTGACCTTGGAACGCCAACATTTTCTCTTGCCCCCTGAGAAACATCCTAATGCCCAAAATAATCATCCCCCTCATCTAGAGTTGAGCGAAACGGGTCGAAAAATTTCAAAAGTTGCCGACTTTTGGCAAAGTCGGGTTTCATGAAACGAAACCCGACCCTAGGATGAGATCGGCCACGAGGTCGGCGACTTACGCGCCAAAGTCGCGTTTCAAAAGTTTGTTTTGCGCTCTTTTTCAGCCAATCAGGATCCACGGACACTGTGGGCAACGTGATGACATAGGCACGGGTCACCACCATCTTTCAGAAGGGCATGCAAGTGATTGGCTTGCTTTGGTGGGCGTCACAGGGGGTATAAAAGGGCGTGCACGCCGACCGCCATCTTACTTCTGCCGATCTCAGTATAGGGAGAGGTTGCTGCTGATTCTGTAGGGAGAGCGTTAGGCAGGGAAGAAGACAAAAAAACTGCTTCTGCTGCTAGCGATTTGGCCTGCACAACACACCAGTCGCTGTGTGTGCAGTGCAAGGGGAGGCTATATAGTGGTGTATCAGTGGTGTTGGTTGTTGGGCTGCCTTCTAAGGCTTCCTGACATTCCTGCATTGCTGTTTACCCACTGCTCCGCAAACTGCTTTTTTAAAAGCAATCCCAATTTTTTTTTTTTGTCCTGCTGAGAAGAAAAAAAAACTGCTTCTGCTGCTAGCGATTTGGCCTGTACAACACACCAGTCACTGTGTGTGCAGTGCAAGGGGAGGCTATACAGAGGTGTATCAGTGGTGTTGGTTGTTGGGCTTCCTTCTAAGGCTTCCTGACATTCCTGCATTGCTGTTTACCACTGCTCCGCAAACTGCTTTTTTAAAAGCAATCCCAATTTTTTTTTTTTGTCCTGCTGAGAAGAAAAAAAACTGCTTCTGCTGCTAGCGATTTGGCCTGCACAACACACCAGTCACTGTGTGTGCAGTGCAAGGGGAGGCTATATTGTGGTGTATCAGTGGTGTTGGTTGTTGGGCTGCCTTTTAAGGCTTCCTGACAGGCTGGCATTGCTGTTTACCCACTGCTCTGCAAACTGCTTTTTTAAAAGCAATCCAATCTCCCTTATCCTCTAGTCACTTTTGTCACAGCTGTGCCATCGAGCCTGTGACATAGCGCTTAGATATCAGTGGGCCTCACACAATCCAAAAGTGTCCAGTGTCCACAAGTGTCTGCAGAAATTCAAAATCTCCCTTATCCTCTAGTCACTTTGGTCACAGCTGTGTCATCGAGCCTGTCACATATCGCTCAGATATTCATTGGGCCTCACACAATCCAAAAGTGTCCAGTGTCCACAAGTGTGTGCAGAAATTCAAAATCTCCCTTATCCTCTCGTCACTTTTGTCACAGCTGTGCCATCGAGCCTGTGACATAGCGCTCAGATATCAGTGGCCCTCACACAATCCAAAAGTGTCCTGTGTCCACAAGTGTCTGCAGAAATTCAAAATCTCCCTTATCCTCTAGTCACTTTGGTCACAGCTGTGTCATCGAGCCTGTCACATAGCGCTCAGCTATTCATTGGGCCTCACACAATCCAAAAGTGTCCAGTGTCCACAAGTGTGTGCAGAAATTCAAAATCTCCCTTATCCTCTCGTCACTTTTATCACAGCTGTGCCATCGAGCCTGTGACATAGCGCTCAGATATCAGTGGGCCTCACACAATCCAAAAGTGTCCAGTGTCCACAAGTGTCTGCAGAAATTCAAAATCTCCCTTATCCTCTCGTCACTTTTGTCACAGCTGTGCCATCGAGCCTGTGACATAGCGCTCAGATATCAGTGGGCCTCACACAATCCAAAAGTGTCCAGTGTCCACAAGTGTCTGCAGAAATTCAAAATCTCCCTTATCCTCTCGTCACTTTTGTCACAGCTGTGCCATCGAGCCTGTCACATAGCGCTCAGATATCAGTGGGCCTCACACAATCCAAAAGTGTCCAGTGTCCACAAGTGTCTGCAGAAATTCAAAATCTCTCTTATCCTCTCGTCACTTTTGTCACAGCTGTGCCATCGAGCCTGTGACATAGCGCTCAGATATCAGTGGCCCTCACACAATCCAAAAGTGTCCAGTGTCCACAAGTGTCTGCAGAAATTCAAAATCTCCCTTATCCTCTCATCACTTTTGTCACAGCTGTGCCATCGAGCCTGTGACATAGCGCTCAGATATCAGTGGGCCTCACACAATCCAAAAGTGTCCAGTGTCCACAAGTGTCTGCAGAAATTCAAAATCTCCCTTATCCTCTAGTCACTTTGGTCACAGCTGTGCCATCGAGCCTGTCACATAGCGCTCAGATATTCATTGGGCCTCACACAATCCAAAAGTGTCCAGTGTCCACAAGTGTGTGCAAAAATTCAAAATCTCCTTTATCCTCTAGTCACTTTGGTCACATCTGTGCCATCGAGCCTGTCACATAGAGCTCAGATATTCATTGGGCCTCACACAATCCAAAAGTGTCCAGTGTCCACAAGTGTCTGCAGAAATTCAAAATCTCCCTTATCCTCTAGTCACTTTGGTCACAGCTGTGCCATCGAGCCTGTGACATAGCGCTCAGATATTCATTGGGCCTCACACAATCCAAAAGTGTCCAGTGTCCACAAGTGTGTGCAAAAATTCAAAATCTCCTTTATCCTCTAGTCACTTTGGTCACATCTGTGCCATCGAGCCTGTCACATAGAGCTCAGATATTCATTGGGCCTCACACAATCCAAAAGTGTCCAGTGTCCACAAGTGTCTGCAGAAATTCAAAATCTCCCTTATCCTCTAGTCACTTTGGTCACAGCTGTGCCATCGAGCCTGTGACATAGCGCTCAGATATTCATTGGGCCTCACACAATCCAAAAGTGTCCAGTGTCCACAAGTGTGTGCAGAAATTCAAAATCTCCCTTATCCTCTCGTCACTTTTGTCACAGCTGTGCCATCGAGCCTGTCACATAGCGCTCAGATATCAGTGGGCCTCACACAATCCAAAAGTGTCCAGTGTCCACAAGTGTCTGCAGAAATTCAAAATCTCCCTTATCCTCTCGTCACTTTTGTCACAGCTGTGCCATCGAGCCTGTGACATAGCGCTCAGATATCAGTGGCCCTCACACAATCCAAAAGTGTCCAGTGTCCACAAGTGTCTGCAGAAATTCAAAATCTCCCTTATCCTCTCATCACTTTTGTCACAGCTGTGCCATCGAGCCTGTCACATAGCGCTCAGATATTCATTGGGCCTCACACAATCCAAAAGTGTCCAGTGTCCACAAGTGTGTGCAGAAATTCAAAATCTCCTTTATCCTCTAGTCACTTTGGTCACAGCTGTGCCATCGAGCCTGTCACATAGCGCTCAGATATTCATTGGGCCTCACACAATCCAAAAGTGTCCAGTGTCCACAAGTGTCTGCAGAAATTCAAAATCTCCCTTATCCTCTAGTCACTTTGGTCACAGCTGTGCCATCGAGCCTGTCACATAGCGCTCAGATATCAGTGGCCCTCACACAATCCAAAAGTGTCCAGTGTCCACAAGTGTCTGCAGAAATTCAAAATCTCCCTTATCCTCAAGTCACTTTGGTCACAGCTGTGCCATCGAGCCTGTCACATAGCGCTCAGATATTCATTGGGCCTCACACAATCCAAAAGTGTCCAGTGTCCACAAGTGTGTGCAGAAATTCAAAATCTCCCTTATCCTCTCGTCACTTTTGTCACAGCTGTGCCATCGAGCCTGTGACATAGCGCTCAGATATCAGTGGGCCTCACACAATCCAAAAGTGTCCAGTGTCCACAAGTGTCTGCAGAAATTCAAAATCTCCCTTATCCTCTCGTCACTTTGGTCACAGCTGTGCCATCGAGCCTGTCACATAGCGCTCAGATATTCATTGGGCCTCACACAATCCAAAAGTGTCCAGTGTCCACAAGTGTGTGCAGAAATTCAAAATCTCACTTATCCTCTCGTCACTTTTGTCACAGCTGTGCCATCGAGCCTGTGACATAGCGCTCAGATATCAGTGGCCCTCACACAATCCAAAAGTGTCCAGTGTCCACAAGAGTCTGCAGAAATTCAAAATCTCCCTTATCCTCTCGTCACTTTTGTCACAGCTGTGCCATCGAGCCTGTCACATAGCGCTCAGATATCAGTGGGCCTCACACAATCCAAAAGTGTCCATTGTCCACAAGTGTCTGCAGAAATTCAAAATCTCCCTTATCCTCTCGTCACTTTTGTCACAGCTGTGCCATCGAGCCTGTGACATAGCGCTCAGATATCAGTGGCCCTCACACAATCCAAAAGTGTCCAGTGTCCACAAGTGTCTGCAGAAATTCAAAATCTCCCTTATCCTCTCGTCACTTTTGTCACAGCTGTGCCATCGAGCCTGTGACATAGCGCTCAGATATCAGTGGGCCTCACACAATCCAAAAGTGTCCAGTGTCCACAAGTGTCTGCAGAAATTCAAAATCTCCCCTGTCCTATAGACACCTTGTACCTTGTTTTACATTACTATATAGTTTGTTGGATTTTGTCTACATTTCTACCAAAAATGAGGAAGGCTGGTGGAAGAGGCCGTGGAATTGGGCGGGGTTGGCAGCTGGTAATGATGGTGTTGGTGGTGGATCTGATGGTAGTGGCAAGAGCAAAATAGGACCGAATGCAGGAGGTGTTGAGCCTGCGTCATCGTCTGGCTTCATAAGGCCTCGAACGCTTAGTTTTCTAGGAGTTGGCAAACCGCTTTTAAAGCCAGAGCATCAGGAAAAAGTTTTGTCTTACATTGCTGACTCAGCCTCCAGCTCTATCGCCTCCTCTTCTTCAGTTGTAAAAAGTAAAAGCACTGAGTCGTCATTGGAGGCTCATGTTCATGAACCACACCTTTCCTTGTGTCCTTCACCCCAACCAAGATTGAAGGATGACGCAGGCCATACTACTGATTACTCCATGGAGCTGTTTTCACATACCATGCCTGGATTATCAAGTGAAATGGTGAATTACCCAGGCCAAGATGAATCTGACATGGAGTGCACTGATGCATAGCCGCTGATGGATGATTCTGCTGGTACATTCACTCAGAGCACTACATTGTCCTCGCAGTGTACAGAGCCAGATTCTGACCCTGATGAGACTCAGGTGCCCCTTCCCGCACACTATACCACCATACACGGTGACACAGAGGAAGGTGCACATGACATAGAAGAGGAGGTGATGGATGACCCAGTTGTTGACCCAGATTGGCATCAATTGGGGGAAGAGGGTGCTGCTTCCAATAGCTCAGATGAGGAGCATCCACAGCAGACATCGACATCGCAACAGCTGTTATCTGGCAGGCCCGGAGCACTCCAAAGACAGGTTCCAAACATCAAAAGAGTTGCTGGACAGCTTGTCCAGAGGGTCAAAAGATCACAGCGTGCTAGGCCGCAAAATGTCTGCCAAAGTATGAAGAGTGCAGTGCTTCACTTTTTTGACCAAAATCCTCATGATCAGGCCAAGGTTATCTGTAAGAAGTGCGCAAAGACCTTTAGCCGAGGGAAAAATCTGAAAAATTTGAATACCAGTTGCATGCTTAGACATTTAACCAGCATGCACTTGCAAGCGTGGACACAACACCAAACCTCAAGTGCCACATGTGCAACTGATCACAACGAAGGTTGTCAGCAACGCTACATTGTTTCCCCCACTGTAAGCCCACCGGTTAGCACAGCAGCAAATGTTGAGGTGTCGTTGCAAGGCCACAGCAGTCAGGGAATCCCACTGTTATATCAACGAAAGACTGATTCTAGGCCATCAGAAAGAACACCAACTCCATCACCATCATCCACCCTCTCTCAGTCCACCCTGTCCACCGCTACTTCCACCATATGCAGCTCTCAAGTCCAGCTCACCCTCCCAGACACTATGAGTAGGTCAAGAAAGTACTCAGTCTCTCATCCGCGTACACTGGGTTTGAACGCCCACATTGCCAAACTAATCTCGTTTGAGATGATTCCCTTTCGGTTGGTGGAAAGCACAGCTTTCCGCAAACTCATGGCCTATGCAGTACCACGCTATGACCTACCCAGTCGCCACTTCTTCTCTCGCAAAGCCATCCCAGCCCTCCACCATCATGTGAAAGACCGCATTGTCCATGCACTCAAGCAGTCAGTGAGCGGAAAGGTGCACCTCACAACTGATGCATGGTCCAGTCAGCATGGCCAGGGCCGTTACGTGTCCATCACTGCGCACTGGGTTAATGTCGTGGATGCAGGGTCCACAGGGGACAGCGGTGGTGGGACAGTGCTGCCTAGCCCACGGTATAGGAAACAGTTGGCTGTAGGCGTTCGACCCTCCTCCTCCTCCTCCTCCTCCAGAAGCGAAAGCTCGTCCACAGAGCGCAGTCGTACGAGCACTCCATCTGCAGCTGCCACTGTTGCACACGATGTGTCCCTCTATCGAGCAGCTAGTGGAAAGCGTCAGCAGGCTGTGTTGCAGATGATGTGTTTGGGCAACAGACACACCGCCGAGGTGCTGGCCGAGTACTTGAAGCGACAAACTGAGTCATGGCTGGGCAGTGTACATCTTGAGGCAGGCAAGGTAGTTAGTGATAACGGCCGTAATTTTGTGGCAGCCATAGCCCTTTCAAAACTCAGCCATATACCTTGCTTGGCTCACACCTTGAACCTGGTGGTGCAGTGCTTCCTCAAAAATTATCCGGAGTTAACAGCCCTGCTCCAGAAGGTGAGAAGACTGTACGCGCACATCCGCCGGTCGCCTGTACGTTCCGTTCGTATGCAGAAGCTGCAGCGATTGCTCCACGTTCCCAACCACCGCCTCATTATCGACATTGCAACAAGGTGGAACTCCACCCTGCACATGGTGGAGCGGCTGTGCGAGCAGAGGCAGGCCATAATGCATTTGTGGGAGGATACACGGCCAGGCACTTTGAGAGCAGACATGGAGTTGACAGGTGTGCAGTGGTCGAAGCTGAAAGACCTCTGTAAAGTCCTTCAGTGTTTTGAGGAATGCACACGGCTGGTAAGCGCAGACGAGGCCATCCTAAGCATGAGCATCCCACTTATGCGTCTGCTCATGCAAACTTTGATGCACCTTAAGGAGCAGGCGTCTGCAGCCAATGTTGATGAGGAGGAAAAGGAGGAGGGAATCCTTGATGACATTCAGCCATTGTCTGCTCAGGGACCTCTCCTGGACGAGGTGGAGGAAGAAGAGGAGGAGGAGGAGGATGATGGGGATGATTACTTAGGGGAGGAGGATGCATCTCGTGGGGCAAGTGAAAATGTTGGCGTGGCAAGGTCTGGTACAGGGTTTGTGCGTGACTGGAGGGATGTGGATTTGCCAGAAAGTGCTCCTCCAACCAGCACTCGCAGTGCATCATTGACACCGGGAACATTGGCCCACATGTCAGATTATGCCTTGCAGATCCTAAAAAGGGACCCACGCATTGCCAAAATGATGAACGATAACGACTACTGGTTGGCCAGCATCCTGGATCCACGCTATAAAGGCAAATTACAAAACATCATGCCACAGGAGAACCTTGACCTAATATTGGCTAATAAACAAGCAACTCTGGTAAATCGGTTGCTTGAGGCATTCCCAGCACAGCACACAGCAGCGGTGATGGTTCTCACACGAGCCGTACGGGCCGGGGGCAGCTTGGCAGAGGTGTTCGTGGTGCACACAGCAGAAGTGGCATTGGAGACAGCGGTTTCATGACAATGTTGTGGACTGATTTTTCAAATACCGCTCACACAACTGGTAATACTGCATCGATGGAAATTGACAGGAGACAGCAGTTGTCAACTATGGTTACAAACTACTTTTCCTCCCATATCGATGTTCTCCCACACAGGTCATTCCCCTTTGACTATTGGGCCGCTAAACTGGACACCTGGCCTGAATTGGCCCAATATGCCTTACAGGAGCTCGCTTGCCCAGCTGCAAGTGTGCTATCGGAAAGAGTCTTCAGTGCAGCTGGATCAATCCTGACAGAAAAAAGGACCCGTCTGTCAACCAAAAATGTGGATGATCTAACCTTCATTAAAATGAACCATACATGGGTTTCCAAGGATTTTGTCCCACCTTCCCCTGATGACACATAGGGTGACAGAAAAATGGCTTGCTTTGGTCCACCTCTTCCTGGGACTTCACCTATTTCGCCTTTTGCATCAGCTGAATGTCCAACATCAACATATGCCACTTTCTAAAACTCCCTAACTGTGCTACCTCCCCCCCCATGGCCGGGGTCACCACCTAGCGCACGACACCGTGCGAGTGCCGTTGCCCTGGACAGGTGGGTAGGCCGACTCTTGGGTGCGGGCACTGGCACAGGGTCCCTCATAGTGCAATCAAGTGTCTCTGACGGTGGTGGTGCACACCCGCCGTCAGATACACCGCCGTACTATGAGGGGCCCAGTGCCAGTACCGACGCCCACGAGTGGGCCCCCCTTGCTTGGGCAGGGCCCCAGCATTTGCAATCTTTACCTTTCCCTGCTCCTCCGCTGTGTAATCTGGGCCGTCAAATCCATACTGTGCCTGACACCGTCTGAGCCTGCCTCCTGATGTACAGACATATATTTTGAATGTGTACGCTATCCATACATGTTATCCGGGGATACGGTACCCTTTCTAACCTTTGTGCCATCACGTGCAATCCATACTGGGCCTAACACCGTCTGAGCCTGCCTCCTGATGTATTGACATATATTTTGAATGTGTACGCTATCCATACATGTTATCCGGGGATACGGTACCCTTTCTAACCTTTGTGCAATCACGTGCAATCCATACTGGGCCTAACACCATCTGAGCCTGCCTCCTGATGTACAGACATATATTTTGAATGTGTACGCTATCCATACATGTTATCCGGGGATACGGTACCCTTTCTAACCTTTGTGCAATCACGTGCAATCCATACTGGGCCTAACACCGTCTGAGCCTGCCTCCTGATGTATAGACATATATTTTGAATGTGTACGCTATCCATACATGTTATCCGGGGATACTGTACCCTTTCTAACCTTTGTGCAATCACGTGCAATCCATACTGGGCCTAACACCATCTGAGCCTGCCCCCTGATGTATAGACATATATTTTGAATGTGTACGCTATCCATACATGTTATCCGGGGATACGGTACCCTTTCTAACCTTTGTGCAATCACGTGCAATCCATACTGGGCTTAACACCGTCTGAGCCTGCCTCCTGATGTATAGACATATATTTTGAATGTGTACGCTATCCATACATGTTATCCGGGGATACGGTACCCTTTCTAACCTTTGTGCAATCACGTGCAATCCATACTGGGCCTAACACCGTCTGAGCCTGCCTCCTGATGTACAGACATATATTTTGAATGTGTACGCTATCCATACATGTTATCCGGGGATACGGTACCCTTTCTAACCTTTGTGCAATCACGTGCAATCCATACTGGGCCTAACACTGTCTGAGCCTGCCTCCTGATGTATAGACATATATTTTGAATGTGTACGCTATCCATACATGTTATCCGGGGATACGGTACCCTTTCTAACCTTTGTGCAATCACGTGCAATCCATACTGGGCGTAACACCGTCTGAGCCTGCCTCCTGATGTAAAGACATATATTTTGAATGTGTACGCTATCCATACATGTTATCCGGGGATACGGTACCCTTTCTAACCTTTGTGCAATCACGTGCAATCCATACTGGGCCTAACACCGTCAGTTAACCTGCTAGAGAGATCGTTCATTGCTCCCAAGCATGACATCACACTCCCTAGGAAGAAGGTAATGCCACTGTGGCGACCGTACTCCTGGGGGCGACACAAGTGCACTGATGCCCAGCTACTGCTCGATGAATCTGCTGGTACATTGACCCAGACCACTAGATTCCCCTCGCACGCTACACGGCCTGAATCTGACCCTGATGAAACTCAGGTTACCCTTCCCATATACAGTTCCATCTTACACGGTGACAAAGAGGAAGCTGCAGATGAAAGTGCAGGTTCGGCCCACCCGCCATCAGACACACCACCGTACTATCAGGGTCCCTGTGCCAGTGCCGTCGCCAATGAGTGGGCCCCCCCTGCTTGCTCAGGATCACAGCACTTGCAAAGTTGAAATACTGTGCAGTGAGATGGACGATGGGGACGACGAGGAGTCCAGACAATACAGGGATTCCCTAGCGAGGAGACTTATTTGATTGTTTTCAATGTTGGGACAGCAATTTTTGGGGAGCACTATACTCTGGAGAATGACAGATGGTGCCCACCATACACTGGAACATTCCAAAGGTGGACATCAGACACTGGAGCAGCATTTACAGGGCCCATTATACACTAGAGCATTAGAAATGGGGCCCATTATGTTTGGAGCATTATTTGGGCCCATAAGACAGTGGAGCTTCATCCATGGGGACCAACATATACTGTAGCATTATGTGGAGCTCATCATATACTGTTTCAAACATTATATGGGACCAATGATTCTGTATGGAGAAATAGATGGGCCTCGTCATGAGATGTAAAAGTGAAGTATTTTTCATTGTACTATACCGCTATTTCTCTGCCGTATCGGAGCATGATGAGTTGTGGTATGTGTTAAAGGGGCGCTCTTTCGCCCAGGGCACATGAAAACCTGGAGCCAGCCCTACTCCCTCACAACTTTAGCCAAATAACCCCCATTTTTCAGTGCGTAACTTGTATTATGAAGTTAATTAAGGTTGACAAGCTTAAGTAAGAAGAATTGATGCTTTTGGCATTCAAATGGGCACTGTAGGTGTGTTTCCTGTCCTCCTCTCACTGCCGACTTTTATTCCCTATTGACTTACATTGGGTTTCCTGTTTCAGGACGACCCCGACTTTTCCCTATAATCGGACGATCTTGCTCGACCCGACTTTTGGAAAAGTCGGGTTTCACGAAACGAGACGCGACCCTAAAAAACCAAAAGTCGCTCAACTCTACCCTCATCTTCATCCTCTTCTTCCTCCACCTCGTCCTGGACAGTTCCCTGACAAGACAATGGCTGACTGTCATCAAGGCTTCCCTCCTCCTCCTCCGCTGCAGACACCTGATCCTTAATGTGCATCAATCTTTGCAGGAGCAGACGCATAATTGGGATGGTCATGCTTATGATGGTGTCATCTGCACTTACCAGCCGTGTGCATTCCTCAAAACACTGAAGGACTTTACAGAGGTCTTTCAGCTTCGACCACTGCACACCCGACAAATCCATGTCTTCCCTCAAACTGCCTGCCTGTGTATCCTTCCACAAATGCATTACAGCCTGCCTCTGTTTGCACAGCCTCTCAACCATGTGCAGGGTGAAGTTCCACCTTGTTGCAACGTCAATGTTTAGGCAGTGCTTGGGGAGGTGGAGCAATCGCTGTAGCTTCTTCATACGACTGGAGTGTACGGCCGAGCGACGGATGTGCGAGCACAGTCTTCACACCTTATGGAGCAGGAATTTTAACTCCGGATAATTATTAAGGAAGCACTGCACCACCAGGTTCAAAGTGTGAGCCAGGCAAGGTATGTGTGTGAGTTTTGCACGGGCTATGGCTGCCACAAAATTACAGCCGTTATCACTGACTACCTTGTCTGCGTCAAGATGTAGACTGCCTAGCCATGACTCAGTTTGTCGCTGCAAGTAGTCGGCCAGTACCTCCGCGGTGTGTCTGTTGTCGCCCAAAGACAATCTTTAACACAGCCTGCTGACGCTTACTACTAGCTGTTCGATAGTGGGACACCTCGTGTGCAACACTGACAGCTGCGGATGTAGTGCTCGTGCGACTGCGCTCTGTGGACGAGCTTTCGCTGATAGATGAGGAGGAGGAGGGAAAGCCTACAGCCAACTGTTTCCTATACCGTGAGCTAGGCAGCACTGTTCCACCGCCGCTGTCCCCAGTGGAGCCTGCTTCCACCACAGTAACCCAGTGCACAGTGATGGATATGTAATGGCCCTGGCCATGCCTACTGGTCCATGCATCCGTTGTGAGGTACATCTTTCCACTCACTGTTTGAGTGCATGGACAATGCGCTCTTTCACACATGCCGATGGAGGGCAGGGATGGATTTTCGAGAAAAGAAGTGCCGACTGGGTAGGTCATAGCGTGGGAAAGCGTAGGCCATGAGGTGGCGGAAAGCTTCGCTTTCAACCAAACAGTAGGGCATCATCTCTAATGAGATAAGTTTGGCAATGTAGGCGTTCAAACAAAGTGTACGCTGATGAGAGGAATACTTTCTTGTGCTACTCAGAGTGTCTGGTAGGGTGAGCTGGACTGGAGAGCTGCATATGGGGGAAGTAGCGGTGGACCGGATGGAGTGAGAGGGGGTTGGTGATGGTATTGGTGGTGATGGCCTAGATTCAGTGTTGTGTTGCAAAACCATTGTGATTCCCTGAGTGCTTTGGCCTTGCGACGACACCTCCACATTTAGTGCTGGTGGTGTGCTTAATGGTGGCGGTGGTCTGACAGTGGGGGTAGCGATGGAGCGTTGTTGGCTACCTTCAGTCGGAGCAGGTGCACATGTGCTACCTGAGGTTTTGTAGTCCGTCCATGCTTGCAAGTGCATGTTGATTAAATGTCTAAGCATGTAACTGGTATTCAAATTTCTGAGTTGTTTACCTCGGCTAAAGGTCCTTCCGCACTTCTTACAGGTAACCTTTGCTTCATTAGTAGGATTTTGGACAAACAAGTGCCACACTGCACTCTTCCTACTATGGTAAACATTTTCTGGTCTTGCACGCTGTGCTAAGTTGACCGTCTGGCCAAGTTGTCTTGCAACTCTTAGTTTTTGTTCCACGTTTTAGGACAGCTACGGGCCTGCTACATAACCCCTGCTGCGACGTCAATGCCTGCTGCGGATCCTTTTCCTTATCTGAACTATTGCCAGCACCACCCTCCTCCCCCAATAGATGCCAATCCGGGTCCAGAACTGGGTCATCCATCACCTCCTCTTCAAAGTCATCTGCACCTTTCTCTTTACCTTCCTCTGTGTCACCGTGTAAGGTGGTATGGTATGCGGGGAGGGGCACCTGGGTTTCATCAGGGTCAGATTCTGGCTCAATAGACTGCGAGGGCAATGTACCAGAAGAATCATCTAGCAGTGGCTGTGAATCAGTGCACTCCATGTAGGATTCATTTTGGAATTGGGAATTCAGGATTTGACTGGATAACCCAGGCATGGTATGTGAAAAGAGCTCCATAGAGTAATCTGAAGTGTGGGCTACCGCATCCGTAACTTTTGGTGGGGGTGAAGGACCCAAGGAAAGGGGTTTTTTATGACCAGAACCCTGCACCAATGATTCCGTGCTTGCAGTTTTTGACCGTTCAGAAGAGGAGGCAATAGAGCGGGTGGCTGTTTCGGCAATGTACGCCAAAACCTGTTCCTGATGCTCCGGCTTTAAAAGCGGTTTTCCAACTCCTAGAAAAGGCAACCTTACAGGCCTTCTTGGCCCAGAGGATGACGCAGGCTCAACACCTCCTGCCTTAGCTGCTATTGTGCTTTTGCCAGAACCAGCCGATGTACCAGCTGCGCCCCCCTGCCCACGTCCGCAGACTCTTCCACCATACTTCCTCATGTTTGGGAAAATGTACCAAAAATACCAGCAGAGAGATGGTACTGTATGAGGAGCGTCCAGCTGTGTAAGGTGTATTATAGAAATTAAATCAACGTGTATATTATGTTAGTCACAGACGCTCTCACAGTATGTATTGGACCGTAATCCAACAAGCAGATATACGGAAATGTTTGAAAAACAGACATGACTCTAAGGTGTAGAAAAACGGACAAACTCCTCGTTTTTTTTTCCAGAGTCACACACAGGTAGCTTCTATTTGTCCGTGATACCAGCCGGAATACAAGGTAGTGTGTGAGGAGCGTACACCGCTAGACGATGTGTGAAAAAAATGAATGCTCAGTAACTCACCAGGACAAAATAATACTATTTGGAGTGCTTTGAAAAAAGCAGTTTGAACAACAGTGTGCACACAGCAATGCAGCTAGCAGGTAGCCTTAAATGGCAGCCTAATCACCACCAGCGCTGCTGCACACAACAAAAATCCTCCCTTTTCACTGCACACTAACTGTACAGTGAAAAGCGCTATCAGCAGAAGCAGTTTTTTTTTCTTCTTCCCTGCCTAATGCTCTCCCTGTTCAGAATCAGCAGCAGCACCTCTCCCTATTGTAAGATCGTCAGAAGATGGCGGTCGGCGTTCACAGCCTTTTATACCCCCTGTGACGCCACACAAAGCCAGCCAATCACTTCAATGCCCTTCTCTAAGATGGTGCTGGCCGCTGCCTATGTCATCGTGTTGCCCACAGTGTGTGTCCTCCATCATTGGCTGAAAAAAGGCGCTGGAAGCATCATTTAAAACGTGACTTTGGGGCTCGGGTCGCCGACATCATGGCTGACCTCACGCTATGGTCGGGTTTCGCTTCATGAAACCCGACTGGCGAAAGTCGGCGATTTTTGAAATTGACCGACCTGTTTCGCTCAACTCTATAAGCAACCAAAAAGGGATAACAAAGTTGTCCTCGCAGGGATTCTGTACAACCAAACACTATTTGAAAAGAACACGACTAACCCGGCCAAGGCCGGTGACTATGGGACCGCGGTACGGCCGTCTACGGATCCTTATACTTTATAATGTCACTTATCCATCCTGGCGTCCCTCGGCGTCTGTTGGAGCTGCGTTGCGGAAGAAGCTGCTTTGGCGTCTTTGTTGAGGCTGCTTTGGCGTCTTTGTTGAGGCTGCTTTGGCGTCTTTGGTAAGTATGCTTTGGCGATGCAGCCGCTGGGCTCAGTCGCTTAAGATTTGGAGTAGTCTTTGGGCGCCCCAGCGCCCAGGAGGAGTTGGGGCACAACAGGCCCTGATGGAGTCTTGCGATGAAATAACCCTGTTATGATTGAGTCACCGTAGGAGGCAAAAACAGAAATGCAAGCCAAGTCCAGAAAACCAGAGAGGTTGGCAGCTATCGGATTGCAGACCCCTGAACCTATCAACACAACTAGCAGTAGCTGTGGGGGGTTCCTACGATGCCCTAGACCCCTCGATCACAGCCGGAGGACTAAATAGCCTAAAGACAGAAAGGGAAATCTAAACTGCCCCAGAGCAGACCCCAAAGCAAAAGGCAGCCCCCCACATATAACGACGGTGAAGCAAGAAGAAAGAACACAACACAGACAGAAAGATAGACTGAGCAAAGACGGGGCCCAATAGGCTTCAAAAAGACTATGTCAGTACTCAGGAATATTCTGAAGACAGAGCAACCGGCAAAAGGAAATTCAGCTCATCCCAGCAGGGAATGGCAGAATCCAGAAAAGCAAGGCAAACAAAAACAAAAACAAAACACAAATGCTACAAGGCAAAGCAGAAAACTTAGCTTTAGAGGAGCAGGAATCAGACTGGTCTCCTAGGAGTCCACAGAGAAATCACCCGCAGGGCAGAAGGGCGTCGGCAGCCTTATATCCAGTCAGTGACTCCTTTACCAGAATAGGGAGTTCACCAGACCTCAGTGACGAAGGGCAAAATGCACTCACAACATAACCCCCTGTAGTAGCGGCGGGGTTGTGCTTGTTAGAGAGTTCAATGGGATTCTTGCACTCAAGCAGGGTTGTGTCGCAGTCTTTAAGAGTGGAGGTTTACTGGCCATGCGCACAGCCTGAGGCTGTGTGCAGAGTGTCTCTGTCGATGAGGAACAGGCCCCAACTGCCGACTGCAGCGGGGTAAAGGCAGCTGTGAGCGGTGATATACAGTACAGGCCGCAACCATGGGCTGAAGTGACACGGCAGCGTCCGCAGGTGGCAGCAAGCAGGCCGCAACCGCGAGCTGAAGTGGGACGGCAGTGGCCGAGAGGGGCAGCAGACGGGCCGTGGCGGGTTTGGGCTCAGCGGTAACGGCAGAGGACGACCGGGGGCAGATCGTGACCCAGGATTGGGGTGAAGAGGCAGTCCCCTGTCAGTAAGCTCGACGCCTCTCTCCTGAGGGCCACTGTGTGTCTACCCTCTCCTGCTGGTCTCCTCTCTGAACTGTCTGTGTCCTCCACTCACTCTCCCTCCGCCTCCTGCTCCGTGTCTCACGTATCACCAACTGACTCCCCTGTGCGCTCCCTGTCCCTTTTATACTCTCCCCTTCCCTTGCTGTCCTGTCACTCTCAGCAGTTCACTCTCCTCCTCTGCTCCCCAGGTACTGTTTCCTTAGAAACTCAGATGGCGGTCCCCTTGGTTCCGGCCTGGACACTCTGCGGGGGTCCTCCTCCCTACACATATCTCTCTGATTTAAGGGCATAAAAATTAAATGTTTGAAAATTGCAAAATATTAACATTTTTTGCCATATTTCCATTTTTTTTCGTAAATAAACGCAAGTTATATCGAAGAAGTTTTACCACTCTCATGAAGAACAATATGGCATGAAAAAACATTCTCAGAATCAGTGGGATCCGTTGAAGCATTCCAGTGTTATAACAACATAAAGTGACAGTGGTCAGATTTCAAAATTAAGGCCTGGTCATTCACCTACAAAGTGGCTTGGTCCTTAAGGGCATAATTTAAAATCAAAACAATGAACAACAGCCATAAATATAGATGCACTCTTTGGGCTTATACATAACCAGTCCGTTCACCTACTAGGCATTAAAGGGAATCCGTCAGCCCATTTTAGCCCTATCAGCTGCCAGCACCACCATCAGGGGCTTATCTATAGCATTCTGTAATGCTGTAGATAAGCCCCCAATGTAACCTGAAAGATAAGAAAAACAAATTAGATTATACTCACCGGGGGACAGGGGGCGGGTGCAGTGGGTGTCGTGGTCCGTCCGGTGCCTCCCATCTTCATATGATGCCGTCCTCCTTCTTACTTCTGCCACGTCCCCGGCGCAGGCGTACTTTATCTGCCCTGTTGAGGGCAGAGTAAATTACTGCAGTGTGCAGGCGTTGGGAAAGGTCAGAGAGGTCCGGCGCATGCGCACTGCAGTACTTTACTCTGCCCTCAACAGGGCAGATAAAGTACGCCTGTGCTGGAGCCGCGGCAGAAGTACGGCCGGAGTCACACTAGCGATAAAATCGGACGAATGCAATGCGATAAAAAAATCGCATTGCATTCGTCCCAATGTTATTCTATGTTGCTGCTCCCATCATGTGTTTTTTTATCGGATCCGTTCCTCGGACTGAGACAATCGCAGCATGCTGCGATTGTCACCGATTTTCGGATCGGATTCGCCAATGCAAGTCTATGGATGCGATTAAAAATCGCATTGAAAACGCACCACACATGCGACTTGCGATTAAATCGCAAGACTTCTCCAGGTCAACAGGAAAAAGCATCAGGCATTGGCATTGGATGTCAATTTGATGCTTAGATGCTAATAAAATCGGTTCATCGCCAGAAATTCTGATGACAGACGGATCCCTGGACAAGAAACCTTTGTGCAATTTCGTACCATTAAAATTGGTCCGAATTTTTAATGGTTGTGTGTGACTCCAGCCTAAGAAGGAGGACAGCATCGTATGAAGATGGGAGGCACCAGACGGAACCGCGACACCCATCGGATCGGACCGTACGCCAGGGTGAGTATAATGTAACTCGTTTTTCTTATCTTTCAGGTTACATCGGGGGCTTATCTACAGCATTACAGAGTGAAATGTGTAATAAGTAATTTTTTCATTAAATCTCTGTATTTCAAAGCCATGTTAACAGATTGTATGGAGATGAGAACAGCTATTTCAGCTACCACTGTATTATTGAATTAATACACATCTGGGACAGGTTTGTGCAGAACACAGTGTTTTCTCAAAAAGTAATGGTAAAAAAAGTGTATATTTTTTATTATTATTTTGATACATATATTTATCAGCTTTTCAAAGTTTAATAGAAAATAGGACATTATTTTGCTCAAAATGAAGGCGAGCAACACTTGTCAGAACAGTACATGAGCCCCGAGAATGTGAGTGCCAACACCTGCGGGAATGGTGCCGGCACAGGATGTGAGTAAAAGTGTTTTTACTTTCACGAGAGCAAACTTTCAGATGGAGAAAGAGTTGTCCCAGTAGTGGAAAACCCAATTCAAATCAATTAAAACCAAAATGCCCACAACACTAACATTCAATAAATAATTATTATTATTATTATTATTTATTGTTATAGCGCCATTTATTCCATGGCGCTTTACATGTGAGGGGGGTATACATAAAAACAAGTACAATAATCTTAAACAATACAAGTCATAACTGGTACAGGAGGAGAGAGGACCCTGCCCGCGAGGGCTCACAATCTTCAAGGGATGGGTGATAATACAGTAGGCGAGGGTAGAGCTGGTCGTGCAGCGGTTTGGTCGATCGGTGGTTACTGCAGGTTATAGGCTTGTCGGAAGAGGTGGGTCTTCAGGCTCTTTTTGAAGGTTTCGATGGTAGGTGAGAGTCTGATATGTTGTGGTAGAGAGTTCCAGAGTAGGGGTGATGCGCGAGAGAAATCTTGTATGCGATTGTGGGAAGAGGAGATAAGAGGGGAGTAGAGAAGGAGATCTTGTGAGGATCGGAGGTTGCGTGCAGGAAAGTACCGGGAGACGAGGTCACAGATGTATGGAGGAGACAAGTTGTGGATGGCTTTGTATGTCATGGTTAGGGTTTTGTAATGGAGTCTCTGGGCAATTGGGAGCCAGTGAAGGGATTGACAGAGGGGAGAAGCTGGGGAATAGCGGGGGGACAGGTGGATTAGTCGGGCAGCAGAGTTTAGAATAGATTGGAGGGGTGCGAGAGTGTTTGAGGGGAGGCCGCAGAGCATGAGGTTGCAGTAGTCAAGGCGAGAGATGATGAGGGCATGGACTAGGGTTTTTGCAGATTCTTGGGTGAGGAATGAACGGATGCGTGAAATATTTTTGAGTTGAAGTCGGCAGGAAGTGGAAAGGGTTTGAATATGTGGTTTGGAGGAGAGATCAGCATCAAGGATTACTCCGAGGCAGCGAGCTTGTGGGACTGGGGAGAGTGGGCAGTCATTTACTGTAATTGATAGGTTCGTAGGGGGGGTCACGTGAGATGGGGGAAAGATGATGAATTCTGTTTTGTCCATGTTGAGTTTCAGATATCTAGTGGAGAAGAAGGATGAAATAGTGGACAGACATTGAGGGATTCTGGTTAGTAGGGAGGTGATATCTGGTCCAGAGATGTAGATCTGTGTGTCATCAGCATAAAGATGATACTGAAAGCCATGAGATTCTATGAGCTGTCCCAGGCCAAAGGTGTAAATAGAGAACAGCAGGGGCCCTAGGACTGAACCTTGTGGGACTCCGACAGATAGGGGGCGAGGTGAGGAGGTGGTGTGTGAGTGGGAGACGCTGAATGTCCCGTCTGTTAGGTATGATGAGATCCAGGAGAGGGCCAAGTCTGTGATGCCGAGGGATGAGAGGGTCTGTAATAATAGGGAATGGTCCACTGTGTCAAAGGCAGCCGACAGGTCCAGGAGGAGGAGGACAGAGTAGTGTCGCTTGCTCTTGGCAGTTAAGAGGTCATTGGTGACCTTAGTAAGGGCAGTTTCAGTGGAGTGGTGTGACCGGAAGCCAGATTGTAAGCGGTCGAAGAGGGAGCAAGAAGAGAGATGGGAGGACAGTTCAAGGTAGACGTGTTGTTCCAGTAGCTTGGAGGCGTATGGGAGAAGTGATATAGGGCGATAGCTAGATACAGAGGATGGGTCAAGAGAGGGCTTTTTGAGGATAGGTGTGATGGAGGCATGTTTAAAGCTTGAGGGGAAAACACCAGTTGTTAGTGATAGGTTGAAGAGATGGGTTAGGGTTGGGATGAAGACTGTGGTGAGGTTTGGGATGAAGTGGGATGGGATCGGGTCGAGTGCACAGGTGGTGAGATGTGATCTTGAGAGTAGAGTGGAGAGTCGATCTTCTGTAATGGTGGAGAAGTTGGTTTTGAAGGTGGAGGGCTGGGAAGTCGGGAGGAAGGGCTCTGGGGGTTGTTGACCAAAACTGTCCCTGATGTTATCAAGTTTCTGCTTGAAAAATGAGGCAAAGTCTTCAGCTGAGATGAGTGGGGAGGGAGGAGGTGCTGGGGGGCGGAGGAGAGAATTGAAGGTGTTGAATAACTGTTTAGGGTTGTGAGACAGGGAGGATATGAGAGATGAGAAGTAGGTTTGTTTAGCTGTGGCGAGTGTGGTCTTGAAAGTAGTGAGGGACTGTTTGAATGCGATGAAATGCTCGTTGGAGTGGGATCTTTTCCATCTGCGCTCAGCAGCCCTGGAAGCTCGCCTCAGCTCTTTGGTCAGGCTGGTGTGCCAGGGCTGTCTGTTGATTTTGCGAGTTTTGGTATGTGTAAGTGGGGCAGCGGATTCCAAAGCTACAGCTATTGTGGTGTTATATAGAGCGGCAGCGTCATCCGCATTGTGTAAGGAACTTATATCTGTAAGAGGGAGGAGGGATTCGGAGAATGAGTGTAGGTCAAGGTGTTTAAGATTCCTGCGAGGGTGTGAAAGTTTGTGGGGTGGGGATTGTAGACATGGAGTGAAGAGGGAGGAGAATGTGAGCAGGTTGTGGTCAGAGAGAGGAAGAGGTGAGTTAGAGAGGTTAGATAGGGAGCAGAGGCGGGTGAAGATGAGGTCCAGTGTGTGGCCATCTTTGTGGGTGGCTGTAGAAGACCATTGAGTGAGGCCGAAGGAGGAAGTGAGAGATAGAAGTTTAGTGGCAGCTGAGAGGGAAGTGTCAATGGGGATGTTGAAGTCGCCCATGATGATAGTAGGGATGTCCGCGGAAAGGAAATGAAGTAACCAGGTGGTGAAGTGGTCAAAGAAGGTGGTGGCTGGCCCTGGGGGGCGGTAGATGACAGCCAGTTGGAGGTTGGAGGGGGAGTAGATGCGCACAGAGTGCACCTCAAAGGAAGGGAGGGTAACAGAGGGTGGCAGTGGGATTGGGGTGAAGGAGCAGGTATCTGACAGGAGAAAACCAACTCCTCCACCATGTTTGCTGCTGGGGCGGGGGGTGTGAGAAAGGTGGAAGCCGCCATACGAAAGTGCAGCAGGAGAGGCTGTGTCAGAAGGGGTGAGCCAGGTTTCGGTGATGGCGAGGAAGGAGAGTTTGGTAGTAACAAAAAGATCATGGATGTAGGAAAGCTTGTTGCAGACAGAGCGAGCGTTCCACAGAGCTCCTGTTAGTGGGACTGGGGAAGCGGGGGCTGGGTGAATGGGTATAAGGTTGGAGAGGTTACGGAAGGTTGTGATAGAGCGTGGATGGGAGGTAGAAATGACTGTGGGAATGTGGTGAGGAGGACCAGGATTTGGAGAGATATCACCAGCAGTGAGAAGGAGCAGAGAAAGTGTTACCAGGTGGGAGCAGGAGAGGGCATGAGGGGGCTGTCTGTGTTTGGAGACAGAGGATTGTATGTTAAGGAACAGTTTTGAGGCGGAGGTGAGGTGGATGGGGAGGATTGAAGAAGAGATGAACAGTTCCTTACTAGGAGTAGGGATTAGGGGAATTAGCAGAAAGTGAAGGATTATTGGGGTGAAAGTGAAAACAAACAGAAACATTGTTTACAGTGACTGTGTCCAGTTACCTTCAGTTCCCTTGTGGTTCACTTCTGGTTTTAATTCTTAAATTAATCTTCACACTTCTAGCACACACTTATAGCAATCACAATGCAGACTGAAGTCTATGCAGACTTGTACTCTGCAATATATGTACAACTAAGTGCAGTCAGGTGTGAAGCAGAGAGGAGTGGTCTCTGCTCATCTTGGCCAGACAATTAAGAGTGGACCAGATGTATATGATCAAGCCAGAGTAAACAAGGTCATAAATAACACTGGGGTAAGCTGGGGTTAGCTGAAAGGCATACCATGTGAATGCTAGGTGCAGAGGCAAGTCTATGTGCAAAGCTGGGTGACGCACTGTGTGTCCTTCATAGACAGACAGCAGGAGAGCAGGAGAGCTGGGTGGATGGACATACCATGTGAATGCTAGGTGCAGAGGCAAGTCTATGTGCAAAGCTGGGTGACGCACTGTGTGTCCTTCATAGACAGACAGCAGGAGAGCAGGAGAGCTGGGTGGATGGACATACCTGTCGGAAGAATAGAGATGCTTGTTAGAGTGCGATGGTGGCAGGTAGCAGGGCACAGTCTGTATACATCCTTCTGGTTTTAATTCTTAAATTAATCTTCACACTTCTAGCACACACTTATAGCAATCACAATGCAGACTGAAGTCTATGCAGACTTGTACTCTGCAATATATGTACAACATAGGCATAGAACCCCCACAAAAAAGTCTTAGAGTGGATCCAAAACCTAACTACACCAAAAATATGCAAAATACCTATAGATACAGTATGTGGACATGCCAAAATAAATAACAATATGTGAGCAAATGCAATTATTTTCTATGGTGCATATACAGGGTGGGCCATCTATATGGGTACACCTAAATAAAATGTGAATGGTTCGTGATAAAGTGGATTGGTCATCATAGGCCAGTTGAATGGCCACCAAGGTCTCCCAATCTGTCCCCCCTAGAGTTTTATCTTTGGGTTCATCTGAAGGCAATTGTCTATGCTGTGGAGATGCGAGATGTGCAGCATCTGAAACAACGGATATACTGGAAGCCTGTGCTAGCATTTCTTCTGCGTTGTTGCTATCAGTGTGTCAAGAGTGGGAGAAGAGGGTTGCATTGACAATCCAACACAATGGGCAGCACTTTGAACACATTTTATAAGTGGTCATAAACTTGTAAATAACTCATGAAAGAATAAAGTTACATTAAAACCAAGCACACCATTGTTTTTCTTGTGAAATTCTCAATTCTCAAGTTTGATGTGTCACATGACCCTCTTCCCATTGGAAAAAATAAAGTTGCATCCAAAATGGCCAACTTCAAAATGGCCACCATGATCACCACCCATCTTGAAAAGTTTTCCCCCTCCCATATACTAATGTGCCACAAACAGGAAGTTGATATCACCAACCATTCCCATTTTATTTTGGTGGATCTCATAAAATTAGAATATCATCGAAAAGCTAATTTATTTCAGTTCTTCAGTGCAAAAAGTGAAACTCCTATATTATATAGAGTCATTACAAACAGACTGATGTATTTCAAGTGTTTATTTCTGTTAATGTTGCTGATTATGGCTACAGCCAATGAAAACCCAAAAATCATTATCTCAGTAAATTATAATACTTTATAACACTAGCTTGAAAAATGATTTTAAAATCTGAAATATTGGCCTACTGAAATGTATGTTCAGTAAATGCACTCAATACTTGGTCGGGGCTTCTTTGGCATCAATTACTGCATCAATGCGGCGTGACATGGAGGCGATCAGCCTGTTGCATTGCTGAGGTGTTATGGAAGCCCAGTTTGCTTTGATAGCTGCCTTCAGCTCATCTGCATTGTTGGGTTTGGTGTCTCTCATCTTCTTCTTGACAATTCCCCATATATTCTCTATGGGGTACAGGTCAGGCGAGTTTGTGGGCCAATCAAGCACAGTGATACTGTTGTTTTTACACCAGGTATTGGTGCTTTTGGCAGTTTTGACTGGTGCCAAGTCCTGCTGGAGAATGAAATTTCCATCTCCAAAAAGCTTGTCGGCAGAGTGAAGCATGAAATGCTCTCAAATTTCCTGGTAGACTGCTATGGTGGCTTTGGTCTTGATAAAACACAGTGGACCTACACCGGCATATGACATGGCTCCCCAAACCATCACTGATTGTGGAAACTTCACACTAGGCCTCAAGCAGCCTGGATTGTGTTCCTCTCCACTCTTCCTCTAGACTCTGGGACCTTGATGTCCAAGGTCTAGTGTGAAGTATTCCCAGTCAACAATAGTTTTGAGAGCCATGTCATCTGCTTGTGTAGGCCTTCTGTGTTTTATCAAGATCAAAGTTAAACATTGAAATAGCATAAAAAGAGGACTTAAAAATCCTCCAATAATACAAGAAAACAGCAAAAAAGCAGAGAGGTTTGCCTGTCCAGGCCTCCAGACAAATGCACTATCAGGATGCAGTGGACCCATATAATTAAGATGGCAACACAGGTGCAAGAATACCGATGAAACAACCGCTCACAGCATACCAATACATGGAGGAGGCGGTTGCTTGGTATATTGATGCACAATAAAAACTTGTATGTGGCGCTGTTCACACTATGGCAATGCACAGCATCCAGGTTAGGCTACTTGCATACTTGTGCTATGAGGTGCAGCGCTCGGCCACCGCTAAGCTCCGCCCCCTGCCGCGCCCCCTTCAGTCAGCTCCTCCTATGGGCGCATGATGCTGCATGCGACCTGCATACCCTATATTTAGCGTTGGGTATGCAGGCCGTGCGCTGGTATGCTTTTGACGGTGCATGTGCCCTTTCAGCGCTGCGCCGAGCGCACCAAAATGCAACACAGTGCGTTTGGCGCACGTCGGCGCAGCGCCAAAAGGGCGCATGCGCCGGCAAAAGCATACCAGCGCACAGCCTGCATACCCAATGCTAAATATAGGGTACGCAGGTCGCATGCAGCGTCATGCGCCCATAGGAGGAGCTGACCGGAGGGGGCACAGCAGGGGCAAGTGTGCAAGTAGCCTCAACAGCCTAGTAGTGACACCCTTCTATTAGATCAGGCGGGCTGCCCAGCGCTATCAAAATGCATCCCATGTGAACAGACACCGCATTTTTTATGGGTTTTTTTTGCACTTTTCATTCGGGTGCAGTTGGGCCCATTTGGTCTTGTAAACTGCGGTGTCTGTTCACATGGCATGCATTTTGATAGCGCTGGGCAGCCCGCATGATCTAATAGAAGGGTGTCACTACTAGGCTGGCCTGGATGCTGTGCATGGCAATAGTGTGAACAGCTCCGCATACAAGTTTTTTATTGTGCATTAATATACCAGGCAACCGCCCCCTCCATGTATTGGTAGGCTGTGAGCGGTTGTTTCATCAGTATTCTTGCACCTGTGTTGCCATCTTAATTATATGGGTCCACTGCATCCTGATAGTGCATTTGTCTGGAGACCTGGACGGGTAAACCTCAATGCTTTTTTGCTGTTTCCAAGATCAAAGTTACGCTGATTTCACACTTGTGCTTTTTTGCGCTGTTTTTTAGCGCAAAAAAATGCATGCGTTTTTTTCCCCTATCTTTTACATGGGTGCGCATTGGTGCGCATACACATGCGTTTGTACGCGTTTGTACGCGCTTGCGTTTTTTGTAGTGTGCGTTTTATCATGCCAGAAAAACACAAGCATTGTTGTACAGATCATTGCAACCTTCTGAAGTACTTTCAATGCAGTTAAAGCTATTAAAGGCTGTTTACGTATTTTTTTGCATGTGTGTCTTTTCATTTGCTTCCTAAGTGCGAGGTTAAGTAGCTTTCTAAGGCTGTGTGCACACGCTGCGGAAAAGGTGCGGATTCATCCGCGCGGATTTTGTACAATCCGCAGGTGAAACCGCAGGTCAAAAGACCTGCGGTTTTACCTGCGGATTGCTCTGCGGTTTTGCCCTGCGGTTTTTCATCTCCTCAATGGAGGAGATGGCAAACCGCAGGGGAATCCGCAGAAAGAATTGACATGTCAATTCTTTCTGCGGATTGAAAACCGCAGATAATCCGCGCGGAAAATTCCGCACCGTCTGCACTGCGGTTTTTGATTCCCATAGGGAATCATGGTACTGTACACCGCAGCAAAAACTGCTGCGGATCCGCAGCGGCCAAAACCGCTGCGGAACTGCAGCAAAATCCGCAGCGTGTGCACACAGCCTAAATGTTCTTCATTAAATAGCTTCTCTAGCTGAGTGCTCTGCAAAAATGTTACAGATCAATCAGAGCTCCAGGTCAGTACCTATAGCTCTCACTGCCCTCCGCTCCCTAATCCCAGTATAAGACCGGGGTCACACTAACCGACGCAAAATACGGTCAGTATTTTACATGCGTAATACGGATGAATTACCCCTAAACAGTGCTCCGTATGTCATCCGTAATCAAGGTGTGGTCGCGTATTTTGCGCATGTAAGCATCCATATGTAATCCGTATGGCATCCGTATAGCGAGATTTTCTCGCGGGCTTGCAAAATGGACATATAATGGAGCCCTATGACAGGGTTTCTAACGGAAATGAAAGAATAGATATGGACACATAGAATGCATATATATATATATATGTATTCTATGTGTATATATCTATTCTTTCGTTTCTTTATTAAAACTGTCAGTGTGAGTTTACTGTATCGCGCACTGAATTGCCGGCTTTGCTAAAAGACACCTGGTGCGTATTTCTCGCAAGTCACATGTGTGGTCCGTATGTAATCCGTATTTTTTGCGCACCCATAGACTTGCATTGGCGTACTACGGCCGAAGTACGCTGACAATCGCAGCATGCTGCGATTGGCACGGAGCGTAGAATACGGATGAGAAATATACGGCTGGTGCGAGGGACCCCATAGAGAATCATTTGTCCGTGTGTAATGCGTGCTTTTAGCGCCTCTCACTCGTCCGTATTCCTCGCCAGTGTGACCCCGGCCTTAGAGACAATATTGGATGAGGAGGGATGGGGGTTGTACAGACATCTCAAGAGTGGAAAGTATTTACATTCTCAGGGAGGACAAAGAAGCTCTGATGTAGAAAAGGAGGGACACATCCAAAGAGGAAATAAGGGGAGGATAGAAGAAATACTAATATATGATCTCGTAAAAAGAGCTGCACCTTGGATACACATGGACCTCTTGTCCAACCTATATTACTGGGAGAGACACGCCAACAAGCTAAAAAGAATTGAATCTTGGACCATGCTGCAAACTATATACCAAGACAGGTTATTACACTTGGGGTCATTTAGTTTGGAGAATCGAAGACTTAGCGGTGATCTTATTACAATGTATAAATATATGCGGGGACAATACAAAGACCTTTCTAATTATCTTTTTTTTCTTAGACCTGTGACAGGGACAAGGGGGCATCCTCTACGTCTGGAGGAAAGAAGGTTTAAGCATACTCACAGACACGGATTCTTTACTGTAAGGCTATGTGCACACGTATGCAGAAAATTTCTGCATAAAAATAGGACTCCTTCCCAGAAAACGCGCGTTTTTGCCACGATTTTTGCCGCAATTTTTTTCCGCGCGTCCCCAGACACATAGAAAATAGCCAGAAATGTGGAATTTTCTGCTAAATTAATGAGCATGCTGCGTTTTTTACCGCAAAGCGTTATTTTCGCGGAAAAAAAATGCATCAATATGCACAAAAAGTGCAAAATGCATTAAAAAGAATGAGAACCTTTTTTTAAGCGGACTTTTTGGTAAATCCGCGAAAAAAACCACTGTGTGTGAACACAGCCTAAGAGCAGTGAGACTATGGAACTCTCTGCCATATGATGCTGTAATGAGTGATTCCCTACTAAAGTTTAAGAAGGGACTGGATGCTTTTCTTGAAAAGTATAATATTACAGTGTATATACACTAGTTTCCTTAATATTGCGTTGATCCAGGGAGCTAGTCTGATTGCCGTATGTGGAGTCGGGAAGGAATTTTTTTCCCCAATGTGAAGCTTACTGTTTGCCACATGGGTTTTTTTTGCCTTCCTCTGGATCAACATGTTAGGGCAAGTTAGGATAGGATGTGGGTTGAACTAGATGGACTTAATAACCTTAATAACTATGTTACTATGTTACTATATCAGGGGTCTGAAATGAATGATGGATTAAAGATTGCTGAAACTTTCTGCAATTTTATTAACTGAAGGTAACCAATAACATGTCAAAATTTGTGTTTCCATGCTAAAGTTTCCATAGTTTTTAAAATCTGTAGACCTATTTTTTAATTAATTGATTGAATACTTGGATGACTCAACAAAAATAGATGGCTAAGTAGAAATTTAATTAATAAAATTAAAGGCATCTGTGACACCCCAGAGTCCGGTTGTCACAGTGACATCGCCTCCCTCTAAGAGGTAAAGTCATACTTGGAGGCAGAAAGGGGCCCCCCATGCCAGGTAATACATTAAATTACAATTCCTGCTGCAGGTCAGAAAAGAGAGCTGCCTTATAAATTCTGGCCAGCAGAGGGGGTTGGTGAGTCAGCTAGAAGTCAGCTGAGGGGGTGGTCATGGAAACGAAGCAGCTGTGAGCTGTGAGGAGAAATGATGACAGTTACAACGTGAGGAGGTGAGGTAAAGAGATCTTTCTGGAAGATCCTGTCAGTTCAAGACAGGCAGAGCTGATCTGTGAAGAGGGAAAGGACAAGAGCAGAGACTAAGAAACTCTAGGGAAGCTAAAATACTGCATATAGCAGACCCCTGAGTGAAGCGCTAATAAAGACATCAGAGTCCTAGGCTGACAGGAACTGTACGCCCTGATAGCCGAATCTAAAAGTACAGGGGATTGTAAATTCCTGTGTACATTGAACCACCTGAGGGCACGGCAGCGGATAAGGAGCCCGGGGCTGACGGTGAAGAGAATGGTACCTGTGGAATAGGCTCACGCTGACAGCCGTACAGGTTAGTGAAACCATCATGAATAGAGGGTCGCAGCTAAGTTATAAACAGCAGAGACCCACATACACAGCGCAGAAAGGAAGGTCCTAAATCCCCACCTGGCAAGGTGGATCCCCTGAATGCCTCCAGGCGAGCCGGACTCATTCCATCACCTGTATGTGGTACACCGGACTGCAACCTATTACCAGTAAAAGGTAAAGAAACTGCACTTCTTTGTGTCGCTCATTTATCTGCACCCCAACGTTTACAGCCATTTTTACTATTAAGTTAACATCTTTGCCCTGGGACTACAGCCCTACCTGTGGAGGGCTACAACATCATAGCTGCGCCCAACATCCATCCCAGAGAAGCAACACCGCAGCGCTGGTCACCTCTGACTAGAATACCACAGGTGGCGTCACGTATTTCACCATCTAATAACTTTATTTTCATTTTTACCACATAAATACCACACAGCTTTCCCCTATTTTATTACTGGACGCCTCTGGGCCACGGACAGGGTCGCCACCGCCGTGACATCGTTCCCCATTGAAGTTGATGGGCCCGATACTGATTACCCCCAGGCCCCACGGGGCGCTCCAACTGGCATCACGAACAGGATTTAGCAAGCCTAGCAAAGCTGGGTACTGTGCGCCATAGACCTTATTAAATTGTGTGCTAAAGACTTTAATGAGCTTTCAAATAACTGCCATAACTGCATCATACAGCACGTGCGAGCAGAGAGTGACGTGCAATTGTGGACAGAGCCAGAAATAAAGCATGACGCAAAGCCCCTGCCTGTGCTTTGACATTAGTGAGCCACTGAAAAGGCAGGAAGAAAATGCTCAACGCGGGTGAAGATTCAGCAGCGGTCGCAGCTGCAGCCCCCATAATGCCGCTATCAATGCCATATATACCAGGAGTGGTCTGGTTACCTCAGTACTCAGGGGAGTCGCACACCCTGAGTGATTTTAAAGAAAGGCTATGTAGTTTGTTCAAAGTGTACCCCCTGTCAGAAAGCCAAAAAGTCAGCATCCTCATTGGCCAGTTAACTGGTGCAGCTCAGAGGGAAGTAAAGTCCTGGCCGGACACTGATAAAGGAGCTGTCAAACAAATCTTAGCCAGACTGAAAGACACTTTTGATACCCGTACTGCAACAGAGATAAAAATGAGATTTTTTTTGGTGCAAACAGAGAGTGCAGGACAGTATACGGGACTATCCCCTTAATCTTCAGGAGGCATTACAGGCCTTAAAACAGGATGACCCTGAGAGTGTGCAAGATGAAGATAGATTACTAACAGAGCAGTTCATAGAGGGACTCCAGTCTAACAACCGAAGGACACAGCTGCACATATTGGCCCTATAAAATACTGAAATGGACTTTGCACACTTTAAGGATAGAGCCATCAGAGTGTTACGTGAACCGATCCCTAGCAGCACAGAGCCCTCTAAGCAACCTACAATTACATACCAGCAGGAGACAGCATCCTTTCAAAAGACCTCTATTGAGACTGACAAGCCATCCCAAGATGAGGATTCTGCTGCAGACTTACGTCTCCAAGTAAAGGAACTAACCAAAAGTGTGGCTACACTCACAAAAACTGTGCAGTCCCTGCAAGTGATTCCAAACAAGAAGATCCAGCTGGCCTCCATTCCAGAAGACGCCCCGTGGCGACAGCAGAAGAGGATACCAATGACCAGAGGGAGAGACAGTGATCGTTACGACGAGGACGGACAGCCCATTTGTCGCCGCTGCAACAAGGCAGGACACCTAGCAAGATAATGTCATTTAAACAAGCAACCCCTGGGGCAAAGGGCCATCCCCCAGGAGTAAGACAACCAGGCCCACCAAATTGGCGAGACAAGTACGTAAGAGGACGACCAGTCTTGCCTGTTGTGATTGACGGATTTCCGATGAACGCTTTACTGGACACCGGTTCCCAGGTGACAACGATGCCATATGTTCTTTTTAAGCAGTACTGGGCTGATTCAGACATTACTCACCGCCCAGATAAAGACCTTGCCATATTTGCCAGCAATGGTCAGCCCTTGCCTCAGATGGGATATAAAGAGGTGACCATCAAGATTGGCCGAGTAGAATTGCAATCGCAAGGTTTGATAATAGTTGATGTTGACAAATGAGAATGCCATCCTATGATCACTTTAGGCACTAATGTAATTGAAAATTGTCTTGGAGAAATTATTGTTTTGTTACAACAGGTAGCCGAGACCGCCAGCTCCAGTCAGCAACGGGCCCTGCAAAAAGAGATCAGAGCCCTGATGCAGAGACAACAGGTAGAGCTGTCTGCTGGAGAAGTCGGCAGTGTCAGAGTAAGTGATCCTTTCCCCATTGCAGTACCTCCCAGAAGTGAAATGTTAATTTGGTGTCGGGCAGCAATAGGCCTAAGGGGTCAAGATTACCAAGCCCTGGTAGAACCCATGTATTCTGATAGTAGGCCCACTATCCTGACAGCCAGAGGGGTAGTTGCTGTCCGCAAGGGGAGAGTACCAATACGCATCTTAAATTGTGGGGAGAGAGAGGTCCAGTTACCCCGGTATGCCACCCTTGCTAAATTGTACATCGTCAGTAACAATGCAACAGAAGCACTAGAACCCTTGCTTCTGTCTGACAAGGTGGAAGAGAAGGGCTCTGAAGGGCAACAGGAGGATTGGTGTCAGCAGCTACATGTAGGCACTGAGTCCACCCCTTCACACCAAAAGCATGGGGCTTACTGGATGGCTCGAGAATGTGAACGGGTCTTCAGCAAGCATCCTCTAGATTTTGGGCAGGCAAAAGGAGTTCAACATCATATCCCCACCGGAGATAATAATAAATAATAATAAATTTTATTTTTATAGCGCCGACATATTCCGCAGCACTTTACATTTCAGAGGGGATTTGTACAGACAATAGACATTACAGCATAACAATAATCACATACAGTAGATTATAACAAATACCAAGAGGAATGAGGGCCCTGCTCGCAAGCTTACAGTCTATGAGGAAAGAGGTAGACACGAAAGGTGGGTGGTAACAGTTGCCCTGATTGTATGGACCAGCCATAATGTTAAGTGTGTAACAGTACAGACACAAAGGGCTAATGGATGCATAAAGCATGTGGGAACATGATGCTGGGAACCTGGTTATGGTAAAACTTTTGGCTCTGCCACACAGGGATAGGTTAGGTTAATGTGTTGAGGCGATAGGCCAGTCTGAATAAATGCGTTTTCAGGACACGCTTAAAATTGTGGGGATTGGGGACTAATCGTATTGACCTGGGAAGTGCATTCCAAAGAATTGGCGCGGCACATGTAAAGTCTTGGAGACGGGAGTGGGAGGTTCTGACTATTGAGGATACTAACCTCAGGTCATCAGCAGAACGGAGGGCGCGGGTAGGGTGGTATACTGAAACAAGGGAGGAGATGTAGGGTGGTGCTGAGCCATGGAGGGCTTTGTGGGTGAGGGTAATAAGTTTATACTGAATTCTGGAGTGGATGGGTAGCCAGTGTAATGACTGGCACAAGGTAGAGGCATCGGTGTAACGATTGGTGAGGAATATGATCCTGGCTGCAGCATTCAAGACAGATTGGAAAGGGGAGAGTTTTGTAAGAGGGAGACCGATTAGAAGAGAGTTGCAATAGTCGAGACGAGAATGAATAAGAGAAACAGTAAGAGTTTTTGCAGAGTCAAAAGTAAGAAAAGGTCGAATTCTAGAAATGTTTTTGAGGTGCAGATGACAAGAGCGAGCCAGTGATCAAATGTGGGGGGCAAAGGAAAGCTCGGAATCAAGTATGACCCCAAGACAGCGGGCATGTTGCTGGGGAGTAATAGTGGAACCACAGACGGAAATGGCAATGTCGGGTGTAGGTACATTAGTAGCGGGAGGAAACACAAGGAGTTCAGTCTTTGACAGGTTCAGTTTCAGATATAGTGAGGACATGATATTAGACACAGCGTTTAGACAATCGCCAGTGTTTTCTAGAAAGGCTGGCGTGATGTCAGGAGAAGAAGCGTATAATTGGGTGTCATCAGCATAGAGATGGTAATGGAAACCAAATCTACTGATTGTTTGACCAATAGGGGCAGTGTACAAGGAGAAGAGGAGGGGGCCTAGAACCGATCCTTGAGGAACCCCAACAGTAAGGGGAAGGTGAGAGGAGGAGGAACCGGCAAAAGAAACAGTAAAGGAGCGGTCGGAGAGATAGGAGGAGAACCAGGAGAGAACGGTGTCCTTGAGGCCAATGGAATGGAGCATAGTGAGGAGGAGCTGATGATCCACAGTGTCGAATGCTGCAGAGAGATCCAAGAGAATTAGCATGGAGTAATGACCATTTGTTTTAGCTGTTAGCAGATCATTAGAGACTTTAGTGAGGGCAGTTTCAGTGGAGTGTAAAGAGCGGAAACCGGATTGGAGAGGGTCGAGAACAGAGTTTTCTGAGAGATAGCGGATAAGACGGGAGTGGACCAGGCGTTCCAGGAGTTTAGAGATGAAGGGAAGATTAGAGACAGGTCTATAGTTAGCGGCACAGTTTTGGTCGAGGGATGGTTTTTTAAGTAGTGGATGTATGATGGCATGCTTAAATGAGGAGGGAAAAATACCAGAAGAGAGAGAGAGGTTAACTATTTTAGTTAGGTGAGGGGTGACAGCAGGGGAAAGGGACTGGAGGAAATGTGACGGAAATGGGTCACTGGTGCAAGTAGTTGGGCGAGAAGATGCAAGGAGCCTGCTTACTTCTTCTTCTGTGACTGGTTCAAAATCAGAGAGTGAGTTAGATGCAGTGGGGGAGGGAGGACAGTGCATGGTATGAGGGGATTTGGAGATAATTTCCTGTCGGATCTGGTCAATTTTTTCTTTGAAGTAAGTGGCCAGATCGTCAGCTCGGAGCTCCGTGGTTGGGGCCTGTACTCTTGGATTGAGTAGGGAATGAAAAGTGTCAAAGAGACGTTTCGGGTTATTGGACAGTGAGGTGATGAGGGTGTTGAAATAGGTTTGTTTTGAGAGGTGAAGGGCAGTGTTGTATGTTCTAAGCATAAACTTAAAATGGATGAAATCTTCGTGTAGATTGGATTTTCTCCACAGACGTTCGGCGCACCTGGAGCACCGCTGCAGGAAACGTGTTTGCACCGTGTGCCAGGGTTGTCGCCGTCTGCGTTGTGGTGTTCTATTTATAGGGGGTGCAAATTCATCCAGGGCAGTTTGAAGTGTTTCATTGTAATGCTTCAATGCAGAATCAGGACATGAGAGGGAGGAGATAGGGGCCAATGAAGACTGCAAGTTATTCAGAAGTTTCTGGGTGTTAATGGCCTGTATGTTTCTATAAGTCTGGACAGTGGGGGTGACCTGAGCAGCCTGGCAGTTCTTTATAGAGAATGAAAGAAGATTGTGGTCAGAGAGCGGGAGAGGGGAGTTTGCAAAATCATCCACTGCACAAAGCCGAGAGAAGACCAAGTCGAGGGAGTTTCCGTCTTTATGCGTTGGAGAATTAGTAAGCTGCGAAAGGCCAAATGAGGAGGTTAGAGATAAAAGGTGAGTAGCAGATGGGGAGAGGGGAAGAGCAATGGGGATGTTGAAATCTCCCATGATGAGGGTAGGGATGTCACAGGAGAGAAAATGTGGAAGCCAAGTGGCAAAATGATCCAGGAACTGATGGGAGGGGCCGGGAGGACGATACACCACCGCCACTCGCATGGAGAAGGGGGTGTAGAGTCTGACGGCATGGACCTCAAAAGAAGGGAAGACAAGTGAGGGTACTTGAGGGATAACCTGAAATGTACATTTTGGTGATAGGAGCAGACCAACGCCTCCACCAGCTCTATTGTCTGATCTTGGGGTATGAGAGAAGTGTAGCCCCCCGTATGAAAGAGCAGCAGCAGCGGTAGTATCTGACTGCTGGATCCAGGTTTCAGTAAGAGCCAGAAGGTTAAGAGAATTAGAAAGGAAGAAGTCATGAATGAAGGAGAGTTTGTTACACACTGAGCGAGAATTCCAAAGTGCACAATTAAGAGAGACAGATGGCATGCAGGGAATATTAATAAGATTAGAGGGGTTACTGAGTGTAGCAGTGGGGGGGTTTGACTTTCTATAACATGGGGGACCAGGGTTGGGAGCAATGTCTCCTGCAACTAGGAGAAGGAGGATAGAAAGAGTGAGCAGATGGTTAAGTGATTTGTGAGAGCGTCTCTGGTGTTGAATGGTGGGACTGGCTGGATCTGTGCAATTTAACAATGTGAAAAGAGCATGAGTGCTATACAAAGGAGAGGAAAGAAGCGAGGGGCCAATATGGATGGAGTGTGGTGAGTTAATGCCAGGGCGGTGGATGTGTGTGAATGCAGCGGCAAGGATATAAATTACACAAATGCATATGGTATATATTTGTTGTAATCCAAATGTACAGGGAGTAGATGTATATAAATGTCTTACCTGTCTCCTGCCCTGTATAACTGCCATGTTATAACTGCCAGAAGTACTTTGATACATGTACTTAGATTACATGTGCATAAATGCTCCCCCTAGCTAGGTCTGAATATATAGGAGGTTGAGGCTAAGTTTTTTTTTTTTTTTTGTGGCTCTCTCTCTTCTTGTTAATCAATGACACTAAATTGAGACACCAGGACCCAATAAAATGTTGTGGTCAAATAAACACATGTCCAGCACTACATGGATCATAAAGCACTTTGAAAAGTTTCTTGACCTCACAACATAAGGGGACAAGCAGAGTAAGTTGAAAAAACTATATACCAGATATAAGCTTGCAGAGTTGAAAACACATAGATAGCATTCAGGATTAACTGCTTGCTGACATTGAATGGAGGCACAGGAGTGGATTCAGAGCAGAGATTGGAAAAGCTGGTTACCAGATATAAGCTTGCAGAGTTGAAAACACATAGATAGCATTCAGGATTAACTGCTTGCTGACATTGAATGGAGGCACAGGAGTGGATTCAGAGCAGAGATTGGAAAAGCTGGTTACCAGATATAAGCTTGCAGAGTTGAAAACACATAGATAGCATTCAGGATTAACTGCTTGCTGACATTGAATGGAGGCACAGGAGTGGATTCAGAGCAGAGATTGGAAAAGCTGGTTACCAGATATAAGCTTGCAGAGTTGAAAACACATAGATAGCATTCAGGATTAACTGCTTATCATCCACCCATTAAAGAGAGACACCGGCCTGTACCCCCAGCACACTACCAATGTGCCAAGAGTATGTTACGGGAGATGAAGGAGGCTGGGGTAATCAGAGATAGTTGTAGCCCCTGGGCAGCTCCATTAGTCCTCAATAAGAAGAAAGACGGTACTATGAGGATGTGTGTAGACTACAGGTGGATTAACAGCATTACACATAAAGACGCGTACCCATTGCCTAGAATTTAGGAATCACTAGCTGCACTGAGAACTGCTAATTATTTCTCTACCTTAGATCTCACCAGTGGGTATTGGCAGGTTCCTGTGGCAGAGGCAGACAAAGAGAAGACAGCGTTTACAACACCAACTGGCCTCTGCGAGTTTAACTACATGCCGTTGGGGCTCAGCAATGCACCAGGAACATTTCAGCGGTTAATGGAATGCTGTCTTGGACTTAAAAACTCTGAAACCGTTCTGCTGTACCTGGATGACATCATCGTCTTCTCCAAAACCTATGAAGACCATTTGAAGCATCTAGCCGAGGTATTGGAAGCCCTGTCAAACTTTGGCCTGAAAATAAAACCGTCCAAATGTCACCTTTTGAAACCCAAGGTGCAGTACCTAGGCCATGTGGTGAGCGCGGAAGGTGTGGCACCCGATCCTGGCAAAGTCACCATTATCCGGGACAGGAAAAGACCCAGCACTATCCATGAAGTGAGGCAATTTCTTGGGTTAGTAGGCTAATACTGAAGATTTATCAAGAGCTTCACCAAGATAGCAGCACCGCTGCAAGATCTTCTAGTGGGCCAATCCAAGAAGGCAAAGAACAAAAATCTTCCATTCGAGTGGAACAAAAGGATAGAAGAGTCCTTCACCAAGTTGAAACTGGCCCTCACAGGAGATGAGGTCCTGGCCTACCCTGACTCTAAGCAACCGTATGTACTTTACACTGACGCCAGGCTCGTGGGATTGGGAGCAGTGCTGTCACAAGTGCAGAAAGGCAGAGAGAGTGATTGCCTACGCCAGCAAGAACCTTCGTCCCACTGAGAGGAACCCCGACAACTACAGTTCTTTTAAGCTGGAGTTCCTCGCCATAGTCTGGGCAGTAACAGAACGCTTCAAGCACTACTTGGCTTCCGCAAAGTTCACCATCTACACAGACAATAATCCGCTAACCTACCTTGAAACAGCAAAGCTTTGGGCACTTGAGCAGCGATGGATGGCCCGGCTGTCCAACCTAGAGTTCACCATGAAGTACCGAGCAGGACATAAGAACGCTAATGCGAATGCGTTGTCCAGGATGCCCAAGTCACCAGACAGGGGAGAAGATCCAAAAGAACTCGAAGAAATCGAGTTACCAGCCTTCCACCATTCAATTGCAGCCCAGCGCTCTCAAGGAGTAAGGAATAAGCGCTTTATCGTACGAGAGGTAACGTTGAATCCATTACCCCATCATGAGTGGGCAGAGACACAAGACAGTGATCTAGCTGTTCGCCTCGTAAAGGAGTGCCTGGCAGAAGCTGATGCACACCCTGGTCCAGATGACCCACAGGAAGCACAGCAACTATGGAAGGAGAGAGGCAAGCTGTTCATCTACGAGGGTAAACTGTGTCGGAGGAACATCAACTCGCACACACGCAAATTGGTCTGGCAGGTGGTAGTCCCGGAGAGAGATGCGCCAATGGTCTTAGAGGCATACCACAATGGAGCAGGACACTTCGGTTGGAAGAAGTTGGAAATTCTACTTCGTGAAAGGTTCTACTGGCTTGGCATGAGGAGTTCCATTGAGAAGTGGTGCCGAGAATGTGGCCCATGCAACCTGCGCAGAAAAGATCGTAGCAGCCAGCGAGCCCCATTACGGCCGATCATCACAAAACAGCCGCTTGAACTGGTAGCCTTGGATTACGTGAAGTTAACTCAGAGTAGGAATGGCTACACCTATGCTTTGACCATCGTGGACCAATACTCAAGGTTCTTGGTAGTTGTGCCTGTTAAAGACCAAACAGCGAAGACAGCAGCCAAGGCATTTCAGCAGCACTTTTGTCGACCGCACGGATACCCTGAACAAGTGCTCACTGACCAAGGTCCAGCCTTTGAGGCAGAAGTGTTCCAGGAGTTCTGTAATATGTACGGTTGCAAGAAAATCAGAACAACGCCTTACCATCCACAGTCAAATGGCATGTGTGAGAAGATGAACCAAGTGGTCATTGACTTATTGAAGACCTTACCTCTGGAAGAACGAAACCAGTGGCCAGAGAAGTTGCCAGATCTGGTAGATCTATATAATCATATACCGGTAAACTCTACAAATTGCACTCTGGCCTACCTGATGAAAGCGAGACCTGGCAAGTTACCTATTGATTTAGACATGGGAGTCTTAACACCTGAGACAACATCACCAGATGCAGACTGGAATACAGAGCGGCAGCAGCAATATAGCAAAGTGCAAGAATGTGTGGAGAAAAGTTTGTCCCAAGCAAGACAGAGGCAGGAAAGAAATTACAACCAACACGCCCCTGCAGTTCCCTTGACACCAGGAGAACAAGTACTTAAAAGAAAGAGACATGTTCACAAACTAGATGACCAGTGGGAGGCAGAGCCATACACCATTATACCGTCAGACTTTAATAACACTAAAGTATGTATCATCAGCTAGATGGAGGAGAAACCTTAGAAGCAGTCTCAAGAGATCATCTAAAGATGTGCCCTGATCAATTGAAGGACAAGAAAGTCCAAGACACTCCACAACTAGTGTTGAGCAACTTTTGTTTTTTTAGGGTCGAGTTTCGTTTCATGAAACCCGAATTTTCCAAAAGTCGGGTCGAGCAAAATCGGCCGACTATAGGGAAAAGTCGGGGTCATCCCGAAACACGGAACCCAATGTAAGTCAATGGAGAATTAAAGTCAGCAGTGAGAGGAGGACAGGAAACACACCAACAGTGCCCATTTGAATGCCAAAAGCATAAATTCTTGTTACTGAAGCTTGTCAACCTTAATTAACTTCATAATACTAGCTATGCACTGAAAAATGGGTGTTATTTGGCTACAGTTGTGGGGGGGAGGGCTGGCTCCAGGTTTTCGTGGGCCCAGGGCCAAAGAGCGCCCCTTTAACACATACCACAACTCATGATGCTCCGATACGGCAGAGAAATAGCAGTATAGTACAATGAAAAATACTTCACTTCTTACATCTCATGACATATCCATTTTAAATTCTCCAATACCTCCAAAAACGGACAGTATATAACTCCATACAGTATTATGGCCAGCGCTTAGTGCGCTATACAGAGTAATGAGGCCCATATATTTCTCAATACGGAATCATTATTCCCATATAATGTTTCAAACCGTATATGATGAGCTCCACATAATGCTACAGTATATGTTGGTCCCAATGGATGAAACTCCACTGTCTTAGGCTGGTTTCACATTTGCGTTTTTTAGCGCTGGAAAAAAACGCATATGTGCGCATGCGTTTTTTCCCCTATATTTAACATGGGTGCGCATACCTGCGCGCTTGTAAGCGCATGTATGCGATTTTCATGCGCTGCGTTTTTTTGGGGTGTGCGTTTGTATTTTCCAGACGCAGCATGTTGCATTTTTTGGCCCTGCAAAAAAGCGCATGCGCACATATGCGCACGTTTTGCGCTAAAAATGGCCATTATAGCCTATGGATGCGCATATGTGCGCACTGGCATGCTCATGTATGCGTTTTTTTGCATATGCGTTTTTTTTTTTTAACCATGGAATTTAGGGGTTTGGGTTAGAGTTAGGGTTAGTTAAGGGGGTTTAGGGTTAGGGTTAGGGTCAGGGTCAGGGTTAGGGTTGGGGTTTGGGTCAGGGTTAGGGTTAAGTATGGTTTGGTTAAGGGTTAGGGTCAGGGTTAGGGTCAGGATTAGGGTTAAGTATGGTTTGGTTAAGGGTTAGGGTCAGGGTTAGGGTTAGGGTTAGGGTTAGGGTCAGGGTTAGGGTTAGAGTTAGGGTTAGGGTTAGGGTCAGGGTTAGGGTTAAGTATGGTTTTGTTAAGGGTTAGGGTCAGGGTTAGGGTCAGGATTAGGGTTAAGTAGGGTCAGGGTTAGGGTTAGGGTCAGGGTTAGGGTTAGGGTTAGGGTTAGGGTTAGGGTCAGGGTTAGGGTTAAGTATGGTTTTGTTAAGGGTTAGGGTCAGGGTTAGGGTCAGGATTAGGGTTAAGTATGGTTTGGTTAAGGGTTAGGGTTAGGGTTAGGGTCAGGGTTAGGGTTAGGGTTAGGGTTAGGGTCAGGGTTAGGGTTAAGTATGGTTTGGTTAAGGGTTAGGGTCAGGGTCAGGGTTAGGGTTAGGGTTAGGGTTAGGGTTAGGGTCAGGGTTAGGGTTAGGGTTAGGGTTAGGGTCAGGGTTAGGGTTAGGGTCAGGGTTAGGGTTAGGGTTAGGGTTAGTTAGGGTTTAGGGTTTGGGTTAGGGTTAAGTATGATTTGGTTAAGGGTTAGGGTCAGGGTTAGGGTTAGGGTTAGGGTTAGGGTCAGGGTTAGGGTTAGGGTTAGGGTCAGGGTTAGGGTTAGTAAAGTCATGGTTTGGGTTAGTGTGAGGGGCCACCTAATGTTGGAAAAAAACGCAAACGCGGTAAAAACGCACTAAAAACGCATACAAACGCATAAAAACGCTGCGTTTTTTTCATGCATGCTCATAAAAATGCTTGAAAAAAACGCAGCAGTTGTATGCTTTTGTATGCGTTTTTTCAATGCGTTTTTTTGCGGGAAAAACGCGCTGCAAAAAAAAGCAAGTGTGAAACTAGCCTTATGGGCCCAAATAATGCTCCATATATAATGGGCCCCATTTCTACTGCTCTAGTGTATAATGGGCCCTGTAAATGCTGCTCCAGTGTCTGATGTCCACCTTTGGAATGCTCCAGTGTATGGTGGGCCCCATATATCATTCACCAGAGTATAGTGCTCCCCAAAAATTGCTGTCCCAACATTGAAAACAATTACATAGGTCTCCTTGCTAGGGAATCCCTGCACTACTCTGAACTCCTTGTCGTCCCCATCTTCCATCTCACTGCACTTGGCTGTTTAGGCCCTCCCACCGGCAGAGACACTTTTTCGTACTATGCGGTGCCCTGTGCCAGTGCCATCGCCCATGAGTATGCCCCCCCACCTGCTCAAGAAACCTGCACTTGCATCTGCACCTTCCTCTTTGTCACCGTGTAAGGTGGTATAGTATGCGGGAAGGGGAACCTGAGTTTCCTCTGGGTCAGATTCTGGCTGTGTAGAGTGCGAGGGGAATGTAGTGGTCTGGGTCAATGTACCAGCAGCATCATCCAGCAGTGGCTGGGCCTCAGTGCACTTGTGGCATCCCCAAGAGTACGGTCGCCACTGTGGCATTGCCTTCCTCCTAGGGAGTGTGTTGTCAAGCTTGGGAGCAACGAAGGATCTCTCTAGCAGTGAAACTAACACACAACACATTTCCCACTCCACGCCAGCAGGGAGACCTCTGAACCTGACTGCTGAGGAGCTGCTCTCTGTGGTCGGGAGGAGGTAAGTTAGGGCAGGGAAGGGGAAGTGTGTGGACGTGAGAAGGGGAGCTGGAGGATGAGCAGAGTTAAGGCTCACTCCTAGCTGGAGCGCATGGTCCGGATTCCGGTCTCCGAGTTTGTAGGGACACTGACGTTCCTGCAGCAGAAACCGGGGGAAGTAGCAGCTATAAATGCTCTGTACCCAACTAAGGCTCGGAGGCCCCAGCATCGACGTGTGTGAGGCAGAAGGAAAAGGCTACAGCTGTCTGCCATACAAGTAAAGTCTGAGGAACATCTGTTAGACAGGAGGCGTTTCAGTGAACCACGGTCCTGTGAGTGCTTCCCCCACAAGCGCTAGAAAGGAGACGTTCAGGAAGGTACATGTTGGCGGAGTGTTGGAAGGGAGCTTTCCATTCTGGTCCAGGAGGTTGGCAGAGGTCCTGACCCGGAGGACACAGCACGGAGGCAGGCATCTGTGTAACCTGCAGACTGTGAGTAAAGCTTTGGAATTGCACGCTCTGGTATCCTACAGTTATTCCAGCACCGCTACATCTGGGTACCAGCACCTACACCACCTGTGCCTTTCCCCATCACTACATCTACACTTCCCTGGGACTCCAGCTCCACCTGTGGGGAGCTTCACCATCTTTGCTGCACAACACCATCAGTCCCAGAGGATCTGCATGCAGCGTCAGCCTAACATCTATGTTGCCGAACACCACAGGTGGCGTCAAATTATCTATATAAACTCTTTACCATTATACCATGCCATTTAAATGGGCGCCCAGGGCCACCGTCCGGGTCACCGCTGCTGTGACACATCCCACTGACACCGGCCCGGTACCGAGTACCCCACAGCCCTGGGAGGGCGACCCATATGCCGACTGCTGATCGTGCGGCGTTATTCCCACAAACCTCCAAACAGCGTCCCTGAAGGCAAAGTTTTGGGTTTCCGGGGGCAGTATGATTGCAAAGCTGAACCTTAAAGGAATGTCCAAAAGGGCCCCACCTGGATTGGAGCCTGTGGCTTAATTGGACTGCAACCGGGAAACCACTACCATACAAGCTACAGAAAAGATGGACAGATTGAAAGCTTTGTCGATTCTGTGTGTGGTATGTGTCCGTTTGTAGTTGTGCTAGCGATTTCTCAGCTTTATTCCGTTAACGACCGAGACTCCGGCATGGCCCCACGGTACGCGTCAAGCTTACTAGAGGGATACGCGAGGCTGTGGCACGTGAGATTGAGCAATAACAGGTCTAGCATTCCAGTACATGTCCGGGGCTGCATGCATGCTACACTGAAAGGACCAGCTTTTGTCGCTTACAGGTGCAGATAACCTGCTGAACTCCGTTAGTGGTGGGGATCTGGGATTCAGATTATTCCCCACGAACGATGATTTCCCAGTAAGTTCAGGTCAACCGCAATTCCGGAGTTAGGCCTAACCGTCATTCCCGAAAAAATTACGTGTCCAAACCACAGGTGCTGTAGCTTGCTTAACAGCTCGGCAGCCGTTCTCAGGTCCAGTATGGATTCAACAACATTGTAGAAAGTTGATAAAGGGTACAGTTTCACCGGATAACACGTATATATGTAGCCTAGTTTACACATTAAAAATATATGTCTATAGATCAGGAGGCAAACTCAGATGTTTTCAGGCCCAGTATGGATTTGACCAGATTGTACAAAGTTGAGAAAGGGTACTTTATCACTGGATAGCAGGTATATATAGCATAGTTTAAACATGTAAAATCTCTGTGTTCTCAGTATGGATTACACAGCAATCTAAAAAGTGGAAAAAAGGAAATGCATTTGAGGCGTACACAACAATATACTTTTGGTGTTATTTTTAAATCTTCATATATATTTCTGTCTCAATAATACAGTCCAGCCTCTCCGTAATAGGAAATGAGATGCATACAATTAGTGACATAAAGGCTATTGATTGCAGAAATCTAGGAATTATTATTCACGGGAAAAACTTCCGTCACAATTCTCATAGGCGATGCTGACCCTCAATTAATTTGTGTGTTGAGACAGTGAAAACATTTTTTTGTGAATAAAGTCTTGCTGTATCGCACTTCCATTGATTCCATCACTGTTACTCATATCAATCCAATTTTTATCACAGGGAGCGATGTAAACATGGTGCTCACTGGCTATCATGATCTGTCACGTAACTTTGGAGTGCAAAAGACAGAAGCCACAGGCCGTAGGCGATTCTATTTGATTGGCATGAGAGGGCACATTTTGAAATGTGCGCCGGAATGTCACACGTTTGTGAGTAGGAAAACTGTGAAATCTGATGATAAGCCACCACTGCATGTAATTGTGAGTCGACGTCCATAAGAAATAGAAGGCACTGATCATCTGGAGCTAGAGCCCGGCCAGCAGGACAGGGCATAGCTACATCTTAACCATCATCTTTCAGTTCAATCAATTTGTAGTGGCAGTCCCAGTGAAGGATTTGACAGCCCAGACAACACAGCGGAGGAGCAGGGAGAGGTAAACATTGCAAATGCTGGGGCTCTGCCCAAGCAAGGGGGGCACACTCGTGGGTGTCGGTACTGGCACTGGGCCCCTCATAGTACGGCAGGGTGTGTCTGACGGCGGGTGTGCACCACCACTGTCCAGGGCAACGGCACTCGCACGGTTTTGTGCACTAGGTGGTGACCCCGGCCATGGGGGGGGCCGCCCACTTAGGGAGGTTTACAAAGTGGCATATGTAGATGTGGGTCATTCAGCTGCTGCAAAAGGCGAAATAGGTCAAGTTCGCGGAATAGGAGGAGAACCAAAGCAAGCCATTTTTCGGGCAACCTATGTGTCATCAAGGGAAGGTGGGACAAAATCCTTGGAAACCCATGCATGGTTCATTTTAATGAAGGTTAGATCATCCACATTTTGGGTTGACAGACAGGTCCTTTTTTCTGTCAGGATTGATCCAGCTGCACTGAAGACTCTTTCCGATAGCACACTTGCAGCTGGGCAAGCGAGCTCCTGTAAGGCATATTGTGCCAATTCAGGCCAGGTGTCCAGTTTAGCGGCCCAATAGTCAAAGGGGAATGACCTGTGTGGGAGAACATCGATATGGGAGGAAAAGTAGTTGTTAACCATAGTTGACAACTGCTGTCTCCTGTCACTTTCCATCAATGCAGTATTACCAGTTGTGTGAGCGGTCCGTGAAAAATCAGTCCCCAACATTGTCATGAAACCCCTGTCTCCAACGCCACTTCTGCTGTGTGCACCTCGAACACCTCTGCCAAGCTGCCCTCGGCCCGTACGGCTCGTGTGAGAACCATCACCGCTGCTGTGTGCTGGGAATGCCTCAACCAACCGGTTAACCCAGGGTTGCTTGTTTAGTAGCCAATATTAGGTCAAGGTTCTACTGTGGCATGATGTTTTGTAATTTGCCTTTATAGTGTGGATCCAGGAACCTGGCCAACCAGTAGTCATCATCGTTCATCATTTTGGCAATGTGTGGGTCCCTTTTTAGGATCTGCAAGGCATAATCTGACATGTGGACCAATGTTCCCGGTGTCAATGATGCACTGCGAGTGCTGGTTGGAGGAGCACTTTCTGGCAAATCCACATCCCTCCAGTCACGCACAAACCCTGTACCAGACCTTGCCACGCCAACATTTTCACTTGCCCCATGAGATGCATCCTCCTCCCCTAAGTAATCATCCCCATCATCCTCCTCCTCCTCCTCTTCCTCCACCTCGTCCAGGAGAGGTCCCTGAGCAGACAATGGCTGAATGTCATCAAGGATTTCCTCCACCTCTTCCTCCTCGTCAACATTGGCTGCAGACGCCTGCTCCTTGCGTCAAAGTTTGCATGAGCAGAAGCATAAGTGGGATGCTCATGCTTAGGATGGCGTCGTCTGCACTTACCAGCCGTGTGCATTCCTCAAAACACTGAAGGACTTTACAGAGGTCTTTCAGCTTCGACCACTGCACACCTGTCAACTCCATGTCTGCTCTCAAAGTGCCTGGCCATGTATCCTCCCACAAATGCATTATGGCCTGCCTCTGCTCGCACAGCCGCTCAACCATGTGCAGGGTGGAGTTCCACCTTTTTGCAATGTCGATAATGAGGCGGTGGTTAGGAAGGGGGAGCAATCGCTGGAGCTTCTGCATATGAATGGAGTGTACAGGCGACCGGCGGATGTGCGCGCACAGTCTTCGCACCTTCTGGAGCAGGGCTGTTAACTCCGGATAATTATTGAGAAAGCACTGCACCACCAGGTTCAAGGTGTGAGCCAAGCAAGGTATGTGGCTGAGTTTTGAAAGGGCTATGGCTGCCACAAAATTACGGCCGTTATCACTAACTACCTTGCCTGCCTCAAGATGTACACTGCCCAGCCATGACTCAGTTTGTCGCTTCAAGTACTCGGCCAGCACCTCGGCGGTGTGTCTTTCACCCAAACACATCATCTGCAACACAACCTGCTGACGCTTTCCACTAGCTGCTCGATAGGGGGACACCTCGTGTGCAACAGTGGCAGCTGCAGATGGAGTGCTCGTACGACTGCACTCTGTGGACGAGCTTTCACTTCTGGAGGAGAAGGAGGAGGAGGGTCGAACGCCTACAGCCAATTGTTTCCTATACCGTGGGCTAGGCAGCACTGTCCCACCACCGCTGTCCCCTGTGGACCCTGCATCCACCACATTAACCCAGTGCGCAGTGATGGACACGTAACGGCCCTGGCCATGCCAACTGGACCATACATCAGTTGTGAGGTGCACCTTTCCACTCACTGACTGCTTGAGTGCATGGACAATGCGGTCTTTCACATGATGGTGGAGGGCTGGGATGGCTTTGCGAGAGAAGAAGTGGCGACTGGGTAGGTCATAGCGTGGTACTGCATAGGCCATGAGTTCGCGGAAAGCAGCGCTTTCCACCAACCGATAGGGCATCATCTCTAACGAGATTAGCTTGGCAATGTGTGCGTTCAAACCCAGTGTACGCAGATGAGAGACTGAGTACTTTCTTGACCTACTCATAGAGTCTGGGAGGGTGAGCTGGACTTGAGAGCTGCATATGGTGGAAATAGCGGTGGACAGGGCAGACAGAGAGGATTGATGATGGTGATGGAGTTGGTGTTCTTTCTGATGGCCTAGATTCAGTCTTTTGTTGATATAACAGTGGGATTCCCTGACTGCTGTGGCCTTGCAACGACACCTCAACATTTGCTGCTGTGCTAACCGGTGGGCTTACAGTGAGGGAAACAATGTAGCATTGCTGACTACCTTCTTTGTGATCAGTTGCACATGTGGTACTTGAGGTTTGGTGTTGTGTCCACGCTTTCAAGTGCATGCTGGTTAAATGTCTAAGCATGCAACTGGTATTCAAATTTTTCAGATTTTTCCCTCGGCTAAAGGTCTTTGCGCACTTCTTACAGATAACCTTGGCCTGATCATAAGGATTTTGTTCAAAAAAGTGCCACACTGCACTCTTCCTACTTTGGCAGACATTTTGCGGCCTAGCACGCTGTGCTATTTTGACCCTCTGGACAAGCTGTCCAGCAACTCTTTTGATTTTTGGAACCTGTCTTTGGAGTGCTCCGGGCCTGCCAGATAACAGCTGTTGCGTTGTCGATGTCTGCTGTGGATGCTCCTCCTCCTCATCTGAGCTATTAGAAGCAGCGCCCTCTTTCCCCAATGGATGCCAATCTGGGTCAACAACTGGGTCATCCATCACCTCCTCTTCAATGTCATGTGCACCTTCCTCTGTGTCACAGTGTATGGTGGTATAGTGTGCCGGAAGGGGAACCTGAGTCTCATCAGGGTCAGAATCTGGCTCTGTACACTGCGAGGACAATGTAGTGCTCTGAGTGAATGTACCAGCAGAATCATCTATCAGTGGCTGTGCATCAGTGCAGTCCATGTCAGATTCATCTTGGCCTGGGTAATTCACCATTTCACTTGATAATCCAGGCATGGTATGTGAAAACAGCTCCATGGAGTAATCATTAGTATGGCCTGCGTCATCCTTCAATCTTGGTTGGGGTGAAGGACACAAGGAAAGGTGTGGTTCATGAACATGAGCCTCCAATGACGACTCAGTGCTTTTATTTTTTAAAACTTCAGAAGAGGAGGCGATAGAGCTGGAGGCTGAGTCAGCAATGTAAGACAAAACTTTTTCCTGAAGCTCTGGCTTTAAAAGCGGTTTGCCAACTCCTAGAAAACTAAGCCTTCGAGGCCTTGTGGAGCCAGACGATGACGCAGGCTCAACACCTCCTGCATTCGGTCCTATTTTGCTTTTGCCACTACCATCAGATCCACCACCAACACCATCATTACCAGCTGCCAACCCCCGCCCAATTCCATGGCCTCTTCCACCAGCCTTCCTCATTTTTGGTAGAAATGTAGACAAAATCCAACAAACTATATAGTAATGTAAAACAAGGTACAAGGTGTCTTTAGGACAGGGGAGATTTTGAATTTCTGCACACACTTGTGGACACTGGACACTTTTGGATTGTGTGAGGCCCACTGAATATCACAGCTCTATGTCACAGGCTCGATGTCGCAGGTGCGAAAAATGTCACTAGAGGATAACGGAGATTTTGAATTTCTGCACACACTTGTGGACACTGGACACTTTTGCATTGTGTGAGGCCCACTGAATATCACAGCGCTATGTCACAGGCTCGATGTCGCAGGTGTGAAAAATGTCACTAGAGGATAATGGAGATTTTGAATTTCTGCACACACTTGTGGACACTGGACACTTTTGGATTGTGTGAGGCCCACTGAATATCACAGCACTATGTCACAGGCTCGATGTCGCAGGTGTGAAAAATGTCACTAGAGGATAACGGAGATTTTGAATTTCTGCACACACTTGTGGACACTGGACACTTTTGGATTGTGTGAGGCCCAGTGAATATCACAGCGCTATGTCACAGGCAGAAATTGGCTAGTGTATAACAAACTACAAGGTGTATGTAGAATTGGGCAGAATAGGAATCTCCCTAGAGTGTAGGTCTGTAAGAACGGAACAAGTCCTCGACTTATCCTTACAGAGCAACACACAGATAGCTTCACTGTGGCCGTGATAACAGCCGTTACATGGTACTGAGAGAGGAGCATGCACGTACACGGCTGTCCGGTGTACGTAAAATTGTCAAGCTCCTTGTTTTTTAAGTATACGGACTGACACAAGCTGTCTCTCTATAGTTTTGAATGTGATCAAACAGCAAATATATTTAACTGTTTGAAAGCTAGACAAAACTAGAAGGTGCCGGTCTGTAAGAACGGAACATGTCCTCGACTTTTTCTTACAGAGTGACACACAGATAGCTTCACTGTGGCTGTGATAACAGCCGTTACACGGTACTGTGTGAGGAGTGTGCACCGCTGTATGGTGTGAAAAAATGCACGCTCAGCACCTCACCAGGACAAATAAAAAATTGGGATTGCTTTTAAAAAAACAGTTTGCAGAGCAGTGTGTAAACAGCAATGCAGCCGTCAGGAAGCCTTAGAAGGCAGCCTAACAACCAACACCGCTGATCCAGCAAAATATAGCCTCCACTTGCACTGCACACACAGTGACTGGTGTGTTGTACAGGCAAAATCGCTAGCAGCAGAAGCAGTTTTTGGTGTCTTCTTCCCTGCCTAACGCTCTCCCTACAAAATCAGCAGCAGCAGCAGCTCTCCCTATTCTGAAATCAGCATGAGTAACATGGCGGTCGGCGTGCACGCCCTTTTATACCCCCTGTGACGCCCACCAAAGCAAGCCAATCACTTGCATGCCCTTCTGAAAGATGGTGGTGACCCCTGCCTATGTCATCACGTTGCCCACAGTGTCCATGGATCCTGATTGGCTGAAAAAGAGCGCAAAACAAACTTTTGAAACGCGACTTTGGCGCTTAAGTCGCCGACCTCGTGGCCGACCTCATCCTAGGGTCGGGTTTCGTTTCATGAAACCCGACTTTGCCAAAAGTCGGCGACTTTTGAAATTTTTCGACCCGTTTCGCTCAACTCTATCCACAACCCATAGTAGAGGTGGAAGAAAATATTCAAACTATACTTGGAGAATTTCCTCGAACGTGGACACAAGTAAATCAAGCAGTAGTAGTACCAGTACTAACCTTTCATCAGCCTACTACACCAGATGAAGAAGAGACTCTAAATGAAATGGCTCCAGTAACAGATTCCACATCTGCAGAGGAATGCGGAAATCTGTCCCTTGCTAACAGCAAATCTGACAATCTCATGGTGAGTCTAGGAGTAGAGAGAAGGCAGTCTAGAATACCTATCTTACACAAGTCTACTTATAGCGTAGTGACTAGTGCACTATCAGTAGACATCAGAGAACAGGTCAGGTCATCAGAAATACCTATACTGCGTAGATCCACTCGTAGTACAAGAGGTCAAATCCCTGCTCGTTACAGAGATTACGTAATGTAAATAAAGTAATAAGAATGTATAGTTGTAACCATTAAGCATGAGAGCCTACAGAGACATACTGTAAGAACCTTTTTAAGTATTCACAATAACCAGTTAAAGGACAATTGGGCCACAGGACTATGTGTGGTCAGAACTGTATTTGTAAATAGTTACTCCAAAAAGGCCTTTGAAATAAGCCACCTGCGTGGCCGAAAAACAGGCCCATCTGCAGAGTGCCCTGCAGCCACGCCCAGGGATGACACACAAAGTGGGTTAAGGTGGTTCCCACCAACCAAACTCCAGGTACAAGCACAAAGACAATTCCTGGATAGCAGCTTTAGGACTGGTCGCTGCAGTAACTGTGCTATTGTTTTCTTTTTTCTTGTCTGGTTTTTGATAATTTTTAAATTTTTAAGACTTTGTAGATTTTCATTAATTGTGGTTGTTAACAATTCTTGTTATGTTTTCTCAGTCCAGGAGTACTGAACTTAACTGGGGGGGGGAAGTGACACCCCAGAGTCAGATTGTCACAGTGACATCGCCTCCCTCTAAGAGGTAAAGTCATGCTTGGAGGCAGAAAGGGGCCCCCCATGCCAGGTAATACATTCAATTACAATTACTGCTGCAGGTCAGAAAAGGGAACTGCCTTATAAATTCTGGCCAGCAGAGGGGGTTGGTGAGTCAGCTAGAAGTCAGCTGAGGGGGTGGTCATGGAAACGAAGCAGCTGTGAGCTGTGAGGAGAAATGATGACAGTTACAACGTGAGGAGGTGAGGTAAAGAGATCTTTCTGGAAGATCCTGTCAGTTCAAGACAGGCAGAGCTGATCTGTGAAGAGGAAAAGGACAAGAGCAGAGACTAAGAAACTCTAGGGAAGCTAAAATACTGCATATAGCAGACCCCTGAGTGAAGCGCTAATAAAGAGAAAAGGGACATCAGAGTCCTAGGCTGACAGGAACTCTACGCCCTGATAGCCGAATCTAAAAGTACAGGGGATTATAAATTCCTTTGTACATTGAACACCTGAGGGCACGGCAGCGGATAAGGAGCCCGGGGCTGACGGTAAAGAGAACTGTACCCGTGGAATAGGCTCACGCTGACAGCCGTACAGGTTAGTGAAACCATTACGAATAGAGGGTGGCAGCATAGTTATAAACAGCAGAGACCCACACACATAGCGCAGAAAGGAAGTGCAGGAATCGGATTACTTGCTCTGCACAGCAGGAATCTAGAGCCGTACATTCAACGGTCTCCTATTCCGCTCCGACCGCTCAGGGTCCTGCTCAGCAATCACAGCGAGCCAGGCGTGCTGCTCAGACTTGTTCTGTGAGCCTGGACCTTGCTGCCACCTCTGGTGCAGCAACGGTAGCGCAACCTGCTCAGCAGGGAATCGCTCCAGAGGCTAAGTCCTTGTGCCGTGCTACTGGGCATGCCCGCAACTTGACCTCTAATTGGAGAGCAGAGGTCACGTGCTCAGGTCCTGCATCGGATCTGATTGGTTCCTTCCAGGGTATTGGAAGGTCCCGGAAGCGCATGGCTATAAAAAGCCCGCATGGTGGCTCAGCCATGCGCTACTGTAGCATATTATGCTGAGTGCGAATGGTGATGGATGCATGTTCTGGTGACTGACTTATTAAGAAACCCCTTCCCCCTGATATTACGAATGGTTACAGAGTGTTGGTGATAGTCAGCTCCCATTAGTGCAAGCCAAGCGTCACTGTGCTTCCTGCACTGCACACTAGCGTCCGGCGGTGTCCGGCTTTCCGGTGCCGTCGTCTAGCGGCTATAGTTATTGCCGCGCTGCGGTAGCAGCGTCCATTGGCGGTTGCGGTTGCAACGCCACCCACTGGTTATCCTGTGAGGCTAACAGGGCCAGCGTCTTTGTGTTGTTTACTGTGAAGCGACTGTGTCTTAACAGAGCCGCTCTTAGCGTTCGGGTGACGTTAACCCGAGCGCAGTACTTCACCTAGTGGTGTATCTGCCATTGTCCAGCAGCGGTCTTATCATCTACCGCACGGTGGACCCCGGGCGGCGAACGCACCTTCTATTATTTATATCTGGTGCATTACGCCGACCCTATCATTACACTAGCGCCAGGGTCTGGCTGGTATTGGCAGATGTGCAGCAGCTGCAGCGCTATATTCGGCAGCTGGAGAGCAGGTTGGCGGCTATTGAGAGCGCCAACTTCACTGCGAATACTGCGCTAGCTGCCGCCCAGACAGTCGCTGAGGCTGTCTCACGTGTGCCCGCACTTTTGCCCACGCCGACAATTACTCGCCTCCCGCTTCCCGACAAGTTTTCGGGTGACAGCGCCACCTGTAGGGGATTCGTGAGCCAGTGCTCAATTCAGCTCGAGTTAATGGCTGCACGGTTTCCTACAAAGCGGGCTAAGGTGGGCTTTATTGTGTCCTTCTTGTCTGGCCGGGCATTACAGTGGGCTACTCCGTTGTGGGAACGTGATGATCCTGTGGTTCAGGGTGCTGCTCAGTTCCTCACGGCCCTGAAGCAGGTCTTTTTGGGGCCACGGATCACACACGACACCTCCCTGCAATTGCTATCCCTAACACAGGGCTCACTCTCTGTCAGCCATTATGCCGTCCGGTTCCGGACATTGGCTTCCAAGTTAGAGTGGACGGACAAAGCTTTAGTCCCGCTGTTTTGGAGAGGGTTAGCTGAGCACGTTAAAGACGCTCTAGCTACCAGAGAGGTTCCCGCAAGTCTGGAGGAATTGATTGCCGTCTCCACCCGCGTTGACCTCCGGTTTACGGAGCATGGGTTGGAACGGGTACAATCCAGACGTAAGGTTCACTTGGCTCCCACGTTCACCGAGCCACTAACAAACCCCACACAGGAGCTTTAACCCTACGAACCTATGGAGGTGTCTCGCACTGGTTCAAAGCCACGGCTGATGCGAAGCTCTGTACGTTGCTATCAGTGCCGACAGTTTGGTCATCCGGCTAGCACGTGTCCTCTGCGGGTGAAAAAACGTCCACGTCTAGTGGCCGTAGGTGGTGGGCAGTCCAATATGAAACCCTTCTCACCCAAACCGGTATTCCGGGACATCTTAGACAGTGGGTCCTCCACCCACCTAGGAGGCAGAGGTTACCATGGATTCCGGGGCCGAGGGGCACTTTATGTCTTCTACCTTCGCCCAGAAACACGCCTTTCCCTTGGTACTATTACCACAGCCTCTGACCATCAGGGTGGTTAACGGAGCACCGTTACCCTCTCAAGTGACCCATCAGACAGCTCCACTTGGGCTCTTTATCTCATTCTCTCATCGTGAGATTCTGTCCCTGCTCATCTTGCCCGATGGCATCGATCAGGTGCTTCTCGGGGTTCCCTGGCTCCATTGCCATTCTCTTCATATCGAGTGGGCGACAGGGAAGATAATCGCCTGGATCAAGGACTGTGAGGGAAGGTGTCTGGGGGGCAGTCTTCAAGTGTCCTCCACTGAAGTGCCTGCAGATCTCTCGGCGCTACCTAAACCCTACCACCAGTACGCGGACGTCTTCTCCAAAAAATCTGCGGAGACGCTCCTGCCGCACCGTCCATACGATTGCCCGATAGACCTCATGCCAGGCACAGAACCTCCTAGAGGCTGTGTGTATCCACTATCACTCCCCGAGACAGAAGCTATGTCACAATATATCCGGGAGAACCAGGCTAGGGGTTTTATTAGGAAGTCGGTGTCGCCGGCTGGTGCAGGGTTCTTCTTCGTTCAGAAGAAGAGCCGAGAGTTACGTCCCTGCATAGACTACAGGTCTCAATGCCATAACTGTAAAAAATAAATACCCTCTTCTGCTAATCTCTGAACTGTTTGACAGGTTACGAGGGGCCCGGATCTTTACGAAACTAGATCTACGGGGGGCATACAACTTGATCCGCATTCGCGAAGGAGACGAGTGGAAGACTTTAATACCAGGGATGGCCACTACGAATATCTGGTCATGCCCTTCGGCCTTTGTAATGCGCCTGCTGTCTTCCAGGATTTCGTCAACGACGTCTTCCGCGACATGCTCTCTACTTCGGTGGTGGTCTATCTGGATGACATTCTCGTCTTTTCACCAGACTTGGCCACTCACCAAAGAGACGTCTGCAGGGTCTTTGACCGTCTACGGGCGAACTCCCTTTTCGCCAAGCTGGAAAAGTGCCAGTTTGAGCAGGAGTCCTTGCCGTTCCTGGGCTATATCATCTCGGCCCAGGGGTTGGCTATGGATCCTGCCAAACTGCAAGCGGTAATGGATTGGCAAGAACCTCATTCACTCAAAGCGGCGCAGCGCTTTTTAGGGTTCGTCAATTATTACCGCCAGTTTATAACTCACTTTTCCACACTGGTTGCTTCTTTGGTTGCTCTCACGAAGAAAGGAGCTAACCCTAATGCTTGGACCGAACAGGTCTCCAAGGCCTTCTCGGCTATAAAATCTCATTTTGCTGGCGCTCCCATTTTACATCGTCCAGATGTGAACAAACCGTTTATACTGGAGGTAGATGCCTCTTCTGTCGGGGCAGGAGCAGTCCTTTTCCAAAAGGATGCTCAAGGTCGGAAGCATCCCTGCTTCTTCTCAAAGACCTTTGCACCGGTGGAGAAGAATTACTCCATCGGGGACAGGGAGCTGCTAGCCATGAAGTTGGCCTTTTCAGAGTGGAGACATCTCCTGGAGGGAGCTCGGATTCCCTTCCAGGTCTATATTGGCCATTTAAACCTGGTCTACCTACAGATGGCCCAATGCCTGAACTCTCGTCAGGCCAGGTGGTCGCTCTTTTGCTCCCACTTCCGCTTCACCTTGCATTACCTATCAGGAGAGAAGAATGTCCGTGCGGATGCTCTCTCACGCTCGGTGGTTTCGGGGAGGCTGAGCCTCGGTTAATCCTCCCGCCGGAGAGTTTTACGACCGTGGCTCCAGTGGCTCTCGAGTCAGTGCCACCAGGCAAGACCTTGGTGCCTCCTCAGCTACGGCCTGAGGTCCTCGCCTGGGCACATGCCTCCAGGGTGGGTGGTCATTTTGGTAATAAACGGACCACCGAACTCCTGGCAAGGTCATATTGAAGGCCACATATGGCTCGATATGTTAAGGAATACGAGCAAGCACGTATCTTGTGTGCTCGGAACAGACCCTCTAGACAGAGGCCGGCGGGGCTGTTGTATCCCCTGCCAGAGGTGGATATACCTTAGGAGATGGTTGGCATGGATTTCGTGGTTGGTCTGCCCAACTCTGGTGGCAGTACGGTCATCTGGGTGGTCACCGACCATTTTTCCAAAATGGTGCATTTGGTGCCACTCGCACGGTTGCCGTCCGCTCGTGGTCTTGCCACTTTGTTCATCAAGCACGTATTCCAACTACATGGCATGCCGGACAAAATCGTTAGTGATCGAGGTCCCCAGTTCGCGTCTCGGTTTTGGAGGGAGCTCTGCAGCTTACTCAGCATTGAGCTAAATCTGTCCTCCGCTTACCATCCCGAGACGAACGGATTCGTCAAGAGAGCCAATCAGACCTTGGTCACCTACCTACGGCATTTTGTTTCTGCCAGGCAGGATGACTGGCCATCCTTGCTACCACGGGCTGAATTTGCCCTAAACAATGCGGTGGCTGATTCCACTGGTCAGACGCCCTTTCTCCTAAACTACGGCCAACATCCATGCGTCTCTGTCCTGATGCCAGTGTCCTCCACTGACTCCAGGGTGGCAGACTGGGCAGTGGAGGCCCGGGACATTTGGGATCGCACTCACGATGCTATCCGTGCTTCTAAGGAAAGGATGAGGGCGTCCGCCGACACGCATCGGCGACCCGCTCCAAGCTTCTCCCCTGGCGACATGGTGTGGCTCTCCACCCGAAATTTCAAACTGCGGGTCGAATCCCCCAAGTTCGCACCACGTTACATTGGACCTTTCAAGGTCCTCGAGCGAATTAGTTTGGTGGTCTATCGCCTGGCTCTTCCTCCACATTTAGCCATTTTGGACGTGTTTCATGTGTCCCTCCTCAAACCAGTTCACATGGCCCGGTTTTCTGAGTCATCAGCCGGGTCATCAGACTTATCGTCTGACGAGTTTGAGGTTAATGCCATCATAGGGCGCAGGTCTGTCCGTGGCAAAAAATTTTATTTAGTGGATTGGAAGGGTCATGGTCCCGAGGCTCGAACCTGGGAGCCGGTGGAAAACATCCACGCACCGCTCCTGATCGCGGCCTTTGAGCGCAGTGAGGTGCAGAGGGGGGTAATGTTAGGCATCAGATTTCTGGCTCTGCACAGCAGGAATCCAGAGCCATACATTCAGCAGTCTCCCATTCTGCTCCGACCGCTCAGGGTCCTGCTCAGCAATCACGGCGAGCCAGGCATGCTGCTCAGACTTGTTCTGTGAGCCTGGATGTTGCTGCCACTAGAGATGAGCGACTTTGCCTTTTTTCTGGTTGAGTCGGGTTTCATAAAACCCGACTTTCGCAAAAGTCGGGTCGAACGAAATCGGCCAATTATCGTGAAAAGTCGAAGGCAGACTGAAACACGAAACCCAATGCAAGTCAATGGGGAAGCAAAGTCGGCAGGGAGTGGAGGACAGGAAACACACCTACAGTGCCCTTTTGAATGCCAAAAACATCAATTCTGATTACTGAAGCTTTTCAACCTTAATGTACTTCATAATACTAGTTACGCACTGAAAAATGGGGGTTATTTGGCTAAATTTGTGGGGGGTAGGGCTGGCTCCAGGTTTTCATGTGCCCTGGGCCAAAGAGCGCCCCTTTAACACATACCACAACTCATGATGCTCCGATACCGAAGAGAAATTAGCTGCATAGTACAATGAAAAATACTTCACTTTTTGCATCTCATGACTGATATCCATTTTTAATAGCTCCAAAAACGGACAGTATATTACTCCATACAGTATTATGGCCACCGCATAGTGCGCTATACAGAGTAATGAGGCCCATATATTTCTCCATACAGAATCATTGGTCCCATATAATGTTTGAAACAGTATATGATGAGCTCTACATAATGCTACAGTATATGTTGGTCCCCATGGATGAAGCTCCACTGTTTTATGGGCCCAAATAATGCTCCATACATAATGGGCCCGATTTCTAATGCTCTAGTGTATAATGTGCCCTGTAAATGCTGCTCCAGTGTCTGATGTCCACCTTTGGAATGCTCCAGTGTATGGTGGGCCCCATATATCAATCTCCAGAGTATAGTGCTCCCCAAAAATTGCTGTCCCAACATTGAAAACAATTAAATAAGTCTCCTCGCTATGGATTCCCTGTACTCCTCGTCATCCCCATCGTCCATCTCACTGCACTTGGCTGTTTAGGCAGAGGGCGTACAGACGTGATGTCATTGCGCTCTCTGATCAGACTATCACTGTCAGGAAACGCGGAAGACGTCATGGCGGTGGAGCAGGAAGAGGTAAGTATTTCAACTTTGCAAGTGTTGTGATCCTGAGCAAGCAGGGGGGGGCCCACTCATTAGCGACGGCAGTGGCACAGGGCCCCTCTAATAGTACGGAGGGGCCCTCAGCCACCGGCAGAGACACTTTTCCTCCTAGGGAGTGTGTTGTCAAGCTTGGGAGCAGCGAAGGATCTCTCTAGCAGTTAAACCAACACACAACACATTTCCCACTCCATGCCAGCAGGGAGACCTCTGAACATGACTGCTGAGGAGCTGCTCTCTGTGGTCGGGAGGAGGTAAGTTAAGCCATTCTGTGCAGGGAAGGGGAAGTGTGTGAACGTGAGAAGGGGAGCTGGAGGATGAGCAGAGTTAAGGCTCACTCCTTGCTGGCTCGCATGGTCCAGATTCCGGTCTCCAAGTTTGTAGGGACACTGACATTCCTGCAGCAAAATCTGGAGGAAGTAGCAGCTGTAAATGCTCTGTACCCAACTGAGGCTCGGAGGCCCCAGCATCGACGTGTGTGAGCCAGAAGGAAAAGGCTACAGCTGCCAGCCATGCGAGAAAGTTCCAAAATAGAGTCAACAAGGGGAACTTCATTGAACTCAGCACTGCGAGTACCTCAGATAAGCGCTAGAACGGAGGCCACACTAACTATCTGCAGAGAGAGAAATCCAAATTGGCTTCCAGGCTGACCAACTCCTTCTCCATCTGTACTCTGGGTCCTGGACAGCACCTACCAAGTACAGGTAAAGGAACTGCACGACTGTGTCTGTCATCTTTCTCTTGCGCCTGACGCATGGCTCAACTACATCCTGCACCGCACACCATCTCCCAACTCTTTCATCTGCCCTGTGACTACGGCCCTACCTGTGCAGGTCTTCTACATCTTAGCTGCACCACAACATCTGTCCCACAGAAGCGACACTGCAGCGCTGGTCAATCTAATCAGAAAACAGAGGTGGCGTCACATATAATTCACCTATAAACGTAATTCACCCCTTTGCATGGACGCCCAGGGCCACGGAACGGGTCACCACCGTGACATCCCTGTGAGACACCGGCCTGGTACCGATTAACCCCACTGCCCTTGCTGGCCACCCACACTCCATGTCAGATTCATCTTGGACTGGGGAATTCACGATTTGACTTGATAACCCAGGCTTGGTATGATAGAAAGAGCTACATGGACTAATGTGAAGTATGGCCTGTTGCCTCATTCAGTTTGGGTGGGGGTGCAGGAAACAAGGAAAGGGGTTCTTCCTGACCTGGAGCCAGCGCTTGACCACTCAGTGCTTGCATTTTTTGAAACTTCAGAAGAGGCGGGCATATTTGATGGAGTCTGTTTTGGCAATGTAAGCCAAAACCAGTTCCTCATGCTCCGCCTTTAAAAGCGGTTAACCTACTCCCAGAAAAGGTTATCATTCCAGGCGTTCCAGAGCCAGAGCATGACGCAGGCTCAACACTTCCTGCCTTAGCTGCTATTGTCCTTTTGCCACTACCAGCAGATGCACCACCACCATCATCACCAGCTGCCCCCCCCCATCTTCCACCAAACTTCAAAATTTTGCACAAAATAGACACAAAATAACATCAGATATATGGCACTGTATCAGAAATATACAGCTCTGTTCAGTCAAAGGATAATTGTCAATCTCCATATATATTCCATCAGTCACACAGAGACGCTCACAGACTCAGTATGGATTAGACAAGAATATAAAAAGTAGACAAATTGTAGAGTATCATCAGATAGCAGGTATATATAGCATAGTTTAAACATTAACAATGTACGTCTATATATCAGGAGTAGTGTTGAGCCACCACGCTAGTGTTTTGGTTCGTCACACAGGAGGCAAGTTCGTCGAATCAAATTGAAAACAATGGCAGGCAAACACAAACACATACAAACACATATAAAACAATTACAAAACACCTTAAAAAGATGTCCCAAAGCAGAGAAAATGCTCAGAAGACAAAAATTACATATGGAAAAGGGCAACTACATTTAGAAAAGAGGTGCAGGAGTAAAAGGAGGAGGTGGAGGAGACACAGATATAGGCTTGTCATTCCCTTATGAAGTCAAGAAAGGCTGGAATAAAAATGTAAAATACCAACCAAAAAAAAAAAATTCTGAAATCGAACACGATCATATACCTTCGGACTTCCCACCAATAAATTATGCCAACTGGCGATCGGGCGGCGTTATTCCCACGAACCTCCAAACAGCGTCCATGAAGGGAAAGTGTTTGCTTTCCGGGGGCAGTATGATTGCAAAGCTGAACCTTAAAGGAATGTCAAAAAGGGCACCACCAGGAGTGGAGCCTGCGGCTTAATTGGACTCCACCCGGGAAACCACAACCATGCAACCTCAAGAAAAGATGCACATATTGAAAGCTTTGTCGATTGTGTGTGGTGTGGTATGTCCGTTTGTAGTTGTGCTAGCAATTTGTCAGCTTTATTCCGTTAACGAACAAGACTCCGGCATGCCCCCGCGGTACGCGTCAAGCTTACTAGAGGGATACGCGAGGCTCTGGCACTATCATGGTCTATCATGGCGTTACATGTCCGGGGCTGCATGCACGCTACACTGAAAGGATCAGCTTTTGTCACTTACAGGTGCAGATAACCAGCAGAACACCATTAGTGATGGAGATCTGTGATTCCAATTATTCCCCGTGAACTATGATTTCCCAGTAAATGCAGGTCAACCGCAATTCCTGAATTAGGGCTAACCGGCATTCCTGAAAAAATGCAAAAATTACGTGTCCAAACCACAGTTGCTGTAGCTTGCTTAACAGCCATTCTCAGGTCCAGTATGGATTTGACAAGGTTGATAAAGGGTACAGTTTCACCGGGTAACACATATATGTAGCGTAGTTTACACATTAAAAACTTATGTCTATATAACAGGAGGCAGGCTCAGACGGCCTCAGGCCCTGTATGGATTAGACGTGATTGGACAAAGGTGAGAAAGGGTAACGTATCACCAGATTACAGGTATGTATAGCATAGTTTACACATTAAAAACCTATGTCTATAGATCAGGAGGCTCAGACGGTCTCAGGCCCAGTATGGATTTGACCAGCTTGTACAAAGTTGAGAAAGGGTACATAATCACTGGATAGCAGGTATATATATATATAGCATAGTTTAAATTTTTAAAATCTCCATGTTCTCAGTATGGATTAGACAACAATCTAAAAAGTAGAAAAAAGGAAATGCATTTGAAGCTTACACCAGTATACACTTGGAGGTATTTTTAAATCTTCATATATATTTCTGTCTCAGTAAGACAGTCCAGACTCTCTGCAATAAGAAATGAGATGCATACAATTACTGACATAAATTCTAGTGATTGCAGAAATCTAGGAATTCCTATTCATGGGATAAACTTCCGTCACAATTCTCAGAGGCGATGCAGACCCTCAATTAATTAGTGTGTGGAGACAGTGAAAACCTTTCTTTGTGAAGAAAGTGTTGCTGTATCGCAGTACCGTTGATCCCATCGCCATTACTCATATCCATATAATTTTGATCACAGGGAGAGATGAAAACATTGATTGCTCTATGAGGGACCCTGTGCCAGTGCCAGCGCCCAAGAGTCGGCCCACCCACCTGTCCAGGGCAACGGCACTCGCATGGTTGCGTGCGCTAGGTGGTGACCCCGGCCATGGGGGGAGGACGCAGCCCAGTTAGGGAGGTTTACAAAATGGCATATGTTGATGTGGGACATTCACCTGCTGCTAAAGGCGAAATTGGTCAAGTCCCAGGAAGAGGCGACCAAAGCAAGCCATTTTTCAGGCAACCTATGTGTCATCAAGGGAAGGTGGGACAAAATCCTTGGAAACCCATGCATGGTTCATTTTAATGAAGGTTAGATCATCCACATTTTGGTTCGACAGACGGGTCCTTTTTTCTGTCAGGATTGATCCAGCTGCACTGAAGACTCTTTCCGATAGCACACTTGCAGCTGGGCAAGCGAGGTCCTGTAAGGCATACTGTGCCAATTCAGGCCAGGTGTCCAGTTTAGCGGCCCAATAGTCAAATGGGAATGACCTGTGAGGGAGAACATCGATATGGGAGGAAAAGTAGTCTGTAACCATAGTTGACAAGTGCTGTCTCCTGTCACTTTCAATTGATGCAGTATTACCAGTCGTGTGAGCGGGACTTGAAAAATCAGTCCACAACATGGTCATGAAACCCCTGCCTCCAACGCCACTTCTGATGTGTGCACCACCAACACCTCTTCCAAGTTGCCCCCGGCCTCTACGGCTTGTGTGACAACCATCACCGCTGCTGTGTGCTGGGAATGCCTCAACCAACCGGTTTACCAGAGTTGTTTGTTTGTTAGCCAATATTAGGTCAAGGTTCTCCGGTGGCATGAGGTTTTGGAATTTGCCTTTAAAGCGTGGATCCAGGATGCTGGCCAACCAGTAGTCATCATCGTTCATTATTTTGGCAATGCGGGGGTCCCTTTTTAGGATCTGCAAGGCATAATCTGACATGTGGGCCAATGTTCCCGGTGTCAATGATGCACTGGGAGTGCTGGGTGGAGGAGCACTTTCTGGCAAATCCACATCCCTCCAGTCACGCACAAACCCAGTACCAGACCATGCCAACATTTTCTCTTGCCCCACGAGAAGCATCCTCCTCCCCTAAATAATCATCCCCATCATCATCCTCCTCCTCCTCCTCTTCTTCCTTCACGACAGTTCCCTTACCAGACAATGGCTGACTGTCATCAAGGCTTCCTTCCTCCTCTTCCTCATCATCCTCGGCTGCAGATGCCTGCTCCTTGATGTGCGTCAAAGTTTGCATGAGCAGACGCATAAGTTGGATGCTCATGCTTATGATGGCGTCGCCTGCGCTTACCAGCCGTGTGCATTCCACAAAACACTGAAGGACTTTACAGAGGTCTTTCAGCTTCGACCACTGCACACCTGTCAACTCCATGTCTGCCCTCAAAGTGCCTGCCCGTGTATCCTCCCACCAATGCATTACGGCCTGCCTCTGTTCGCACAGCCGCTCAACCATGTGCAGGGTGGAGTTCCACCTTGTTGCAATGTCGATAATTAGGCGGTGCTTGGGAAGGTGGAGCAATCACTGCAGCTTCTGCATACGACTGGAGTGTACCGGCGACCGGCGGATGTGCGAGCACAGTCTTTGAACCTTATGGAGCAGGCCTGTTAACTTCGGATAATTAGTGAGGAAGCAATGCACCACCAGGTTCATGGTGTGAGCCAAGCAAGGTATGTATCTGAGTTTTGAAAGGGCTATGGCTGCCACAAAATTCCGGCAGTTATCACTAACTACCTTGCCTGCCTCAAGATGTAGACTGCCCAACCATGACTCAGTTTGTCGCTGAAAGTAGTCGGCCAGTACCTCCGACGTGTGTCTGTCGCCCAAACACATCATCTGCAACACAGCCTGCTGACACTTTCCACTAGCTGATCGATAGTGGGACACATCGTATGCACCACTGTCAGCTGCGGATGCAGTGCTCGTGCGACTGTGCTCTGTGGACGAGCTTTCGCTTCTGTAGACGGAGGGTCGAATGCCTACAGCCAATATGTTTCCTATACCGTGGGCTAGGCAGCACTGTGCCATCACAGCTGTCCCCTGTGGACCCTGCATCATCCACATTAACTCAGTGCGCAGTGATGGACACGTAACGGCCCTGGCCATGCCTACTGGACTATGCATCAGTTGTGAGGTGCACTTTTCCACTCACTGATTGCTTGAGTGCATGGACAATGCGTTCTTTCACATGAAGGTGGAGGGCTGGAATGGCTTTGCAAGAAAAGAAATGGTGACTGGGTAGGTCATAGCGTGCTACTGCGTAGGCCATGAGTTCACGGAAAGCTGCGCTTTCAACCAACCGATAGGGCATCATCTCTAACGAGCTTAGTTTGGCAATGTGGGCATTCAAACCCAGTGTACGCGGATGAGAGGATGAGTACTTTCTTGTCCTACTCATAGTCTCTGGTAGGGTGAGCTGGACTTGAGAGCTGCATATGGTGGAACTAGCGGTGGACATGGCGGACTGAGAGAGGGTTGATGATGGTGATGGAGTTGGTGTTCTTTCTGATGGCCTAGATTCAGTCTTTCATTGCAATAACAGTGTGATTCCCTGACTGATTTGCCCTTGCGACGACAACTCAACATTTGCTGCTGGTGGTGTGCTAACCGGTAGACTTACAGTGGGGGAAACAATGTAGCGTTGCTGACTACCTTCTTTGGGAGCAGTAGCACATGTGGTACGTGAGTTTTGGTAGTCCATCCACGCTTGCAAGTGCATGCTGGTTAAATGTCTAAGCATGCAACTGGTATTCAAATTTCTCAGATTTTTCCCTCGGCTAAAGGTCTTTGCACACTTCTTACAGATAACCTTTGCCTGATCATTAGGATTTTGTTCAAAAAAGTGCCACACTGCACTCTTCCTACTATGGAAGACATTTTGAGGCCTTGCACACTGTGCTATTTTGACCGTCTGGCCAAGCTGTCCTGCAACTCTTTTGGTTTTTGTAACCCGTTTTTGGACTGCAGCGGGCCTGCCAGATAACAGCTGTTGCGTTGTCGATGCCCGCTGCGGATGCTCCTCCTCCTCTTCTGAGCTATTGGACGGGGCACCCTCTACCCCCAATGGATGCCAATCTGGGTCAACAACTGGGTCATCCATCACCTCCTCTTCAATGTCATGTGCACCTTCCTCTGTGTCACCGTGTATGGTGGTATAGTATGCGGGAAGGGGCACTGGAGTTTCATCTGGGTCAGATTCTGGCACAGTACACTGCGAGGGCAATGTAGTGCTCTGAGTGAATGTACCAGCAGAATCATCTATCAGTGGCGGTGCATCAGTACACTCCATGTCAGATTCATCTTTGCCTGGGTAATTCACGATTTGACTTGATAACCTAGGCATGGTATGTGAAAACAGCTCCATGGAGTAATCTGTAGTGTGGCCTGCCGCATCCTTCAATTTTGGTTGGGGTGAAGGACACAAGGAAAGGTGTGGTTCATGAACATGAGCCTCCAATGATGACTCAGTGCTTTTATTTTTTAAAACTTCAGAAGAGGAGGCGATAGAGCTGGAGGCTGAGTCAGCAATGTAAGCCAAAACTTGTTCTTGAAGCTCTGGCTTTAAAAACGGTTTACGCTGTCTCTCTCTAGTTTTGAATGTAATCAAACAGCAGATATACTAAACTGTTTGAAAAATGGACAAAACTATAAGGTGTAGGTCTGTAAGAACGGACAAACTCCTCGACTTTTCCTTACAGAGTCACACACTTAGATAGCTTCAATTTGGCCGTGATGACAGCCGTTACACGGTACTGTGTGAGGAGCGTACACCGCTGTATGGTGTGTGAAAAAATGAACGCTCACTACCTCACCAGGACAAAGCAATACAATTTGGACTGCTTTTAAAAAAGCAGTATGAACACCAGTGTGCACACAGCAATGCAGCTAGCCTTAACCCTGCTATTCTGTTCATTTCCACTATACATTTGTACTGCTCCGTTCATTTTTGACCGGACCTATTAAAATGCTGTTTTAGCTACTTAAAAAATTTTTTGGGAATACCTGTTGCATTATTATACTGTATGTGAACATGGTTGGTCATTATAAAAAAAAATACGTAAAAAACTCAATTTTTTTATTTATTTTGTGTTTATAAAGGTTACAAGGGCTTATTGAATTCTGCACAGAAATTACAAATTTGAGCTTAACTAACTAACACAACTACTACTATAACAACTATAACTAACTATAACTATAACTAAAATTAACTATAGTATAAAATGCGTGCAAACATTTTGAAAAAAATAGTAAAAATAATAAAAATAAAAAAAAATCAGTTTTTTTTATTTATTTTTAGAGGAAAAGCAGGGTAAATAACATATAGATACAAATGCATCTGCACTAATCCCTGATTGTAGGCTGGCTGTTTCATTTGGTATTTATGCACCTGTGCAGCTGCCATTTTACTTGGGTCCGCTGCACCCTGGATTAGTGCAGATGCATTTGGGCCTGTCTGGTTTGTAACTGAATTTTTTGGAGGATTTTTTTTTTCCTCTTTTTGAGGTTTTCAACATAAATAACATACAGAGAAAAAAAATTGCACAGAACTGTACTGAAAGCCAATGCGTATGGTTTGTACTGAAAGCGTGTGTAAATCTGCACCTAAAGCAACTGCTTACTTCATAAACAATAGTAGATGCAATAAGTAGTCTCAAAAGAAATTATAACTCATTTGTTTTACTCAAAAAATGGCTGAAATTAGCATAAAATTCTATTCGGTCATTTTTGACCGGGACAGTACAAGTGTAAAAAAAAATGTGGCGCAAAAACTAAACCAAAAAAAAAAAAAGTACCCTTAGAAAGAACCCCTCAAATTAGGAAAATAGAAGTAACCACAAGTTTCAGAACCGCATAATGAATTTTTAAAAAAATATCAAATTTCAAAAACGGTCATTTTTGACCGAACAGAACAGCAGGGTTAAAAGGCAGGCTAATCACCACCAGCGCTGCTGCACAAAAGCAAAAATCTTCACCTTTCACTGCACAGTAACTACAGTGAAAAGCGCTAGCAGTTTTTTTTTCTTTTTGCCTTCCTAACGCTCTCCCTACAGAATCAGCAGCTGCAGCAGCTCTCCCTATTCTGAGATCAGCATGAGTAACATGGCGGTCAGTGTCCCCGCCCTTTTATACCCCATGTAACGCACCACAAAGCAAGACAATCACTTGCATGCCCTTCTCCAAGATGGTGGTGACTGCTGCTTATGTCATCACATTGCCCACAGTGTCCGTTCTTCCTGATTGGCTGAAAAAGGGCGCTAAAGCATCTTTTGAAACGCGACTTTGGCGCGAAAGTCGCCTACCTCGTGGCCGAACTCATGCTAAGGTCGGGTTTCGTTTCATGAAACCCGACTTTGGCGAAAGTCGGTGACTTTTGAATTTTTTCGACCCGTTTCGCTCAACTCTAGCTGCCACCTCTGGTGCAGCAATGGTAGCGCAACATGCTCAGCAGGGAACCGCTCCAGAGGCTGTCCTCGTGCCGTGCTACTGGGCATGCTCGCAACTTGACCTCTAACTGGAGAGCAGAGGTCACATGCTCAGGTCCTGCGTCGGATCTGATTGGTTCCTTCCAGGGTACTGGAAGGTACCGGAAGAGCATGGCTATAAAAAGCCCGCATGGCAGCTCGGCCATGCGCTAGTGTGGCATATTATGCTGAGTGTGAATGGTGATGGATGCATGTTCTGGTGACTGACTTATTAAGAAACCCCTTCCCTCTGATATTACGAATGGTGACAGAGTGTTGGTGATAGTCAGCTCCCATTAGTGGCAAGCCAAGCATCACTGTGCTTCCTGCACTGCACACTAGTGTCCGGCTTTCCGGCGCCGTGGTCTAGCGGCTATAGTTATTGCTGCACTGTGGTAGCAGCGTCCATTGGCGGATGCGGTTGCAACGCCACCCGCTGGTTATCCTGTGAGGCTAACAGGGCCAGTGGCTTTGTGTTGTTTACTGTAAAGCGACTCTGTGTCTGAACAGAGCCTCTCTTAGCGTTCGGGTGACATTAACTCGAGTGCAGTACTTCACCTAGTGGTGTATCTGCCATTGTCCAGCATTGGTCTTATCTACCGCACGGTGGACCCCGGGCGGCAAACACACCTTCTATTATTTATATCTGGTGCCTTCCGCCGACGCTAACAGGTAGGTCCTAAATCTCCACCTGGCAAGGTGGATCCTCTGAATGCCTCCAGGCGAGCCGTACTCATTCCATCACCTGTATGTGGTACTCCGGACTGCAACTTATTACCAGTAACAGGTAAAGAAACTGTACCTCTCTGTGTCTTTCTCTCATTTATCTGCACCCCAACGTTTACAGCCATTTTTACTATTTATTTAACATCTTTGCCCTGGGACTACAGCCCTACCTGTGGAGGGCTACAACATCATAGCTGTGCCCAACATCCATCCCAGAGAAGCAACACCACAGCGCTGGTCACCTCTGACTAGAATACCACAGGTGGCGTCATGTATTTCACCATCTAATAACTTTATTTTCATTTTTACCACATAAATACCACACAACTTTCCCCTATTTTATTACTGGACGCCTCTGGGCCACGGACCGGGTCGCCGCCGCCGTCACACCGTCCCCCATTGAAGTTGACAGGCCCGGTACCGAGTACCCCCAGGCCCCGCGGGGCGCTCCACATCCACATAAACAATCCCTATTTCTGATCTGCATTTTGCAGCCACAATTAAAGGCTGTATTCACCTTAACATTTTTTTTTTTTTAAGTAACCTACCAATCAGACAAGAAATACATTAACTATTCAAAGCCTGGATATTAAAAATTCTGTTAATGTTCCTAAATGACAAACTTTTCCATTTTCTGTTCTGAAAACCTCCACTAAGTAATTTGCTTTTAGCTTTTATTCTACAGAAGACTTGTGAAATGCATTTGCAATGTGTAAAGTAGTAATTATTACAACCGTGGGTTTACATTTGGACATTTTATTTCTCAAAAGACAGGATTATGACTCTGTACAACCGTCTAAATGTAAAAAGTTTTCATATGATATCTACTTTTACAGGGCCCATGTTCACCTTTGAGCCAAAGTGATTGAATATGAAATTCACCCGGATGAAAATTGTGAACTAACAGAAAAGCTAAAAATGGTGGCTTTCCTGGATGTAGAAACCAAAAAGACCTCAGTCAAAAAGAAATGAATAGTGATTAGATAGAATGTGTACCTACAGTAACACCATATTGCAATGCAGACACAACATTATGAAGAGCTCTAATTGGTGGCCAACGGCTGCACCCCCAGCCGTGGTATGTATCTGTAATGACTCCCATATCCAGATCAATAGGCAACTTGCCAGGACTCGCTCTCATTAGGTAGGTTGGAGTGCAGTTGGTGGAATTCACATGAATGTGATTGTAGAGGTCTACCAGATCTGGCAACTTTTCTGGCCACAGATTCCTCTCTTCCAAAGGCAAGGTCTTCAGTAGATCGGTCACCACTTGATTCATCTTTTCACACATATCATTGGTCTGTGGATGGTACGGTGTTGTCATGATCTTCTTGCTACCGTACAAGTTACAGATTTCCTGGAACACTCCTGCCTCAAAAGCTGGACCTTGATCTATAAGCACTCGCTCGGGATATCAGTGTGGTCGACAAAAGTGCTGTTGGAATGCTCTGGCTGCTGTCCTTGCTGTTTGATCCTTGACAGGCACAACTACCAGGAATCTCGAGTAGTGGTCAACGATGGTAAGAGCATAAATGTAGCCTGAACGGCTTGGAACCAGCTTCACATGGTCAAGAGCGACCAACTCGAATGGCTGTTTGGTTATTATTGGCTGCAAAGGAGCTCGCTGGCTGTTACGGTCCTTACTGCGCAGGTTGCATTGTCCACACTCCCGGCACCAATTTTCAATGGCCTTCCTCATTCCAGCCCAGTAGAATCTCTCTCGGAGCAAGGCTTCCAACTTCTTCCATCTGAAGTGTCCAGCTCCATTGTGATAGGCTTCTAAGACCATTGATGCCTTCCTCTTTGGGACTACCACTTGCCAGACCAACTCATGAGTGCAGGCATTGACACTCCTCCGACACAGCTTTCCTTCATAAATGAACAGCCTGCCTCTTTCCTTCCACAACTGCTGGGTTTCTTCAGGAGCATCCGACTCTGGGCGTGTCACCTTGTGACAGTAGCTCCTTTACCAGGTGGACTGCGGGGTCGCTATCTTGGGTTTCTGCCCAGTCATGATGAGGCAATGGATTTAGGGTGGCCTGCTTCATGATAGACCATCTGTTTCTCCCTCCTCGGGCACGTTGGGCTGCAATTGGGCAGTGGAAGGCAGGTAGCTCAATTTCTTCGAAGGCCTCAGGGTCTTCTCCTGCATCTGGAAGATAAGTCATCCTAGACAGCGCATCAGGATTGGCATTCTTGTGCACTGCTCGGTACTTGATGGTGAATTCATAGTTAGACAGCCGGGCCATCCATCATTGCTCCACTGCACCTAATTTTGCAGTTTCCAAGTGAGTCAACGGGTTGTCCGTGAAGATGGTAAACACGGCTGAAGCTAGGTAATGCTTGAATCGTTCAGTTACAGCCCAGACTATGGCAAGGAACTCCAGTTTGAAGGAACTGTAGTTGTCAGGGTTCCTTTCAGTGGGACGAAGCTTCCTGCTGGCGTAGGAGATCACTCTTTCTTTGCCATTCTGTACCTGTGACAATACTGCTCCCAGTCCCACGTTGCTGGCATCAGTATACAGAACAAATGGTTGGTCATAATCTGGGTAGGCCAGAACTTCATCTCCTGTGAGAGCCATCTTCAGTCGAGTGAAGGACCTTTCCAATTCCTCATTCCATTCAAATGTAGTACTCTTCTTCCTGGCTTTCTTGGGCTGGCCCACCAGAAGATTTTGCATAGGCGTGGCTATCTCAGTGAAGCCTTTGATGAACCTTCGGTAGTAGCCTACTAACCCAAGGAATTGACGTACCTCATGGAGGTTGCTGGGCTTCTGCCAGTCCCGGATGACAGTGACTTTGTCAGGATCCGGTGCCACACCTTCTGCACTCACTACATGACCGAGGTACTGTACCTTGGGCTTCAGTAGGTGGCATTTGGATGGCTTCACTTTCAGGCCAAAGTTGGACAAGGCTTCAAACACCTCAGCCAGGTGCTTCAGATGGTCTTCATAAGTCTTGTAGAAAACAGTGACATCATCAAGGTATAACAGGACTGTCTCGAAGTTCGTGTCCAAGACAGCACTCCATTAGCCGTTGAAATGTCCCAGGGGTGGTGCAGAGCCCGAATGGCATGTAGTTGAACTCGCAGAGACCCATTGGGGTGGTAAATGCTATTTTCTCCTTGTCTGCCTCTGCCACGGGAACCTGCCAATACCCACTAGTGAGATCTAAGGTGGAAAAATAGTTAGCAGTTTTAAGTGCAGCTAATGACTCCTCAATTCTGGGTAATGGGTAGGCATCCTTATGTGTAATGCTGTTAATTTTTCGGTAATCAACACACATTCTCATGGTACCAGGTTTCTTTTTCACAAAGACTATTGGAGCTGCCCAGGGGCTACAACTGTCTCTGATCACCCCAGCCTCCTTCATTTCCCGCAACATACTTTTGGCACATTGATATTGTGTTGGAGGTATAGGCCGGTACTATTCTTTCATGGGTGGATGATCTCCAGTGGGGATATGGTGTTGAACCCCTTTTGCCTTCCCAAAGTCTAGAGGGTGTTTACTGAATACCCGCTCATACTCCTGAGTCACTTGGTAAACACCATTCTTTTGGTATGAAGGGGTGGATTCAGTCCCCACCTGCAGCTGCTGACACCACTCCTCCAGTTGCGTTACAGAGCTATTGTCCCCCACCTGACCGGATGAGACCAAGGGCTCTGCTGCCTGTATGGCGTTGTTACTGACAGTAAGCAGCATAGCAACTGTGGCATACTGTCATGTCCGCCATGTTTGTCATGTCTGCCATGTCTGTTTTGTCTCAAGAACTCCTGGAGCGATGTGCATATCTTGTCTGCTGTCCTGCATGTTCACTAGAGCAGTGTGCACACTCACCTCATGTCTGAGCTGCAGGATGCCTGCGTTTCTGCTCTGCCTTCTGTGATCTTCTCATCATGTCTAGGAGTCCCTGATCATGTGTCCCTGCCTGGATCCTGCACTGTCTGGTTCTGCAATCATCTCGTCATGTCTGGAACGCTTATCATGTGACGTTTCCTAAAGATCCTGCACTGTCTGGTTCGGTAATCATCTCGTCATGTCTGGAACTATGATCATGTGACCTGTCTAGGTTTCAGCACTGGATCTGCAGTCGTCTCGTCGTGTCTGGAACTCTGATCATGTGACTGTGCTCTGTTATCCTGTGGATCTGAACCCGGAAGTGCTCCCCTGGTCCTGACCTGGAAGAGGAGGTGCTATGCCCTATATCAAGCCACCCCTTCCTTTGCTCAGGGCCTGAGTATTGTGTAGTGTCCCTGCATGGCTGCTTGGTCTGTGGGGCGCTCCCTCTATTCTGTGCCCTTGCACTCTGCCCTGTCGTGCATCTCTGCACACGCTCCGTGCTCGTACTCCATCTCTTGTCCCGTGCCTTGTCTTATGTTTGTCCGTTGTGCCATGTTCGTCCTTGTCCTGCTTGGACTTGTAGTCCTTCTGTTACTCTCTGCCTTGCCTTTGCTATGCTCTGCCTTGTTCCTCCCTATGGTCTCTGCCTTTGCTTGCTCTGCCTCTCTCTCTCTCCTATGGTGCTCTGTAGTGCTCCCTGGCACACGCACCATTCCTTCTCTCTTTCCTCTTGTGCTCTTTTCCATGTCTAGTCCCAAGGCTCTCCCTTGGCCCGGCTCTGGGCTTCGGCCTACGCTCCGCTGCTAGACTCTTTCCTATTATGCTCTCTTGCACGTTTCTAGGCTAGTCCCAAGGTTCTCCCTTGGCCCGGCTCTGGGCTTCGGCCTACGCTCCGCTGCTAGCTCTGTTCTTGCTCTGATCTGATTCCGTGTTTCTGCCTATGCTTCCGTTCCTGGTTCTTTACTCTGCATAAGCTCTGCCTTGTTTCTCGTCTTGTCTTCCCTTGCTCTTTCTTCGTATGCTCTTGCATGCTCCTGGCCTTCCTAGCCTCCTGTCTGTGCCTCAGCCGTGCCCGCCCTAGCCGTGCCCGCCTGCTTGTGCCTCAGCCGTGCTCGTCGGTCAGTGACAGCTGTGTCGCCTGCCATGCCTCAGCCGGGTTCGCTGGAGTCTTGCCCGTCTGTCAGTGCCGCAGCCCGATCAGCTAGCCAGTGCCCCAGCCGTGCTCTCTGTGCTCTCTTGCACCTCACGCTGTTTCCGCACTGTGCTCTGCGTGCTCTCTAAAGCACGCGCAGGCCCTTGCCTGCTCATGGCATACCTCCCCGTGCTTCTATTATAGTACGCGCAGGTTTGGCCATGTACCCTGTCGTGCCCTCTTGCACGCACAGGTCCTAACCTGGTCCTTGAACGCTGTCCCTGGCGTGCCTCTCTGCACGCGCAGGCCTCTGTCTCTCCTGGACCCTGGTGTGCCCCTTTGCACGCTCAGGACTCTATCTCGTACCTTGTGCCTTGGCGTGTCTCTACACACGCACTCTGCCTCGTGCCTTGGCGTGTCTCTACACGCACCCAGTCTTGTGCCTTGGCGTGTCCCCTACACACGCACCTTTGTCTCGCACCTAGCCTTGGACCTCGGCGTGTTCCCTAACATGCACCAAGCCTGGAGATCTGTCTTGCCTCCTTGCCTGAAACCTGGTTTGCCTGCCGGATTCCCGTAACCTGCCGACCGTTGCCAGAGGTCCGGAACCAGATGACTGCGGCCTGATGTCCAGAGCTGATGTCCGCAGCCTGATGCCTGGACCCTGTCGGTCGTTGCCAGTAGTCCGGAGTCCGATGCCATCGCACCCCGTCTTGGATCCTGGCGTGTCCTAGCATGCATTCCTTCTAGGAACTCTTGTGTGATCCCTATCATGTATCCTGTCCTGGACCCTGGTATGTTTTCATGCACGTGTTATGCCTGGAACATTTGGCGTGCCCTTGCACGTATCCTGCCGTGTTTCACTGTTTGTGCCCTCCACCTGATTCCCTGTTATGCCTTGCACCTGAATAAAGTGTGAATCCACGTTTGAGGAAGAAACTGTGTGACTTCACTTTATGTTTGGTATCCAGTCCGTCTTGTTGACAGACACTCAATAGTGTCTCCTTGAGCCGGCCGTCTGGTCCAGCTGCCGTGGTGGCTCACCCCCTTGGTCTTGCCACTGACACTCCCTGTACAGGGGGTGGGTTCTCACTAGGTCAGCTCGCCCTAGGTGGGTGGGTGCCACGGTCCAGAGGGTCCACTCTTTCTAAGAAGAACGACTCAGCGTAAGCTAACACTCGTCACACATACCGAGGTATTGTGGCCTCCTCTTCCCCACAATTCAAGAGGCGTACAGGTACTCTCCCTTTGCGAACATCAACTACCCCTCTGGCTGTCAGGACAGTGGGCCAGCTATCAGAGTACACTGGCTCTACCAATGCTTGGTAATCTTTTCCTCTGAGGCCTATGGCTGCCCGACACCAAATCAACATTTCACATCTGGGGGGTATCGCAATGGGGAAAGAATCACTCACTCTGACGCTGCCAATTTCTCCGTCTGATAGTTCTACCTGCTGTCTTTGCATCAGGGCCTTGATCTGCTTCTGCAGGACTCGTTCACTGGAACCAGCACTCTCAGCCACCTGTTGCAACAAGACAATAACCTCGGAAAGACAACTTTCAATCACATTGGTACCTAGAGTCATCATTGGGTTATATTCTCGTCGATCAATATCTACAACTATCAGACCTTGAGACTTTAACTCTACTCGCCCCACTTTAATAATAATCTCTTTACATCCTACTTGCGGCAAAGACTGACCATTACTGGCAACTACTGTGAGTTCATCACTTGGGCCACGGGTAAGTTCAGAGTCAGCTCAATACCGCTTGTAAATTATATATGGCATAGTTGTCACCTGAGAGCCAGTGTCCAGCAAAGTGCTCATGGGGATGCCATCAATCACCACAGGGAGGATCGGTCGTCCTCCAACATACTTGGCTCGCCAGTTCTTTGGGCCTTGTGGTCCTACTCCTGGGGATTGGCCCTCTGCCCCAGGGTTTGCTCGTTTAAATAACAGAATCTTGCGATGTGGCCTGCCTTGTGGCAGTGACGACAGATGGGACGTCCATCCTGGTCATAGCGATCGTTGTTTCTCCCTCGGAGTGGCGGGATCCTCTTCTTCCGTAGCCACGGGAAATCCTCTGGACTGGAAGCCAGCTGGATCTTCTCCTTTGAGGACACCTGCATGGACTGCACAGTTTTAGCAAGTGCAGCCATACAGCCAAACTCCTGGACCTGAAGACGCAGCTCTTCAGACGGATCTTTATCCAGAGTCTGTGCATCAGCCTCCACAGGGCTGAGAGGGAAAGATGCTGCCTCCTGATGGTATGTGATCGCTGGGCGCCTAGGGGGTGCTGGACGGCTAGCAGTTGGTTCATGCAGCACCCGAATAGCCTGGTCTTTGAAGTCTGCGAAGTCCAGATCAGGGTTCTGTAGGACTATGATGCACAGCTGTGCTCTGTGGGTGCTGGAGAAGAGTCCTTCAATAAACTGCTCCTTTAACAGTCTGTCTCCATCTTTCACACTGTCTGGATCAATCTGCTTGATGGCTCGCAGCGCCTCCTGCAGGTTTAGTGCATAGTCTCGTATACTGTCCTACGCTCTCTGCTTACATCCAAAGAATCTCATCTTGATTTCAGCTGCAGGACGGGTGTCAAAGGTGCTACCTAGCGTGGCTAAAATTCTTTTAACGGTATGTTTATCAGTGTCCTGCCAGGAATTTACTTCCCTCTGTGCTGCACCTGTTAGCTGCCCAATAAGGATGTTCACCTTCTGGCTTTCAGACAGAGGATACACCTCAAACAGACTGCACCGTCTCTCTTTAAATTCACTCAGGGTATGTGACTCCCCTGAATACTGCGGTAGCCAGACTGCTCCCGGTATGTAGGGCATAGACAGCGGCATTATGGGGACCGCTGCGGTGGGCGCTTGCTTGGCCTCTAAGTATTGAACTAGTCACCTCTTCACATCTAGGGTGTGAAATCTTAAGACCTCTTTTTCGAGGGCTTTTTGATCCGTTATCGATGATCTTAGTGGGGTTACCAGGTATTTTTGAGGGGGGAGAGAGAGAAAGTCTATTCTTAGCCCTGATCCTATCAGATTTAATAACCAGGGGTTGTTCGATATTCTCCTCCAGGCAGGTAAAAAAAAACTTAGTCTCCCTCCCACCCTGGGCAAACAGTCACTTGGTGTTTTTTTTTTTTATCTCGGGACGGGTTACCGAAGAAGAAGAACCCCCTGTCCCTTCTCCTGTCGTCCCATTTTTGCTCTCTCGGGGGTCTCCTCTGAAAAACTTTTTGTTTCGAAAGGATCTTTTAAAGCCTGTCGGACCCAGGTTTGAGAATCCCTTATTTTTATCCCCTGCCTTTTAGAGGATGTCATCCAACGTTTCTCCGAATAGGAATTTCTCTTCACAAGGGATGGCGCATAACTTCATCTTAGTCTGTAAGTCCCCTGGCCAGCATTTAAGCCACAGCATTCTACGGGCTGCGTTTGACAGGGCTGCTGCTTTGGAAGACAACCTTACTGAGTCAGCTGATGAGTCGGCTAAGAAAGCCGCCGCTCCTCTTATGACTGGAATGGATTCCAGGATTTTCTCCCTGGGTGTATCTTTTTTTGTCTAATGGGTCCTTTAGAGTACCAATATCCTCAAAGGGGAGTGCAAATTTCTTTGAGGCCTTGGCAACTGCCACGTCTAGCTTGGGGTGTTGTGAGTTCATTTTCCCCTTCATTACTGAGGCCCGAGGAACTCCCTCTTCTGGTAAAGAAAGGTAGTGAGCCTGATTATCAAACACCTGATGCTGATGATGATGACTGGCTGAGTGGAGTTACTGACTGGATATAAGGCTGCCGACGCCCTTCTGCCCTGCGGGTGATTTCTCTGTGGGCTCCTTGGAGACCAGTCTGAATTCCTGCTCCTCTAAAGCTAAGTTTGCTGCTCAACCTTTTGCTTTTGTGCTTTGACTTTGTTTTGCTTTGTTTTTCTGGATTTCTGCCATTCCCTGCTGGGGTGTGCTGAATTCATTTAGCTCTGTCTTCTGAAAATACCTGAGTGCTGATTTAGTTTTTGAAGCCTAGCTGCTTCAGGGCCTTTTTCATATCAGCTTGTTGGCTCATGTCTTTGATAGGGTTTTGGCAGATTGCAGACAGCAGCCTTCCTGTCCTTTCCTATCTAGGTAGTTTTGGGCCCCGTCTTTGCTCAGTCTATCTTTCTGTCTGTTAGTGTTTTCATCTTGCTTCACCGTCATTATATGTTGGGGGCTGCCTATTGCTTTGGGGTCTGCTCTGGGGCAGTTTAGATTTCCCCTTTCTTTCTTTAGGCCTATGTGGCTGTGATCGAGGGGTCTAGGGCATCGTAGGAACCCCCCACGGCTACTGCTAGTTGTGTTGATAGGTTCAGGGGTCTGCAATCTGATAGTTGCCAACTTCGCTGGTTTTCTGGACTTAGCTTGTATTTCTGCTTTTGCCTCCTACGGTGACTCATTCATAACAGAATCACCCGCCATACCGCAGATTCTAGGGTACTCAATAGCAGGAAAGAATTGTAAAAAAAAAAAAAAAAGTGTGTATATTTTTTCCTCTATATCTCTGAGGCCGTAGGGGGAATTTTTTTTTTCTCTCAATGGAGATAAAGCAATTGTCTGATAGTGTGGAGCAGCTCGCTGCGGAAGTGCGGGGAATTTCCGCCTACCTTGCTCATTCACATGCTGCTGAACCAAAGATTCCTACACCTGATGTATTTTTTGGGGATCGGTCTAAGTTTTTGAATTTCAAAAATAATTGTAAATTATTTTTTGCCTTGAAGCCTAACTTGTCAGGGAGCTCCGCGCAGCAGGTTAAAATTGTCATCTCTTTGCTGCGTGGCGATCCCCAGGATTGGGCGTTTTCTTTGAAACCAGATGATCCTATTCTGACTAGTGTGAACGCATTCGTTCAAGCTTTGGGGTTGTTGTATGACGAACCTAATGCCATTGATCAGGCTGAAAAGACCCTGCTGGCATTGAGCCAGGGTCGTGATTCTGCAGAATTGTACTGTCAAAAATTCCGAAAGTGGGCAGTACTTACTACCTGGAATGATAATGCCTTGGCTGCTCTCTTTCGGAAGGGGTTGTCAGAAGCCATAAAAGATACTATGGTGGGATTTCCTGTTCCCTCTGGTCTTGACGATTCTATGTCATTAGCCATTCAGGTTGATCGGCGTTTGCGCGAACGCAAAGCTGCACGAGAGGTGTTGCCACCTGTTGAACAAATGTCTGAACCTATGCAATGTGATAGAGTTTTTTCCAGAGAGCAGCGTCAGGAGTTCAGAAGGCATAATAAGTTGTGTTTTTTCTGTGGAGATGCCTCGCATATTATTTCTGTCTGTCCTAAACGAGAGAAACACTTTGCACACACGTTTTCTGTTGGGGGTGTTCAACCTAAGTTTCTTCTGGCTATTACTCTGATCTGCTCCCTGTCCACATTTTCCGCCAAGGCTTTTGTGGATTCGGGAGCAGCCCTAAACCTAATGGACTTGGATTTTGCTAAACGTTGTGGATTTCCGATGACACCTCTGCAGACGCCTATCCCTTTGAGGGGGATTGATGCTACTCCTTTGGCTAAAAATAAACCCCAGTTTTGGACTCAGGTGGTAATGCGGGTCGCCCCAGACCATCAAGAAAATTGCAGATTTTTGGTGTTGCATAATCTGCATGATACTATTGTTCTGGGGTTTCCCTGGTTACAGATTCATAATCCAGTTTTGGATTGGAAATCTGTGTCTGTGGTGAGTTGGGGTTGTCGGTGTGCCTTTAGTGAGGCTCCGGTGTTTTCCACCTCTCCTCAGTCGCATGATGTTCCTGATTATTTGGCGGACTTTTATGATGTATTTAGTGAGAATGAGTCTGCGTCTCTGCCTCCTCATAGGAGTTATGACTGTGCAGTTGAACTGAGCCCGGGGTGTAAATTTCCCAAGGGTCGGCTCTTCAATTTATCTGTACCCGAGCACGAGGCTATGCGATCCTATATTAAGGAGGCGTTGAAGAAGGGTCATATTAGACCATCCTCGTCACCCTTAGGTACCGGTTTTTTTTTGTAGCCAAAAAGGATGGATCATTAAGACCTTGTATTGATTATCGTGCCCTCAACAAAATTACTGTTAAATATCAGTATCCGTTACCCCTGATTTCTGATCTATTCTCCAGAGTTAAAGGTGCTTGCTGGTTTACCAAGCTTGACCTCAGGGGGCGTATAATATTATTCGCATTAAGCATGGGGATGAATGGAAGACGGCGTTTAATACTCCGGAGGGACATTTTCAGTACCCGGTGATGCCTTTTGGGCTCACTAATGCCCCTTCTGTCTTCCAGTGCTTCATGAACGATATTTTCCGAGATTTTGTCGATAAATTTTGATTATCTATCTGGATGATATTTTGATCTTGTCCAAGGATTGGGATTCTCATGTGGAACATATTCGGACTGTGTTCCGGATCTTGAGGGAGAATTCCCTGTATGTCAAAGGATCTAAATGCCTTTTTGGAGTACAGAGGATTTCTTTTTTGGGATTTATTTTGTCCCCGTCAACTATTGAAATGGACCCGGCCAAGGTACAGGCCATTCACGATTGGGTTCAGCCCACTTCTTTGAAGGCCCTCCAAAAGTTTTATAGCAAAATTTTCTAGTATTGCCAAGCCATTGACTGATTTGACTAAAAAGGGTGCTGATGTGTTAAATTGGTCTCCGGAGGCTGTTTCTTCCTTTCAGGAGCTGAAGCGAAGATTCACCTCCGCCCCGGTTTTGCGGCAACCTGATGTCTCACTTCCATTCCAGGTAGAGGTGGATGCTTCTGAGATTGGTGCAGGAGCTGTTTTGTCCTAAAAGGATCCTGTAACATCTAAAATGAATCCCTGTGCTTTCTTTTCCCGAAAGTTCTCTCCATCTGAACGTAACTATGATGTGGGGAATAGGGAACTGTTGGCCATGAAATGGGCATTTGAGGAGTGGAGACATTGGTTGGAGGGAGCTAAGCATCAAGTCGTGGTCCTCACTGACCACAAGAATTTGATTTACCTAGAGTCGGCTAAGCGCTTGAACCCTAGACAGGCTAGGTGGGCCTTGTTTTTTACACGTTTTGATTTTGTGGTTTCTTTTCTTCCTGGAACAAAGAATGTCAAGGCAGACACCCTCTCTAGGAGCTTCTTTGCTGATTCTCCTGTGGTGACCAAGCCTGCTACCATCTTATGCGAAGGGGTAGTTCTTTCTGCTATCTCGCCCGATTTGAGACGTGCTCTGGAAGAGTTCCAGGAGGACAAACCTGAGCATTGTCCCAGTGGAAAGTTGTATGTTCCTGACCAGTGGAAGAAGAGAGTGATGTCTGAAGTTCATTGCTCTGCTTTGGCTGGTCATCCATGTATTTTTGGTACTAAAGATCTGGTGAGTCGGTTTTTTTGGTGGCCCTCCTTGTCTCGTGATGTCAGGAATTTTGTGCAGTCCTGTGGGACGTGCTCCCGGTCTAAATCGTGTTCTCGCTCTAGTGGGTTGTTGATGCCTTTGCCTATCCCCAAGAGGCCATGGACCCATATTTCAATGGATTTCATCTCTGATATGCCTGTCTCTCAGAGGATGACTGTTATTTGGGTGATTTGTGATAGGTTCTCTAATATGGTTCATCTTGTACCACTCCCTAAGTTGCCGTCTTCCTCTGAGTTGTGCCCCTGTTTTTACAACAGGTGGTTCGTTTGCACGGGATTCCTGAGAACATTGTATCTGACAGAGGAGTTCAGTTTGTGTCTAGATTTTGGAGAACTTTCTGTTCCAGGCTGGGAATTCAGTTGTCCTTCTCCTCTGCTTTTCACCCTCAGACCAATGGGCAGACAGAGAGAACAAACCAGACCTTGGAGTCATATTTGAGATGTTTTATTTCTGCTGATCAGGATGATTGGGTTTCATTTTTGCCCTTGGCCGAATTTGCTTTAAATAATAGAGCTAGTTCTGCCACTTTGATGTCACCTTTCTTTTGTAACTTTGGGTTTCATCCTCGATTTTCTTCAGGGCAGGTGGAGCCCTCTGCCTGCCCAGGTGTTGACACTGTGGTGGAGAGAATTCACCAGATCTGGGACCAAGTGGTGGATAAGTTATCTCTCTCCCAGGAAAAGGCCCAGCGGTTTTCCAACCGACATGGGACCATTGGTCCCCAGTTTAAGGTTGGTGATATGGTGTGGTTATCATCAAAAAATATTGCTATGAAGGTGGCTTCTCCTAAGTTTAAGCCTAGATTTATTGGACCTTACAAGATTGTGGAGATTATTAATCCGGTCTCTTTTCGTTTGGCTCTTCCTGTCACATTTAAAATCCATAATGTGTTCCATAAATCTTTGTTGAAGAGGTTTGTTGAACCTGTTGTTCCGGGGGTGGCACCTCCAGACCCTGTATTGGTTGAAGGTAACATGGAATATGAGGTAGAGAAAGTACTGGATTCCCGTCTGGCTAGACGGAGACTCCAGTATTTGGTTAAGTGGAAGGGTTATGGTCAGGAGGATAATTCCTGGGTCTCTGCCTCTGATATTCATGCCAAAAGATTGGTGCGTGCCTTTCATCGGGCTCACCCTGATCGCCCTGGTGGCGTAGTTGAGGGTTCGGTGACCCCTCCTCAAGGGGGAGGTACTGTTGTGAGTTCATTTTCCCCTTCATTACTAAGGCCCGAGGAACTCCCTCTTCTGGTAAAGAAAGGTAGTGAGCCTGATTATCAAACACCTGAGGCTGATGATGATGACTGGCTGAGTGGAGTTACTGACTGGATATAAGGCTGCCGACGCCCTTCTGCCCTGCGGGTGATTTCTCTGTGGGATCCTTGGAGACCAGTCTGAATTCCTGCTCCTCTAAAGCTAAGTTTGCTGCTCGGCCTTTTGCTTTTGTGCTTTGACTTTGTTTTGCTTTGTTTTTCTGGATTTCTGCCATTCCCTGCTGGGGTGTGCTGAATTCATTTAGCTCTGTCTTCTGAAAATACCGGAGTGCTGATTTAGTTTTTGAAGCCTAGCTGCTTCAGGGCCTTTTTCATATCAGCTTGTTGGCTCATGTCTTTGATAGGGTTTTGGCAGATTGCAGACAGCAGCCTTCCTGTTCTTTAATATCTAGGTAGTTTGGGGCCCCATCTTTGCTCAGTCTATCTTTCTGTCTGTTAGTGTTTTCATCTTGCTTCACCGTCATTATATGTTGGGGGCTACCTATTGCTTTGGGGTCTGCTCTGGGGCAGTTTAGATTTCCCCTTTCTTTCTTTAGGCCTATGTGGCTGTGATCGAGGGGTCTAGGGCATCGTAGGAACCCCCCACGGCTACTGCTAGTTGTGTTGATAGGTTCAGGGGTCTGCAATCTGATAGTTGCCAACTTCTCTGGTTTTCTGGACTTAGCTTGTATTTCTGCTTTTGCCTCCTACGGTGACTCATTCATTACAGAATCACCCGCCATACCGCAGATTCTAGGGTACTCAGTAGCAGGAAAGAATTGTAAAAAAAAAAAAAAAGTGTGTATCTTTTTTCCTCTATATCTCTGAGGCCGTAGGGGGAATTTTTTTTTTCTCTCAATGGAGATAAAGCAATTGTCTGATCGTGTGGAGCAGCTCGCTGCGGAAGTGCGGGGAATTTCCGCCTACCTTGCTCATTCACATGCTGCTGAACCAAAGATTCCTACACCTGATGTATTTTTTGGGGATCGGTCTAAGTTTTTGAATTTCAAAAATAATTGTAAATTATTTTTTGCCTTGAAGCCTAACTCGTCAGGGAGCTCCGCGCAGCAGGTTAAAATTGTCATCTCTTTGCTGCGTGGCGATCCCCAGGATTGGGCGTTTTCTTTGAAACCAGATGATCCTATTCTGACTAGTGTGAACGCATTCGTTCAAGCTTTGGGGTTGTTGTATGACGAACCTAATGTCATTGATCAGGCTGAAAAGACCCTGCTGGCATTGAGCCAGGGTCGTGATTCTGCAGAATTGTACTGTCAAAAATTCCGAAAGTGGGCAGTACTTACTACCTGGAATGATAATGCCTTGGCTGCTCTCTTTCGGAAGGGGTTGTCAGAAGCCATAAAAGATACTATGGTGGGATTTCCTGTTCCCTCTGGTCTTGACGATTCTATGTCATTAGCCATTCAGGTTGATCGGCGTTTGCGCGAACGCAAAGCTGCACGAGAGGTGTTGCCACCTGTTGAACAAATGTCTGAACCTATGCAATGTGATAGAGTTTTTTCCAGAGAGCAGCGTCAGGAGTTCAGAAGGCGTAATAAGTTGTGTTTTTTCTGTGGAGATGCCTCGCATATTATTTCTGTCTGTCCTAAACGAGAGAAACACTTTGCACACACGTTTTCTGTTGGGGGTGTTCAACCTAAGTTTCTTCTGGCTATTACTCTGATCTGCTCCCTGTGCACATTTTCCGCCAAGGCTTTTGTGGATTCGGGAGCAGCCCTAAACCTAATGGACTTGGATTTTGCTAAACGTTGTGGATTTCCGATGACACCTCTGCAGACGCCTATCCCTTTGAGGGGGATTGATGCTACTCCTTTGGCTAAAAATAAACCCCAGTTTTGGACCCAGGTGGTAATGCGGGTCGCCCCAGACCATCAAGAAAATTGCAGATTTTTGGTGTTGCATAATCTGCATGATACTATTGTTCTGGGGTTTCCCTGGTTACAGATTCATAATCCAGTTTTGGATTGGAAATCTGTGTCTGTGGTAAGTTGGGGTTGTCGGTGTGCCTTTAGTGAGGCTCTGGTGTTTTCCACCTCTCCTCAGTCGCATGATGTTCCTGATTATTTGGCGGACTTTTATGATGTATTTAGTGAGAATGAGTCTGCGTCTCTGCCTCCTCATAGGAGTTATGACTGTGCAGTTGAACTGAGCCCGGGGTGTAAATTTCCCAAGGGTCGGCTCTTCAATTTATCTGTACCCGAGCACGAGGCTATGTGATCCTATATTAAGGAGGCGTTGAAGAAGGGTCATATTAGACCATCCTCGTCACCCTTAGGTACTGGGTTTTTTTTGTAGCCAAAAAGGATGGATCATTAAGACCTTGTATTGATTATCGTGCCCTCAACAAAATTACTGTTAAATATCAGTATCCGTTACCCCTGATTTCTGATCTATTCTCCAGAGTTAAAGGTGCTTGCTGGTTTACCAAGCTTGACCTCAGGGGGGCGTATAATCTTATTCGCATTAAGCATGGGGATGACTGGAAGACGGCGTTTAATACTCCGGAGGGACATTTTCAGTACCCGGTGATGCCTTTTGGGCTCACTAATGCCCCTTCTGTCTTCCAGTGCTTCATGAACGATATTTTCCGAGATTTTGTCGATAAATTTTTGATTATCTATCTGGATGATATTTTGATCTTCTCCAAGGATTGGGATTCTCATGTGGAACATATTCGGACTGTGTTCCGGATCTTGAGGGAGAATTCCCTGTATGTCAAAGGATCTAAATGCCTTTTTGGAGTACAGAGGATTTCTTTTTTGGGATTTATTTTGTCCCCGTCAACTATTGAAATGGACCCGGCCAAGGTACAGGCCATTCACGATTGGGTTCAGCCCACTTCTTTGAAGGCCCTCCAAAAGTTTTATAGCAAAATTTTCTAGTATTGCCAAGCCATTGACTGATTTGACTAAAAAGGGTGCTGATGTGTTAAATTGGTCTCCGGAGGCTGTTTCTTCCTTTCAGGAGCTGAAGCGAAGATTCACCTCCGCCCCGGTTTTGCGGCAACCTGATGTCTCACTTCCATTCCAGGTAGAGGTGGATGCTTCTGAGATTGGTGCAGGAGCTGTTTTGTCCCAAAAGGATCCTGTAACATCTAAAATGAATCCCTGTGCTTTCTTTTCCCGAAAGTTCTCTCCATCTGAACGTAACTATGATGTGGGGAATAGGGAACTGTTGGCCATGAAATGGGCATTTGAGGAGTGGAGACATTGGTTGGAGGGAGCTAAGCATCAAGTCGTGGTCCTCACTGACCACAAGAATTTGATTTACCTAGAGTAAGCTAAGCGCTTGAACCCTAGACAGGCTAGGTGGGCCTTGTTTTTTACACGTTTTGATTTTGTGGTTTCTTTTCTTCCTGGAACAAAGAATGTCAAGGCAGACACCCTCTCTAGGAGCTTCTTTGCTGATTCTCCTGTGGTGACCAAGCCTGCTACCATCTTAGGCGAAGGGGTAGTTCTTTCTGCCATCTCGCCCGATTTGAGACGTGCTCTGGAAGAGTTCCAGGAGGACAAACCTGAGCATTGTCCCAGTGGAAAGTTATATGTTCCTGACCAGTGGAAGAAGAGAGTGATGTCTGAAGTTCATTGCTCTGCTTTGGCTGGTCATCCAGGTATTTTTGGTACTAGAGATCTGGTGAGTCAGTTTTTTTGGTGGCCCTCCTTGTCTCGTGATGTCAGGAATTTTGTGCAGTCCTGTGGGACGTGCTCCCGGTCTAAATCGTGTTCTCGCTCTAGTGGGTTGTTGATGCCTTTGCCTGTCCCCAAGAGGCCATGGACCCATATTTCAATGGATTTCATCTCTGATATGCCTGTCTCTCAGAGGATGACTGTTATTTGGGTGATTTGTGATAGGTTCTCTAATATGGTTCATCTTGTACCACTCCCTAAGTTGCCGTCTTCCTCTGAGTTGTGCCCCTGTTTTTACAACAGGTGGTTTGTTTGCACGGGATTCCTGAGAACATTGTATCTGACAGAGGAGTCCAGTTTGTGTCTAGATTTTGGAGAACTTTCTGTTCCAGGCTGGGAATTCAGTTGTCCTTCTCCTCTGCTTTTCACCCTCAGACCAATTGGCAGACAGAGAACAAACCAGACCTTGGAGTCATATTTGAGATGTTTTATTTCTGCTGATCAGGATGATTGGGTTTCATTTTTGCCCTTGGCTGAATTTGCTTTAAATAATAGAGCTAGTTCTGCCACTTTGATGTCACCTTTCTTTTGTAACTTTGGGTTTCATCCTCGATTTTCTTCAGGGCAGGTGGAGCCCTCTGCCTGCCCAGGTGTTGACACTGTGGTGGAGAGAATGCACCAGATCTGGGACCAAGTGGTGGATAAGTTATCTCTCTCCCAGGAAAAGGCCCAGCGGTTTTCCAACCGACATAGGACCATTGGTCCCCAGTTTAAGGTTGGTGATATGGTGTGGTTATCATCAAAAAATATTGTTATGAAGGTGGCTTCTCCTAAGTTTAAGCCTAGATTTATTGGACCTTACAAGATTGTGGAGATTATTAATCCGGTCTCTTTTCGTTTGGTTCTTCCTGTCACATTTAAAATCCATAATGTGTTCCATAAATCTTTGTTGAAGAGGTTTGTTGAACCTGTTGTTCCGGGGGTGGCACCTCCAGACCCTGTATTGGTTGAAGGTAACATGGAATATGAGGTAGAGAAAGTACTGGATTCCCGTCTGGCTAGACGGAGACTCCAGTATTTGGTTAAGTGGAAGGGTTATGGTCAGGAGGATAATTCCTGGGTCTCTGCCTCTGATATTCATGCCAAAAGATTGGTGCGTGCCTTTCATCGGGCTCACCCTGATCGCCCTGGTGGCGTAGTTGAGGGTTCGGTGACCCCTCCTCAAGGGGGAGGTACTGTTGTGAGTTCATTTTCCCCTTCATTACTAAGGCCCGAGGAACTCCCTCTTCTGGTAAAGAAAGGTAGTGAGCCTGATTATCAAACACCTGAGGCTGATGATGATGACTGGCTGAGTGGAGTTACTGACTGGATATAAGGCTGCTGACGCCCTTCTGCCCTGCGGGTGATTTCTCTGTGGGATCCTTGGAGACCAGTCTGAATTCCTGCTCCTCTAAAGCTAAGTTTGCTGCTCGGCCTTTTGCTTTTGTGCTTTGACTTTGTTTTGCTTTGTTTTTCTGGATTTCTGCCATTCCCTGCTGGGGTGTGCTGAATTCATTTAGCTCTGTCTTCTGAAAATACCTGAGTGCTGATTTAGTTTTTGAAGCCTAGCTGCTTCGGGGCCTTTTTCATATCAGCTTGTTGGCTCATGTCTTTGATAGGGTTTTGGCAGATTGCAGACAGCAGCCTTCCTGTCCTTTCCTATCTAGGTAGTTTTGGGCCCCATCTTTGCTCAGTCTATCTTTCTGTCTGTGTTAGTGTTTTCATCTTGCTTCACCGTCATTATATGTTGGGGGCTGCCTATTGCTTTGGGGTCTGCTCTGGGGCAGTTTAGATTTCCCCTTTCTTTCTTTAGGCCTATGTAATTCTCCGGCTGTGATCGAGGGGTCTAGGGCATCGTAGGAACCCCCCACGGCTACTGCTAGTTGTGTTGATAGGTTCAGGGGTCTGCAATCTGATAGTTGCCAACTTCTCTGGTTTTCTGGACTTAGCTTGTATTTCTGCTTTTGCCTCCTACGGTGACTCATTCATAACATTGGGGGCTTTGTCCCATAACATGGATGCTTCCTCATCAAATGGGTATTTTCTTTTGAGGGAGGGAACCATGGAGTTCTTCCTATCTGGTCTCTCCCATTCTTTTTTTATCAGGCCCTGTACATTCTCGTTTAATGGAAATACTCTGCTTCCCTTCTGGCCCAGTCCCCCGAACATTATATCCTGGACTGATCTATCGGGCCGAGGGTCTGCCACCCCATGGTAGATCTTACTGCCTTCACTAGCATGTCTATCTCATCCAGGGGGAAACAATGACGACCCTCTGTCTCTTCATCCAAGGATGACGAGTCGTTGTCTGAAGTATGGGAGGTAACTTCCCCTGACGTTGAGGCCTCTGACTGGGATCCTACTACTGTGTCCCTTTTCCTCCCCCTCCCTTTTTGTTTTAGGGATGAAAGGGCGCTCTGAAACTCCAAACAGATTACCGCTCTTAGATCTGAGGCATAATCTGGGGTTTCCTCACAGAGAACCTCCTGTATGCAGGAGTCACAGAGTTTTTTATCCCAGGAAGCTGGTAGCGGGTTTTTACAGGTGGGGCATTCCCTGTTCTTTGTTTTTTCTTTCTTCTTTCCCTAATAAGGGAAAGAAGTCTATTACAATGGGGAACATTCACGTAGCTCACACCCCATATGCGTGGTTGCAGATACCGGTTCGGGAGGTGGATTCAGATCCCTCACGGGTTGATCCAAGGAAGGTGACTTGCTCCTCGCAGTCAACTTGCTGCGCTGCGTGGAGTGGCTGCTGGACCGTCCCTCGCATCCGTCCTTTTCTTTTTGTCGGCGATGGTGGTGTTGCCTGTGCTGCTGCTTCTGCTGCTGCATTGGCTGCTCCTCGTGCTGGTCACTGTCCTCCATGCTCACAGGACGCTTCCAGCGTGGAGCAGCTCCAGCATCTCTCTTTTGAATTTCCCAGCCGTGACGTCACATCCTCCTCCCAGCCTGCACCGCTGTGCCCCGGGGAGCGCGCAGTGCGCATGCGCCGACCGCGGGGACCCAGAAGTTGCTGCTTCATTTCCAGGGCAGCGCCATCTTGGTTCACCTTAGTACCACCGTGTGTACCGGCGTCTCCCAGCCCCATTCTCCTATCAGGAGCAGCGGCTCGGTCCTCTCCCACCCGCTCACCCTGTACGGCCCCTCGGCTACAGCGGTGGTGGCTTCAGGTACCAACCCCGCCGCGACAGGGGCCTCCTCGCTGTCAGACCTGCAAACAGGACTGCCCTGGACTCCTCTATCCGGTAAGCTGCTGCCGCTGCTGATTCCACGGGTCACCCGTCAAGGACAGGAACTCAACTGGGGGCGGAGGAGAGGTGCCGCCTTTTTATCTGTAGGTTCCTGTCCTTGATGGGCGGACCCCCTCTCTCCGTGGTGCTGTCATGGGTGAGAGAGAAAGAAGGCAAGGACACAGCAGAATGTAGTTTCTTTACCTTTACTTTGTAAGTGCAGTCCAGGGTCCAGATTACAGATGTCACAGGAGCTGATTAGCCTGGAGGTAACTTAGGAGCCTCTCTGTCAGACGGGTTGTGTGGTCTCCTCTCTAGCGCTTATTTTTAGGTACTTGCAGTATGGTTTTACACTGAAGTTCCACTTGCTTATTCTCTTTAAAACTCCCTCGTTTGGCAGACAGCTGTAGCCTTCTATCTCCTTTGGCTCACACGTCGCTGTGATGCCGCCGAGTCTTAAATGGGAATAGAGCATTTACAGCTTCCTATTCCTCTGGTTTCTGTTGCAGGACCGTCAGTATCCATACAACCTTGGAGACCAGGGTCCAGATCATGCGCTCTAGCTGGGAATGAGCCTCAACTCTCTGCTCAATCTCCCTGCTCCTCTCCTTACGTCCACACACTTCGCCCTCCTCACAGAACTGTCTAAATTTCCCCTTCCTGGCCCCCAGAGAGCAGCTCTTCCCCCAGTTTTGGTTCAGAGCTCCCTCTGCTGGCCTGGAGTGGGAACTGTGTTGTGTGTATTGATTAACTGCTAGAGAGACCCTTCATTGCTTCACACTCCCTAGGAGGAAGGTAATGCCACTGTGGCGACCATACTCCTGGGGGAGCCACATATCCATAAACAGAAAAGTGATGAAACTTGGGAAGAAAATTCTTAGGTCCAGAATCAGGGATATCAGCATGCTCCAAAGATGAATACAGAATTTTTTAAAGAGGCCTCAAAAAACAATGCACTTTGAGATGATTGCTCCATCTTCTTCTGATTGAAGAGTCACTAAAACTAGAGATGAGTGTGTAATGACCAGGCCGAACATTCCCTGCTATCCACCCCCACACGGTGTCCGCAGCCGAAGGAATTATGACACACACCGATCTCGGGGATAACAGTTGCTTTTACTTCAGCAGGAACGGGAATTATAGCTTGGAACAAATAAGGAACAGTCTCTCAGGGGTAGTCCACGGCAATTAGTTCACACTGATACTGAGATGTGATTGGGGTCTAGAGCTTTAAGAGCACTGGACAGTGTCTTTTGGTAGTTTACAGAAGGAGGAATATGCAGCTATTAGAGGTTACCGACCTGTACTCGGGGTTATCTCCAGAGTGTGTCATGACACGTGCACAAGTATTTATAGGTGAAAAGAAGAAACTGTGGTGAATCCAGTCAGAAAGACTTTAGAATGATTTCTGTACAGGTCAGAGGGAACTCCAGCTCTTAGGCCTGCAGGAGATCTTGAAGTTAAAACAGCCTGCATGTGTGTTCTGCTCTCCCAGAAGGCATCCCTCAGACTCCAGAACATTCTAGACTTGCCTAGGAAACAGCTCCTCCTATTGACCATGTTACCAGGAGCTGGCCATTATGAGACAGAATTCACATCTCAGATCCTTACAAAACAATAATTATGAGTCATTGTATACTTTCACCATTAGACGGCATCAGAACACAGCAAATGAGAAATGCTTTGCTTCTAAAATGGAGGTGACTAGAAATGAAGAATTACAGCTCTCAAATAATGTAGAGGGCCAGTTAGAGAGTGAGCTGTAGTGTACAGAAGCTACTCACAATTCATTATTACTTAAAGGGATGGACACACTTTGGACTGGGTCACTACAAGTGTATCAGGCAAAACTTGATTTCTTCTGTTCATACACTGGATATTTGATTATCAGAGAGATTATTCTCCATGAATCGAATGCCCCTTACTATATTTTATGGTCTCTCCAGACTCCAGTGCACAATAAATGTAAAAAAAAAAAAAAAAAAAAAAAAGAACTATCCTTGTACTCTCCAGTTCCTCACCATCACCCATCCAGTTCTCATCGCACCTTTTTGACTCCACTGGGAGTTCTGAAAAAATTACCGTGCAAGCTGTCAATTTTGGCTCTAATGCACAAGAAGGTTCTACACATTAGTGCGAAAGGTCACAGCGCCATGTGACCAGCGCCATGTGACCAGCGCCGTGCCATAACCTTACGCAAGAAAGTGCAGTACCATTCTGGTTCTCTCACATTAGGTTGGTATTTCCAGCTCTGAAAAGGTCAGAAAAATGGATCTTGAACCGATTTAATGACATTTCACTGCTTAGAAAAATGGCAGCAAACGGTAGTGTATTGCATAAAATGCACATTTGAAGAATGCAGATTTTTATAATATTAGAGTAGAATTTTATTAGACTCTAATATATTCACTCATCTCTAACTGGAACCTAAAATACAGTGCCTTGCGAAAGTATTCGGCCCCCCGAACTTTTAAACCTTTTCCCACATATCATGCTTCAAACATAAAGATACCAAATGTAAATTTTTGGTGAAGAATCAACAACAAGTGGGACAGAATTGTGAAGTTGAAAGAAATTTATTGGTTATTTTAATTTTTTGTGGAAATTCAAAAACTGAAAAGTGGGGCGTACAGATGTGCGTGTTGGGCAGCGGGAGACCAGCGATCAAAAAATGGCCCAGGACATTTCTGCATGATCAGCGATACCTGGCGGGGGGGACCGATCGCTGTTGCATCACAAAATCAGCGATCTCGCTAGCAATCTCTCTGTGTGTGACGGGGCCTTTAGGCTGCAGGTTTGTGGTATGTCACTGCAGACATTTGAATCATCAAGTTACATGCACTGAGCACTGTGAAGATTCTATGGCGTTTGAAGAAGGTGTCCCCAAGTATGTGATTTGCATACAAATGGTCATATGCTGACTAGACGTGCGTGGCCTTTCTCAATGCAAGCGAATTGAGCGAGGCCGGACAAGTCTAGTTGGAATGTGGCCGTAAGTATGCAAACCGTATACTTGTGGTCACATGAACGCCCACTACTAAGGCCGGCATCAGAGGATTCTCACAGCATGAACTGTTCCCGTTATCAAGATTCACAAGTCTGCACTCACATAGAGTGACTGCAGACATGTAGCTTTAGGTCAGACAACCCCATTAGGGCTACGTTCAGTTGAATGTATTTTTGATCAGTGTTCTGTGTGTACAATGGACTGCACACACAACATACACTGCCCAATATCAGTCAAGGTGCTAGTGCAAACAATAGTCTCGTCCATTCCACTAGTCCCTTCAATGCTAGTTTTAGTGGCAATGCAGATAAGTGTATGGTGCAGTTTGCACATATGTCTGCCATTTTTGGATGACAGGGTAGTCCACAAGTGGGTTTACCTTACCCAATTTTGCAGCATCACACAATATTTACTCATCGACGGTCGTTTAATTGCCTGTTTACACAGGTGGACTGCACTAATTACACAGGTGGACTGCACTTTCCGATGCACAATGAATGATCTGTAATAGATTGTCACTGCGCATACACTGCCATTGTTCTCAGGAGTCAGAGTCCTGTTAAACGCAAAGATGCGCAGCCAAGAGCGATGATCTTTTGAGAAAATCAAAAGTTCATATCTATTGATGAAGACATTTCACTCATTCATTGGGTGATTATCAACCTGCTTAGACTGGAAGATTATCAAGCATTCCTACAGACTCTTGTTGACAGTAATCTAGCAGTGTAAATCTACCTTCAACTTGTAGATGTTTGCGTTTCCTCCGAGTTCTCCAGTTTCCTCCCACTCTCCAAAGACATCCTGATGGGGAATTTAGATTATGAGCCCCAATGGAGACAATGATGTCTATGAAGTGCTTCGGAATATAATAGTACTATAAATAGATTTATTTAGTAACACTGGAAAATTTACAAATTGTACATTTATATTGATGGATATAAAAGGGATAAAAATCAAGATCACCTCTCAGCCTTGTAACATTGTGCTGATTTACATTTAATACATTCTATCTGAAAAAGTAGATTACAAGGTCTTCTAAGCTAATATTTTGTGTGCTCCATTGTTTTCATTTGAAGTTGGAAGAGAAAAAGCCAAATAATCAAACATCATTGCAGATCACAATGTCAAGGCATGTTGCATAGATTTGTTCTTAACTGCAGCGTTTTCAAAATTTTAAAGGTTAAACCTGAAAACTTTTTAATGACAGTGCAACAAAATTACTAATACCGGACACTAAAATACAAAAGAAACAAACAAGTTAGGCAACACATTACTAAAATTGTCTTTGTGTATCTTCAATAGAAGGCGGTTACCAACTAGTTATATGTGTCACTGCTGCCTGTAATGTCACGATGTGGATATATATAGGTTCATCTAGGTTATATGAACTACTTTGGAATCAAAGAACCTTATAGGGGTTGTCTAGGTTTTACACATTGATGACCTTTTTATTGGATTGGTCATCCATATTCGATAGGTAGGGCACAATTGCCCAGCAGCTGTTATTAGATCCTGTGAATGTCAAGGGTACTTAGCTAAAACATGAGCTCTTTCAACTATGTAGTGGCTGCTCTTGTATACTGCAGGTCAGACCAAAGTCACTTCATTAGGAGCTAAGCTGCAGTACTGGAAAATGGCCACTATGAATTGAACGGCGCTGTGGTGTCCTGATTCTGTACGTTGCATACTTCCGGTAGCCAAACGATCTGTAAACAACTGATCTGTGGGAGTTCTGGGTGTCGGACAGCTTCCAGTGTCTGATATCGATGATGTATCCTAAATGTAAGGTCCCTTTACACTGCACAATTATTGTGATCACTGATAGGATCGATCTGGTTCTGTTGAGTCCATATTCCTTTATTATGCTGGGGAGGCAGCTGGTGATCATGTGGTTGCTGGGTTTCATAAAAAACTTAAGCATTGCTGCTTTCTCCTTTCCCAACATGGTGATTTATTAAACCTTATTTAAGCTGAACAATAAAAGACAGAAGTGGTTACTAATCTCTTCTATCTTCTTCTCGGTGTTCTTGGCTGTATTTGGTAGCAGAGAACTTTACTTGCTCCTCCTAGATTTCCCAGCAATGTCACTGTAGTCTTCTTGTGCCATCCACCAAGGCGTTTAACACTTGGGGTGGAATATTTGGAGCTTGTTTGCCCCATCTCCTTTCCATGATCTTTGAGTTATTTTGCACACCCTTGTCTGTAGGACTTGGACTTGTTGCAGAAATATCTGTGGCTGCAGGTTATTTGGAAAGGGCTTCTTGAAATCCATGTACATGCCTTCAAAACTACTTTATTTAGGTTGATAAAACAGACGTTCATAGATTTCTGCAGCAAATATACTATGAGGACACGGTCTAGGGTATCTATAGCTACTAAAGATCAGTTTCTGATTCTTACAAAAGCAAAACCTATCACAAAGCATTGGTTGAATCCTCAGAAATTCGAAGTCTGTGGAGTCGATTGAATTTGTCCATGAAGTTTGATTTGAATCAAATGTATTCAATGCAAATCTAATAAACATGGTTATTGTAGTAGTATGTACATTCTACTTACTCGGTCCTCACCTGTTCTGCTACGCAGCCCTGCTACATAGTCTTCTTCGATCCAGCTTTCAATGCAACCTTGACGAGACCATTCCCGCATCTCTCTGATGCTCGCCATCTTTTACATACTCTGCACTGATTAGGTCACGACATCAAGATGGTACAGTGAAGACCGAATCTGTGACACAGACGAAAGACAAGAAGTCAGTCAGTGAATATTAATTTTTTTTTTTTAAAGATTTCCAGCAGGTTGCCAATTTGTTCAATTCGTGCAAACTGGATTGCAAAAAAAAAATCTAATAAATATGATTTTGGAGCAAAAATTTAAAGTAAGTTTGATTTGCTTGCAAAAAAAGGAAAAAAGATTGTGAAAAATAAACTTTTGAAAAACCCAAAAAGGTCATTTCTATGATGAACAAGCGTATAATTTGTTTATTGGATTATCAGTAACCTAGTGATTTAAGATTGGTCAAATTCAAGTCATGGTAATGGTAAGTTCTCATTTCTTCTGCTTGGGTGGAAAATCTGCCAATGTATTAGAACCTTGTGGTTCTGTCCATATTCGTGCCATGGCTTCTGCTAATCCTGGAGACTGTGTGCGCTGAAATGGATGAACAATGCTTATTTAACTTTTAATGAAACCATTTTTTATGTGAACTCTTCCATTTTGCACAAAGCTTTTACATGACTTTTATTTCATGAGTAATTATCAATGAAGTCAAGGATTACCATTAATGCAATAGTGTAAATTTTGATACGCCATGTTCTCTGAAAGGTTCCTAATTGCAATATAATATAATAAGAGATGTGAAATACAGGATCGGATTACTTCGTGAAAACAAGTGTTGGATATTGATCATTAATAGACTTGGCCAAATGTAATCCTGCTTTTATCTGTTGGACTCATTCAGTCTCGTAAACTTGAAAGCGCCATTATAGTTCAATGATATTTACGTCAGTCTCTTGCTAGCGAACACTTCACTATGTGTCTCACATTTACTGATAGAGGGTCAGAGAACAGAGTGAGGCTATGGGCCCACGTAGCGTTTTAAAACGCACAATGAAAACCGGACTCCTTCCCAGAAAGTGCTGTTTTTTCCGCGCGATTTCACCGCGATTTTGCCGCGATTTTCTCAAGCACTTTCCAAGCGATTCGAAGCATCGCTTGGAAAGTGATTGACAGGTTGGTTACACTCATCAAATATAGTGTTTGACAAGTGTGAGCAGGTTTTTACTATTGAGGCCGCCTATGCGGCATCAATAGTAAAAGATAAAATGGTGAAAATGATAAAAAAATAAAAAATCGGGGTATATTTACCTTCCGACGTCCCGCGCTGCCATCCCGGGCCTCAGCGTTCCCAACGATGCCTTGCGAGACCTGTGATGACGTTGGTCTCGCGTTACTATAGCGATCTCACGAGACTGCTAGAGTCACGCGAGACTACGTCATCACAGGACCTTGCCGCAAGGCATTACTGGGAACGCTGAGGCCCGGGAATGCAGCGTGGGACGTCGGAAGGTAAATATACCCCAATTTTTTATTTTTTATTCTTTTTTTTACAGGGGTATGGTACCCAGGGCCTGGAGGACAGTCTCCTCTCCTCCACACCGTGGGTACCAACCGCACATGAGACACTTAACTTCCCGCATGGTGGGCATAGCCACATGCGGGAAGTAAGCGATTCTCATGCATTCCTATGGGTGCGGAATCGCAGCAATTCTTTGTGATTCCGCACAAAAGAATAATCATGCTGCGATTTTTTCCGCGATGCGATTCCACCGCGGAAAAAAGCGCAGCATTAGCACAGCATGTGCGGAATGCCATAGGAATGCATGGGGGGCGTTCTGTACACAATTTTTAAACAAAAATGCTTAAAAATCGCATCGTGGGCACACAGCCTGAAAATTGTTAAATCACTTCCACTTTGAATTGTAGTATCATATTATTTTACTGAAAAGTTTAATGTTGAGGAAAGGTAATCGCAGTAATAATAAAGCCCCTACAAATACAAAAGTACTAAAATAGAACATTACAGTAGTATTGATGCTAGGTTAACCCTTTCTGACAACTGGATACATACATTTTTTTATTGAATGTTGAAAAATGTACAATTTCCTAAAGTTGACATGTCATTAGTTTCATACTACAAGAATCGCAAGTGTAATGGACATTCCTCAAATCTCATAAGGATCCTTCGAACAGGGTACTAAACTCTCAAGCCCTTCAAAGAAAACATAATTTTCAAAATTAATCAGGCAGAGGGCGGAGAGTCCAGGCAGAGGGCGGAGAGTCCAGGCAGAGGGCGGACAGTCCAGGCAGAGGGCGGAGAGTCTGAACTTCCAGAGAAGAGTCCATGTATGGGAAGAAAAGGCTAGTCACAGTGATCAGGGATAGGTAATTAGAGTAGAGTCCCAGGCATGGAGAAAATCTCCATGTATGGGGAGAATAGTCTGAGTATGTGACCAAGAGGCAAGTTCCAAGGAAAACAGGTTAATCATAAGAGAAGATTAGAGGCAATGGGAGAAGAGTCAAAGAATGGCTAGAAGTGTCTATCATGAGATAGTGTGGCCATAAGTAACGAGCGCAGGCATGGGAGAAGAGTCCAGTCATGAGTCTGGACATGGGAAAAAGGGGCCAGACAAGAGGAGGAGAGTCCTGACATGGGGAGAATAGTCAGAGTATGGGACCAAGAGACTAGTCACAAGGAGAAGGGGTTACTAATAAGAGAAGATTCCAGGTAAGGATAGCCAACAAATGGAGAGAAGTGCCTGGGCCTGGTATAAAGAGTATGAACATAATGAAAGAGTTCAGGTATTGTGATACGATTCAGAGCCCAGTCATGGGTTGAAGTGGCTGGACATTAGAAGAAGAGGTTGGATAATGGGAGAAGAGTCCTAACATGGAAAGAAAAGTCCAGATGTGGACAAAAGTCATGAATGGGTAAAATAAGCTGGGTATGGGAAGAAGAGTCTGCTGTATGGCATTTTTATATATTAAGCTAGGCTTAAATGACAGATCTCTAATTTCAAATATATAAATACTTTTCATATCTTTTTTTTAAAGTACTACACTTTTCATACTGCACCTAAAACATAGAGCCTGATACAATTTGAGAACTAAGATCCAGGTTTTTTGCAGTCCCTATATCTTAGTTATGTCACTCATTGAAGTTCACGCTGAATTACAAATGACTTAGGCAGTGAATGGTTTAAGGCTGACGTGTTTATGTAGGTAGTGATGCATTTATGTCTTTTATATACTTTGATATATTCAATACAAGAGAAGCCAGCTCACCTTTGCATTCTTGTCTTTGTAACAATGTACCAAACAATTGATTGGGGCGGCCATGAATGTAATGTTTGTTTACCAGGTCTTTATTCTGTATTTCTATCTTATGTTGACTTTGTTCAATGTCACATAAAACAATTTTGTGCTTGTTTGAAACTGCAAATGACAGAATCAATCGTTCACCTTTTGTTGGCTCTTGAAGTAACATAATAAAAGCAGCTAACTTTTCAAATACTTCTGTACAATAGCAGAATTATGTACTGCTAACATGCTTTGTCAAGTTAAAGCTGACAGTCTGAATTTCACTCTTAGAATAAAATGACTGATTAGTTCTTTACTTAATTTAAATAAAAACAGAAGTTAAAAATATTTTTCAATGCAGGTGGTGCAATTAGGGAAGGGGCTACCAAAATTTGCTGCACAACCGTGGGAATTTGCCAATCAACTGCAGATTAAATATTAAGTTATATATATGTACCTGGTTAGGGAGGGATTTTTTTCTTGCAGAGGTACAAAATCTGCATATTATTGCTGCAGGCTTTCTGTAGCAATCTTACATTGCTGCATCCTTGCACCGTTCCTCTCTCTACCAGTTGACGTGGCTCCAGTCTAGTGGTTGGTATTAGCAGAGATAACGAGGACGTGCTGTTTTCAGCTAAGCTTGAATTAGGGATATACCAAAACTTTAATATCACACCATCCATTCCATGAGTAAGATTTACAGTAGTGGAGATACATGCTCATCTAAGGGTCGCTGTGATTTTGGTTATCACTGGTATCCAAAGATTATTTGAGCTTGCTATATTAAAAACAAATTTTTTATTACATTGGCAAAATGAAATGAGTTTTTGGCTTAGACAATAGCCTTCATCAGCAGTAAGTTTATCACAATGTACAGGGCGGGTATGGTTTAAGTTAGGCTAGGGTCACACGAGTGTATCTTCTCTCATCCGAGAGAATTGGGCCAATGATGCAAATGATACTCTGATCAAAGTGTTATTTACTCGGCTGAATAGAAGATAGAGAATAAAAATTATCTATCCTCTCCATTCTGTCATTTTGAGAATCCAGGACTATCTGCACTATATCCTATACTATAAATAATAATGTACAAAACCTAGGATTAAGACGTTGTGTTTCCTATTCTGTTAGTCCTGGATTCTCAAAATCTAACTATCTGCACTATATCCTATACTATAAATAATAATGTACAAAACCTAGGATTAAAAAATTACCCAGCAGTAAGTGAATAAATAGTAATAGTACATGTAAAATTACATAGGATAATTCGTTGACACTCCATTGATGAAAAGAGTATAAAAGCCTTCCAACCACAACAAAGTGCACCCAATTGGGATGTACCCTAACTCTTCTACTCATCACTATGTGTCAGCAGCCTTCAAAATAGGTCAGGGCAGAGGAGGACCCAGAACTGACTTTTATTCACCTTCTTGTGGAAAGCTATATAGACTAGATGCTTAGCCCAAAAAGAGGGAGCCACATCTCTGTATGTACAAAGCACAAAAAACTAAAGCAAAACCAAAGAAATGAAATTGAACAATGTTGGCATAAGTGCATTGTGTAAGTGCACTTTCACAGTGGCCATTTAACAGAGAAGACCTGTGATAAAAGCAAGATAAGCAGATATGCTGCAGTAAATTTATAAATAGTAATAGTACATGTAAATACCATAGGGTTTGACACTATTGATAGGAGTGTAAAAGCCACACCACCGCGACAAGGTGTACCCAATCAGGAAGCGTTCGGCTTTAAGAGTCCAGAAGTAACTTCATTGTATACTATGCTGTACAAAATAATGCGTCACCATTTTTGTTATTGTAATACTTGCCACACAGCAAATTTCCTGTAGCAACGAATCAATGGGATCGGAGTTTGTTGATGCATGTTTAATACCAATATTTTGGCCACCCCGCATTTCTCATTTACTGAAACCCCTGTGCAGCTCAGCAATTTGATTTCATAATTAAGAAGGAAATGAGACCAGTATTACATTAGCATTTCCATTGTAACCATCTCATTTCCTTCTCCATTAATTAGACGCCAGCCCGTTGAGGTGTAGGATCATGGTTTCTGATTTGCAATAGCTTAAAAGTAACTGGACTCCCTGCCATTTCAATTAGAATCAACATACGATAAATGGAAAAGCAAATAGACTAAGGAACTGCCAGACATTGTAAGTTACTATTTCTATTTCATTTTTAATTAAAATGATGCCAATCAGACTTTCATTCCTTTTGACAAGGTAATTTAGCTAAAAGTGTAATACATACAAACAAGGTCTACACCACAAATGGAAACCTATAGGATTTACCAGTTCTTGAGAAGGCCCCAAACCAGTGTTTTGCTAATACTAGTAGCTAATGCAGAGCAGGCCTAAACTATTTTGGGCATAGAAAGGGATTGTCCAGACAACTGGATATATAGTTTGTCAATCTTCTTTTAGATTGAGCAGAGATTGTTAATAGAGTATGTCTCCTGCTCTGGAAGACCTGTTTACTTTTTTAGTCACCCATGATGGCACCACAAGAGAGAGGATCCACCCTTCAAGGACAGGAAACCTTCAAGATAAAAAGGGTGGCTCTTCTATCCGCATCAGTTGGTTTCCTGTCCTTGATGGGGAACCCTCAGAATATGATCGGCATGAAGATAGAATAGGATGCCTGGGGTTTGGCAAGCATGGGTCTGCTGCAGTCGTCACCAGGTGTCGATAGCGCCTCGGAGGTCCGTGCCGCACAAGAGCACATTGGTGCTCGGGTGAAAAGTGCGATGGCTGGACCTGGGACAGTCGGATTTGGCAAATGGGTCTGCTGCGGTCACTGCCAAGGGTTCGGTAGCACCATGGAGGTCCCCGTTGGGTGCTCTCCCTGAGCGGTTAGGTGCTGGACGCCGGGATGTTGGGGTCTCCAGGCCATGCTTCCCCGGTTGCATCGGCGCCAGGGAAGTAAAAGAGAAGCAGAGTGGAGCTCACCTGTCAGCGCTGCAGTGAGCTTCCTCCATCGTGTGAGCGCACGTACAAGAAGATGCATCCTCATAACGCGCAAGGTCAGAGTGCGCATACCGGAAGGCGCACTCGGATGACGCGTGGGGTCAGAGAGCACACTGGTAGTCATCCAGATTGATGGGGGCGGTACTGGGGCTGTGCATGCTGGCCGGTGGTCCCCATGTGATTATGAAAGGGGATCGCCAGCAGGAAGAAATCGGCAATATGGAAGCTCAGTCACCTGAGCAACCATTGCCAGCGCAGAAGGAGCAACAGCAGTTGCCCAGAAACAAGAGAAACGCCTGTCATGTCCTCATGACAGGAGAAAGCAAGGACCCCAGCAGCCTCATTGGGCCAGCAGCAATGGGGGCCACTCGGGCAGCACACGGGTTACAGCGGGCCATGACAGTGCCAGGAAGGAGGAGTCAATAGTCTCCAAGGGAGATCTTTCTGACATCATCCAACCTCAGGATCTGGTACCCGTATAAAGTGTCCGAGTGAAAAAGTACGAAAAAGTACAGTATGCTAATGTTTGTTTCTTTCTCTTTTTTTGTCTTACTGTCTCTCCTCCGCTCTCTCTTTATTATTGGAGGGATGGAGAAAAGGGGATCGTTAATAAGTGCAAATCTAAATTGAAAAATGGGGAGTGCCCCCTTTGTGGGCAGCAATTTGAGAGGGCTTGGACAAAGAAAATGTGTCAGGACTGTATAGAATGAAGAGTCTTGGAAGAGTCCCCTAATTTTGCGGCCAGTCTAAGGTCCTTAACTAAAGCTGAAGTACGAAAGACTGTCAGCACACTAGGCCCACCAGCAGATAGCGGCATTATGGGAAAAGAGAGGTCCAGTCCATCCCCTTCAACACCTACGGGGTCATAGCTGGGAGACTCAGACCAGACAGAATCATAATACAGCAGTGCATTGGAGAGATACTGTTTTCCCTTTGAAGGAACGGATAAGCTGATAAGAGCAGTATGGGCCACATTGGGGCTAGTGAACGAAAAAACTAAGAGATCAGCTCAGGATTGGTGATGGGCGAATTTGTTTGGAAAATGATCGCCAAACATAAATTCGGCACTAATATGGTGGCACATTCGGAGTCGCGATTGGAAACCCGAGCAAAATATTATAAAATCGGTAATATTCGGTAAAGGTGCAGGAAAATATTTGCGCTGCCATAAAAATATTTTCAGCACTTTAGCAATGATAATGGTGGTGTATCATGAGCGTTTGGCACATGTTTGATGAGGGGAGGGGGTTTGCAGAGCTCAGAGGCGCAGCATTCTTGTCAGCACAACAGTCATTTTTTTTTCTCTAACTTTATGTGTGCACATTGTGGCTAGCCAATCAGGGCGCAGGAAACACCCCCAATGTCCTGATATATTGCTTGTGTCTTTAGCTGAAATCACATGTACCTCTCCATATAAATAGAGGAGATCTGGTTTTAGCACCATTTTTACACTGTAACAGAGCAGCGAGGGTGCTTCTGATGCTGGCACTGTTAGCAGAAGATTTTAGCTAGTTAGGTGGTTGTATATCAGTCAGATAGTGCAGTTAGCGAGTGTCCAGTGTGGCTGTAATATTTATCTTCTGGAATTATTTTTTGGGGGGCCATTACACTGAGGTCTTCAGCCAAAGCCAGTAGGGCACGTCTTATAGTATGTGCACATGTTGCGGATTTTGATGCGTTTCCGCAGCGTTTTTGGACGCGCGGAGTGCACACAATGTTACTGAATGTGAAATGCAAAAACACTGCACATGCTGCGTAAAATTCCATGCGGAATCGCAGCATTTTATTTTCTGAAGAACGTCAATTCTTTTTGTGGATCCGCAGCTGCGGTTTCCATTCTGGCATTCTCTCTCTCTCTCTCCCACATCGTCATTTTGTGGCAGTAATATGAAGCTGTCTGCAGACCTCAAGCTCAAGTTGATAAATGTGATACAGTCCGCTATATCCAACCTTTTCATTTAAATGGTGTTGAAATTGTTCTGTGTGCAGAGCTGTTGCACATTCAAATTATTATTTATTTTTTTTACAAACGTGATATAGCAGCCGAGATCTAAGTTTGAAATAGGCTCAAAACAATCTTCTAGATGTGCATCTTTGGCATCCAATTTCTCACGGGCATCTTTTATACCTAGCTTGAGACACACATCTGTTACATCTATGTTCTGACGAGCATCAAACACTCTCTGATAATTGGTATTGGGTAGATGAGTAATAGTTGTAGGCTGGATCATGGATCTTGTACTTCCCTCAGTCGCCTTGTTACGAGCACACCCGAGCATGCTCGGAAAACTCGAGTAACGAGCACACTCGATCATCACTATAGGGGACCTGACTTTCAAATAGTTTGGAGTATCTAGTTTGTTATAGAGACCTTATCCAGAGGCCACCAAAAATTTCTTTTGTTCCTAACTTAATACACTAGGGGACATCTGATTTTCAAATTGTTTGTAGCATATCTTCTTTGTCATATAGGCCTCATCCACACTCAAACAATTCATTCCTCTGTGACTAACATGATAGAGCACACCATATTTCACCTTGGAATTTACTGTCACTGAAATTCAGCTGTTTGTAGAGGTGGTGCAGCGCTTAAAATCTATTATTTGGTTGCTAATACTGTGTTCCTGCCACAATATCTAAGCAACATGGCTTGGAAAAAGTGAGACCTTGGTGGAAGGGGAATTAGGCTTGGTGTTAAAGGTGTACATGGGGTAGGTGGTAATGTTTGGGAAAGCACTTGTGAACCAACAACGTCAAGTCCTATGCAAAGAAAACTGACAACTTCTGTTACTGAATGGGCTACTCCCCTATCTTTCTTTGGCAGACACACAGCAGTACGCCTTGTTGATGAGGCCCAGAAATTGCATGGGCTCGAGTGGATGACAAGCACAGCTTCAAGTGGCCTATTCTCCTCTTCCTCCACCTAAACATCACACCCAGTACAGGCCACAGACATGCCACCCAAATTACCCTTGCTTCCCTCCGCATCTCAACTCTCCAGCCGTACAACTGACTGAACGGAACCACAGATGGTTGAGTCTGAAGAGCTGTTCACACATTCTATGCCATGGTCATCAGAAGTGTACTCAAAAGCTTCACAGAGTCAAGAGGAGGAAATCTGCACTGATGCTCCAATTTTTTTTTACCTTGGATCCGAGGCAGGATGAAGTAGGGTCCGAACAGCATTCTGACCCTCGTCATCAGACGTTAATCCCTGGGATAGAGGTGATAATGATGAGATGCGGACTGTACTGTGCTGTCAGGACAGGAAGAGGATGAGAGCGACTCCAAGGGTGAGGAATGTGATAACACAGAGGATGATGATGATGATGAAGTGTTATATCCCAGTTGGTGTGAACATAGAAGCACCCAGCTGAGTAGGACATGTGATGAGTAGGTTATGTTGCGCTGTGCGTCGCAGATGCGTAGTGATGCAGCTACGATGAGCGATACATCCTCAGGCACAACTGTGCCTCTGACCAGCAGCGTCTGCAGGTCTGCAGCTCGCAGGTGTGGCAAGGGTTGCCTAGCATGGGCCTTTTATGACACTGCAAAAGATGAGCCAACTCACGTAATCTGCCAAGTTTGCATAAGAAAACTGAGTCGAGATAAAAAGTGCAATAATTTGACTACTACAAGTACGAACCTTCACATGCACAATCAACATGTTTTACTGTGGGAATCCCACTGCGCAAAAATACGGACCAGCGTACCTCAACAACCATCAGCCGCCCCATCAATCACATCTGCTGCTTCTTCCTACTACTCTGTTACTGAGCCAACTATTGAGATGCAGTTCTTAGACAGCAGAACCTCAGGGTCCTTAGCCACTCCAATCACACTGAGAGGCCGCCTTCAGCTGTAATTGAAGTGGGCATGTCTGCTGTTTTTGAATGACTTCAGAGAACGAGCACACCACAAGTTTCTCAAGCCACAGTAACATCTCCGCCTGCACCTCTCTCACGGTCCAACAGTTTGTCCGGTTTAGTGTACTCTGCCTTATCACAGCACTGCAGCCAGACCATGCTTCTGCAGTTGTGGTCACGCAAACGATTGTTTCCTCCAAAGCATGACAAAGCTAAAAGGTTGAAATCCACCACCTCCAATTTGTTGGTCATGGAAATGCTGCCTTTCCGCCTGGTAGACACAGACGATTTCCAAAAGCTGATTGTCATGGTATGTCTGGCTCTGCATGATGCGACGCGACGGACGGTCGGTCACAAAACCAAAAGACAGACAAGGGGACACCGGGGAAACAATTACAATGGTGGGCCCTATAATAGGGAATGAGGAAGTGGACACCTCCTGCACTTTCCTAAGAGCCCAGAACTCTCCTCACATTCCCTATACAGGATCTTTCAACCTGCCGCCGACCAGGATACCTCAGTCCCTCACTTGCCCTGCACCTATCCCTTACTAGGGAACTGGCAAGTGCAGAAACTGGTCCTCACCACTGTACTAGTAAAACACCAGGGAAAACAACAGACAGGGAAAAACAAACAACACTTAGCTTGCTCTGCAGTCATGGACCGGACCGCAGAGAAAGGCACCCAACACAGCTTCCAGCAGAAACACAAAGGCTCCAGATAAGCTGCAACAGCACTGCTCCAGATAGCTCCTCTCTTCAGAAAGGTTGGTTAGTGAATGACCAATATTACCAACAGGGAGCTGCAGCAGCTGACTAATTAAAACTATAGTAACACCAGCGGCCACCGGAGGGGGAAAAACCCAGCAGTCAAACCAACTACAGTTGTAGTAACACCAGCGGCCACCGGAGGCAAAAACTCATATTAACCCCCGAGGCCCTGAAAGGAAAAAGGTCTATAATAGAGAATCCAGTCTCTGCCACAGATCCAAGAATGGATCGTGATACTGATGGCCATCGCAGTCCCCCAGTACCAATAACCCAGTCGCCATTACTTTTCTTAGAAAGCTGTGCCGGTGCTACACCAGCATGTTGCAGACAACATCACCCGTTCGTTAACAAAATCTCTGTTTGCCAGAGTGCATTTCACCACAGAAACTTGGACGAGTAAACATGGCCAAGGGTGTTGCATCTCGCTGACTGGGTACTGTGTGGCACTGGTGGCTGTGGGGACAGGTGCTGCTCCAGAAGTCTTGGAATCCCCAAGACTTGAAAGACAAACTTCTACATTTATAACACATCCTCCACTGCTTCTGCCTCCTATATCTCCTCTAGGGCATCCACCTGTGCCCTCAACTTCTGACTTAACGAGGCACACATTCCAACAGTGCATGGTGGAACCCCACCTCCTCTGTACTGCACAGCCAGGACTCACCGCAATCAGGCAGTATTAAAATTGATATGCCTTGGAGATTGCAGTCAATCAGCTGTAGAATTGTGGACAGCTCTCGAGGCTGAGTTTGATCAATGGCTGTCTCCGCTGAACCTGCATCCAGGGAAGGCCGTGTCTCATAATGGTGCGAACCTGGTGGTGGCCCTATGGCGAGGCAAGCTCACATACGTGTCTTGCATGGTTCACATCCTCAATCTGGTGGAATAGCGTTTTCTCTGCCACTTTCCTGGCCTGGGTGGGCTGCTCCAGAAAGCATGTAAGCTGTGTACTAATTTCTGCCATTCACACCCCTTTGGTCATTGACTTGCATCGATACAGAGGTCTTTGTCCATGCCAGTTAACGGTGATTTGCAATGTGCCGATACGGTGGAATTCCACTCTGCACATGTTGCAGTGAATGTGGCGCATATCAATGCCCTGACGCAGTATGTCATTTTGTATAGCCTGGGCTAACACAGTACGGACGTGGCGCATATCACGTTTACAGAGAGGGCTTAGATTAAGGACCTCTGCACCCTTCTGCACAGTTTTGAAATGGCTACTAAGATAGTTAGCACTGAAGATGCAGCCATCAGCATCACTACTCCGGTCATCTATATATGCTGGAGCAGACTTTGAATAGCCTGCGAGAGGAGATGGTGGTCCCAGAAGAAGAGGAGGAAGCAGAGGAGAATGAGGAAGGGATAACATTGTCTCTAAGTTCAAGACTGATATCACACAGGTGGGTGCCAAGGGACAGTGGATTACTGCGATCGAGGGGGCTGGTGATAATAGACAAACTGTTATTGAAGGTGCAAGATCTGAGGAACAAATGGAGAAGGAAGAGGTGATGGGCGAGCAACTGTCGGATGAAGAGGATAACTGTTGATGGTGGGAGGGGATAGAGGAAACAAGCTTTATTGTTAACCAGCAACCAACACAGTATGGGCTTGGACCTTATGGTAGAGCCCAACATATGAGTGTCTTCTTGCTGCACTATCTGCAACATGATCCCTGTATAGTTATGATTAGGAATAATGCTGACTACTGAGTTGCCACTTTGTTAGATCCACATTATAAAACCAAGTTTTGCCTATTGATTCCCACCCTAGAAAGGGACCCACGAATGCTGGAGTATTGGAACACACTTTTACACAACCTTAAGAGAGCTTTTCCCCTAGACAGCATTGAAGCACACAGTTCGCATCGCAGCTCTACACTTCCAACCTCCGGCATGTCAATTCGTCAACACCAAAACATTAGCAGCAGCAGTGGTGGAAGTGGAAGAAGCAATTTCTGTGAGTCCTTTGACACTTTTTTAGACCAACTCGTGCAACAGCACAACAGAGTCCAAGTCTTACATTTGGTGAATGAATGGATAGGATGGTGCAGGAGAATCTAGAACTAAATATCAATACCATCAGGGAGGGTTTGGACCCTTTCACATTTTGGTCTTCCAAAATTGATGAATGGCCTGAGCTTGCCTCACACGCCTTGGAGGTTTTATCATGCCCGGCAGCCAGCATTCTCTCAGAACGTGTCTTCAGTGCTGCTGGTGATGTACTGATTGATAAGCGCTGCCGGCTGTCCCCTGAAAATGTAGACCGCCTTAAGGGCCTGTCATACTAAGCAATATCGCTAGCAATATCACTATGACGTCACTGATTTTGTGACGCTATAGCGATATTGCTATGTCTGATACTTACCTCCGACCGGCTCCCCCGCTGGTTATCGATGATCGCGCGAGAACGTCCTGGGCCGTTTCTCGCCGTCAGCTTCCTGCTGGGCTTCCTGTGGTGCCGACAAGCGACGCGTGGACGCGGGTGGGAGGACGTCAGTATCGCCTCGTCTAACAGGTAAGTAGCAACCCCCGACCGCTGCTATGTCGCTGGTGAGATCTGCCTGTGTGGCAACTCACTAGCGACCACTTAGCGATGCACCAGCGATCCATATCATTGTCGGGATCGCTCGTGCATCACTAAGTGTGACAGTACCTTAACTTTTATTAAGATGAACAAGTCATGGATCTCCAAGGACTTTTGCACCCCAATCGCTCACTGTACAGACTAAGTGATATTGCGTTTTTAGTGCGATGCATTAATGTCATGTAACTGCACTCTCTGATATCTATAGTGTCGCTTCTATGCCTGCTGTGGCTGCTTATGTTAAAAACAAATGTGTGGAAATATGAACAGTCATGTTTGGTCTATATCTGCTGAGTTCGCTGTAGTGGAAGATGTCTCGGTCTCAATTGTGCTATTTCTATTCTCGTGACAGTTATTCCACTTCGGTGGTGTCAGGCACTCATTTTTTAAAATGTGAACACACCTGGATGGGTGTCCATCTGCTGTATTGGGTATAGTGGAAGACCTGTCGGTCCCTATTATACTATATCTGCTGTGCTGAAATTGATGCCACATTGGTGTCTGCCAATAATTTTTGGAAATGTGAACACTACTGGTTGGGTGTCCATATTCTGGATTGGGTGTAGTGGAAGAACTGTCAGTCCCTATTATACTATTTCTACTGTGGTGAAATTGATACCACTTCTGTGGTGTAAGGCCCTCATTTCTGTAAATGTGACCACTCCTTTTCGGGTGTCCATCTGCTGCATTGAGTGTAGTGGAAGACCTGTCAGTCCCTATTATACTATTTCTACTGTGGTGAAATTGATGCCACTTTGGTGGTGTCTGAAAAATAATTTTTGGAAATGTGAACACTACTGGTTGGGTCTCCTTCATGCGTGTTACCTGTAGCAGTAGGCCTCCGAGACAATCAGGCCTCCATTTCCTTGAACTCAACTACACTTGTTACTGTCCTTACATTTTTTTGACAATTTTAGTCTACAAATCTGATATTTGTGCCACCTGAGTGTGGCTCAGCATGAACGCAGGTAGAGGTGTTGCATGAGGTATCAGGGCTCCCAGCAATGGGGTCCTACACTGATCTCTCAACCACCTCATTTCACTGTGACGTTTAATTGAAAGCTGTAAATGCTGTCCCTGACCCCGATATCTCATGCCTGGCTGATTGCTGCAGTTCCATGATGCAATTTGTACTGTGGGTGAGTTGAAGCCACTTTCCTGGTGTCTGTCCCTCATTTGATGTGTTTTGGCAGCATTTGGGGTCATAATAAGGTGTTGTGCCTGCATTTGTTTTTGCCTCCCATTGACGTGAATGGCTTTGGCGAATATTAATCGGCAAATATTGCAAATTCCAAACCGAACATTAAAATATTCACTCATCTCTACAAAGTCCAGAAGTAGAAGTCGAGCTCCATCACAGTAGTCCACACATCTGAACCATCATACGTGTATAAAAGAGATGCAGCCGGCATGTTTTACCCTTAGGTGCACATTCATAGAAAATAAGCTAATCCACATAGCAACAAATAGTAGAAAAGAACGGCACTCACCGGGTAGTGTAGTCAAGGCTTTATTATAAAAGCATATCAGCGGGAGAACGAGTGCAAAAAGGAGATGGCAACGACGATCGTTTCACGCTGCAAAGGCGCTTCCACAGGTTACATGGTGAGCTGCAGCCGGCCAAAGAGGAAATACCCACAACCAAAAGTCAGGACCCCTCCCACCGGTGCCGCTCACCTGCTGAGCAATCAACAAAACAACAAAAAAAATATATACATAGTTCACATAAGTGAAAACAAAAATATACAATACATATAATAGTACCATAAATACAAAAAGAAAAAGAGAAAAAACCACAAGCCAGAAAGAGGCGAAAAAATAATGATTTTCACAAAAAAAAATTTTTTTTACAAAAATATTTTTTTTCATTTCACAAAAAAACAGACATCAATCCGCTCATTGAGTCTCGTACGCTCTAAAGCACGGGTTTGCATAGTCCACCTGGCCTCTCGTTTCAATAAATTCCTATTCAGATCACTTCCCCGTGAGGGTAGAGTAACCCTTTATATGCCAGCAAATGATAATGCATCGGGATTGCCACCGTGGGCTTCTCTCATATGGTTAATAAGTCTTGGAACCCCTTTGCCAGTCAAAATAGCATAGATCTCCCATAGATTTACATGCTACTGTACACTGTCTGCAGAACTGCTGCAGTTCCGCAGCAGCCAAAACCACAGCGGATCAGCACCGGTGCGGTCGAGCAGGCTGGCGGCGCTTCACCCCAGCCTGCTCGACCGCACCGGTGTCCGCACAGGTAACTTTGAGGACAATTTTTCTCTCTTGCTCTCTCCCCCTCATTTCACTTGGCATGTCCGGTGTTAGACTCACTGTACTCTTATTTACGGGGGGATATATTACTATTACATCTGACGGTATAATTCCATCCGTGATTACTTGGTGATACCAGGATCGAGGGATATGTTGTCAGCTCTGTCTTAGACTGGTGATAATTATATCACCTTTTCATCCCCTAACCCTGTGCAGTACTAATTACACCACTTGTTGCCCTATTTAGTGGCGCTATTGTATTATAACAGGCACATATAAAGGGTATGTTTTATGGTTATTACTGATATAATCGGTTTTGGAGGGCTTATACCACGGTTACCTTATTCTTATATGTACATACATGTGGAGATCATCACCATTTTGGTGTTAGGCGGCACCTGTTATTTAACTATGTAACTGTAGTTATCTATATGGACACCTTTGTGCTGGTCTTGTTGGGTAGGCGCGTCTTTTAGCACTGTTGCACTTTATTTCCCCTGCGCATGCTCCCCCATTCCCCCTTTTCTGTCCATGTATTTCAATAAAGTGATTTTTGCTTATACCTTGGATCTTGATGTCGTAATTGTGTGGTTGTTCCACACCCCCTTCCTCTATTGCATTAACGATGGATCCCTAGTTGTCCGTTTTGTAAAACAGCATGTACTTACGTTCATTGAATTTTAGGATGCTGCTATATACCTTTGCTGTAATATTAAGAGACTGGGACAAGTCAGAGAAGCGGCCCAGAGGGGAAAGAGGTTTCTACTTGGGAAAGCCTTCCTGGGAAACCAAAAAGTTCCCCCAATGACTTTTTTTCCCAGGTGGGAGGGAGACTCTCTCTCTTCCTCCCAGCCTGGGAAAGGATTTCTTCCAGTGCCTTGATCCTTCAGATTGTAGTATCAGGCCTAAAGTTAAAGTTCCACACTCCACTGCCTCAGAGATATATAGAGAACCCTGTACAACCTTTTCAGCACAAACAACTTGTCCTGGAAAATGAGATGCTGTATCTCATAGAAAAACATGAACTGGAAGAGATTCCACTGGGGGAAAAAAAGGGGTTCTCTTCCCCCTATTCCTGAAAAAAAAAAACAGATACATCATGGAGGACTATTATAAACCTAAAGGCCCTAAACAAATTCTTGATAGTCACTTTGTTAAAGATGGAATCAGTGAGGAAGGCAATGAAAGTTCTCTTCCCACACTGTTACATGGCGGTCGTGGACCTCAAGGACGCCTATTATCATGTTCCCATCCGTGAGCAAAATCGGAAGTTCCTCAGAATGGCGGTACAAATACAATCACAAGTAAGGCATTTCCAGTACAAGGCTCTCCCCCTTGGACTAGCAATAGCCCACAAGATATATACGAAACTGATTTAGAAAGTGTCGGCTCATTTCCGGGAGAAGGACATTTTAGTAATACCATATCTGGACGATTTTCTGATTGTAGGGAACTCTTTTAGCCAGTGTCAGGAATGAGTCAGGATGGTCAAATACACTTTAGAGTCTCTGGGGAGGCATCTAAACCTAAAAAAATCCAGGTTAGAGTCAGTGACAACACACGTCTTTTTAGGCTTGGTGATAGACTTGGTGAGACAGGAATATCTCCTCCCGGAAGAAAGAAACATCAAGAGTCTGATCTCGTTATCAGTAGCAAATCCAAGAATGTCCCTCAGAAGGGCAATGTCTCTGTTGGGGTCTCTACAGCGTTCAAACGGGCCCAGTTCCACACACGAGGTCTTCTGTGGTGCATTCTGGAAAATGAACTAGCTTTGCAGGGACGCTTGAAAGAAAAACTAATCCTTGCAGAGACAGTGATCCGTTACCTCACATGATGGTTAGGGATCCATTTTGCTCCCAGTGAAGAACCTTGGATGAATGGAGCATCCTGAGTAGTTACAACGAATGCCTGTCCCTGGGGGTGCGGAGCCCACCTGGACGCCCACTGGCTGCAGGGGGCCTGGTTGCAGGAGGAAAGGATGCTCTCATCAAACAACTGGAAACTCCTAGCAGTAGAAAGAGCGTTAAAAGGGCTGTTTCCTCATCTGCAGGGCCAGTATGTGAGGGTGCTGTCCATCAAAGGGATCACAGTAACTTATATAAACCACCAAGGGGATACTCGTTCCCAACCACTAATGGCAGTGGCAGAGCAAATATTTCTACTAGCAGAGAGACACCCCCTCTCATTATTATCCCTGCATATCAGAGGAACAGAAAACGTGGAGAATGGTCCCTGAAGAAGTCTGTGTTCGATCAAATTGTGGACATGTGGGGGTCAACCCCAGATAGACCTTTTTGCCTCAAGATACAACAGGAAAGTCAAGAAATTCTGTTCTTTGAATCCAGTAGACAGGCTTTACATGGTAGATGCTTTCAGGATAGCATGGACATTGGGAATACTCTATGCCTTTCCACCAGTATTCCTCATCCCATCAGTCTTAAGAATGATCAGAGAAGACAGAGCCACAGTTGTCCTGATAGCTCTGTTTTGGCCGAAGATGCCTTGGTTTTACTGGCTGAAGGCGATGTCGGTATTAGATCCGTAGACCCTTCTGGATGACCGGGATCTCCTATCCCAGGGGCCTTTTCTCCATCCTCAGATGTCTGGGCTGCATTTAACAGCCTGGAATTTGAAAGGTTACTTTTAGAGAAGAAAGGATTCTCGGCTAAGTTAATTCTCACCATGCTTAGTAGCAGGAAGCCAGTGACCACCAGAATCTATGGGAGGACCTGGAGAAAATTCCAATCCTTTTCAGGGACAGTGCGGGAAGGGGAAATCCCCTTACCATCTGTACTGGAGTTCCTATAGAAGGGACTAGAGCTAGGCCTTGCTGTTAGCACCCTTCAGGTACAGGTCTCAGCATTAGGGACCATTATACAATTGTGACCTGGCAAGTAGTAGGTGGGTGGCCAGATTCATTAAGGCCTGTGGTAGATTCAGCTCAATCCTGTTCCCTAGTCCCCCTCCGGTATTGTCCTCATTAACAGAAAGCCCCTTCGAACCATTACTCTCTGTCTCGGAAAAAGTAATTTAGTTAAAAACAGCCCTACTGGTAGTGCTTACTTCAGCCCGCAGGATAGGTGACATGCAGGCTTAGTCAGCAGACCCTCCTTATACACAGATCCTGGAGAATAGAAAGTCTTGAGTTTAAACCTGGCTTCCTCTCCCTAAGCTGGTTACAAAATTTCACAGGACTCAGGAAATAGTGTTATCATCCTTCTGTACTAACCCAAGCAACCAGAAAGAGGAAATTCTACATACCCTAGATGTTAGGAGGTGATCAAGCCCTGGAGAAAGCAGAGGGCCCTGTTTGTGTCCTTTCAGCAGGAGGTCGAGGAAGGGCCATAGAGTATCTAAACAGACTAAAGCAATGTGGGTTAGAGAGGCCACCAAGCTAGATTATGTCAGTACAGGTAGGGCCATTCTTGAAGGTCTGAAGGCCCATTCCACAAGAGCCATGGTGACGTCCTGGTGGGAAGAGCAGATGCCTCCATCGACCAGATTTGTAAGGCAGCCATATGGTCCTCTCCGTCCACCTTCTTCAAACACTATAGACTGGACCTGTTTGCCTCCTCTGACCTCACATTCGGGAGAAGGGTTCTACAGGTGGTGGTCCCTCCCTAAGAATATAAGTCTCTGAAATTCTCTCGTGGTGCCATCATGAGTTACTGAAAAACACAGGTATTACTTACTGTGTTTTTTTGTAATCCATGATGGCACCCTCATATTCCCTCCCTATTTGATCACTCCTTTTTGTTCAGTGAATCTTCTTTTTGCTAAACACTCCTTTTGGTATTGGTGGTCATAATCAATATAAATTATTTTTTTTGTATGTCCACTAATCTGGGAGTTCCTCTCATGCTCTGTAAAACAACTGATGCGGAGGAGCCTCTCTTTTTACCTTGACGGTTTCTTGTCCTTGAAGGGCAGATCCCCTTTCTCGTGGTGCCGTCATGGGTTACGAAAAAACACATTACCGGTAAGTAATACCCGTATTTCTCCCTATGATGGCTCTGTAGATAAGATATATCTTCTAGGTTTGGTTTCTCAATGGTTTACAGCCATATGCAATCAAAGCACATAGTAGTCAGGTTATTGACTTGTAAATGGGAGAATATGTAAAGTTTAAAGAGGATTTATCAGTTAAGACAAAAGCACAAAAGTCACAATATATGACATTTTTAAAACTTTTGCCAATAGTTTCACAAGTGCACTGATCGTAGTCACTTGGCAGCTCCAAAATGGCTACCACGAACAGACTTGATGCAAAGGTTTGCTATTTCCTAGAGCCCAGGGATTGCATTGGTCTTCAACCTTTTAACCCCCGCACAGGGATCTGGACTTACATAAGGATCCTGTGGCTAGGGCCACAGAGCAGCTGTTTGTTGGTGCAAGGTGGTAAGAAGGATAGTCAGGTAGCTGGGTCAGATTCATGAGGCACAGAATCATCAGGCAAGAGAAGCATTGATAAACTAGCCGAGGTCAGGAAACAGAAGAAATCAGAATGAAGCACCAGATAGGCAGCACAGTGGTAAAACGAGGTAGCCCAAACATTGGCTGGCAGTGGGAACTGACTCTCAGGGGTTTATATAGTGATCAGCTCCACACCCAATGCTGACTGCAGGAATAAACCCTGTAGGTTCTGGACTGGCCAGAGCCACAGGAATAATATAGGATTGATTCTGCCAAGCACACCCCGAAACCAAGGTGTGTCGCTGCCTAGCAGCTAAAGCAGAAACCAGCACAGATGTAACAATTAGGAAATCAAAAAAATTTTCTGAGAGTTACTGTGATGCAGGTTTTAGATTTTTTGGGAATTACAAACTATGGTGAGATTTTGTACAGATCTGTCAAGACTTAGCTTGTTGGTGAATTTATGAGAAAATAATTTTACACACTGGAAATCACATGTTCGGCAAACTACATCATCAATTCATCTCAATAGTCAGTGAATCGGGGATACACACATGAAATTTTACCTGCTTCTTACTAATAGCCCGAACTTTACTTCAAACTGAATATTGCATCTTATTAGCAACGTAAAGAGATGTACCTGTATTTTATATATCCCAGATAAAGGAAGAAGATGCAGCTTCTTGTAAAGGATTAATCTGCAAAATAAGAAATCATAATATAATCTACGCAGACAGCCACAGTCACAACCTACTGAAGAGAAGACTGTGAGAGGACTTACCTCAGCTGCTGTTTCTAGCCTTCTCCACACATGAAGGAATCAATCTTAAAGTGCTTCATATATCAATACATTGCCTTGAATAAGGTACATACATTTCCGATGTTTTTCCTTGCTGTACACTCTCAATCTCATTTTAGATAATATTATATCCCACCTTGGATTCAGAAAGTCTCACAACTATTAAAATAGTGTGGTAGTTAGAGTTGAGCGAAACGGGTCGAAAAATTTCAAAAGTAGCCGACGTTTGGCAAAGTCGGGTTTCATGAAACGAAACCCGACCCTAGGATGAGGTCGGCCACGAGGTCGGCGACTTACGCGCCAAAGTCGCGTTTCAAAAATTTGTTTTGCGCTCTTTTTCAGCCAATCAGGATCCACGGACACTGTGGGCAACGTGATGACATAGGCACGGGTCACCACCATCTTTCAGAAGGGCATGCAAGTGATTGGCTTGCTTTGGTGGGCGTCACAGGGGGTATAAAAGGGCGTGCACGCCGACCGCCATCTTACTTCTGCCGATCTTAGTATAGGGAGAGGTTGCTGCTGATTCTGTAGGGAGAGCGTTAGGCAGGGAAGAAGACAAAAAAACTGCTTCTGCTGCTAGCGATTTGGCCTGCACAACACACCAGTCACTGTGTGTGCAGTGCAAGGGGAGGCTATATAGTGGTGTATCAGTGGTGTTGGTTGTTGGGCTGCCTTCTAAGGCTTCCTGACATTCCTGCATTGCTGTTTACCCACTGCTCCGCAAGCTGCTTTTTTAAAAGCAATCCAATCTCCCTTATCCTCTAGTCACTTTTGTCACAGCTGTGCCATCGAGCCTGTCACATAGCCCTCAGATATTCATTGGGCCTCACACAATCCAAAAGTGTCCAGTGTCCAAAAGTGTGTGCAGAGATTCAAAATCTCCCTTATCCTCTAGTCACTTTGGTCACAGCTGTGCCATTGAGCCTGTCACATAGCGCTCAGATATCAGTGGGCCTCACACAATCCAAAAGTGTCCATCCAGTGTCCAAAAGTGTGTGCAGAGATTCAAAATCTCCCTTATCCTCTAGTCACTTTGGTCACAGCTGTGCCATCGAGCCTGTCACATAGCGCTCAGATATCAGTGGGCCTCACACAATCCAAAAGTGTCCAGTGTCCAAAAGTGTGTGCAGAGATTCAAAATCTCCCTTATCCTCTAGTCACTTTGGTCACAGCTGTGCCATCGAGCCTGTCACATAGCACTCAGATATCAGTGGGCCTCACACAATCCAAAAGTGTCCATCCAGTGTCCAAAAGTGTGTGCAGAGATTCAAAATCTCCCTTATCCTCTAGTCATTTTGGTCACAGCTGTGCCATCGAGCCTGTCACATAGCGCTCAGATATCAGTGGGCCTCACACAATCCAAAAGTGTCCAGTGTCCAAAAGTGTGTGCAGAGATTCAAAATCTCCCTTATCCTCTAGTCACTTTGGTCACAGCTGTGCCATCGAGCCTGTCACATAGCGCTCAGATATCAGTGGGCCTCACACAATCCAAAAGTGTCCATCCAGTGTCCAAAAGTGTGTGCAGAGATTCAAAATCTCCCTTATCCTCTAGTCACTTTGGTCACAGCTGTGCCATCGAGCCTGTCACATAGCGCTCAGATATCAGTGGGCCTCACACAATCCAAAAGTGTCCATCCAGTGTCCAAAAGTGTGTGCAGAGATTCAAAATCTCCCTTATCCTCTAGTCACTTTGGTCACAGCTGTGCCATCGAGCCTGTCACATAGCGCTCAGATATCAGTGGGCCTCACACAATCCAAAAGTGTCCAGTGTCCACAAGTGTCTGCAGAAATTCAAAATCTCCCCTGTCCTATAGACACCTTGTACCTTGTTTTACATTACTATATAGTTTGTTGGATTTTGTCTACATTTCTACCAAAAGTGAGGAAGGCTGGTGGAAGAGGCCATGGAATTGGGCGGGGGTTGGCAGCTGGTAATGATGGTGTTGGTGGTGGATCTAATGGTAGTGGCAAGAGCAAAATAGGACCGAATGCAGGAGGTGCTGACCCTGCGTCATCGTCTGGCTACATAAGGCCTCGAACGCTTAGTTTTCTAGGAGTTGGCAAACCGCTTTTAAAGCCAGAGCATCAGGAAAAAGTTTTGTCTTACATTGCTGACTCAGCCTCCAGCTCTATCGCCTCCTCTTCTTCAGTTGTAAAAAGTAAAAGCACTGAGTCGTCATTGGAGGCTCATGTTCATGAACCACACCTTTCCTTGTGTCCTTCACCCCAACCAAGATTGAAGGATGACGCAGGCCATACTACTGATTACTCCATGGAGCTGTTTTCACATACCATGCCTGGATTATCAAGTGAAATGGTGAATTACCCAGGCCAAGATGAATCTGACATGGAGTGCACTGATGCACAGCCGCTGATGGATGATTCTGCTGGTACATTCACTCAGAGCACTACATTGTCCTCGCAGTGTACAGAGCCAGATTCTGACCCTGATGAGACTCAGGTGCCCCTTCCCGCACACTATACCACCATATACGGTGACACAGAGGAAGGTGCACATGACATAGAAGAGGAGGTGATGGATGACCCAGTTGTTGACCCAGATTGGCATCCATTGGGGGAAGAGGGTGCTGCTTCCAATAGCTCACATGAGGAGCATCCACAGCAGACATCGACATCGCAACAGCTGTTATCTGGCAGGCCCGGAGCACTCCAAAGACAGGTTCCAAACATCAAAAGAGTTGCTGGACAGCTTGTCCAGAGGGTCAAAAGATCACAGCGTGCTAGGCCGCAAAATGTCTGCCAAAGTAGGAAGAGTGCAGTGTGGCACTTTTTTGAACAAAATCCTCATGATCAGGCCAAGGTTATCTGTAAGAAGTGCGCAAAGACCTTTAGCCGAGGGAAAAATCTGAAAAATTTGAATACCAGTTGCATGCTTAGACATTTAACCAGCATGCACTTGCAAGCGTGGACACAACACCAAACCTCAAGTGCCACATGTGCAACTGATCACAACGAAGGTAGTCAGCAACGCTACATTGTTTCCCCCACTGTAAGCCCACCGGTTAGCACAGCAGCAAATGTTGAGGTGTCGTTGCAAGACCACAGCAGTCAGGGAATCCCACTGTTATATCAACGAAAGACTGATTCTAGGCCATCAGAAAGAACACCAACTCCATCACCATCATCAACCCTCTCTCAGTCCGCCCTGTCCATCGCTACTTCCACCATATGCAGCTCTCAAGTCCAGCTCACCCTCCCAGACACTATGAGTAGGTCAAGAAAGTACTCAGTCTCTCATCCGCGTACACTTGGTTTGAACGCCCATATTGCCAAACTAATCTCGTTTGAGATGATGCCCTTTCGGTTGGTGGAAAGCGCAGCTTTCCGCGAACTCATGGCCTATGCAGTACCACGCTATGACCTACCCAGTCGCCACTTCTTCTCTCGCAAAGCCATCCCAGCCCTCCACCATCATGTGAAAGACCGCATTGTCCATGCACTCAAGCAGTCAGTGAGCGGAAAGGTGCACCTCACAACTGATGCATGGTCCAGTCGGCATGGCCAGGGCCGTTACGTGTCCATCACTGCGCACTGGGTTAATGTGGTGGATGCAGGGTCCACAGGGGACAGCGGTGGTGGGACAGTGCTGCCTAGCCCATGGTATAGGAAACAGTTGGCTGTAGGCGTTCGACCCTCCTCCTCCTCCTCCTCCTCCAGAAGCGAAAGCTCGTCCACAGAGCGCAGTCGTACGAGCACTCCATCTGCAGCTGCCACTGTTGCACACGATGTGTCCCCCTATCGAGCAGCTAGTGGAAAGCGTCAGCAGGCTGTGTTGCAGATGATGTGTTTGGGCGACAGACACACCGCCGAGGTGCTGGCCGAGTACTTGAAGCGACAAACTGAGTCATGGCTGGGCAGTGTACATCTTGAGGCAGGCAAGGTAGTTAGTGATAACGGCCGTAATTTTGTGGCAGCCATAGCCCTTTCAAAACTCAGCCACATACCTTGCTTGGCTCACACCTTGAACCTGGTGGTGCAGTGCTTCCTCAAAAATTATCCGGAGTTAACAGCCCTGCTCCAGAAGGTGCGAAGACTGTGCGCGCACATCCGCCGGTCGCCTGTACACTCCGTTCGTATGCAGAAGCTGCAGCGATTGCTCCACCTTCCCAACCACCGCCTCATTATCGACATTGCAACAAGGTGGAACTCCACCCTGCACATGGTGGAGCGGCTGTGCGAGCAGAGGCAGGCCATAATGCATTTGTGGGAGGATACACGGCCAGGCACTTTGAGAGCAGACATGGAGTTGACAGGTGTGCAGTGGTCGAAGCTGAAAGACCTTTGTAAAGTCCTTCAGTGTTTTGAGGAATGCACACGGCTGGTAAGCGCAGACGACGCCATCCTAAGCATGAGCATCCCACTTATGCGTCTGCTCATGCAAACTTTGACGCACCTTAAGGAGCAGGCGTCTGCAGCCAATGTTGATGAGGAGGAAGAGGAGGAGGGAATCCTTGATGACATTCAGCCATTGTCTGCTCAGGGACCTCTCCTGGATGAGGTGGAGGAAGAAGAGGAGGAGGAGGATGATGATGGGGATGATTACTTAGGGGAGGAGGATGCATCTCGTGGGGCAAGTGAAAATGTTGGCGTGGCAAGGTCTGGTACAGGGTTTGTGCGTGACTGGAGGGATGTGGATTTGCCAGAAAGTGCTCCTCCACCCAGCACTCGCAGTGCATCATTGACACCGGGAACATTGGCCCACATGTCAGATTATGCCTTGCGGATCCTAAAAAGGGACCCCCGCATTGCCAAAATGATGAACGATGACGACTAGTGGTTGGCCAGCATCCTGAATCCACGCTATAAGGGCAAATTACAAAACATCATGCCACAGGAGAACCTTGACCTAATATTGGCTAATAAACAAGCAACTCTGGTAAATCAGTTGCTTGAGGCATTCCCAGCACACAGCAGCGGTGATGGTTCTCACACGAGCCGTACGGGCCGGGGGCAGCTTGGCAGAGGTGTTCGTGGTGCACACAGCAGAAGTGGCATTGGAGACAGGGGTTTCATGACAATGTTGTGGACTGATTTTTCACGGACCGCTCACACAACTGGTAATACTGCATCGATGGAAAGTGACAGGAGACAGCAGTTGTCAACTATGGTTACAAACTACTTTTCCTCCCATATCGATGTTCTCCCACACAGGTCATTCCCCTTTGACTATTGGGCCGCTAAACTGGACACCTGGCCTGAATTGGCCCAATATGCCTTACAGGAGCTCTCTTGCCCAGCTGCAAGTGTGCTATCGGAAAGAGTCTTCAGTGCAGCTGGATCAATCCTGACAGAAAAAAGGACCCGTCTGTCAACCCAAAATGTGGATGATCTAACCTTCATTAAAATGAACCATGCATGGGTTTCCAAGGATTTTGTCCCACCTTCCCCTGATGACACATAGGGTGACAGAAAAATGGCTTGCTTTGGTCCACCTCTTCCTGGTACTTCACCTATTTCGCCTTTTGCATCAGCTGAATGTCCAACATCAACATATGCCACTTTCTAAAACTCCCTAACTGTGCTGCCTCCCCCCCCATGGCCGGGGTCACCACCTAGCGCACGACACCGTGCGAGTGCCGTTGCCCTGGACAGGTGGGTAGGCAGACTATTGGGCGCGGGCACTGGCACAGACGGTGGTGGTGCACACCCGCCGTCAGACACACCGCTGTACTATGAGGGGCCCAGTGCCAGTACCGACGCCCACGAGTGGGCCCCCCTTGCTTGGGCAGGGCCCCAGCATTTGCAATCTTTACCTCTCCCTGCTCCTCCGCTGTGTAATCTGGGCCGTCAAATCCATACTGTGCCTGACACCGTCTGAGCCTGCCTCCTGAGACATATATTTTGAATGTGTACGCTATCCATACATGTTATCCGGGGATACGGTACCCTTTCTAACCTTTGTGCAATCACGTGCAATCCATACTGTGCCTGACACCGTCTGAGCCTGCCTCCTGAGACATATATTTTGAATGTGTACGCTATCCATACATGTTATCCGGGGATACGGTACCCTTTCTAACCTTTGTGCAATCACGTGCAATCCATACTGGGCCTAACACCGTCTGAGCCTGCCTCCTGAGACATATATTTTGAATGTGTACGCTATCCATACATGTTATCTGGGGATACGGTACCCTTTCTAACCTTTGTGCAATCACGTGCAATCCATACTGGGCCTAACACCGTCTGAGCCTGCCTCCTGAGACATATATTTTGAATGTGTACGCTATCCATACATGTTATCTGGGGATACGGTACCCTTTCTAACCTTTGTGCAATCACGTGTAATCCATACTGGGCCTAACACCGTCTGAGCCTGCCTCCTGAGACATATATTTTGAATGTGTACGCTATCCATACATGTTATCTGGGGATACGGTACCCTTTCTAACCTTTGTGCAATCACGTGCAATCCATACTGGGCCTAACACCGTCTGAGCCTGCCTCCTGAGACATATATTTTGAATGTGTACGCTATCCATACATGTTATCTGGGGATACGGTACCCTTTCTAACCTTTGTGCAATCACGTGTAATCCATACTGGGCCTAACACCGTCTGAGCCTGCCTCCTGAGACATATATTTTGAATGTGTACGCTATCCATACATGTTATCTGGGGATACGGTACCCTTTCTAACCTTTGTGCAATCACGTGCAATCCATACTGGGCCTAACACCGTCTGAGCCTGCCTCCTGAGACATATATTTTGAATGTGTACGCTATCCATACATGTTATCTGGGGATACGGTACCCTTTCTAACCTTTGTGCAATCACGTGCAATCCATACTGGGCCTAACACCGTCTGAGCCTGCCTCCTGAGACATATATTTTGAATGTGTACGCAATCCGTACATGTTATCTGGGGATACGGTACCCTTTCTAACCTTTGTGCAATCACGTGCAATCCATACTGGGCCTAACACCGTCTGAGCCTGCCTCCTGAGACATATATTTTGAATGTGTACGCTATCCATACATGTTATCTGGGGATACAGTACCCTTTCTAACCTTTGTGCAATCACGTGCAATCCATACTGGGCCTAACACCGTCTGAGCCTGCCTCCTGAGACATATATTTTGAATGCGTACGCTATCCATACATGTTATCTGGGGATACGGTACCCTTTCTAACCTTTGTGCAATCACGCGCAATCCATACTGGGCCTAACACCGTCTGAGCCTGCCTCCTAAGACATATATTTTGAATGTGTACGCTATCCATACATGTTATCCGGGGATACGGTACCCTTTCTAACCTTTGTGCAATCACACGCAATCCATACTGGGCCTAACACTGTCTGAGCCTGCCTCCTGAGACATATATTTTGAATGTGTACGCTATCCATACATGTTATCTGGGGATACGGTACCCTTTCTAACCTTTGTGCAATCACGTGCAATCCATACTGGGCCTAACACCGTCTGAGCCTGCCTCCTGAGACATATATTTTGAATGTGTACGCTATCCATACATGTTATCTGGGGATATGGTACCATTTCTAACCTTTGTGCAATCACGTGCAATCCATACTGGGCCTAACACCGTCTGAGCCTGCCTCCTGAGACATATATTTTGAATGTGTACGCTATCCATACATGTTATCTGGGGATACGGTACCCTTTCTAACCTTTGTGCAATCACGTGCAATCCATACTGGGCCTAACACCGTCTGAGCCTGCCTCCTGAGACATATATTTTGAATGTGTACTCTATCCATACATGTTATCTGGGGATACGGTACCCTTTCTAACCTTTGTGCAATCCATACTGGGCCTAACACCGTCTGAGCCTGCCTCCTGAGACATATATTTTGAATGTGTACGCTATCCATACATGTTATCCGGGGATACGGTACCCTTTCTAACCTTTGTGAAATCACGTGCAATCCATACTGGGCCTAACACCGTCTGAGCCTGCCTCCTGAGACATATATTTTGAATGTGTACGCTATCCATACATGTTATCTGGGGATACGGTACCCTTTGTAACCTTTGTGCATTCACGTGCAATCCATACTGGGCCTAACACCGTCTGAGCCTGCCTCCTGAGACATATATTTTGAATGTGTACGCTTTCCATACATGTTATCTGGGGATACGGTACCCTTTCTAACCTTTGTGCAATCACGTGCAATCCATACTGGGCCTAACACCGTCTGAGAATGATAGATGGGGCCCACCATACACTGGAACATTCCAAAGGTGGACATCAGACACTGGAGCAGCATTTACAGGGCCCATTATACACTAGAGCATTAGAAATGGGGCCCATTATGTTTGGAGCATTATTTGGGCCCATAAGACAGTGGAGCTTCATCCATGGGGACCAACATATACTGTAGCATTATGTGGAGCTCATCATATACTGTTTCAAACATTATATGGGACCAATGATTCTGTATGGAGAAATAGATGGGCCTCGTCATGAGATGTAAAAAGTGAAGTATTTTTCATTGTACTATACCGCTATTTCTCTGCCGTATCGGAGCATGATGAGTTGTGGTATGTGTTAAAGGGGCGCTCTTTCGCCCAGGGCACATGAAAACCTGCAGCCAGCCCTCCCCCCCACAACTTTAGCCAAATAACCCCCATTTTTCAGTGCGTAACTTGTATAACTTGTATTATGAAGTTAATTAAGGTTGACAAGCTTAAGTAAGAAGAATTGATGCTTTTGGCATTCAAATGGGCACTGTAGGTGTGTTTCCTGTCCTCCTCTCACTGCTGACTTTTATTCCCCATTGACTTACATTGGGTTTCGTGTTTCGGGACGACCCCGACTTTTCCCTATAATCGGACGATCTTGCTCGACCCGACTTTTGGAAAAGTCGGGTTTCACGAAACGAAACGCGACCCTAAAAAAACAAAAGTCGCTCAACTCTAGTGGTAGTGGAGAGCCCAACCTCAGCCGACTTCAGTCTCTCTTTCTTGAAAGGTCCAAACTATTTTCCCTAAACTAGATTAAATAGACACAAGACTGACTACATTTCCTAATTATATATAAGGGAGAGGGGGGTTATCTCCCTTTACTTTATTACATTTTCCAGTAGGCAACAGGACCCGCTGAGTAGTGAGAGTGAAAGATTACCTAGGAAACATTTTTTAAGATACAATCACCCAAACTCAATAAAGTAAGGGATGTCCAAAATAAACAGTCCGAATGAAGATAAACTGGACAATCTCACAGGAAATTCAGATAATTGAAACAGATATTTAACGCTCCAGTTAGCCATTCACTTTAATACACTCTGTTCCATTCAGAATACTATTAGACTTCTATGGAAGGTGAAGAAAAACAAAACATGAATAGCTGAAGTCATACATTCCCCATGGGTAATATATATGGTTGAACGCTTTGGGTGAGGATTAAACATCAGTATTTATTAAATGTGATAGACATGTCTAATTCAACCGAACAGGGAATAGTTCAGCAGGGAAGAGAACTATGAATCATTGAATTGTTTATATCTTGAATGCCTCCCCTTGCTTGTTTGAAATTTAGGCTTTGACAGCTTCTAAGCAAGAATATGTTCTTCATCAAGACAAGTGGTCTCACATTTAACTTGCTTTTAATCTGGGAAGCAACAAGCTGTACCTTTTTTAAAGCCATCCTAAAAGTCAGTCCACAGAGAAGAGATGATGCTGTGGGTCTAGTAATGATTTCCTCCAATTTCTTTCATTTTTTTTCTCTATGAAGGATTAAAAAACATCAAAAGACAAGATCAGGGATCTCAACAAAGAAAAAGCAAGTTAAAATGATAGCGGCAGGTTCTGCTGTCACAATTCATCCTCCCACTCAAAAGAAGAGATTTCCACTGTCTTCTGCAAAGTCAAATATTATTGTTTTGTAATTTTATATTGTTGATGAATTAACAGATTTTAGGATCGAACACTTTACACATAAAACTAACTAAACAATAGTATCTGATTCAATAATAAATCATCACAAATAAATAAGGCAACTGGAAACACAATTTTGATTTAAAGGGAATCTGTTAGCAGGCTTTTGCTATTTAATATGGGAGCAGTATAATCTAGAGCAAGAGATCCTGATTTCAGTGATGTGTTACTCACTCGGCTGTTGTTTGTAGTTTTAATACAATCAGTATTTAATCAGCAGGAAATTATCACAGCTGAATTAGGTTTTACATGCCAGCTAGTCCAGCTAATCTGTGTAATCCCGCCCCAATCTGTGATTGGCAGCTTTGTCTGGTCTGGTCCGAAACACGAGTTGGGGTTTGGTGCTACTGGTCCTCTTACTCAGCACAGCATATCCCTGGTATGTACCTCTACTCATATGTATGTATGTTCTTATACACCATTGATAATACCCATGGCCCCCATTACAGGCCCTTTACTGTCTAGATGTGGCTCCCCTGGTGGTTACCCTCCTTTAGGATTTGCACTTCCACCAATTTTAATATGAACCTGCAACCTTGAACCAGGTCTTCCCATACACCTTGGTGGCACTTTATTGACTAATTTATGGATACAGTCCATTACTATATTGCATCTGCTGATTGTTTCCATCATACCGGATTACTTTTCTTAATATCTTTTAATCAGATATGTGATTTTTGTGAGCGCCTCCTGTGCCACTACTTACCATACTAGTTAATAAAGGTATGAAAAAGGGAGAAAAACAGAGTACAAAGCTACATAGAGAAAATGTAACATCTTTATTTTATACAAAAAAGACACTGTAGAGAACAGGACATGTCAAGGCAATGATAAAATCCGATGAAGAAAGACAATGTCATTAATAGCCGGATACAAAGAGAACCCTGGCGAGTAGAGCCAATGGCATGTAAAGACGAACTTTATAAATATCACTCATTTGTGATAAAATGGAGAGGGTCCCTCTGAGCAGTAGATCTTCAGTGGCTAATATGATGGGTATGTTATGATTTCACCTCATTATTAATGTGTTGGGCAAAAGTGCAATTATGTGATTGGATCGCTTACCCTCTATTACTCCGTTTTAACTAAGTAGAAGCACTAATATCTCCACAATAACTTATTGTTTGGAGTTTAGAGATTGCTACTATCAGTTTACTCACCCTTTATATTGCCCTCTTTTCTCACAAATGAGTGATATTTATAAAGTTCGTCTTTACATGCCATTGGCTCAACTCGCGAGGGTTCTCTTTGTATTCGTCTTTTAATGACATTGTCTTTCTTCATCAGATTTTATCATTGCCTTGACATGTCCTGTTCTCTACAGTGTCTTTTTTGTATAAAATAAAGATCTTATATTTTCTCCATGTAGCTTTCTCCTTTTTTCATGTGTTCTGTGAGTCGTTCCTACTGCATTTATTATTGGGGCATTATTGTGCGCTTGCACATTATGAATTAAAATGTTTTTTGGGGGTTCTTTTCTTAGTTAATAAAGGTAATTTTATTTTATTATTGCCTTCTTGTCCGGATACTTTAATTTTGAACCATGTAACCTGCGTCTCGGTTCTATTCTCTTTTTAAGGTTTCCCACAATGTGAGGAAGATTACCAGCATTTAAATAAACCATGATGTCTAGATAAACGTAAAATGGTTCCAGAATCAAAATCTTCAATTAAAATCCACTTTATTAAGTATTAATAATTGTTAGTTATTTCCAATACTCAGATTGTGACATTTTTAATTCTCAACTAGTAAAGTGGATTTGAATTCGATATCTTGACCCTAAAACCCTCTTTTATTCATTTATTTCTATTGCAGCACCGAAAGTCCCTGTGCCTTGGTGAGCTATCTTTCATTTTTTTTATTTCTTCATTCTCTGTGTCTGGAGATACTTATGCTCAATGTCAGGGCCGGTCTTAGGCAAAGTGGGGCCCTAGGCAAAGTTTAAAATGGGGCCCCAAATGCTAACATATTGCACATCACAAAAAAGCATTTCTGTTGTAGTTACATGCGCTGAATTCAAGCCGCTAAATGAGTGTGATCGACAATATTAAAGTCGTTCAACGCTTGTTTCCCGGCCTCTTTCCACCTCGTGAGAAAGAATTATGGGGCAGAACGATCACTAATGGATCACTAAGGGTGTGTGCACACGTTGCGGTTTTTGCTGTGGATCCGCAGCGGATTTGGTCCTGCGGATCCGCAGCAGTTTCCATGCTGTTTACAGTACCATGTAAACCTATGGAAAACCAAATCTGCCGTGCACATGCTGCGGAAAATTCCACGCATATTTGCTGCTGTTTATTTTCCGCAGCATGTTACTTCTTTTTTGTGGAACCGCAGCTGCAGTGTACGTTCTGGGACATACAAATCAATCAATCTGTCTCACATCCGCACTGCCAAACCGCACTAGAACCCATCAAATCCACTGTACACATGCTAGGAATCCTCAAGAAAAATCCATGTGTTTTACCCTGCGGTTTCTGCCAAGAGATATGGATTCTCTGCAGAAAAAGCCGCAGACTAATCCGCAACGTGTGCACACATCCTAACAGATCACCATACAGTATCATGTTATCAGCAGCATATCTACAGTTTACACCCCATAATCCTCCATATAATATAATCTGCCCCATAGTCCTCCATATAGTATAATACACTCCTCAGTCCTCTATATAGTATAATACACTCCTCATAGCCCTCCATATATTAAAATACACTGCTCAATCCTCCATATAGTATAATACACTCCTCATAGTTCTCCATATAGTATAATGCACTGCCATAGGCACCCATGTAGTACAATTCACTTCCCATAGCATAATGCACCCCATAGTTCTTCATATAATGTATTTCCCATAGTCCTCGATACAGTATAATGCAGCGACCCCATAGAGCATAATGCAGCCACCCCACAGAGTATAATGCAGCCCCACCATACAATATAATGTAACCCCCATAGAATATAATGCAGCCTCCTCTTATAGTATAATGCAGCCACCCCTTAGAGAATAATGCAGCTACCCCAGAGTATAATGCAGCCACTTCACAGAGTATAATGTAACCCCCCCATAGACTTTAATGCAGCCCCACCCCCATATAGTATAATGCAGCCCCTCCATAGAATATATGGCAACCCCCTCATAGGATATAATGCAGCCCCTTATATAGTATAATGTAGCCCCTCCATAGAATACAATGCAGCCCTCCTCATATAGTATAATGCAGCCTCCATCGAATATAATATAATACAGCCCCCCATAGAATATAATCAATCAATCAATCAAATTTATTATCGCCAAGAACATATTACATATATACAAGGAATTCTTTGTGGCAAAGAGGCAACATAATATATAACAACAGATACAACAAGTAACATCTAACAAGACAGATACAGTATATAGTCTACACATGACGATTTAATTGTTGAACAGAGAGTGGATAGAAGCTGTTCATATGGCGGTTGGTGCTGCATTTGGGGACTCTGAAGTGACGTCCTGAAAGGAGTAGTTGGAATGAGGAGTGTCCCGGGTGAGAGGGATCGGATGAAATTAAATAGAATATAATACAGCCCACCTCCCCATAGAATATAATGTAGCCCCCATATTATATAACACAGCCTCCCCTTATAGAATATAATGTAAAATGTACCCCCATGGTATATAACACAGTCACATAGTATATAGCTCAGCACCACAAGGTATATAGCCCAGCACCACATGGTATATACCCCATCACCACATGGTATACAGCCCAGCCCACCATGGTATACAGCCCAGCATGGTATAATACAACCCACCATGGAATACAGGCTGTATACCATGCTGGGCTGTATACCATGGTGGGCTGTATAATACAGCCCACCATGGTATAATACAGCCCAGCCTTGTATACAGCCCACCATGGTATAATACAGCCCAGCATGGTATATAGCCCCCCAGAATGGTATAATACAGCCCAGCATGGTCTAATACAGTCCAGCATGGTATATAGCCCCCAGAATGGTATAATACAGCTCAGTATGGTATATAGCACCCCCAGAATGGTATAATACAGCACAGCATGGTATAGTACAGCCCAGCATGGTGTATAGCCCCCCAGAATGGTGTAATAGAGACCAGCATGGTATAATACATCCCAGCATGGTATATAGCCCCCCAGAATGGTATAATACTGCCCAGCATGGTCTAATACAGCCCAGCATGGTATATAGCCCCCCAGAATGGTATAATACAGCCCAGCATGGTATATAGCACCCCCAGAATGGTATAATACAGCCCAGCATGGTATATAGCCCCCCCAGAATAGTGTAATAGAGCCCAGCATGGTATAATACGTCCCAGCATGGTATATAGCCCCCCCAGAATGGTATAATACAGCCCAACACGGTATATACGGTAGTCCCCCCAGAATGGTGTAATACAGCCCAGCATGGTATAATACGGCCCAGCATGGTATATAGCCCCCCAGAATGGTATAATACAGCCCAACATGGTATGGTATATAGCCACACAGAATGGTATAATACAGCCCAGCAAGGTATAATACAGCCCAGCATGGTATATAACCCCCCAGAATGGTATAATACTGACCAGCAAGGTATAATACAGCCCAGCATTGAATAATACAGCCCAGCATGGTATATAACCCCCCAGAATGGTATAATACAGCCCAGCAAGGTATAATACAACCCAGCATGGTATATAGCACCCCCAGAATGGTATAATACAGCCCAGCAAGGTATATTACAGCCCAGCATGGTATAAAGCCCCCCCAGAATGGTATAATACAGCCCAGCATGGTATAATACAGCTTAGCATGGTATATAGCCCCCCAGAATGGTGTAATAGAGCCCAGCATGGTATAATACGGCCCAGCATGGTATTATACAGCCCAGCATGGTATATAACCCCCCAGAATGGTATAATACAGCCCAGCAAGGTATAATACAGCCCAGCATGGTATATAGACCCCCCAGAATGGTATAATACAGCCCAGCACGGTATAATACAGCTTAGCATGGTATATAGCCCCCCCAGAATGGTGTAATAGAGCCCAGCATGGTATAATACGGCCCAGCATGGTATATAGCCCACCCAAAATGGTATAATACAGCCCAGCATGGTATATAGCCCCCCAGAATGGTGTAATACAGCCCAGCATGGTATAATACGGCCCAGCATGGTATATAGCCCCCCAGCATGGTTTAATACAGCCCAGCATGGTAATAGCCCCCCCAGAATGGTGTAATACAGCCCAGCATGGTATATAGCCCCCCCCAGAATGGTATGATACAGCCGAGCATGGTATATAGCCGCCCCAGAGTGGCTACACAGTCCAGTACTCACACTGATTTAAAAAATAAAAAACTCCTCACCTTCTCCTCGTGCACGTGCTGCTGGCTGCTCCCGTCTCCTCCTGCTCTGTCTGGCACACAGTGAGAGTGTGATGACGTCATCATGCCCCCGCTGTGTCAGAGGCAGAGCGGGGAATGATGGGAGAGGGAGTGTCAGCTGACGCTCTCTCCTCCATCACTGCCTCCTTCAATGCGGCGGCAGCGGGAGTCAGCTCTGGGGGCAGGCGGGCCCCCCTGCCTCACAGGGGACCCATAGCGGCTGTGTGATGTGCCACTGGCTGGGGGCCCCTGGAGGAGCAGGGGCCCTAGGCTGCTGCCTGGTCTGCCTGCCCCTAACGCTGGCCCTGCTCAATGTGTCTGTTAGGAACGGCAAAACGCAATAAATAAAAATAATAATAAAGTGCGTTCGCCGCTCGGGGTCCACTGTGCAGTTGGTGTTACAACCGCTGCTGAGTAATTTCAGACGAGCAATATGGCGATATAATGCGCATGGGTTCAACTTCACCCGAAGTGCGCAGAGCGGGCTCTCTTCACACAGAGGCGCCGCAACAAAAACATACAAAAAGGCTGAGCCTGTTAGAGTTACAGGCCTCAGGTAAATGCACACACGGTATAAGGTCACAGGAGCAGGAACTAAAACAGAGGGGCTGCATCCGTCTAGACCTACCATGTGTGTGACGCTGCTACTGCGAACACCAAGAAGGGCTGCAACTGCAGCGCGGCGCAGGACACTGCCACTGGACGACACAGCTATAAAGCAGGCGCTATGTCGGACGCTAGTGCAGAGGTGCTGTGTGCACAGTGGCCTAAGGCTTGCCATAGACTGGCGCAGACTACTGAACTAATTCCCTAACCACATGTGTAATATCAGAGGGAAGGGGTTTCATAATAAGTCAGTCACCAGAATCATACATCCGTCACCATTCACACATAGCAGTATAGTCTATACTAGCCCATGGCGAATGGCTATGCGCGCTTTTTATAGCCGTGCGGGACCTTCCAGATCTCCGAGATGGACCAATGAGATCTGGAACAGGACCTGGGCACATGACTCCCGATCTCCAATGGGAGATCGCCTCATGAGCATGCCCAGTAGGAATACAGAGGGACTTAGTCTCTGGAGCGGTCTGCTGCAAAGTAATCTCCTCTGCAGTAGAAAGACAGCAGGAGACCACAGAATGTGAGGCTCTGGATTCTTGTAGAGCAGACGCAGAAACCTGACGCCTAACATTCCCCCCCTCCTAGGGCCCCCTCCTCTCTGAACCTTCCAATCCACCTCCCTGTGCCCATCAGAGGCATAGGCCTCAGACTCGCCCAAAGGCAAGTCTGATGTCCTGGTAGGTGACACGGAAAACCGGGACATGTGGAAGGTATCAGAGACGGCAAGATCGCCAGGTTTAAGAAGGAACACGTGGGAGACAATGGGAGCGGCAAAACCTCCCAGAGCATAAGATGAAGTGGGACGCCGCGGTGTGTCGGCGGACGTCTCCACTCTCTGTTTAAGGAAGCTTACCCGAGCACACGAGGCGCATGCCTGAATATATTTTTTAATGTCCCGAGCCCTGTGCGGCCACCAATACGACCCTACCAGGAGTTTTGTGGTCTGCATGTATCCACAGTGACCACCCGCCCTGGACTCGTGTGCCCACGCGAGGACCTTCGGCCGAAGGTGAGGGGGGACAAAGGTCTTGCCCGGTGGCACAGAGTTTGGCCATTGCGGGGCCCCGTTATCCTGGTGAACAGAGTGCTGACAGTGGCAGCAGCAAGTGGAACTTAGTGTCGGACGCGCCTCGAGACTGTCGCGAGACACCTCCATGGGCTCTGGGAGTGAACACTCTGGCTCAGGTGATTCCAGAGGTTCACAGAGGTTGGGAGCCGGAGTAACCTTCCATCTGGATTGAGCACGCTCCTGCCCGCGCTCAGAAAAACGGAGATCAATACAGGTGGCAATGGCAATCAGCTCCTCCAGACTTGCAGGAACCTCTCTGGTAGATAGAGCATCCTTAACATGCTCAGCTAAACCTTTCCAAAACACAGGGATGAGGGCTTTGTCAGACCACTCCAGCTCGGAAGCCAGTGTCCGAAAACGAACGGCATGCTGACTAACCGAGAGGGATCCCTGAGTCAAAGCCAGTAGCTGTAGAGAGGTGTCGTGCGTGACCCATGGTCCCAGGAAGACCTGCTTAATAGCTGTTAAAAACTGAGCAGCGGTCCGAACCTCTGGGTCACCACGCTCCCATAGTGGCGTAGCCCACTCCAACTCCTTGACCGACAGAAGGGAACAATAAACCCCACCTTGGCCCGCTCCGTAGGGAATCGCACAGCCAGTAACTCTAGCTGGATAGAGCACTGGCTGACGAAACCCCTACAGGAGGCTCCATCGCTAGAAAATTTATCAGGCAATGGGAGGCGGGTAACTGTCGGCGCGTGGGAGGACGTGGACATACGAGAAACCGCCTCTGCGATCGCCTGTACAGCAGCCTCTGAAGACTTTGCCGCTGCGATAACACTCTCAAGAATAGCCAACCGGCCTTCTAGCTGGCGAATGCACTGAAGGAGTTGCTGCTGATCTGCCATCACTAGCCAGACCCTGGCGCTAGTATAATGTTAGGAACGGCAGAACGCACTAAATAAAAAAAATAATAAAGTGCGCTCGCCGCTCGGGGTCCATCGTGCAGTAGGTTTTACAACCGCTGCAGAGTAATGGCAGACGAGCAATATGGCGATATAATGTGCACGGGTTCAACTTCACCCGAAGTACACAGAGCGGGCTCTGTACACACAGAGGCACCACAACAAAAACATACAAAAAGGCTCAGCCTGTTAGAGTCACAGGCCTCAGGTAAATGCACACACGGTATAAGGTCACAGGAGCAGGAACTAAGACAGAGGGGCTGCGTCCGTCTAGACCTACCGTGTGTGCGACATCGCTACTGCGAACGCTAAGAAGGGCTGCAACTGCAGCGCGGCGCAGGACACTGCGGTGTGCACAGTGGCCTAAGGCTTGCCATAGACTGGCGCAGACTACTGAACTAATTCCCTAACCACATGTGTAATATCAGAGGGAAGGGGTTTCATAATCACTCAGTCACCAGAATCATACATCCGTCACCATTCACACATACCAGTATAGAAAGACAGCAGGAGACCGCAGAATGTGAGGCTCTGGATGTCTGCAGAAACCTGACGCCTAACAGTGTCTGTGTGTCATCACTAGGGTGACCGCAAAAAATTGATGTCGGAATTTTGTCCGTCTGGACCCCACAAAACGATTCCCCTTTCCAGATATTGAGATAGCCAAAATGTGAGCTCGATCAAACGACGTTAACCCGTGCCGCTCGTCGCTCAAAGTTTGAAAAAATCCAAATTGAGGTATTTTAAGATTTAGGTATTTTGCATAGTCTGTTAGACTATAAAGAATGTGACAACAACATTGCAGAAATTGCCCTGACCAAATTTTCGAACCATTTGTGGTATTTGAATGCAGAGTTGGTGGGATTATCGTTTTTTTATCCCACCATTACAGACAATGAAAAGTTGTTAATGGCTAATAAATTGCTCAGTAGCACAGATGAACCATCAGAGCATGCTAGGGTTGTAAATCCAAAAGTTAGGAAAGAAAAATTAAAAGAGGTAGGAAGTAACCGAATTTAACGACCTTCTGACTAAAGATGAAGAACAAAAGCAATATGTCCTGCAAGTTGTAAGCAAATGCCGAGCATTATATTCTGACGTTTCAAAAACTACTTTAACAAAAGCTCTAGAATAGATTAGATAACTATGTAAAATTATCAACTCATGTAGGTTAGCGTGCTCTGATGGTTCATCTGTGCTACTGAGCAATTTATTAGCCATTAACAACTTTTCATTGTCTGTAATGGTGGGATCAAAAAACGATAATCTCACCAACTCTGCATTCAAATACCACAAATGGTTCGAAAATTTGGTCAGGGCTATTTCTGCAATGTTGTTGTCACATTCTTTATAGTCTAACAGACTGTGCAAAATACCTAAATCTTAAAATACCTCAATTTGGATTTTTTTCAAACTTTGAGCGACGAGCGGCACGGGTTAACGTCGTTTGATCGAGCTCAAATTTTGGCTCTCTCAATATCTGGAAAGGGGAATCGTTTTGTGGGGTCCAGACGAACAAGATTCTGACATTTTTTCCCCCGCATATGAGATCCGGTCACCCTAGTCATCACCTAGTGTTGGTGATGTACAATGCAGGCTGTGAAGAATCCTGCTAATATGTCATGATATTGTATTTAATTTGCATTTTAAGACACTGGATTCTTTGTGCCCATATTTACATTTTCTTAATTTGACAATTATAACTGTCTAAAACAAAATTCTTCAGTCTTTTATCAACTGTAACATATGCTGAATACAGCACTACCATTTTAGGAGAAAATGCTACTATTTTCAAGGCACAAATGTCTGAAATATGTTCATTGAATGACTCCTAATCACGTCTATCGATTTCTAGTTTTTTTTCTCTTTATAAAATTTCAGTTAAAGGGAGGTCTGATACACTAATTAGTTTTCATCCTAAATGCTTATCTATTTAATGGCATAATCTAAACCATTTTCTAATACATTGAGTCCGCTATCTGTCACTGCGCAATGTACACAATGACAGCACACTGTCAGTGCAGATTGTCAGAATACCCAGAGTGCAGATAGCAGCATCACACTTTTGGGGCAGCACTGGTCTTTGCATGCCGTGTATTTGGACAGCGCGCACTGACAGTGTGTACTCCTGCTGGCTCTTTGCTGCTGATCTGAGTCAGTGAGAGAGCGCGCTGTCATTGTGCACATCCCACGATGACAGGGCAGAGACTAGCCTAGCCCCTGAAATGAAGGTCATTTAATACATTTTGTTTTAGTGAGGAGGCAGAGGCAGCAGTCACTGTCGAAGTGACTGCAGCCTCTGTTCCCTGATGACGCTTCATTCGGGTATCCCAACATGCACTTGGATTCTCAAACAAAACATCATCAGAAATGAAGAAGAAAAAATAAAATAAAGCAGTTAGACAGTGTAGTTAAGGTAGGATAGGAGCTTTTTAAAGGGAACCTGTCACCAGGTTTGGCCAATATGGCTTATCTACAGCATTGTATAATGCTGTAGATAAGCCCCCAATCCGACCTGGAAGAGAAGAAAAATAACTTTTATTATACTCACCTGTGAGGTGGTCTGGGCCGATGGGTGTCGCAGATCTTGGTCCGGTGCCTCCCATCTTCTTGCGATGTCGCCTTCCTACTTATTTCACAGGCTCGCCGGCATCACTCTCTTGCGTAGGCATACTTATCTGCCCTGTTGAGGGCAGAGAAAATTCCTGCAGTGCGCAGGCACTGGGCCTCTCTGACCTTTCCCGGTGACTGCACACTGCAGTACTTTGCTCTGCCCTCAACAAGGCAGATAAGTACGCCTGCACAGGAGCGCAATGCCGGGGAGCCTGTGTGGATGATGCAGGGATGCATCATCCACATGAAGCAAGAAGATGGGAGGCGCCGGACCAGAACCTGCAACACCCATCGGACTGGACCGCCCCGCAGGAAACTATAAGAAAACCTTTTTTCTTTTCTTGGAGGTCGTATCGGGAGCAGATATGACATTATAAAATGCTGTAGGTAAGCCCTGAAAGGCGGTGGCCGCAACTCGTATCATCCAAACCTAGTTACAGGTTCCCTTTAATTTAATTATATTAGAAAGTAGTTTAGATAATGTCATGAAAGGGATATTGGATGAAAATTAAACTGTATGTCAGACAACCCCTTTCAGTTGAGCAAGTCATGATGTCTTTGTGCTTACACTCTCAATATAAATTTGTTGAATAAAGCTTCGACTAAAAGTTACAGTAATTGTTAGTTGTCGTCATTAGTGTTCTTTATTTTTTTCAGTGCCTGAATTTTGTTGATGTACTTTTCTACATTTCTATGCTTATTGTATTATTTGTATGTATTGTCTATGTTTAAGGTAATGGAACACGTTCTCATTTCAGTAAGCTTCAGTATAAATTGTTATCCTATTTCATTGTTTTCAATATGGAACTGTAAAAATACATTATATTAAAAATAATAAACCGTTGATTTTTGAAAATTGCAAAAGTGTCAAATCAGGAGCGATTTTTTAAATTTTTTGTATTTTTTAAAATGTTAGAAATCAGGCAAAATAGCAATACTTACTAGAGATGGGCAGACATATTCAAGTGAAATTAAATTCTACTTTTTTTTTATAAAAATTGAATTTCTGCAACTAGCTCCATGTAAATTTCACAAAATGGTGATCAGTTTTGGCTGAAACGTAAAAGGTCAGCAAACGGTAAAAAAAAAAATAAATAAATTGATAACCACCTTACTACTCACTTCACTACCCACAACCTGTTCCTCTGGTCCTCTTCTTTCCCACTTCATACCCGTGTGAGGTAACAGCAAGCATGTAGGATGCAGTAACAGACCGTATACAGACCAAGGGTGACAGGGGTTTATTATACAACAGTTACTCCACGCAGGGAGGAAATGGAGGGTATAATTTTTGTATTACAACCTGGAACAGCAGATAATAACTATAGGAACAGTATCAGATTAAACAACAAGCTCAATGTTAATACACTTATCACTTTCGCGCCAGTCACGGTTGGATCTTTGAATGTCACTGATGGCGCCTTGACTGTGACGCAATAAGGGACTGTCCCAATCCTGAGGAAGACGATGCCCGGAGTCCCGATGATGACGGTTTTACCCCGGAGTCCTGATGCTGGTGGTAACCTCTTGTGCTCCTGATGTGGGTCTTGGGTGTAGAAGACGTGACGGCAGAGAGGAAAACGTCCTTATCCCCAGCTGAGTTTGACCCCGTACAATGGAGCTGTGCAGCGCTATCAAAACCCAACTCACAGCCGGCCGCCCGGTTTTTAGCACTGTGTTGGGGTGCGCCTATGTCTTGTTTGCAAACCTTATCCCTCACAGTCAGTGATGTAGGCAGGGTCAGCTGCGGCAGCAGTGTAAGCTGTATCTGCGATGTCTGCAGAGTCGGTCCCGAACACCGGCCACCATCTCCTATTGTCACACTCTGATGTCCCGAGCTTGGACCTGATCTCCCCTGTCACCTCACCACTGAAATCTCCTCACAGACTTCTCGTGCACCCATCGTTTCCACCCAAACTGTCTTCTCACTCGCGTGACGCAGCTCCCTCTGCTTAGCCATGCCCGCTCTCTTCAAGTTCGGGTTATGATCCTGGGCCTTAAGGGTTACGCCCTGCAGCATAGGTGACAGCCCCAACGGTTCAGGAACCACAGCAGAGGGAGCACGTCTAGCTGGGTTCTTCTCCTTACACCTGCATCTATTATTTATTATATTAGGATATCAAGGCACAACCAGGTATCAGGGGTCACTGTTCAGAGCGCATGTCGTGACTTCATGATATTGCAACAGTACGATGTGCAGGGACAACCAAGGCCTGGTGACAGCTGGAAATCCTAATCTAGTTAGGATTACAGAGATGGTAAAAAGAAGAAGCTCTGAAGACCAGATGGTGAGCAGTGTGGAGTTTAGAAGCTGGAGAAGTGAGCAATGAGGTGAGTTTTAGTTTTTTTTAATCTTTTTTTAAACTTACGTTTATTATGAGAAACCCCAGAACATAATATGGGCTTTCAATTTGTAGAGGATAACTTCACTGCAAATAAAATTTTCCAGGCAAATATGCACAAGTTTTAAATTAAACTTTTGCCATATCCACTCATCTATAATGCTTATCTCAATGATGCTCTACTGAATCCATTTTTAAACTGTTCAGTCTCTATTTAGAACTGAAGTGATGGTGGGCAGTCCTAAGGTCACATGACCGCTACTGCCAATCACTGACTACAGTGAATCACCACTATCAACAGTGATAGGCTACTGAAGTCAAATGTCTTTGTGACCTGACAATCACTGCAGCCGGTAATAAAATCCAGTAAGTGACTAAACAATCTTGGTACAGAAGCCATGGGGCATCAATTACAAAAGTCCTTCTCTTTTTTAACTCTTTTATTATCTTAGAAAACAAATTTCGCTCCTCCTAAAACCCTTTTAAAATTAATAAATAAAAAAATATATTTCACTATTTTCTCTGTCATACTGAAAGTATATCTATTTTTAAATAAATTCTTAGAATGTGTCAGATTTGGAATAGGAATAGAAGGTCATCGGTGTAGAAAGTATTGGTAGATATTTTTTTAACAACCCCTTTTAATGACCAGTTTGCATATTATTTTACAGAATAAATCAAACATATAGTAAGTACAACTTATTAAAATTATTAAATTACACTAGTTCTTGGTAAAAGCGCTGCTCATCCTCAATCCATCCTTCTTTCCTAACTTCTATAAGCAGCACATGTAGTCAATTAGATTCTAATTTAAGAAAATGAATCTACGTGTGCCTGTCTGAAGTTATAAAACATAGGCTTCTCAATCCTAATTAGACTTCAGTCTGTATTTTACATTGGAGCCATATCCTATGTTTATGGTGGCGATGCATAAACCACCATTACACCCAATGTAGGCCACCATGATTAATGAGAAGTGACAGGATAGCTAAACACTACAGTGAACGGGAACTAGATGGTTTGTCATTCATCAAGTGCCTAAAATGTTACTGGCCTTCTCCCCTTTGGAAATGGTAACTCTGGAATGGACATGTCATTTTGATCAAACTGTTACTTCAGCTAATAGCCCTTTGCTAATTAGATTGATTGCTGGAACTGTCAGTCATCATCAAGATTTTTTTATCCAACTGTTGGAGAAAAGTATAAATGTGGAAGCAGCGATTTCCAAAGGTTGCATACATATAGTTCGAGATCCCAAGAGGCAAACACAAGTGCAGACTATGCTGAATATAATGTACTGTATATTTAACTCAAGTTTGAAGTTTTTTGCTCAGATGTCATGGCATATTTTCCATTCTTGAGAGAGCTAAAAACATAGGAAATATTATTGTAAGGGTTTCATGACTCTGTTGTCAGATGTCCCAGGACCAGGGGCTCCTTCCTTGTCCGTAATGCTAGGGGGGGCCTTAACTCACCCTGTTCCTCCTGATGGTAAAGATGCTGGGGTCACGTACCTTGTCTTGCCTCCTGAGTCCGCCCTCAGTCTGTACCCATCCCCCATGCAGGGAAAAGGGGAGTAGTAGTATAGCATAATACACCAACCAGACTAACAAGGTGGTATGAACAGGGTTAACGAAAAATACCAAGCATAGAAATATACTCATACATGTAACAGAGGAATGCACTGGAGAGTGGAGGATGGGGTAAAACCAAAGTAGGAAAAGAAAAGAAATTATCACACACTCAACACTCCCTGACAGAAGTTATGTCGCTCATCCATGTTATGTACTGTAAATAAAAGCTTATAACCTGACATTGAATTCATCCATTGGTTGTATAAATTATTTTTTTGAAAGCTGAAACCCTCCGAAATGTGGTTTAGGTTAAGAAAATAAATTGCCATCAATGCAGAAATATTGATCATTTAATGGACACAGAATGGTCAGATATTGGCAAGACAAAAGTTTTGTCGGCCACAGAAAGTAATGATATTCAAACAAATAATTAACTTAAAATACAAATATATGTTGCATAACATTGGTGAATGAAGTTGTGCTGCTATTAGAGTCATATTTAATATTTTGTGTGACTTCCATGAGCAGAGGCGTATCTAGGGGGGCAGCAGGGGGAATTGGCCCCAGGCGTAGCTGTCAGGAGGGCGCAGTCGGGCTGCCTAATGCGATGGTCCACAGTGTCTCCCCCAGTGGCTGCATTCTGCTGCCCTCCAAACCGGGAATCGGCCGTTCTCTGTATCGGCTGTCAAGCCGACAGCTGACACAGAAAGCTGCAGCGTGTCGGCTCCCAGAACGGAGTTAATTTTTGGAGGCGATGATGTCACCGGAAGGGGTGGGGCCTCCTTCAATCCAATGAAGCTCCGATAGCAGGAAGCTGAGCTGTATTGAGGCTGCTGGAGAAGCAGGAAATGAGGGGCTACATCATGGAGCTGTGTGAGGAGATGACCGAGGGGCTGGATCTCTGTGAGGAGAAGACCGAGGGGCTGGAGCTGTGTGAGGAGAGGACTGAGGGGCTGCATCATGGAGCTGTGTGAGGAGAGGACTGAGGGTCCGCACCATGCAACCGTATGAGGAGAGGACTGAGGGGCGGCACCATGGAGCCGTGTGAGGAGAGGACTGAGGGGCCACACTATGGAGCCATGTGAGGAGAGGACTGAGGGGCCACACCATGGAGCCGTGTGACCAGAGGACTGAGTGGTTGCACCATGGCCCCTAGTACAAATGATAATGAGTACCCAAGAACGTGTGAGTACTCTGTGGATGGCTTTTGGAAAGGGTTTGCTGTTACTTGAGTGGGGCTGCATAGGGAAGATTATGATGAGGTGCTGTGTGGGGAATAGGGGGGATGATAAGGGTCTGTGTGGGGAATTGGATGATGAGGAGCTGTGGGGAGAAGGGGTGATGAGGAGGATGATGAGGTGCTGTGTGGGGATTAGGGGGATGATGAGGTGCTGTGTGGGGATTTGGAGGATGATGAGGGGCTGTGTGGGGAATTGGGTGATGAGGAGCTGTGTGGAGAAGGAGTGATGTGGGGGTGATGATGGGCTGTGTGGGGAATGGGGGGATTTAACCCCTTCACTACCAAGGGTGGTTTGCACGTTAACTACCGGGCCAATTTTTACAATTCTGACCACTGTACCTTTATGAGGTCATAACTCTGGAACGCTTCTATGGATCCCGGTTATTCTGACATTGTTTTCTCGTGACATATTGTACTTCATGTTAGTGGTAAAATTGCATTCAAATAACTTGCGTTTATTTGTGAAAAAAACGGAAATTTGGCGAAAATTTTGAAAATTTCGCAATTTTCCAAATTTGAATTTTTATGCCCTTAAATCACAGCGATACGGCACACAAAAAACTTAATACATAACATTTCCCACATGTTTACTTTACATCAGCACAGTTTTGGAACCAAAATTTTTTTTTGTTAGGAAGTTATAAGGGTTAAAAATTGACCAGCGATTTCTCATTTTTGCAACACCATTTTATTTTTAGGGACCACTTCACATTTGAAGCCACTTTGAGGGGTCTATATGATAGAAAATACCCAAAAGTGACACCATTCTAAAAACTGCACCCCTTAAGGTGCTTAAAACCACATTCAAGAAGTTTATTAACCCTTTAGGTGCGTCACAGGAATTTTTTGAATATTAAAAAAAAAATGAACATTTAACTTTTTTTCACAAAAAAAATACTTCAGGTTCAATTTTCTTTATTTTACCAAGGGTAACAGGAGAAATTGGACTGCAAGACTTATTGTGCAATTTGTCCTGAGTACGCTGATACCTGATATGTGGGGGGGAACCACTGTTTCGGCGCATGGCAGAGCTCAGAATGGAAGGAGCGCCGTTTGACTTTTTCAATGCAAAATTGGCTGGAATTCAGATCGGACGCCATGTCACGTTTGGCGAGCCCCTGATGTACCTAAACAGTGGAAACCCCCCCAAGTGACCCCATTTTGGAAACTAGACCCCCCAAGGAACTTATCTAGATATGTGGTGAGAACTTTGAACCCACAAGGGCTTCACAGAAGTTTATAACGTACAGCGGTACAATTAAAAAATCATATTTTTTCCACAAAAATGATCTTTTCACCCCCAATTTTTAATTTTCCAAGGGTAACAGGACCCTAAAAGTTATTGTGCAATTTGTCCTGAGTACGCTGATACCCCATATGTGGGTGTAAATGACTATTTGGGCGCATAGCAGAGCTCGGAAGGGAAGCAGCGCCATTTGACGTTTTTGGCTAGAATTGAGATCGGACACCATGTCGCGATTGGAAAACCCCTGATGTACCAAAACAGTGGAAACCCCCCACAAATGACACCATTTTGGAATCTAGACCCCCCAAGGAACTTATCTAGATGTGTGGTGAGAACTTTGAACCCCCAAGGGCTTCACAGAAGTTTATAACGTACAGCAGTACAATTAAAAAATCATATTTTTTCCACAAAAATGATCTTTTCACCCTCAATTCTTATTTTTCCAAAAGTAACAGGACCCTAAAAGATATTGTGCAATTTATCCTGAGTACGCTGATACCCCACATGTGGGGGTAAACCACTATTTGGGCGTATGGCAGAGCTCGGAAGGGAAGCAGCGCCATTTGACGTTTTTGGCTGGAATTGAGATCGGACACCATGTCGCGTTAGGAAAGCCCCTGATGTACCAAAACAGTAGAAACCCCCCACAAATGACACCATTTTGGAAACTAGACCCCCCAAGGAACTTATCTAGATGTGTGGTGAGCACTTTGAACCCCCCAGTGCTTCACTGAAGTTTATAACGTCCGGGCGTGAAAATAAAAAAATCGTATTTTTTCCACAAACATGATATTTTAGTCCCCATTTTTTTATTTTCCCAAGGGTAACAGGAGAAATTGGACCCCAAAAGTTGTTGTCCAATTTGTCCTGAGTACGCTGATACCTCATATGTGGGAGAAAACTACTGTATGGGCACACGTCGGGGCTCGGAAGGGAAGTAGTGACGTTTTGGAATGCAGACTTTGATGGAATGGTCTGCGGGTGTCATGTTGCGTTTGGAGAGCCCCTGATGTACCTAAACAGTGGAAACCCCCCACAAGTGACCCCATTTTGGAAACTAGACCCCCTAATGAACTTATCTAGATGTGTGGTGAGCACTTTGAACCCCCCAGTGCTTCATAGAAGTTTATAACGACCGGGCGTGAAAATAAAAATATCGTATTTTTTCAACAAACATCATCTTTTAGTCCCCATTTTTTTTATATTTCCCAAGGGTAACAGGAGAAATTGGACCCCAAAAGTTGTTGTCCAATTTGTCCTGAGTACGCTGATACCTCATATGTGGGAGAAAACTACTGTATGGGCACACGTCGGGGCTCGGAAGGGAAGTAGTGACGTTTTGGAATGCAGACTTTGATGGATTGGTATGCGGGTGTCATATGCGTTTGGAGAGCCCCTAATGTACCTAAACTATTGAAACTCCCCACAAGTGACCCCATTTTGGAAACTAGACCCCCCACCGAGCTTATCTAGATGTGTGGAGAGCACTTTGAACCCCCAAGTGCTTCACAGAAGTTTATAACGCCTGGGCGTGAAAATAAAAAAAACATTTTTTTCCGCAAAATTATATTTTTGCCCCCAATTTTTTATTTTCCTAAGGGTAACAGGAGAAATTGGACCCCAAAAGTTGTTTTGTAATTTGTCCTGAGTAGGCTGATACCCTACATGTGGGGGTAAAACACTGTTTGGGCACATGGCAGAGCTTGGAAGGGAAGGAGCACCATTTGACTTTTTCAACGCAGAATTGGCTGGAATTGAGATCAGACGCCATGTTGCCTTTGGAGAGCACCTGATGTGCCCAAACAGTGGAAACCCCCAATTATAACTCCAACCCGAACCTCAACACACCCCTAACCCTAATCTGAGCCCTAGCCCTAACCCTAGCCCTAACCCTAGCCCTAACCCTAACCCTAGCCCTAACCCTAGCCCTAACCCTAACCCTAGCCCTAACCCTACCCCTACCCTAACCCTAACCCTAGCGGGAAAATGGAAATAAATACATTTTCTTTTAGTTTTATTATTTTTCCCTAATTAAGGGGGTGATAACGGGGGGTTTGATTTACGATTTATGGCGGTTTTTATGTTTGGCGGCTGTCGCACTCTAAAAGACGCTTTTTATTGTAAAAATAGTTTTTGCATCACCACATATTGTGAGCTATAATTTTTCCGTATTTTGACCCACCGAGTCATGTGAGGTCTTATTTTTTGCGGGACGAGTTGACTTTTTTATTGGTACCATTTTCGGGCACGTGACATTTTTTGATCGCTTTTTATTCCGATTTTTGGGACGCAGAATGAACAAAAACCAGCGTTTCATGAATTTCTTTTGGGGGGGTGCGTTTACACCGTTCCGCGTGCGGTAAAATTGATAAAGCGGTTTTATTCTTCGGGTCAGTACGGTTACAGCGATACCTCATTTAGGTCGTTTTTTTATGTTTTGTCGTTTTTTTGCAATGAAAACTATTTTATATAAAAAATAATTATTTTTGTATCGCTTTATTCTGCGAGCTATAACTTTTTTATTTTTTTGCGGATGATGCTGTATGGTGGATTGTTTTTTGCGGGACAAGATGACGTTTTCAGCGGTACCATGCATATTTATATGCGTCTTTTTGATCGCGCGTTATTGCACTTTTTGTTCGGTGGTATGATAATAAATCATTATTTTTTGCTTCGTTTTTTATTTTTATTTTTTAAGGGGTTCGCTAAAGGGGTTAACTAATGGGACAGTTTTATAGGGCAGGTCATTACGGACGCGGCGATACCAAATATGTGTACTTTTATTGTTTTTGGTTTTTTTTATTTTGAAAAAATGGATTTATTGGGGAATATTTTTTTTTTTTTTACTGATTTATTTAGCGATTTTTTTAAAATTATTTTTAACACTTTTTTTTTTTTTTTTTTTTACTTTATTACCTTGTCCCAGGTGGGACATCACTGTCCTGTGACAGATCGCTGATCTGTCACATCACAGATCACTGTGATAGATCAGCGATCTGTCACAGGCACTGCTGCAGACTTCCTCATGCCTGCGCTTTGCAGGCAGTGAGGAAGTCAGCTCCCTGCAGGCCCCCGTCGCCATCTTGGATCCGGGGGCCTGTAGGGAAAGAGCCCCCCGCAGCAGCGCTGCACATTGCGCTGCCGTGGGGGGCTCAGGGAAGCACGGAGGGAGCCCCCTCCCTGCCGATGCTTCCCTTTAACCCCCGGTACACCGCGATCGCGTTTGATCGCGGTGTGCAAGGGGTTAACGTGTCGGGGGCGGTCCGTGACCGCCCCTGACACATTGTGCCGGGTGTCAGCTATGATAATTAGCTGACACTCGGCCGCGATCAGCGGCGCTCACCACGTGGGCGCCGCTGATCGCGATGACGTAATATTCCGTCCATGGTAATTAGGTCCATGGTCACATGGACGGAATATTACGTCAATTGTAGGTAAGGGGTTAATGTGTGTGGGGAGATTTGAGGACACAAAATGAGGAGCAAAGGGGGAAATGCAGGACAAGTATGAGGAAACAGTACAGGAGAATGGGGGCCATGTATGAGGAAACAGTATGGGGGATGGGTGCAGGCACAGTATGGTGAGTGGGAATGGGTGCAGACAGTATGGGGAGTGAACGAGTGAATGTATGCAGACACAGTATTACTAATGATGTGAAAAATGTATGTGGACAGAGTATGGGGAGTGAGGGTGATGGATGTGTGCAGACACAGTGGGGGTATGTGTGAGCAGGCATTATAGAAAAGTATAGACAGTATGGTGAACAGGAGGATGTGAAACAGTATGAGGAGGGAGGGGAATTGTTTGAGGCGACAGTATCAGGGGAGAAAAGTGAGTGGGCACAGAATACAGATTGAGTAGTGGCGGCGTAGCATGGTGAGACAGTGTAAGGGTACAGCCAGGAGGGGACAGTATACCAAGGAGGGGGAGTGTGATGACACAGTACAGTATAGAGTGTGGGCACTATAGGGGAGACAGAGTGGGAAAGGACAGTGTGTAGAGGGGCCCAGTATAGAAAGGAGAGGTCAGTGTAAAGAGCATGCACCATAAGAGGGACAGTGTGGGGTCATATTTTGTGCAGACAGTATAGTGAGGGGCAATTATTTATTCACAGGCTCAGTGTACTGCAGATGTTTTTTTTTATTCAGGAGCATTATAATGACACTTCTATCTTTAAGGGCATTGTGTGGAGATTTGCTGCAAAGACTGGAGAAGATGGAATTCTGCAGAGATGGCTGTGGATGAGAAAACTCATCATGGGGTCTGGACAAGAGGAAGAAAAGATGGAGAACGACTCCAGAGACAACATTATCTATAAGGTACCTGGATGTAAATTGTTGTGAACTCATTTTCTGGTTTACCTCTGGCTTCTGGTGAGGATGGTGGAGCTGGATGTGTAGACAGAGGAGTCGTGAGTAGTGTTGAGCATTCCGATACTGCAAGACTATCGGCCGATATTCGCGGTATCGGAATTCCGATACTGAGTTCCGATACTTTTAGGATATCGAATACCGGAATCGGAAGTTCCCATAATGCTATGAGCCAGTTGGATTTGATTCAGCCAATGACAATCCTCTGAAGTGTGGGCACATCCTGGTAGGCATGTTAACTAATGGCATGGCTGTGACTGGCTGTTGAAATGATGTCATGATGCACTATAAAAGCAGCTGCCGCCGCTATTTAGGGTTCACTCTGCTGTGAATTCAGTTAGGGACAGGCTGCTGTTCAAGACTGTGAGGGACAGTTAGAGAGCGATTTTACAAATCACATTGTGCTTTACCCAGGCTACATTCTCAATAAGTTGAAAATAAATACCACTGATACACACTCATTACTCATATAAATAGATAAATCTTCATTGAGGATATATAAGTAACTACGGAAACTCCACTATAATATAGATCCTAAAAAAACCATGGAGATACGAACCGCAAATATAGTAAAAAAATCACTTTATTGTAACAAACGCTTTAGACAAAATGTACAAAATTACAGACAACAAACAAGTTGCTCAAACAGGGCTCATATATGGTAACCGCTGCTAACACCCTATATATAACAGAATGGGTAATATAAAGTGAGGCAAAGAATCTCAAAGAGAGCCATTAATTTCATAGTGTACAGGCCCTCACTAAGAGAAAACAGAGCTATCACACTCCAAATAGAGAAATTCAAAGTGAATGGATAAATATCCATCCAAATTAGTAACAACACAGTCCAAGGAGTCAAAAAACATACCCATAAGTATCTGCAGGTGAATGCGGCACTAAAAAGAGCAGCCCCGACGCGCATTTCGCGTGGGCTTCCTCGGGGGGCCAAGTGGCATGAAATGAATAAAAAACAAATCTGAACTGAGAAAAGTAAGTTAATGTGTATGCACAATGTAAGGGCATATTAACACATGACCATTAACCAGAGAAAACAAAAAACACAAATATCCTGAACTAAAAGTAAAAAATATACTGCAAATAATGCATAAAGGTAATAATAATAATAAGGGTATTTAGTAAACAAACAGTCTGGCCTAAGCTGTTACAAGTGGTTCAGCCGCTCGACCCTTATTCACATTCACGCCACTTGGCAAGTGGTAAGGTTTTAAATACTAGAGTAGGGACTGTCCCACAAGGGTTGCCGTGACGTGGCGGGATGGCTTGTACATTATTTTGATCAAAATTATGTTTACTAAATACCCTTATTATTATTATTACCTTTATGCATTATTTGCAGTATATTTTTTACTTTTAGTTCAGGATATTTGTGTTTTTTGTTTTCTCTGGTTAATGGTCATGTGTTAATATGCCCTTACATTGTGCATACACATTAACTTACTTTTCTCAGTTCAGATTTGTTTTTTATTCATTTCATTGTGCATTCAGTACATATATGGGTGTGACCGCCCTCTTTCTGAGCTGGGAAAGCCATCCAGTCTGGCCTAAGCTGTTACAAGTGGTTCAGCCGCTCGACCCTTATTCACATTCACGCCACTTGGCAAGTGGTAAGGTTTTAAATACTAGAGTAGGGACTGTCCCACAAGGGTTGCCGTGACGTGGCGGGATGGCTTGTACATTATTTTGATCAAAATTATGTTTACTAAATACCCTTATTATTATTATTACCTTTATGCATTATTTGCAGTATATTTTTTACTTTTAGTTCAGGATATTTGTGTTTTTTGTTTTCTCAGGCACGTCTGCTTGTAGGCTGCTCAGCGTGCGTCACTGCCTCATACATATTTTTCTTTTATTGCAGCTCATTTTTCATTAATTCTCCTATTAGTGTGCATCCATCCGTATCCATCTACATTGGTTGGTTGCAAACACTATATAGGAGTGGATAGAGGAGCGTTTTCTCTGGCTTGTGCCCTGCAGGCGCAGCCAGATTAGTATTACCCTATATTTTGGAGCCTCATCTTTTGCATTGTAGGTTACCTTCCTGCATTGTAATAGCTCCAAAAAGTTTGTGATACTATCGCTATCAAATCTTTTGTCACATCCTTTTTGTTTTTTTGAAAAAACAAAAAACAAAATAAAGTTCACCAAGCACTCCACTTGACAGTTGTGTAGGCCACATTAGCTCCTATTAAAGTGTAGTCCACACACTTTATAAAATTAGTTTTTCTTGTACTGGTTAGCAGCTGTTCAGGAATAAGCACACTAAGCCCCCCCTTTCTACTTTTCTGCCTATCTTTATCAGACTACCAAGATGAAGAAGGCAGGGAGTAAGGCACGTGGTCGTGGGCGTGGAGTTGCAGCAGAGAGAGGACGTGGGGATTCAGCAGGGAGAGGATGTGGGGATTCTGTGCCTGCTGCGGGCACCAGTGAGTCAGCATCCCCCAGTTTTACCAGGCAACAGTCCTTTATGCGCAGCTTTGTTGGACCTCGCCGTACCCCACTGCTGCGTGACGAACAAATTGAAGCCGTTGTCAGATGGATGGCAGCTAAAGCATCGACTTCAATGACTTCCATGTCCTTTCAGGGCCAGAGCACTGAACAGCAACCATCTGTCTCTTCACCACCTGCCAAATTGCCCAGGCAGTCAGAGAGGCCTGTACAGGAGCCATCACAGTCTCTACTTCTGTTCTCTGAATCTGTTGGCTTGGAAAGAGGGGGCCAGACAAGCAGCATTCAAGAATGTGAAGAAGAGGGAGTATGCAGTGATGCGCAGCTGCTTTGTCTCTCTGAATCTGAAGAGGCGGGTGGGCCAGTGCCTAGGGTCAGCACACCTCAGTATGCATCAGATGATGACAAGACTCAGTTACCACTTTCTGGTGCGTACGGTGCTGGCGAGACTACCCAGGAGAAGCAGATGTTTGAAGAGGGGAGCGTAGATGATGAGGTCCTTGACCCATCATGGCGTGAGGAACAGGAAGGTGGTGGGAGCAGCTCTGAGGAAGAGATTGCCCGAATGGCCAAAACAGGAGGGAGAGGGAGGGGGCAGACTTGGTTGCCTGTAGCCTCCACTTCGGCACCCGTTAGGAGCATTCCTCTTCCAAAAGCCAAAACGGGCGCTCCCAAGACTTGCAGTGCGTGGTCCTTTTTTGACACAGTTGCAGATGACATTTGCGTTGTCAAATGCAAGCTGTGTCATCAGAAAGTCAAAAGAGGGAAAAGTGTCAGCAACCTCAATACCACAAATATGTGGAAACATGTGCGGACCAAGCACGTGGTGGAGTTACAACGACACACTGAAGACGTAGGCCAACCTACAGCACCACCTACCACCTCTTCAGCTCGTGTTTTAGCCTCTTCCTCCAGTTCACACACAGCTGTTTCGGCTTCATCACAGGATCGCCATGGAAGAACCTCTGTGTCACGCTCGCGCCTTGGCTGAAGGGCGTGAGTCGGGGGTTGTGGCCCCACTGTGCCACAAACCAGGCTACCCTGGAAGGGGTGTGACTACGACAGCTACCTCGGTCTTCACTGGAGCCTCTGATGGTGAGGTCATGCTTGTGCGGCAGGTAGCTGTCGGGTGCCACTCCAGGGTGGTGTCTGGCTGTGGCTGCTGATCCCACTCGGGGACAAGTCACTTGGACATGTGTGACTAACAGGCAGGCTGAGACACAGAGCAAGCAGGAGTGATATATGAGAGAACAGGTTTGGACCTGTTCATACAGGAGGTGCAGGTAGACAGAGCGGCAAGGGTGCAGATTCACAGACAGAGCGGCAAGGGTGCAGATTTACAGACAGAGCGGCAAGGGTGCAGATGCATAGACAGAGCGGCAAGGGTGCAGATTCACAGGCAGAGCGGCAAGGGTGCAGATTCACAGACAGAGCGGCAAGGGTGCAGATTCACAGACAGAGAGGCAAGGGTGCAAATTCACAGACAGAGCGGCAAGGGTGCAGATTCACAGACAGAGCGGCAAGGGTGCAGATTCACAAACAGAGCGGCAAGGGTGCAGATTCACAGACAGAGCTGCAAGGGTGCAGATTCACAGACAGAGCGGCAAGGGTGCAGATTCACACACAGAGCGGCAAGGGTGCAGATTCACAGACAGAGCGGCAAGGGTGCAGATTCACAGACAGAGCGGCAAGGGTGCAGATTCACAGACAGAGCTGCAAGGGTGGAGATTCACAGACAGAGCTGCAAGGGTGCATATTCACAGACAGAGCTGCAAGGATGCAGATTCACAGACAGAGCTGCAAGGGTGCAGATTCACAGACAGAGCTGCAAGGGTGCAGATTCACAGACAGAGCTGCAAGGGTGCAGATTCACAGACAGAGCTGCAAGGGTGCAGATTCACAGACAGGGAGGACACAAGGAAAGATACAGCAAGGAAGGAAGCCACGGACAAGGAGAAAGGGAGACTAAGGTAGGACAGAGTACAGACAAGGTACTGGAACCAAGACTCAAGGGCCAGGATATTCAGCCTCCTGGCAGGCAGACAACGTACAAGGCAAGACAAGAAGTATTCCTCCAGAGAAGGAGGAAATACACAGAACGGGGCCTGGCTTCCTCAGCAGCAAGATACTAACTGAGATTAGACATTGCACAGGCAATGGTCAGTGGGTGTGGCGAAACTAAATAGTCAAGCGCTCTAGGTGATTGGTAAGGGACATATTACACAGATGCACCCTGACTGCATAAGTACCAGAGAGTTCAGGCGCCGCCCCCCTATACACACAGGAAACATGGAGAGCAGAGGCACAGGGCAGGCAACAGACAGAATTCACAGCATGGCGGCATGGCATGGAGGCCATGCAGTGATGCCAGCAGGGTTGTTACACTCTGGCACTGTTGTCCAGAGACCCAGTGACATTCCACCCACAGCACCACATTCCCGTTCATCCTCACACTCCCAGGCCACTCTACAGCCATCGGTAGCACAGTCATGGGAGAAAAGGCGGCCATACTCGGCAAACTATCCCCGAGCACAGGCTCTGAATGCTGGCATTGCAAAGTTACTGGCCCTTAAAATGCTCTCATTCAGGCTGGTGGAGACTGACACCTTCAGGAACTTCATGGCACTGGCAGTCCCACAATACACCATGCCCAGCCGCGTTTATTTCAGCAGGCAAGCCGTCCCTGCCCTGCAAAAGCATGTGGAGGCAAAAATTAAACATGCACTACTAAACGCCGTCAGTAGCAAGGTCCATCCACCTGACCACCGACGCGTGGACCAGTACCCATGGACAGGGACGATACCTTTCCCTCACTGCCCATTGGGTCAATGTTGTGGAGCCGGGTACAGATCTGGAGAGTGGCGCTGTACATGTTCTGCCAACTCCAAGGATTGCAGGAATCCAGTCTGTACACATTGACTCCTCATACCCCAGTTCCTCAGAATCAGTGCTGCAGGAGCCTGTTACGACCGATATGAGCACAGCCGTGGCCAAACGTCAACAGGCCGTATTGAAATTAATTTCATTGGGGTATCGAAGCCACACAGCGCAGGAGCTCTGGAATGCCATCAAGCAGGAGAGCGACGTGTGGTTTGTGCCAGCGAATCTCCAGCCAGGCTATTAGTGTGTGACAATGGCCGAAATCTGGTGGCAGCTCTGGACCTAGGCAAACTCACTCACATCCCATGTCTGGCGCATGTGCTCAACTTGGTCGTGCAGAGCTTTCTGAGGGACTATCCGGATCTTGATGCACTGTTGCACAAGGTCCGCATAGAGTGCGCTCACTTGCGGTGTTCCAGCACGGCAAGATCGCGCATTGCAGCTCTGCAGTGCCGAATACGCCTTCCGGAACATCGCATCATATGTGACTTACCCACCAGGTGGAATTCAACGTTACATATGTTGGAGCGGTTGTGTGAGCAGCAGGCAGCAGTAATGGAGTACGAGCTGCATCAGGCGCAAACAAGTCGCACTGTGCACCGGTCACACTTCAGCACCACTGAGTGGGCCTCTATGAAGGACATCTGCCACGTTTTGCATGCCTTCGATGATTCCACGCGGATGGCGAGTGCAGATGATGCACTAGTCAGCATGACTGTCCCCCTTATCTGCCTGCTTCAAAAAACACTGCAAGCACTAAGGGAGGAGGTTTTGGAAGAGGTGGAGGATGACGAGTCACAAATGCCATCTGCTTCTGGACAGTCTGCGCTACGTGGTTCCTCACAAAGGCCTAGGCAGGGGACACTTTGTGAGGAGGATGAGGAGGAGTCAATGGAGGAGGAAGACATCTCACCTGAGGAGGGAGGTACACAATGGTCTAGTCAATATGTACAGCGAGGGTGGGATGATGCAGAAGAGGCAGAGATGATGACTCAAGCAGGGGACAGCGTTTCTTCGGCAGTTGGGAGTCTGCAGCACATGGTTGATTTCATGCTGCAGTGCCTGAGAAACAACTGCTGCTTCGCCCACATTCTCAACACTGCTGATTATTGGGTGTACACCCTCCTAGATCCTCACTACCGGGACAACTTACAAAGCCTCATAGCACTGTTGAACCGGGAGCGTAAAATGCAGGACTACCAAGAGACACTGGTGCAGTCCATCATGTTCTCCATTCCACCCAAGACCAGTGCTGCTAGTGCTTTACAAAGCAGCTCTGTGCGTCGAGGCAGTGGAGGAAGCTCTGCACAAAGAGGGAGCAGAGTCAGCGCCTCAGCACAAGACAAGACCAGTATGGCCCAAATGTGGCAAAGTTTTGTGTGCCCGCCACAAATGTCTACACCATCACACATGGCTCCAGTCAGCAGGAGGCAACGTTTCCGTCAGATGGTGACAGACTACATGTCTTGCCCTGTCAGTGTACTCCCAGACAGCTCTTCCCCCTACAAGTTTTGGATCTCTAAGCTGGATACATGGCCAGAGTTTAGCCAGTATGCATTGGAGGTGCTGGCTTGCCCTGCTGCCAGTGTATTATCGGAACGCGTCTTTAGTGCTGCTGGTGGTGTACTAACAGACCGTCGCACGCGACTATCCTCCGATAACGTTGACCGGCTTACTTTTCTGAAACTGAACAAGGCCTGGATCTCGCCAGAATTTGCCAGTCCTCTTCCAGAATAAATAATTGGTTGGCAACAGTATCCAGGTCTCCTGTTGTGTTCATGTTTCTACCAGCTGAACTGTAATCCCAGGGCTTCAACACAGCCAGTTGTTCCTCAGAAATGCCGTCCGCACAATGAAAACCACTAGCTCCTGTGTTAGTGGGGTTCAGTAACGCCAGCTGCTCCCCTGCTGTGTGGACGGCAATATCTCCTGCTGCCTCCACATACAAAACATATCCTATTACCAACCTGCTCTAAGTAGGCCTCAGCCTGCTCCTTGATTGATCCTGGGCACCAAAATCGCCAGTTGTTGCTCGGAAGTGCCGTCCGCACAGAGAAAAACACTAGCTCCTGTGTTAGTGGGGTTCAGTAACGCCTGCTGCTCAACTGCTGTGTGGACGGCAATATCTCCTGCTGCCTCCACATACAAAATATATCCTATTCCCAACCTGCTCCAAGTATGCCTCAGCAAGCTCCATGATTGATCCTGGGCTCCAACATCGCCAGTTGTTGTTCGGAAGTGCCGTCCGCACAGAGAAAAACACTAGCTCCTGTGTTAGTGGGGTTCAGTAACACCAGCTGCTCCCCTGCTGTGTGGACGGCAATATCTCCTGCTGCCTCCACATACAAAACATATCCTATTCCCAACCTGCTCCAAGTAGGCCTCAGCCTGCTCCTTGATTGATCCTGGCCTCAAACATCGCCAGTTGTTGCTCGGAAGTGCCGTCTGCACAGAGAAAAACACTAGCTCCTGTGTTAGTGGGGTTCAGTAACGCCTGCTGCTCCCCTGCTGTGTGGACGGCAATATCTCCTGCTGCCTCAACATTCACACTACTACTGATTTCAAACTTGCTCCAACTAGGCCTCTGGCTCCACTCTGTCTTTAGTATTTCACCAGGCCTCCAACACTGCCAGTTGCTGCTCAGAAGTGGTGTCTGCACATTCAACACTTGTTCCTGTGTTAGTGGGGTTCAGTAACGTCAGTTGATCCCCTGATGTGTGTCCGGCAATGTCTCCTGCTCTGTCCACATTCCCACTAATAGTTGTGGGACTGTGGACAGAGCAGGAGACATTGCCGGACACACATCAGGGGATCAGCTGATGTTACTGAACCTCACTAACACAGGAACAAGTGTTGAATGTGCAGACGCCACTTCTGAGCAGCAACTGGCGGTGTTGGAGGCCTGGGGAATTACTAGAGACAGAGTGGAGCCAGAAGCCTAGTTGGATCACGTTTAAAATCAGTAGTAGTCTACAACAGATATTAAACTTGATGATTTTAGGCCTCAGCCTACACCATGATTCACCCTGGGCTCCAACAGCGCCAGTTGTTGCTCGGAAGTACCGTGTGCACAGAGAAAAGCACATGCTCCAGTGTTAGTGGGGTGCAGTAACACCACCTGCTCCCTTGCTGTGTGGACAGAAAAGTCTCCTGCTCCCTCCAAAATCACGCTACCTCAGCTTTTCAACTTGCTCCAAGTAGGCCTCAGCCTGCTCCATGATTCACCCTGGGCTTCAACACAGCCAGTTGTTGCTCGGAAGTGCCGTGTACACAGAGAAAAACACATGCTCCAGTGTTAGTGGGGTGCAGTAACGCCAGCTGCTACCTGCTGTGTGGACGGCAAAGTCTCCTGCTCCCTCCAAAATCACACTACTACTGATGTTTCAACCATGCTCCAACTAGGCCTCTGGCTCCAGTGTCTCTAGTATTTACCCTGGCCTCCAACACCGCCAGTTGCTGCTCAAAATTGCGGTCTGCTCAATCAACACTTGTTCCTGTGCTACTGATGCTCAGAACCGTCAGTTGATCCCCTGATGTGTGTCCAGCAATGTCTCCTGCTCTGTTCACATTCCCACCACTAGTAGTGGGAATGTGGAAAGAGCAGGAGACATTGCCGGACACACATCAGGGGATCAACTGATGTTACTGGGCACCAGTAGCACAGGAACAAGTGTTGATTGTGCAGACCGCACTTTTGAGCAGCAATTGGCGGTGTTGGAGGCCAGGGTAAATACTAGAGACACTGGAGCCAGAGGTCTAATTGGAGCACGGTTAAAATGAGTAGTAGTCAACAACACATATTCAACTTGATGAAATTAGGCATCAGCCTACACCCTGATTGACCCTGGGCTCCAACATCGTCAGTTGCTGCTCAGAAGTGTCTTTGGCACGGGTACTCCCTCCTGCCCAACCTGGTTACAGCATGCCTGCTGTTTCCGGGTAGTATCAACGTCACTTTGCCACCAAAACGTTGTCCAGTTGTGTTGCGGTCGGGTTAGTCGAGTCTATGGTGCCTGCAGTTTAGGTGCTTCCTATGTGGGCTGCGGGTTGTGGTAATAAAGGCTGGTTCCGTAGTGCCAATAGGACAAGCACCCCCTGTAGGACTGTGTGTTTCCGTAACTGCGGCCGGCTCGTGGCCTTGCAATGTTGTTTTTCAGGGGTAGTTTCTGCTACCCCTCTGGGTTCCCACACTGTCAGCTGGTTCTCGGCAGTGCCTTTGGCTGAGGTGCCTCCTTCTTGGTATCCGAGTCCCAGCAATGTCTGCTGGTCCTTGGTAGTGCTTTCTAGCACAGGTACCTCCTGCTTAGTAACCGGGTTCCAGCACCGTCAGCTGGTCCTCGGTAGTGCCATTGGCTCTTGTTCCTTCTCCTGCCCCTCCGGGTTCCAGCACCATCAGCTGGGTCTCGGTAGTTCCATTGACTCTTATAGCATCTGCCACCCCTCTGGGTTCCAGCACCGTCAGCTGGTTCCAGGCAGAGCCTTTGGCCTAGGTGCCTCCTTCTCGGTATCCGAGTTCCAGCAACGTCTGCTGGTTCTTGGTAGTGCTTTCTAGCACAGGTACCTCCTGCTTAGTAACCAGGTTCCAGCTCCGTCAGCTGGTCCTCGGTAGTGCCATTGGCTCTTGCTCCTTCTGCTGCCCCTCGGGGTTCCAGCACCTTCAGCTGGGTCTCGGTAGTTCCATTGACTCTTGTAGCTTCTGCTACCCGTCCGGGTTCCAGCACCGTCAGCTGGTTCCAGGCAGAGCCTTTAGCCTAGGTGCCTCCTTCTCGGTATCCGAGTTCCAGCAACGTCTGCTGGTCCTTGTTAGTGCTTTTTAGCACAGGTATCTCCTGCTTAGTAACCGGGTTCCAGCACCGTCAGCTGGTCCTCGGTAGTGCCATTGGCTCTTGTTCCTTCTGCTGCCCCTCCGGGTTCCAGCACCGTCACCTGGGTCTCGGTAGTTCCATTGACTCTTGTAGCTTCTGCTACCCCTCCGGGTTCCAGCACCGTCAGCTGGTTCTCGGCAGAGCATTTGGCCTAGGTGCCTCCTTCTCGGTATCCGAGTTCCAGCAACGTCTGCTGGTCCTTGGTTGTGCTTTCTAGCACAGGTACCTCCTGCTTAGTAACCGGGTTCCAACACCGTCAGCTGGTCCTCGGTAGTGCCATTGGTTCTTGTTCCTTCTGCTGCCCCTCTGGTTTCCAGCACCGTCAGCTAGTTCTCGGCAGTTCCTCAGCCTTCTTGTACATTCTGCAACTTTTCCAAGTTCAAGCTTGTGGAAATGGTTTTTGGTTCTCACTCTGGATCTCCCCGACGATGACAATGAAGACGACGATGCTGAAGACCACACCGAAGAAGACCAAAAATATGACCCTGAAGAAGATGACCAAGAGGACAAAGAACATGAAGACAACCACCAAGATGCAGAACAACAAGAGACAGAAGACCAAGAAGCAGAAGAACAAAAATCAGAAGAACCAAAAGCAGAAGAACATTAAGCATAAGACTAAAAATCAGAGCAAAAGAAATTATAAGCAGAAGAAGACTGAGCAGTGTATGGGGGTGAGTCCGTTCCTCCTCGTGGTGTCCCTGGAAAATGCCTGCTGCTGCAGGCCAAACTGAACCCGGACAAATCCTGTTGTACATCTTTTGTGACAGGCAGAACGGAAGGTGTAATCTTCAAACTTTTATAGATAACAACTACAGGAATACCTGTCACAAATAACAATATGATGAAGAAGAAGAATAGGAAGAAGATGAAGAAGTAGAATATGAAGAAGAATAATAGTTGAATAAGAAGAGTATGAAGAATGTAAAAGAAAAGAATAATAGGAAGAAGGTGAAGAAGAAGATGAATAAGGTGAAGAAGAAATTGATGAAAAAGATGCTGCTGCTGAGTATGATGGAGAAAGTGTGGGAGAAGTAAAAAAGAAGGTGAAGAGCATGGAAGTAGTGAAACATACATATATGACAAAATATAAAAAAGGTTAACATAGGCAATATCTTTGTAACGCCGAACGGCTTTAAAAAAAAAAAATTATTCTTGCTATTCCATTTGATTGGGCTAAACCTCTATGCCTTTACTGTCTTCTCCACCTCCCCGAATACATTCTACATTATTCTTAGTTGTTTTTCTTCATGTAGAATTAAACTACAAGGAAAGAAAGGGTTTTTCTTAATTCCGATATTTCTGTCCCATTGACTTGAATGGGGCTTCCGGTATCGGAGTCGGCGACACCCGATACTTTTTTGGTATCGGTCCGATCCAATCCGATCCGATATTTCACGATATCGGATGGTATCGCTCAACACTATAAGACACTAGAGAACAATAAAATGACATGTATAAAAAGTGCAAGATAAGGACCCCAATTGGTGGCACTCAGTGTTGCGTTAATCACAATTATCACAAATCAATGTATGTCTGAACCAATAAGAAAAAAACCCTATCAGATTAGTTTCTTTCCCCTAAAACACCATCTCTCATATAAAGCTGGTAACTTTTTCACTAAAGATTATAAAAATCAATTACAAGTTTCTTCCTATTCAGTTTTTCTCTGTTGCCATGATGATATCAAATCAAGCCACAAAGCACATGCTGTATAAAAAATGCACCGCCATTGAGTAAATGCACTTAAAGGGGAGCTAGGGTCATCTTACCAGGTACTGAGGCACCCCACAAAATCAGTGCACAACCCCGATGCGCCATTCGCCGCTAATTCGCCATGCTTTCTCAAGGGGAGGTGTAAAACTTCCCAGTAGGACCTTTTGTATGAATGATAACCGGTCACGTGTCAGTCACATGACCGGACACTGATTGGTTGTATTTGCATGGCGCATGCACCCGTGGCCGGCCGCACTGCACCCACATGACCCGGCCAGGTCCTGAAGCGCACACGAGCAGGAGCACAGCATTTTCCATGGCTCCCAATTGCGCGCCCAGGACGCTGGATGGCCGGATCAAGAGGAGCATAAGTGGGAGGCAAGCGGGCGCATTCGCACTACAATCCAAACAGCACTAGAAATCTCAGATTGTCAACAGATCATGGTGATACATAGAAAATGGAGCAAAGTGTTGATTTTTCAAACAACTAGAATCATGAATAGTAGAATAATAGAATTATTCATCATTATTGCGTCCATATTAATATATTTCTCCATATATCCACACAGTCATAATTCAGGTAGTAGATCTTCTTAATTCCATTGATGAGGCACATTCTTTAATTAACACCATGAAGGGAATGGGTGAAAAGGTACAATTGTGGGAACCCAATATAGTGCAAGAAACTGTGAATAGAATGTAACAATATTTAAAACATAAAAACAACACAACATAGGTTAAAAGTACCGCAGGAATGGAATATCAATTTGTATGTTGTGATCTTTTTTACAAAAAAGGGGCAAAATTCAAAGACTCAATTAAGCCATCCGGTTTTACCGTTCCCAGAGTCACTATCCATTTAAGTTCACATCTGGCCAGGAGCTGTTTAGTATTTCCTCCTCTTATGCCAGTGTGAACTATGTCTATCCCTCTCACCTTAAACCCTGTAGGGTCACAATTGAGGACAGATCTAAAATGTCTTGGAATAGTTTTTAATTCCAATATGTCAACCACTGTCTTGGCTGCGCCAATGTCTGGAACATGTGTAGGATAGGGGAAAGTTTAACCGACAGGGATGGGGGGTGACCCACTTCTTGCCGCAGACAGACACGAGACTGAGACAGAGTTTGTATTCAACAGGTCCGTTTTTATTGGCCGTCCTTCTGACAACCACAGCAATTCATCACAGCAGTTTCACACTTCTCTGTGTACAGGCCCGGGTACCTTCACTTCCTTTGTTACTATAATCGTGGCGTCCTCTGTGGCTCTTTTCACTGTGGCTGCCCTAGGCCCATCCACCACAGTGCTTCACCAGTCTGAGTACACCGTCCGTTCAATACCTCCAGACCGTCTTCGTCTGCGGCTACTGTCCTCTGGGCCACCCCCCGTGACCACCTCAACTGTCAGTCCTCTCTTGAGCCTTTCTACTGTCTCTATCTCCTCAGCAGAACTTCCTCTCTAGTGTGCTCCCATCGCTGACTGAACCTTCCAGAACCTTCCCTCAGCCTTTTATACTCCCAGTCCTGGTAGCTCCTCCCACTATCACCTGACAGTTTCTCTGACCAATGGCAGTTATTCAGTCCCACTCTTACACTCTCCACTGCCCTCTAATAGTCAAACTATCATGCTGCACCCTTTTCTCTTTAACTCAGCGGTTTCGCACCTACACTGTGCTACACCTCTGCCTCTCACTACAGGCAAGTCTGTCCGTCATTCCAACTTCCCTAAACATGCTCCCTCACCCCTACTCTTAATTCTCTCGAAGTAAGCCCCACATAAATCAGTGGGCAGCTGTATGTTGCGCAATATATAACATTCGTGTTACCGCAAAAAATGTACACCCTAATCTGAAACTCCTTATTACCATTGTCAGAGTGAAAGCGTTACTGCGAAGGACATTAGCACAGGCAAAACAGTGGCCGCAGGTATAACATCCCCTCAAGGGTCCCCTTGATCCAAAAGGATTAGTGGTTGGTGCAGTATAATGTCTTCTAATCAAGAGGTCTTTAAGATTTTTTGACCTACGTGGGGTCATGAGTGGGCGATTTGTCAGATATGGTCCCAGGGAGGGCTCCGTGCTCAATATGGGCCAATGTTTTGCTAGAATGGCTCTCATGATGTGACCAGTTACCATTAACACAAAAGGTCCTTACAACACCTCCCATTGAGAAATCATGGCGGAATAGCGGCGAAATGCACGTCGGGGTTGTGCACTGGTTTTGTGGTGTGCCTCAGTACCTGGTAAGATGGCCCTAGCTCACCTTTAAATGCATTTACACAATGGCCGTACATTTTTTATGCAGTCTGTAGCTTGACCTGATAATGCCATCATGGCAACAGTGTGATCATTGTGATTAACACAACACTGAGTGCCACCAATTGATGTCCTTATCTTGCACTTTTTATGTGTGTCTTTTTTTGTTTTTTAGTGTCTAACAAAAGATTTTGTGTACAATTTTTAAAACACTCCTATTGTTCTTTTTTTGAATATGCTAATCTTGGAGCTGTTTAGTAGTGGCTAAGTGAATTGCATTTGGCTAATGAATCAATATGAGTCTAGGTTTTTTTATATTGTCATAGAACCCTGTTGCATTTGTAGCACCTGTGGGAAGTAAAGACCAGTCTTTTGGGGCACTACCAAATAGGATTCCAAAAGGAGACAAGTCTGTCTTTGTATTTGGAATGCGCCTGACTGAAAAGAGTGCAATAGGCAAGTACTCTAACCAGTTTTTTCCTGTCTTTGTCATGGTCTTTTGAATTTTTAAGTTTAAGTGTGGTTTTAACATTAGCACATTTTACCGGATATGATTCCGGCCAACCAGAGAAGAGATCTACACATATTAGGACATATTCATATACTTAGTAGCCTCGTCCACCCTTCTTTGTTCCTCTACCTCGATGAAGCTGCCTCTTGTGTGCTTTCACCTTGATTATGCCAACCCAGACTGGTAACAGCGATGCCTCCATTAATTGTTTCACCAGCGCTGCATTTTTAATGGGCTTACCAGCTGATGTAAGAAAAGCTCTGCTTCTCCAGATAGGGCCATAATCATGGGATATTCCCCATCCATAGTTTGAATCTATGTAAATGTTAGCAACTTTACCTGCAGAAGATCTACATGCCTCAGTGAGTGTCTCCATCTCTGCCGTCTGTGCTGACATGTGAGGATGGCGTGGTTCATCTTGGATTACCCCATGTGAGGATACTTCTGCATGTCCAGTGTAGAATCGCCCATCCTGGTGGAATCTGGAGCCATCTACAAAAAGCTCAAAATCTGCATTTGGAACAGGTTTTTCATGAACATGTGCAAAACCCACTGTCTCCTGACTCATCAGTTCTATGCAGTCATGTTTGTGCATCATGTTATAGTACTCTTCCTCACTTGCTAATACTATCACCAATTACAACTTTTCTGAATCCACAGGCAGAAGGGTGGCTGGAATCAGAACATTACATCTTTTGTAAAAGAGGACATTCAAGTCTGACCCCTCTGGCTATAGACAGGTGGTTTTTCCTGCTTGTCGGAGGACAGTCTGACAGTACTGTCTACCTTCATGAGTAAAAGCAAAAAAGATACTGAAAATCAGGGTTTAGGTGTACAGAGAAGAATGCATTTGCCAGATCAATGACTGTGAAACATTTTGACATCACTGGGATCTGTGACAGTAAGGTATGTGGGTTAGGAACAATTGAGGTCACACTATCTTTAACATCATTAATAGCCCCACTCAGTAGGTGTCAAGGAAACCGTTGGGTCCTTTTTTTTCTTGATAGGATGCAAAGTGGTGTTGCGGGGGAAAATTTTGGCACCAGAACCCTTGCCTTGACATACTCTTTTATATCCCTGGTAAGAGCCATTGATGGTGGCTAGGCTTAAAGGGGTATTGCTTTAACCAAGGAGGAGTGGTTCCCCCTTTTAATTTAAATATGACTGGGGGAATGGGAAGCCGACCCAAATCAGTTTTTCCCTTTGCCCAAACGGTGTCTGGTATCTGACTCACTTCACTGTTCTCAGACATTCTGGTGCCAGGTGCTACTTTCACAGCTTTGTCATATACACCAATGCTCCAAGCTTGGACAAGTGCTTATCTGAGAGGGGACTTGTGACTGTAGTACCCTCAGGAGTGTTTTGTTTGGTGGCCTGGATAGCACTCGACACATCTGTTCCCAGCAAAATCATAGGAGTATTCCTTCAGTACTACTGTCACTTTCCTCCCCAAAAGTCAATGTCCCCACTGCTGTGTCAGCTTCTTCTGTCACTATATGTGATCTTGTCCAGACAGGATTCATGGTAACTCGCTTAGGTCGGGTGGTAGCACAGGTCACACAAGTATCTCTCCAGTCTGGGTTTGGCTGACCACAGTGGTTACCAGTCCATCTGTCTTGTCTGGGTCTCTGGTTATACATAGGTGGGGCAGTCGCAGTCATGTGACAGTCATAGTCTTAGACTTTTGTGCATCAAAACATTCATAATTCACCTTACTTCTATACTGCTGCACTTTCTTAGCTACATGACACCATTTATTCACTTGCTATTTTCTTCCCTTGTCAGTGCCATTTTTTTACATGCAAACATTGGTCCCACATCCTTCACTGCTTCCTTTCCTTCTCGTCTTTTACAATCTGTATAGCTATTTTGGATTCCATTGGGGGCACTGACTGCACACAGAAAAAGTTGCCTATGGCTTCAACTTATTCTCCAAACAGCTCACCTATCTGCAAATGCCCTCTTAGTGTGCCTGGACCATGTCTACAGGCCACACTCTAGCAAGTCAGAATGAGCTTGTCAAGGTGTAGTGGGAGGCTCTCAAGGCTCTCTCACCGGGTAGACCTGCAGGGTGTAACGGGAAGGCTCTTTCAGTTCTCTCACCCATTAGACCAGCTGACTAAAGTAGGAAGGCCCAGATGTGATAGGTGTTATGAATTCCCTGACTCAGACTTCTGAGCCGAAGCTCCCCCTGCTCCCTCTGGTGGTTACTGGAGCTAGTGGAGCTGGCTAGATTGACAGAGGTCTACTACCAGATGATGATGACGACGAATGGAGGTCTGGGGTTACTGATTGGAGTATTTAAGTCTACAGACTTCCTTCAATCCCTGCTGGTGATTGTCTTCCTGTGCATTCTGAGGTCTGATGTCTCCTGCCATGATCCTGCATTGTTCAGCTAAGTGCTCATTTGCTAATCCTTTGCATCTGATCTGTTTTTGTCTCTCTCTGCTTGTTGTGCGGGTTCAGCTTGCTCCTCTGGGGGCTGTGCTGGACTACCGCTCCATATGTTACAGCCGGTGTCAGTTTGTTCAGTCCCCTGTTATATTGGTCTCTTTTGCTTTGCTTCTAGTTCATACCAGAGTGCTGTTATAGTGAGGGCGAAGTCGTGTGACTTCAGTGTTTTTTGTACATCAGACGTGTTGGATTTTTCAGGGTTTTTGCATGATTGCAGACAGTGTCTTTCCTTTCCTATCCTATCTAGTCAGTTTGGGCCCCATCATTTGCTCAGTCTATTTTTCTGCCTGCATTTGTGTTTCATCTTGTCTCATCAACAATATATGTTTGGGGGCTATCTATTCCTTTTGGGGTCTGCTCTGGGGCAGTTTAGATTTCACCTTTCTTGCTTTAGGCTTAGTTAGCTCTCCGGCTGTGCTGAGGCGTCTAGGTCATCGTAGGTACGCTCCACGGCTACTGCTAGTTGTGTGGATAGGATCTGGGGTCTGCAATCCGCTTAGTTACCAACCTGTCTGGTTTTCTAGTGGCTTAGCCTGTTCCTGCCATCCTCATCAGTGACCCATTCATAACAGATAGGCCTCTCACCTACTAGACCAGCTCCATGGACAGTAGGAAGGCTCACGTGGCTCTCTCACCCACAAAAAAAGATCGCTGACTAAAGAAGGAAGGCCCAAGTGTGATAGGTATCTCACCTACTAGACCAGCCATGCAGTTGGCTACCCCCTTTTGCTGATCCTCAACTAGCTGTACATAAGCCACACAACTTGAAGCAGATAGCAACACTGATGACCAAGCAATTACTTACAAGTTTTCTCTAAAATAGGCACAATATTTTACTTTCAACTTCCAACATCAACTTACAATATTACTTTCCGCTTCAGTACAGTATTGTTGCTTTAAAAGCACACATCTCTCAGCGCACACTACACCCAGCAGCCCAGAAATACAGAGAACTTGCACGCAGCTTCATCACCCCTCCAGTCATGTACCATCTAAGATAAGAACTTATAGTATCTCTCACATAAAACAGAAAGAATGCACAGTTCTCGGCAGTTTCTATATTCAGCATACAATCAAAAATTATAAGTTAAACCGCACCTCATATAGCCAGAGTCCTACAGTACACTAATTAAGACACACGTCACATCCAGGGAGTCCATACCAAATAGTAGAAAAGACAGCACCTCAAATGTTGGTGAAAAAGAATTCACATTTTATTCTGCCTCCTGTGGCAACGTTTCGATCCAAAGATCTTTCTCAAGCACCTATATTCAGCATGTCACAGCAGCTCCAAAAACACATGAAACCGTGGACCTTCATCCCCTTGACACACTATACCCAGGATACCTGTACACCTTTCACAGAATGGTCTGTGACGATTCATTCACATGTGCTCATTCAGGGATTATTTCCCAGCGATCTGAATCAGCTGATTTTACAAAAATGAACAAAATCCCTTATCTCAAACTCTCAGCCTGATTCAGCTCAAAGTGAGTTGAATAATGAATGTCACAGAGAGGACCACACCTAATGGAACCCCTCATCAATCAAGGACTTATTTATTTGTTCCTTATACTCAATTACTCATCACTAGTGTTGAGCATTCCGATACTGCAAATATCAGATATCGGCCGATATTCGCGGTATCGGAATTCCGATACTGAATTCCGATACTTTTAGCATATCGAATACCGGAATTGGAAGTTCCCATAATGCTATGAGCCAGTTTGATTTGATTCAGCCAATGAGGAATCATAAGAAGTGTGGGCACATCCTGTTAGGCATGTAGGCATGTTAACTAATGGCATGGCTGTGATTGGCTGCTGAAATGATGTCATGATGCACTATAAAAGCCACCGCCATTTAGGGTTCACTCTGCTGTGAATTCAGTAAGGGACAGGACGCTGCTCTTCTGACTCTGAGGGACAGTTAGACATAGCGATTTGCTATATTGTGCTTTACCCAGGCTACTTTAGCAACCCCTGTGTGAAGCTTTCTTTTGCCTTGCAGCGCTGTTCACAGCTGTCTGCAAGGTCTGTGTGTGTGAGTGCAGCTCACGCTGTAGTGTGTTCTGCAGCCACCTCTGGTTGTAGGCCGCTCAGCGTGCGTCACTGCCTCATACATATTTTTTTTTTTTATTGCTGCTCATTTTTACTGATTTCTCCAATTAGTGTGCATCCATCCGTATACATCTACATTGGTTGCAAACACTATATAGGAGTAGAGAACGGAGCCTTTCAGTGCTAGTGCACAGTTCTCTGCACTGTTCACGGCTGTCTGAGAGGTCTCTGTGTGTGAGTGCAGCTCACGCTGTAGTGTGTTCTGCAGCCACCTCTGGTTGTAGTCCACTCAGCGTGCGTCACTGCCTCAAACATTGTCCTTTTTTGCTGTAGTGCTGCTTATTTTTCCTGAATTTCTCCTATTAGTGTGCTTCCATCCTTATCCAGCTAGATTGGTTGCAAATACTACATAGGAGTAGATAGAGGAGCCTTTTTGCTGGCTTGTGCCCTGCAGCCCCAGCCAGATTAGCATTAGCCTATTTTTTGGAGCCTCATCTATTGCATTGTAGGTTACCTTCCTGCATTGTAATAGCTCCAAAAAGTTTGTGATACTATCGCTTTAACATCTTTGGTCACATCCTTTTTGTTTTTTTGAAAAAAAAACACGTACATAAAGTTCACCAAACACTCCACTTTACAGTTGTGTAGGCCACATTAGCTCATATTAAAGTGTAGTCCACACACTTTATAAAATTAGTGTTTCTTATACCTGTTATCAGCTGTTCAGGAATAAGCACATTAACCCGTTAGTACTTTTCTGCCTATCTTTATCAGTCTACCAAGATAAAGAAGGCAGGGAGTAAGGCACGTGGTCGTGGGCGTGGAGTTTCAGCAGGGAGAGGACGTGGGGATTCTGTGCCTGCTGTGGGCACCAGTGACTCAGCATCCCCCAGTCTTAACAGGGAACAGTCCTTTATGCCCAGCTGTGTTGGAGCTCGACGTACCCCACTGCTGTGGGACGAACAAATTGAAGCCGTTGTCGGATGGATGGCAGCTAACACATCGACTTCAATTACTTCCACATCCTCTGAGGTCCAGAGCACTGAAGAGCAACCATTTGTCTCTTCACCACCTGCCAAATTGTCCAGGCAGTCAGAGAGCCCTGGACAGGAGTAATCTCTACCTCTGTTCTCTGAATCTCTTGAATTGGAAAGAGGGGGCCAGCCAAGCAGCATTCTAGAATGTGAAGAGGGAGTTTGCAGTGATGCGCAACAGCTTTGTCTCTCTGAATCTGAAGAGGCGGGTGGGCCAGTGCCTATGGTCAGTACGCATCAGATGATGATGAGACTCAGGTGCCACTTTCTGGTGCATAGTGTGCTGGCGAGACTACCCAGGAGAAGCAGGTGTTTGAAGAGGGTAGTGTAGATGATGAGGTCCTTGACCCATCATGGCGTGAGGAACAGGAAGGTGGTGGGAGCAGCTCTGAGGAAGAGATTGCCCGAACAGCCAAGACAGGAGGGAGAGGGAGGGGGCAGACTTGGATGCCTGTAGCCTCCACTTCGGCACCCATTAGGAGCATTCCTCTTCCAAAACCCAAAACGGGCGCTCCCAGAACTTGCAGTGCGTGGTCCTTTTTTGACAAAGTTGCAGATGACATTTGCTTTGTCAAATGCAAGCTGTGTAATCAGAAAGTCAAAAGAGGGAAGAGTGTCAGCAACCTCAAAACCACAAATATGTGGAAACATGTGCGGACCAAGCACGTGGTGGAGCTACAAAGACACACTGAAGACGTAGGCCAACCTACAGCACCACCTACCACCTCTTCAGCTTGTGTTGTAGCCTCTTCGTCCAGCTCACACACAGCGGGTTCGGCTTCCTCACAGGATCGCCATGGAAGAACCTCTGGCACTGTTGTACAGAGACACAGTGTAATTACACCCACAGCACCACGTTCCCTGTGATCCTCACACTCCCAGGCCACTTTACAGCCATCGGTAGCACAGGCATGGGAGAAAAGGCGGCCATACTCGGCAAACCGTCCCCGAGCACAGGCTCTGAATGCTGGCATTGCCAAACTAACTGGCCCTTGAAATGCTCTCATTCAGGCTGGTGGAGTCTGACACCTTCCGTAACTTCATTGCATCGGCAGTCCCACAATACAATGTGCCCAGCCGCTTTTATTTCAGCAGGCAAGCCGTCCCTGCCCTGCAAAAGCATGTGGAGGGAAAAATTAAACATGCGCTACTAAACGCCGTCAGTAGCAAGGTCCACCTGACCACCGATGCGTGGACCAGTAACCATGGACAGGGACGATACCTTTCCCTCACTGCCCATTGGGTCAATGCTGTGGAGCCGGGTACAGATCTGGAGAGTGGCGCTGTGCGTGTTCTGCCAACTCCAAGGATTGCAGGAATCCAGTCTGTACACATTGACTCCTACTCATACTCCAGTTCCTCAGAATCAGCGCTGCAGGAGCCTGTTACGACCGATATGAGCACAGCCGTGACCAAACGTCAACAGGCCGTATTGAAATTAATTTCATTGGGGAATCGAAGCCACACAGCGCAGGAGCTCTGGAATGCCATCAAGCAGGAGAGCGACGTGTGGTTTGTGCCAGCGAATCTCAAGCCAGACTTGGTAGTGTGTGACAATGGCCAAAATCTGGTGGCAGCTCTGGGCCTAGGCAACCTCACTCACATCCCATGTCTGGCACATGTGCTCAACTTGGTCGTGCAGCGTTTTTTGAGGGACTTTCCGGATCTTGATGCACTGCTGCACAAGGTCCGCATAGAGTGCGCTCACTTGCGGCGTTCCAGCATGGCAAGATTGCGCATTGCAGCTCTGCAGCGCCGATTCCGCCTTCCGGAACATCACATCAGATGTGACCTACCCACCAGGTGGAATTCAATGTTGCATATGTTGGAGCGGTTGTGTGAGCAGCAGGCAGCAGTAATGGAGTACCAGCTGCATCAGGCGCAAACAAGTCGAACTGCGCGCCATTCACACTTCTCCACCACTGAGTGGGCCTCTATGAAGGACATCTGCCACGTTTTGCGTGCCTTTGATGATTCCACGCAGATGGCGAGTGCAGATGATGCACTAGTCAGCATGACTGTCCCCCTTATCTGCCTGCTTCAAAAAACACTGCAAGCACTAAGGGAGGAGGTTTTGGAAGAGGTGGAGGATGACGAGTCACAAATGCCATCTGCTTCTGGTCGGTCAGCGCAACGTGGTTCCTCACAAAAGTCTAGGCAGGGGACACTTTGTGAGGAGGATGAGGAGGAGTCAATGGAGGAGGAAGACATCTCTCCAGAGGAGGGAGGTACACAATGCTCTAGTAGTCAGTATGTAGAGCGAGGGTGGGGTGATGCAGAGCAGGCAGAGAGGACGCCTCAAGCAGGGGACAGCGTTTTTTGGCCAGTTGGGAGTCTGCAGCACACGGTTGATTTCATTCTGCAGTGCCTGAGAAACGACCGCCGCATCGCCCATATTCTCAACACGGCTGATTATTGGGTGTACACCCTCCTAGATCCTCGCTACTGGGACAACTTACAAAGCCTCATAACACCGTTGAACCGGGAGCGTAAAATGCGGGCGTACCAAGACACACTGGTGCATTCCATCATGTTCTCCATTCCACCCGAGAGCAGTGCTGCTAGTGCTTTACAAAGCAGCTCTGTGTGTCGAGGCAGTGTAGGAAGCTCTGCACAAAGAGGGAGCAGAGGCAGCGCCTCAGCACAAGGCAAGACCAGTATGGCCCAAATGTGGCAAAGTTTGTGTGCCCGCCACAAATGTCTACACCATCACAGATGGCTCCAGTCAGCAGGAGGCAATGTTTCCATCAAATGATGACAGACTACATGTCTTGCCCTGTCAGTGTACTCCCAGACGGCTCTTCCCCCTTCAAGTTTTGGGTCTCTAAGCTGGATACATGGCCAGAGCTTAGCCAGTATGCATTGGAGGTGCTGGCTTGCCCTGCTGCGAGTGTATTATCGGAACGCGTCTTTAGTGCCGCAGGTGGTGTACTAACAGACCGTCGCATGCGACTATCCTCCGATAATGGTGACCGGCTTACTTTTCTGAAAATGAACAAGGCCTGGATCTTGCCGGAATTTGCCAGTCCTCTTCCAGATTAAATAATTGGTTGGCAACAGTATCCAGGTCTCCTGTTGAGTTCATGTTTCTACCACCTGAACTGTAATCCCTGTGCTCCAACACCGCCAGTTGCTGCTCAGAAGTGCCGTCTGCACAGTCAACACTTGCTCCTGTGATATTGGGGTTCAGTAACGTCAGCTGATCCCCTGCTGTGTGTCCGGCAATATCTCCTGCTCCATCCACATTCATCCCAACATCAGATATTAAACTTGCTACAATTAGGCCTCAGCCTACTCCATGACTGCCCCTGAGCTCCAACACCACCAGTTGTTGCTCAGAAGTGTCGTCTGCACAGAGAAAAACACTAGCTCCTGTGTTAGTGGGGTTCAGTAATGTCAGCTGCTCCCCTGCTGTGTGTCCGGCAATATCTCATGCTCCCTCCACATTCATCCCAACATCAGATATTAAACTTGCTCCAATTAGGCCTCAAGCTACTCCATGATTGACCCTGGGCTCCAACACTGCCAGTTGTTGCTCAGAAGTGCCGTCTGCACAGAGAAAACCACTAGCTCCTGTGTTAGTGGGGTTCAGTAACGTCAGCTGCTCCCCTGCTGTGTGTCCGGCAATATCTCGTGCTCCCTCCACATTCACACTACAACTGATTTTAAACTTGCTCCAATTAGGCTTCAGCCTACTCCATGATTTACCCTGGGCTCCAACACTGCCAGTTGTTGCTCAGAAGTGCCATCTGCACAGAGAAAAACACTAGCTCCTGTGTTTGTGGGGTTCAGTAATGTCAGCTGCTCCCCTGCTGTATGTCCGGCAATGTCTCCTGCTCTGTTCACATTCACACTACTACTGATTTTAAACTTGCTCCAATTAGGCCTCTGGCTCCACTCTGTCTCTAGTATTTACCTTGGGCTCCAACACCGCCAGTTGCTGCTCAGAATTGCCATCTGCACAATCAACATTTGCTCCTGTGTTACTGGGGTTCAGTAACGTCAGCTGATCCCCGGCTGTGTGTCCGGCAATTTCTTCTGCTCTGTCCACATTCCCACTACTAGTAGTGTCAATTCTTATGGAAATAATTTATGGACTTCCATGCGTTGTTTGACAAAATACAGAATCCCACTTATGGTGAAAGATTAATCATTTATTCCCAACGCGTTTCAAAGTAACGACTACTTCTTCCTCAGGGGATGACAAACCTTTTTTTTTTTGTCATCCCCGATAAAGAAGTAGTCGTTACTTTGAAACACTTTGGGAATAAATGATTAATCTTTCACCGTAAGTGGGATTCTGTATTTTGTCCAGCAGCGCATGGAAATCCATAAATTATTTCCACAAGAACTGATGTATCAGCGGTCACTCGGTTGACCTTTGGAGGTGCAGCAGCTGACTGCGAATCCTATGTGCTTGATCTTTCCTACAAATAGGTGAGTGAATTTCTTTTAATCTTTTAATATTAACCCGGATAAGACCCTATTGCGCTTTTCTGTTCCTTTAGTATATTGCACTACTAGTAGTGGGAATGTGGACAGAGCAGGAGAAATTACCGGACAAACAGCAGGGGATCAGTTGACATTACTGAACCCCAGTAACACAGGAGCAAGTGTTGACTGTGCAGACGGCACTTCTGAGCAGCAACTGGCGGTGTTGGAGCCCAGGGTAAATACCAAAAACAGAGTTGAGCCAGAGGCATAACTGGAGCAAGTTTAAAATCAGTAGTAATCTACAACAGATATTAATCAAGATTCAAAGAGGCCTCTGGCTCCACTATGTTTGTAGTATTAACCCTGGGCTCCAACACCGCCAGTTGATGCTCAGAAGTGCCGTCTGCACAGTCAACACTTGCTCCAGTGTTATTGGGGTTCAGTAATGTCAGCTGATCCCCAGCTGTGTGTCCAGCAATTTCTCCTGCTCTGTCCACACTCACACAATTACAGATTTTAAACTTGCTCCAATTAGGCCTCTGTTTCTACTCTGTTTGTGGTATATACCCTGGGTTCCAGCACCGCCAGTTGCTTCCCGGCAGTGTCTTTGGCACGGGTACTCCCTCCTGTCCAGCCTGGTTCCAGCACGCCAGCTGTTTCCGGGTAGTGTCAACGTCACTTTGCCTCCAAAACTTTGTCCTGTCGTGTTGCGGTCGGGTTAGCCGACTCTATGGTGCCTGCAGTTTAGGTGCTTCCTATGTGGGCTGCGGGATCTGGCAATAAAGGCTGGTTCCGTAATGCCAATAGGACAAGCACCCCCTGTAGGAATGTGGGTTTCGGTAACTGCGGCCGGCTCTTCGCCTTGCAATGTTGTTTTTCATGGGTAACTTCTGCTACTCATCCGGGTTCTAGTACCGTCAGCTGGTTCTCGGCAGTGCCTTTGGCTTAGGTGCCTCCTTCTCGATATCAGAGTTCCAGCAACGTCTGCTGGTCCTTGGTAGTGCTTTCTAGCACAGGTACCTCCTGCTTAGTCACCGGGTTCCAGCACCGTCAGCTGGTCCTCGTTAGTGCCATTGGCTCTTGTAGTTTCTGCTACCCCTCCATTTTCCAGCACTGTCAGCTGGTTCTCTGCAGTGTCTTTGGCACGGGTACTCCCTCCTGCCCAGCCTGGTTCCAGCACGCCAGCTGTTTCTGGGAAGTGTCAACGTCACTTTGTCACCAATACGTTGTCCTGTCGTGTTGTGGTCGGGTTAGCCGACTCTATGGTGCCTGCAGTTTAGGTGCTTCCTATGTGGGCTGCGGGTTCTGGCAATAAAGGCTGGTTTCGCAGTGCCAATAGGACAAGCACCCCCTGTAGGAATGTGGGTTTTGGTAACTGCGGCCGGCTCACGGCCTTGCAACTTTGTTTTTCATGGGTACCTTCTGCTACCCATCCGGGTTCCAGCACCGTCAGCTGGTTCTCAGCAGTGCCTTTGGCTTAGGTGCCTCCTTCTCGGTATCCGAGTTCCAGCAACGTCTGCTGGTCCTTGGTAGTGCTTTCTAGCACAGGTACCTCCTGCTTAGTCACCGGGTTCCAGTACCATCAGCTGTTCCTCGGTAGTGCCATTGGCTCTTGTTCCTTCTGCTGCCCCTCTGGGTTCCAGCACCGTCATCTGGTCCTCGGTAGTTCCATTGGCTCTTGTTCCTTCTGCTGCCCCTACGGATTCCAGCACTGTCAGCTGGTTCTCGGCAGTTCCTTTGGCTTAGGTGCCTCCATCTCGGTATCCGAGTTCCAGCAACGTCTGCTGGTCCTTGGTAGTGCTTTCTAGCACAGGTACCTCCTGCTTAGTATCCGGGTTCCAGTACCGTCAGCTGGTCCTCGGTAGTGCCATTGGCTCTTGTTCCTTCTGCTGCCCCTCCGGGTTCCATCACCGTCAGCTGGTTCTCGGCAGTGCCTTTGGCTTAGGTGCCTCCATCTCGGTATCCGAGTTCCAGCAACGTCTGCTGGTCCTTGGTAGTGTTTTCTAGCACATGTACCTCCTGCTTAGTAACCGGGTTCCAGTACCGTCAGCTGGTCCTCGGTAGTGCCATTGGCTCTTGTTCTTTCTGCTGCACCTCCGGGTTCCAGCACCGTCAGCTGATCCTCGGTAGTTCAATTGGCTCTTGTTCCTTCTGCTGCCCCTGCGGGTTCCCGCACCATCAGCTGGTTCTCGGCAGTGCCTTTGGCTTAGGTGCCTCCATCTCGGTATCTGAGTTCCTGCAATGTCTGCTGGTCCTTGGTAGTGCTTTCTGGCACAGGTACCTCCTGCTTAGCAACCGGGTTCCAGTACCATCAGCTGGTCCTCGGTTGTTCCATTGGCTCTTGTTCCTTCTGCTTCCCATCCGGGTTCCAGTACCGTCAGCTGGTTCTCGGCAGTTCCTCAGCCTTCTTGTACCTTCTGCTACATTTCCAAGTTCAAACTTTTTTAAATGGTTTTTGGTAATCATTCTGAATCTCCCTCACGACGACCCTGAAGACCACCCCAAAGAAGACTAAAAAGATGACCCTGAAGAAGATGACCAAGAGGAAAAAGAACATGAAGACAACCACCAAGATACAGCACAACAAGAGACAGAAGACAAAGAAGCAGAAGAACAAAAAGCAGAAGAACATTAAGCATAAGAGTAAAAATATTATCCAAATTATAAGCAGAAGAAGACTAAGCAGTGTATAGGGGTGAGTCCATTCCTCCTCGTGGTGCTCCTGGAAAATGCCTGCTGCTGCAGGCCAAACTGAATGTGGACAAATCCTGTTGGAAATCTTTTGTGACAGGCAGAACGGAAGGTGTAATCTTCAAACTTTTATAGATAACAACTACAGGAATGCCTGTCACAAATAAGAATATGATGAAGAAGAAGAATAGCTAAAAGATGAAGAAGTAGAATATGAAGAAGAATAATAGTTGAGTAAGAAGAATATGAAGAATGTAAAAGAAAAGAATAATAGCAAGAAGGTGAAGAAGAAGAAGATGAATAAGGTGAAGAAGAAGATGATGAAAAAAATGCTGCTGCTGCTGCTGAGGATCATGAAGGAGAAAGTGTGGGAGAAGTAAAAAAGAAGGTGAAGAGCATGGAAGTACTGAAACATACATATCTGACAAAATATAGCAAAGGTTAACATAGTCAATATCTTTGTAACTCCAAACGTCTTAAAAAAGAAATAATTCCTGCTATTCCATTTGATTTGGCTAAACCTCTATGCCTTTAATGTCTCCTCCACCTCCCCCAATACATTCTACATTATTCTTAGTTGTTTTTCTTCATGTAGAATTAACCTACAAGGAAAAAAAGGGTTTATTTTAATTCCGATATTTCTGTTCCATTGACTTGCATTGGTTTCCTGTATCGGAATCGGCGATATCTGATACTTTTTGGGTATCGGTCCGATCCAATCCGATATTTCACAATATCGGAAGGTATCGCTCAACACTACTCATCACTCATGTCATGCAGAGGTTCTCATAAACATACATGCAAAGATTCAGACAGCCTGCCTACTATAGGAATTAGCATAACTTATGACGACTGCAGTGCCCACTAACACTCCGAGAACGACCAAAACCAAATACAAAAACATTAAATGCACTGCTAATCCAAGATGACCAAAGCATTAAAACTGCACAGAAACTGCCCCAACTCTGCACTGCACAACCAGTTAGTAGACTGACAGATGATACATATAACACTTATTATCTTATTACTCATTTAACTTTCATACAGACATAAACAGACATAAAATCACAAAACTCACTGGTGATGTCGGTTCTTGAACCATATTTGCAGCCTTTACCCAGCAATATGGAGCTATCCAGAGAGAATAAGTGTAAGAATAAGGATTCCTACCTTACTGCCGCTGGAATTTGTATGTTCAATCTCTAAGGAAACTCCCACATACGGATTCCGAATAGGCTGATTACCATGGTCCCACGTTGGGTGCCAAAACTGTAGTAGCTGTTTTCATTCTGACCCAAAGTTAGGTATTCTGGATCACCAGTGAGGCCGAAGTAAGAGATTGGGACCTCAAATAATGAGCTCTCAGAGAAAAGAATGCACACTGATTGTGAGCAAGTCACTTTTCTGTTTATTCCCTCAAGTAGGCAGTATTTTATACTATTTTCAGCAATGTAAGTCAATGTAACTCATGTGGCCCCCCTGTTATCCAGGTCATGATGAATATATTTACCATGTAACCAAAACATGTTTTTGCAGACTCTTGAGAATATGGCATATGAGAGAATCGGAGAGCAGAAGGTTGCAACAATATAAAAACAAATTCTAGCAAGAGAAAGAAAAACATCAACCCTTCTATATCAACCTCAACATCACACCTAGTACAGTCCACAGAGGTGACACCCAAATTCCCCTTGCTTCCCCCCACATCCCAACTATCCAACCATTCAACTTACTGTATAGAACCACAGATGTGTGAGTCTGAAGACCTGTTCACACATTCTATGCCATGTTCATCAGAAGTGTATTCAAAAGCTTTACAGAGTTAATATGAGGTAATCTGCACCAAAGCCCAAATTTTTTTTGGGTTGGATCGGGGGCTGTCCAAACAGCATCCTGACCCTCGTCATCAGGCGTTAACCCCTGGGGGGAGGTGATACTGATGAGACTCAGCTACTGTTTCTGAGGCTCACGCGGACTGTACTGTGCTGCCAGGCAAGAAGAGGAGGAGGGTGTCTCCAATGGCTAGAAATGCGATAACACAGAAGACGATGATGTGGTGTTAAATCCCAGTTGGCGTGAACATAGAGGCACACAGCTCAGTTGGCCATCTGAGGAGGAAGACGAGGAGGTTACGTTGCACCGTACGTCAAAAACATGTAGTGATTAGTGATGCAGCCACAAAGAGCAATGCATCCTCAGCCACAACTGTGCCTTTGACCAGCTGCGTCCGCGGGTCTGCAGCTTGCAGGGGTGGCAAGGGTTGCCTAGTCTTGGCCTTTTTTTACACTGCAAATGATAAGTCAATGCACGCAATCTGCCAACATTGCGAAAAAAACTGAGTCGAGATAAAAAGTGCAATAATTTGACTAGTACATGTATGAATCGTCACATGCGCAATCAACATGCTTTACTGTGGGAATCCCACTACACAAAGATGGGACCAGCGAACCTCAACTACCATCAGCTGCCCCATCAATCACGTAAATGATTGTTTCCTCCTACGCATGACAAAACTAAGAGGTTTAACGCCACCATCTCCAATCTGTTGGCCACGGAAATGTTGCCTTTCTGCATGGCAGATGCAGATGGTTTCTGAAAGCTGATGGCCGTTGCAGTCCCCCAGTACCAATTACCCAGTCGCCATTACTTTTTTAAGAAAACTGTGCCTGCGCCACACCAGTATGTCTCAGACAACATCACCCGTTTCTTGACAAAATCTCTGTCTGCCAGGGTGCATTTCATCACAGACACTTGGACAAGTAAGCATGGCCAAGGGCGTTTCATCTCGCTGACTGGGCACTGGGTGACTCTGGTGGCTGTAAGGACAGGCGCTGCTCCACAAGTCTTGGAATCCCCAAGGCTTGCAGGACAAAGTTCTACATTTAACACTTCCTCCACTGCTTTTGCCTCCTCTATCTCCTCTAGGGCCTCCACCTGCGCCCTCAACCTCTGCCTTAATGAGACACACGTTCCAACAGTGCAGAACGAATCCCCGCCGCCTTTGTACTGCGCAGCCAGGGCTCACCGCAATCAGGCAGTATTAAAATTGATATGCCTTGGAGATCGCAGTCATACAGCTAAAAAGTAGTGAACAGCTCTCCAGGCTGAGTTTGATCAATAGCTGTGTCGGGATCCCTCAGATTACTCTTTCATCTGAAGGACCGATGTTCTTAGGTGTGAAGCATCATATGTCTCTAATTAAATCAGCTCCGTGGAGAAGAACTACACAGACACCAGCTGTATAATACCACTCAGGATGCCTCCAAGACGCCTCTGGCTTATCAGTTAGGCTTCCGTCTTTTATAGTAAAGAATTTAAACATTTTACAGACATGCGCAGTACAAATGATTTTACAACTTGTTTTAGACAAAGAAAGTCATTTAGGCGAAAAAGCAGAGGTATTTGACCTTGGTTCACAAGGGAGATGTCTGAGACATCTCCTCGAAGAACAGATAAGGTTTTAAACAAGAGAATGCAACATAGACAGAACTCAATTTAACTCCTTCAGTTCCTATCATTCCCCCCTTTGACATCTTCATTTTCCACAATCTGGAACACTGGATCCTGCAACGACAGCGGATAGTGGCTCGTTCACCAGGTACTATCCCAGGCCGACGGGTTGCCCAAGGGAGACAGGTCTTCTACCTTCTCCATCCCCCAGATACTGAAGCCACGTCCATCATTGCAAGAGTACGCTCCTTCATGCCAGAAATGAGATGTCAATCTAGGACTCAAAGGAATAATAGTTAAATTCTTGTTGTTTACAGTCAAACTTTCTTATCTATTTCTACATCTTTTCTTGCATACAGAGATACACCAAAAAACAAGTTTCAATAGCACATATATTACGAAGATACAGACAACTATGATTTTGGACAGCAACGGTGGTGTTCAATATATCCAATATATCCCATATTTGGTCATCTAAGTAATCTGTAGCCCTGACTAATTTATCCCACATTTGAGTGATCATAGGATAAATAAAAATAGAGCTGACAATTTTATTGGCCACACTCATCTGCACTATATGTGGTCTCCCAGAGAGGCGAGGTGTATTGTCAGCAGCTCTTTTGTATAATGTATGTTTGGGTATTGCCTTCATATCTAATTGTTGGTTTGGAACGATAAAGGTAGCCGGAGTCAAACGTCCCAGAGTACAAGTACCTCTTACCCCTACTGGCAACCATTTATATGCATTGTCTCCACATATCCAGTACATGTCACTAGGTAGGTCCCATAGGGCTGAATGTTGTAATACCAGTCTATGAACTAAATCTATGAACGCAGATACATTCTGAAGCATACACCAATTTGGAAGTTGTCCTAAAGGGCTACAATACCCTACATCGGGATTTCCACAGGTGGGAGTTCCTTTCTCATATCCAGATGACTCGTTGCAAGGTATATTACCTGAAATATTAAAACAAGTTTCATTATTGCCCTGGGGAAATAAATTGGAATACTCCCAGGACGTATTATGCAACCTTCTTTCTAGCAGTATTGGCTTAAAGGCGTCAGTAGAGTGAGAAGTTACACTAAAACTAACTTGTAGGCCATACATTGGAATTTGCCCCAGGTAGGTTAATCGAGTTCTATTCCTGGGTACCCAAGCCCCCCCTTTATATGCCAGATATTGAAGGTATGTATTACTTCCTGAAAGATTACCCTGCCACCAAGGGTATCCTACCCATCCCACAATAGGTATACCAACAGTTGTGTTCCATAACTTCACATTATTTGTGGCATTATTAGCAAGTGTATCAGAACAACTGGTCCAGGCAAATAATTCCTCGGGTGGCACAGGAATAACAAGGAACGGAATACTAGTGGCTGATACTGGTGAATGTGTGCAGATCCAGCAAATGATTTGACCAATCATTCAGTAATTTTTCATGATGTTGTATAAACTTATTATTCAAGGACATTGGAGAATTTAGATTGTCCCACGCAGCTACCATTATTACAGATAATGCAACAAAACCAAACCAAAACATTATGCACTCTTATGCTTTGTTAACTCCTGTGGCTAGTTTGCAATGCGATGCGTGGATCCAGGTTGGTCGTCCTTCCAACTTAACAGAAGTAGGCGTTGTCAGGAGTACTTGGTAAGGTCCTTGATATCGGGGTTCAAGGGTCTTTCTGGAGTGTTTCTTGACATATACGTAATCACCAGGTTGTAGACAGTGAGTTCCTTCCACACTATCTGGATCTGGAATGGAAGAGAAAACTAGAGAATGCATTTGAGTTAAATGCTTTTGCAACTGGATTACATAACTTGTCAAATTATCCACATTGAGTGTTAAGACCTGTGGGTAGTACAACCCTGTGTTCGGTGGTCTTCCAAACAGTATCTCGAAGGGTGACAGTTTAGCTTTCCCCGTGGGTGTGTACCTTACTGAGAATAATGCTAATGGGAGACACTCTGGCCATGGTCTATGGGTCTGCTCCATGGTTTTCTGTATTTTCAATTTCAGTGTCCCGTTCATTCTTTCTACCTTCCCTGAACTCTGTGGGTGGTAGGGTGTATGAAATGCCTGTTCTACACCTATCATTTGCATGACATTTTGCATTACCTCAGCAGTGAAATGTGTACCTCTGTCTGATTCAATTGTCTCAGGGACACCGAATCGTGGTACTAGTTCCATCACCAGTTTCTTTGCAGTGGCTCGAGCTGTAGCCGTTTTCACCGGGTAGGCCTCTGGCCATCCAGAGAAGAGATCTACACATACTAGGATATTTGCATACACTCCTACCTTGGTAGCTGTATGTCGTCAATCTGCCGTCTCTGAAACGGGTAGAGAGGCCTAGGTGTCGCTTTCTTAGGGACTTTTACTGTTTTACCTGGGTTGTGCTGTGCACAGATGAGGCATGATTGTACAAGTTTCGCGGCTGCGCAACTGAAGCCAGGAGCGATCCAGAAGGCATCTACCATGGCACACATGTGACTTTTTGAGGTGTGATTGGGGCCATGTGCTGCTTGCGCCATGATTGGGAACAGGGACTTTGGTGGGCACATTTTATCCTTATTCTCCCATACTCCATTTGAGTTCAGCTCAGCTCCCAGTCTCCCCCGGTGTACCTTCTCTGTTTGGGCAGCCTTTTGCTGGAGGGATTTCAGGACATCTAGACCCAATGTGGCTGGAATACGCTGACTCCCCGCCACCGTCCACTGCTCTCTCTAGGCCGCCTTGTGCTATTTTAGCAGCCTTGTTCGCCCTTCTATTGCCCTCTACCTCCACGGAGTCACCTTTGTGTGTGCTTTTACCTTGACAATGCCAACCTGGACTGGTAACATCAATGCCTCCATCAATTGTTTCACCAGCTCTGCATTTTTAATGGGCTTCGAATCTGTGAAAATATTAGCGACTTTACCTGCAGCGGCTCTACACGCCTCAGTGAGTGCCTTCAACTCTGCCTCCTGCGCCGACATGTGAGGAGAGAGTGGTTCCACTCGGATTACCTCATGTGAGGATACTACTGCATATCCAGTGTAGAATCGTCCATCCTGGTGGTATCTGGGGCCATCTACAAAAAAGAAACTCAAAGTCTGCATTAGGAACAGGTTTTTCATGAATGTGTGCAAACCCAACTGTCTCCTGACTCATCAGTTCTATGCAGACATGTTCATGCGTCATGTCAAAGTATCCTTCCTCACTTGCCAATACGGTCACCAATTCCCCCTTTTCTGAATCCATAGGCAGGAGGGTGGCTGGATTCAGAACGTTACATCTTTTGAGGAGTGACATACTCAGGAATTAGTAGAGCACACTCAAGTCGGAGCTGTCTGGCCCTAGACAGATGTTTTGGTTGAACTTGTAGGAGTATGGCATGGATGTCATGTGGGGAATAGATTGTCAAAAGAAACGTCAGTGTCATCTCACATGCCTTCCCTATTACGTCTCCACTTTTTTCCTTGTGCTCTAGCATACATGACAGGTCATTTTATTATCCTTGTTTGCTCAATTTCTTTAGCTACCTTAAGGAGGTCTTTCGGATCTACATGTCTCCATTCAGGTCTGGCTGTCTGTACTGCGTCTCGTAAGTCTTTGTTCATACCGTCAATGAATGCATTCACCAGTATTCTAACATCAAGTGGGTTTATGCAAATGTACCCCATGTCTGCCCATTTCAGCTGTAACCGTCCAAAGTACATCTCTACACTCTCTCCTCTTTGCTGTGTCACATTAGTCAGGAGTACAGACTGCTCTGATTGTTCCACTGCAACCCATTGTCTTAGTGACTCACAGTACGTCTCCCCAGATTGTGCAGATTTATCATCCATGCCCCAAGCCTGATTCTTTGTCACATCTGTATGTGTCTTAATTATATGATCTAGTGCGTCACCTGCCTTTAAACTCATCAACCTCTCTAGGTCTGCCCAGGTACACTTATATGTCTGCTGTACTTCCTTTATGTGTCTGTAAAACGGGAATGGTTGGTCTTCAGGGGCAGGCAGCTGCTTCAGCAAAGCTAGCTGGTCAGAGGGGCTCCAGGGATAATACACCTGTATCTTTCTTATTCTAGTCACACTTCTAGGTCCTGATGGGGTTGGCCGTCTGATGTCTACTGTCAGCTTACTCCTCAAGGGCCAATGTCCCACTACCCACTATCCACACTATTATGTCAGCTTCTTATGATCTTGTCTGGATAGGATTTAGTGCAATTCGCTTAGGTCAGTAGCACAGGTCACACAAGTAGCTATTCAGTCTGGGTTTGTCTGAGTCTGACCACAGTGTTTACAAGTCCATCTGTTTTGTCTGGGTCTCTGGTTACACTTTGTCAATCAAACATTCATAATACACCTTCCACACTGCTGCACATTCTCAAGCATCATTTATTCACTTGCTATTTTCTTCCCTTGTCTGTGCCTTTTTGTACATCCAAACATTCACACTCTGGTATTTTTGCCTTTTTCAATATTTGTCCCACTTGTTTTACTGCTTCCTTCCTTCTCTGTCTCTTGTAATTTGACACAATTTGCTATACAAATCAATCACACAACTAGAAGCAGGTTCAAACACATTAATGACCAAGCAATCACTTACAATTCCCTTCTAAATTAGGCACCATATCTTACTTTTAACTTCCAATCTTCAATTAAGTACTGTTGCTTTAAAATGCACAAATCTTTCAGCGTGTACCTTACGGATAGAATTACAGAGAATTTTGAGCACAGCTCACACTAAGCAGAGATAAGAGCGAAGGGAGAAGAAAAACTACGCAGCGGTATCCTTCACCCCTCCCATCAGAATGCAGCGTCGTCCTTCACAGAATTCTGTAGTTCTTTAGACTTATCAAAATCAATTTCTACAAAGAAACTCAAAATCACGGGATTTCACTGTAAGGGCAGATAACTGTATAATGAGATTAACCATGCCTTGCCCTTTTTCTGGCCACATGCATTCAGGAAACTTTACAATGTAATGCCACATATAACACGAACTATATCATTACTCAATTCATTCGGTCTCAGATGTAGATTTGAAATATCTATAACGCATCTGTCCGGGATTCCACCACAACTAGAAAGGTCACAAATCTCTTGACACAAAAATGATGTGTGATGATTCATTCATACGTGCTCATTCACTGATTTTTTTTTTTTTTTTTTTTTATACTCAATTACTCATCTCTCATCTTATTCAGAGGTTCTCATAGACATATATACAAGGATTCACACAGCCTGCCTATCTTGCACTTTGGATTTGATTAATACTTTTTCCAGGTTCTTTGCTGCACTACTTCCATATCTATCCTCAATTATATCACATAACCGATTTCCTTCTTCAGGTATCTTTCCCTGACTGTTCCCCATCTTATCTTTTATTCTTATCCTGTCTCTCTTGTTGTCTTCCTGTTAGTCCCCTGCCTTAGGTGGTGTATTGGGTAAGCTCAAGACTGGGCTCTACTATACCTCGTTACCTTCTTCCTAAGGTGCTAACAGGCTAAATGGAGTGTCTGTTCCTCGGTGTACTACGTGTTTCGTGTACTTATATGCTATGTAGCATCCGAACAGAAATACTCCCACAACACACAGGATTGTAAATAAAGTGTCCATCTACTGGGGTTCTTCAGTCATATCCTGTCACAGGCTCATTTCACGGTCCTGTGCTCATTCGGTCACACTCTTATCTGTCACAAGGTTTATTCGTAAAGGGTGTTGATTTAAGCTTAGGCGGTGACCTCCCCGAAAGGACGCTGTCACATGACCCAGTTAGGCAATATCACCACTCTTTGAACGAATACCTACTGTGCAGCTTATTTTTCTACTTTCCACAACCTTTCAAATCAAAGTAGCCATTCAACAACCTCCTCTATTCCTAGTGCGGAATCGTCTATTGTGAAAAACTTGTCCGTCCGGGCTGCGCAGTATGAACTGTTCACCCAGCCTTATATTCCATAATGTCAGACCTCTCCCATTTTGATTTGCATCAGCTCTTTTTCTAAAAATAGCTGTGCACACACAGAACCTACAGTAACCTCTCATTCGAGCAGAAATTACATATGCGTGTCACACCCGATTTCCTCAGAGTTCTTATATGGACCTGATTTTACGGCCCCCTCCTCTACTAGATTCCCCTTTATACGGACCTTAGTTATAATGATAGATTATGAAGAGCAGAGAAGAGAAAAATTGATCTCTTACCTGGCCAGGTGTTTAGGTCTGCTGTTCACAATTTCATCAGTAACTGGTGTGGTCTGTAGATCGGGTAGTCTTGGAGAGGTGCCTATATCAGGTCCCTGTTTCGGGCGCCAGGAAACTGTCGGGATCCCTCAGATTACTCTTTCATCTGAAGGACCGATGTTCTTAGGTGTGAAGCATCATATGTCTCTAATTAAATCAGCTCCGTGGAGAAGAACTACACAGACACCAGCTGTATAATACCACTCAGGATGCCTCCAAGACGCCTCTGGCTTATCAGTTAGGCTTCCGTCTTTTATAGTAAAGAATTTAAACATTTTACAGACATGCGCAGTACAAATGATTTTACAACTTGTTTTAGACAAAGAAAGTCATTTAGGCGAAAAAGCAGAGGTATTTGACCTTGGTTCACAAGGGAGATGTCTGAGACATCTCCTCGAAGAACAGATAAGGTTTTAAACAAGAGAATGCAACATAGACAGAACTCAATTTAACTCCTTCAGTTCCTATCAGCTGTCTCCACTGAACCTGCATTCAGGGAAGGTCATGTCTGGTAAAGGTGCAAACCTGGTGGCAGCCCTACAGCGAGGCAAGCTCACACATGTGACTTGCATGGCTTACGTCTGCAACCTGCTGGTAAAGCATTTTCTCCGCCACTATCCTGGCCTGGGTAAGCTGCTCCAGAAAGCACATAAGCTGTGTGCTCATTTCCTCCATTCGCACCCCTCAGGTCATTGGTTTGCATCAATACAGAGGTCTTTGTCCATGCCAGTTAACAAGTTGATATGCGATTGCCGACATGGTGGAATTCCACTCTGCACATGTTGCAGTGATGAGTCCTGATGCAGTATGTCATGTTGTATAGCCTGGGCCAACGCAGCACAGATGTGGTGCATATCACGTTTGCAGAGTGGGTAGAGATTAAGGACCTCTGTACCCTTCTGCACATTTTTGAAATGGCTACTAAGATGGTTAATGCTGACTAAACCTGTCATCAGCATCACTATTCTTGTCATCCATATGCTGGAGCAGACTTTGAATAGCCTGCGGGAGGAGATGGTGGTCCCAGTAGAAGAGGAGGAAGCAGAGGAGGATAGGGAAGGGATAATATTGGCTGGTTTCACACTTGCGTTTTTTTGCGCTGTTTTTGCGCAAAAAAGCATGCGTTTTTTCCTATACTTAACATGGGTGCGCATAGACATGCACTTGTACCCGTTTGTATGCGCATGCGTTTTTTGGTAGTGTGCGCTCGGGCGCACAAAATGCATCCTGTTGCATTTTTTGTGCTTCCGACCTGTCTCAAAAAAACGCATGGGCACAAAATTCACCCAAAACCACATTATAGTCTATGGGAGTGCTGACGTGCTCATGGTAATGCACACGTCAGCGCAAAAAACATGCTTGTAAACACAAAAAAAGCATACAAATGCATGATGCATTTTTTATGTGAGTTTGTACTGCGCACGCAGCGCAGTGCAAAAAAACGCAAGTGTGAAAGTAGCCTAAGTTCAAGACTGAGGAAGCAAGCTTCATTGCTACCCAACCACCAACACAGCATGGGCTTGGACCTCATGGGAGAGCCTGACATATGAGTGCCTTCTTACTGCACTATATGCAACATGATCCCCATATAGTTTTGATTAGGAATAATGCTGACTACTGGGTTGTCACTCTGTTAGACCCGAGTTATAAAACCCAAATTTTGCTAGCTGATTCCCATCCTAGAAAGGGACCCGCGAATGCTGAAGTATCGAAACACGCTTTTCAACAACCTTAATAGAGCTTTTCCCCAAGAGAGCAGTAAAGCACACAGTTTGCATCACAGCTGTAGACTTCCATCCTCCAGCCAATCAATGCCAAAACATTAGCAGCAGCAGTGTAAGTGGAAGAAGCAATTTCTGTGAGTCCTTTGACACTTTTTTTAGACCAACTCCTGCACCAGCACAACAGAGTCCAAGTCTTACACGAGGTGAACGAATTAAGAGTATGGTGCAGGAGTATCTAGAACTGAATATAAATACCATCAGGGAGAATTTGAGCCCTTTCACATTTTGGTTTTCCAAAATGGATGAGTGGCCTGAGCTCGCCTCATGCGCCTTGGAGGTTTTATCATGTCCGGCAGCCAGCATTCTGTCAGAGTGTGTCTTCAGTGCTGCTGGTGGTGTCCTGATGGATAAGCACAGCCAGCTGTCCCCTGAAAGTGTAGACTGCCTAACTTTCATCAAGATGAACAAGTCATAGATCTCCAAGGACTTTTGCACTCCAATCTCAGACTGTATGGACTAGGTGATATTGCATTTTTTAGAGTGATTCGTTAATGTCATGTAACTGAACTCGGCAATATCTTTAGTGTGGCTTCTGTGCCTGCTGTGGCTGCTGCTGCTGATGTTAACATAAATTTGAGGAAATGTGAACAGTCATGGTTGGTCTACATCTGCTGCATTAGCTGTAGTGGAAGACATCTCAGTCCCAATCATACTAATTCGATTCTTGTGACAGTTATTCCACTTTAGTGATGTCAGGCACTCATTTTTTAAAATGAGAACACTCCTGGTTGGGTGTCTATCTGTTGTATTTGGTGTTTTGATAGACCTGTCAATCCCTATAATACTATTTCTGCTCTCGTGAAATTGATGCTGCTTCTGGGTTGTAAGGCCCACATTTGTTTAAATGTGAAATCTCCTGGATGGGTGTTTATCTGCTGGATTGGGTGTAGTGGAAGACCTATCGGTCCCTATTATACTATTAAGGCTGAGTTCACACGTGGCGTTTTTTTCGCGGCGGTTTTAACCGTGCGATTTTGCCGCGAAAACACGAAAAATAAGCATTCCATGCATTCCTATGGGATTCCGCAATGCTGTGCTAATGCTGCGTTTTTTACCGCGGCAGAATCGCTTCACGGTAAAAAACGCAGCATGCTCATTAATTTTGCGGAATCGCGGCGATCCCGCACCCATAGGAATGCATTGTTCCGCTTACTTCCCACATGTGGATGTGCATACCATGCGGAAAGTAAGCAGAACATTTGCGGATGGTACCCACGGTCTGGAGGAGAGGAGACTCTCCTCCGGGCTTTGGGTACCATATCCCTGTAAAAAATAGAATTTAAAATAAAAAATATTGTTATTCTCACCTTCTGACGTCCCGCGCAGCCTTCCCGCCTCTCTCCACACTCTCGTTCCCAGTAATCCTTTGCGAAAATGCCAGTGATGGCGTCCGTTCTCGCGGGATCGCGAAGTCTCGCGGTCATTCGCGCGACGTCATCGCGAATTACCGCGAGACGTCGCGATCCCGCGAGAACGTACGTCATCGTGGGCATTTTCGCAAAGGATTACTGGGAACGGCTGCGCGGGATGTCGGAAGGTAAGAATAACACCATTTTTTATTTTTTTTTACATTTTATCTTTTACTACTGATGCAGCATAGGCGGCCTCGGTAGTAAAAAGTTGGTCACACTTGTCAAACACTGTGTTTGACGAGTGTGACCAACCTGTCAATCAGTTCTCCAAGCGATGCTACAGATCGCTTGGAAAATGCTAGCACTTTGCAAGCTAATTACGCTTGCAAAATGCTAGTTTTTCCGCAGGAAAATCGCGGGAATTTAAAATGCGTTTTTCCCGCGGAATGGAATGCCGGAACTCTCGCGGTAATTTCCGCGAGAGTTCCGCTACGTGTGAACTTAGCCTTATACTATGGTGAAATTAATGTCATTTTGGTGGTGTCTGCCAATAATTTTTGGAAATGTGAACACTCCTGGTTGGGTGTCCATCTGTTGGATTGGGTGTAGTGGAAGAACTATCGGTCCCTATTTTACAATCTATACTGTGGTGAAATTAATGTCACTTTGGTGGTGTCTGTCAATAATTTTTGGAAATCTGAACATTCCTGGTTCAGAGTCCATCTGCTGGATTGGGTGTAGTGGAAGACTTGTCAGTCCCTATTATACTATTTCTCCTCATGAAATTGATGCCACTTCTGTGGTGTAAGGCCCTCATTGGTTTAAATATGAACACTCCTGGTTGGGTGTCCATCTGTTGGATTGGGTGTAGTGGAAGACCTATCGGTCCCTATTATACTATTTTTACTCTGGTGAAATTGATGCTACTTTGGTGTCTGCCAATAATTTTTAGAAATGTGATCACTCCTGGTTGGGTCTCCTTCATGCGTGTTGCCTATAGAAGTAGGCCTCCAAGACCGTCAGGCCTCCACCCCCTTGGATTCAACTACCCGTGTTACTGTTCTTAAATTTTTTTGATAATGGTAGTCTACCAAACTGATATTTTAGCCACCTGCGTGTGGCTCAGCATGAAAGCAGGTATAGGCATTGCATGTGGTATCAGGGCTCCCAGCAAAGGGGCCCTACACCGACCCCTCACCAAACTCATCTTACAGTGATGTTCAATTGAAAGCTGTGAAGGCTGTCCCAGTCCCCGATACCTCATGCCTGTCTGATTGCTGCAGTTCCATGCTAAAATTTGTACTGTGGGTGAGTTGAGGCCACTTTCCTGGTGTCTGTCCCTCATTTGATGTATTTTAGCAGCATTTGGTGCTCTTATGAGGTATTGTGCATGCGTTTGTTTTTGCCTCCCATTGAACTGAATGGTGTTTGGTTATGTTCGGTGAATATTCGTCAAATTAATCGGCGAATATTGCAAATTTGGCAATCGTAATCCGAACTGAACATTGAAATATTCGCTCATCTCTACAAGGCATACCACTTTCTTGTGACCCTAACATGATACCTCTCACATGCTAAAAGCCTACAATTATATGGGCAGGTAGGATCAAACTATTTAAAAATGCTTTACGCTGATGGGAGGAGTGCTCAGTCAGAGTGAGTGTACTATATATATAAAAAAACTGACTGGCAGCTCCAAACAGAAAAAGACAGATGTGAACAGGTGCAAGCTAAGAAAGCCTTTCTATATATAACTGGCTGTTGGGCTCACATGAATTGGCCAATATATGCGCTAATTACTTTCATTTTTTATCTTACTTTCTATAGCAGTAATGCAATTCTAACTTCAGAAATCAAATGAATACATATTACAGCATTACATAGTTCAGCTTTAATTTGTTAGCTGAAAAATAATTGTGATCACATGCATGTAATTACTGGGGTTGTCCTGTCAAAAGCACTGTGCACTGCGTGAATTTGACAGTTTCAGACCTGAGACCAGAGGGTATGAATGAGTTATACATACTCCCGGCCAATGGACATGGTCTCACTACATTCACATGTATTGAGCTGTGGGCACAACCCATTTAGTGATGCAATTAACCAGTGGGTGTGTCCGACAAGAGGGAGCAGAGAGTGAGCCCACACGGACTGGCTGGAGGTATCTACAGTATAACTCATGCATACTCTTCGGTCCCGGGTGTTAAATCGGCGAACCCCCCCAGCGCACAGTTCGGAAGTCTGCAGTCACAAAGAATGACTGCAAACTTATTGATTTTGACCGGGCAGCCCCTTTAAAAACTCGCCATCATTCCAGCAACATGCAAGAATAATTTACTTGATTATGACCGTAATATATGAATAAAATACATGTGATTGACATGAACAATTATAGCTTCCATTGCAATTTGTCTTGTACTTTATGTGATTTATGTTCAGTGTATGTTTATTATCCGTGTCTGAATCTTTCAGCTTTCTTACTTAATCCTTCTTATTCTTACTTGTTAAATAATAGGAATTTTCTTCCAGTTAGATATTAGGTTCAAGTATTCCACCGTCATTTTGTCTTATTTATGGGCAACCTGTTAGTGTAATGGTATGCAGCAGTCACCAGTTGATCAGGTGCTGACATCTTCCAACATTGATTGTATTTTCATAATGAACATAGAGTAGACTAAAGTAAAAAAAATGTTCCAGATCCTAATGAGCCAACAGGGACATACAATATGTTTAAGGGCTCACATTCAGAAACTCTTTGTCATGATCCAGGTTTGATCTGACAGTTTTAAATGCACAGGTGAACTTTTTTCCTTTGGCTGTGTGCCAAAGTGGTGTGATTGCCCCCTGTGGCCATTAGAATTATTGCACTGTGGTGTCGTTTGTTCTAAGTTGCCCCGGTGGTGGTGAGTGGTAGTGCACTTTAGTTTCTTTGGTTAAGTGCACGTAATTATAAAGCAGATGTGAATGCTCTATAAAAGAGTGTCAGGTGTATCAATCACTGTTGGTGATAGGTCTATAGTGAGTCATTCACAAGCCAGCCTGGGTGAAAGATGGAGCTGAACAAGAGTCCTGGGCAGCCCAGCCAGAGGGGACGAGTGGCAGCTATGGAGTCTGCAGGGAGTGCTGGCATGGATTGGTGTAGTCCAACGATGGGGTCTGCAAGAAGGGCTGGCATGGCGTGGTGAAGTCGCAGTTTATGGTGTCAGCAGGAAGTGCTTGCATGGCTTGATGGAGTGGCGACTATGGTGAGAGTTGCACTCAGCATGCTGGACTTGGTTGCTGAAAGCTGGACTCAAGCATGCTGGACTTATTGGCAGAAAAGCTGGACTCAAGCATGCTGGACTTTTGGCAGAAGCTGGACTCATCTTTGGGACTCTGTTTACTGGGCAGCTGCAACTGGTGGTGGACTCTGCTCCAAGGCTGCACTATGGTGATGGATCCGGTTATGGTGATGGATCCGGTTGAAGGAGAAGATGCACGCAGGTGGTGGGCTCTGTTGCGGGGAGCATAAGCAACAGAGCAAAGCTAAGTGGTGTCCCCCTGTATTGTCATTATTCCTTATGTGTGTTTAGTGCAGTGGTGGGATTAGTTTCCGCACCAACCAATTCCCTAGTGAGGGTTTAGGTGCAGGGCGAGTCAGGGTTTTGAGGTTCCTGTGTGTCGCCCGTTGCGGAACCGCCATAGGGAACGATAGGAGTGTAGAGACACTGACTCAGGGGAGTGCAGGAGGTCTCCACTTCCCCGTTTCCCTATCGCAGGGCCCTCCATTGTTATTGTTACCCAGGTTTCCCCTTTATTGTTTTATATTCGCCTTACTGGAGGCGGGGTTTCCAGACTTACGTGTATTACCTAAATTCGCCTGTTGGAGGCAGCGTATCCAGCTGCACGTGTTATTATTTAAATTCACCTAACTGGAGGCGGTGTATCCAGGGTCATGCCTGTCATCTAAATCCGCCCTGCTGGGGGCACTGTGTCCAGCCACGCGTGACCGTGACACTCTTAATGTTTTACAAGGACAATGCTATTTTTAAGACATATCCTATTTCTGGAAAGTTATATTGGTTCTTCGAAGATAGATACAGTATGTGTCGCTAACGAGCTAAAGAAGTTGTGGTATTTCCTAGAAATTATGACATGGTAAAAATGGTAAGAATGCAAAATTGATTTTCCCTTCTTGAAAGCTTACAAAACAAAATTATTTTTAAGAGAGGTCAACTGCTATTTTTTGGAATGTTTTTGATATACATGGTCACTAACTAAATACTTTTATTAGTACTTCAGCAAATAAATAAAAAAAAGCTACTGTTTAGGTACTTTGACCTAAAGTCTTTGGTTAAAAAACAAAATCTACTAGAGATTGTTTTCTTTTTTTGCAATTTTTTTCATTCCACTAAAACCATGCTCTTATAAAATTTATTATTATTATTATTATTTGCAATTTGGAATGACAACATCTCATATATTTTATGGAACTTGAAGCCTTTTACTACTGGTCAACCTTGAATCTTGTGTTGTGTTCTGAAGGGTTTTATGCCTTTAATTATTTTAAATATACATAGTTTGTGAAAAGTTTTATTAGATTAACTTTTTTAATATTTTCTAAGCAAATATACAAAAAATGATATACAATGCAGGTGATCTGAATTTGTCATTGTGACGCTAGTCACTACTCACGGGCAAGCTGTGAAACTGGGTAGTTAAGAGGTCCAGGGTCAGATACAAAGAGGGTTCATCATAAATAAAGGGATAAGGCAAAGGCATAGACAGGTAACAGTCCCAGTTCAGAATTCTGAGAAGATAGTGGATCAAGACAAAAGGGTAAGGCAAACGGTTAAGGGGGCTTCACACATAGTGATATCGCTAGCAATATCGCTAAAGTGTCACCGATTTTGTGACGCAGCAGCGATATTGCTATCGATATCGCTATATGTGACACTTACCTCTGACTGGCTCCCCCGCTGGCTATCGTTGATCACGCGAGAACGTCCTGGGCTGTTTCTCATTGGCGGCTTCCTGCTGGCGCCGACGAGCGATGCGTGGACATGGGCGGGAGGACGTCTTCATCGCCGCGTCTGACAGGTAAGTAACAACCGCCGACCGCCGCTGCATCGCTAGTGAGATCTGCCTGTTTGGCAGCTCACTAGCGACCATTTAGCGATGCACCAGCGATCCTGACCGGGTCGTATCGTTGTCAGGATCGCTGGTGCATGGCTAAATGTAACGGGACCCTAAGTCAAAGGCAAGGTCCAAGGTCAGGCAGCAAAGATCAAATGCAGGAAAACCAAGAACAGAGCAAACATACACCATTTGAGCAAAGCTACAACTGGAACAAATAGAAGGCAGAGAGACAGCTAAATAGCCAGGTAATCACTCGAATAGCCAACTCATGGAAGCCCTGATAGGATAGCTGAACTATCAATCAACAAACTGACAGTTCAGCAAACCCCAGCCTGAAATTGGACGGCAGAGCTGTCCATCACCATACTGACAGTTAAGCATGCCCCTGTCCTAGATTAGACAGCTGAACTGTCATTCACTGCTTCCAGTCACACCTATAGGCAGAATCTTGACAGTCATTTAGCACAATATATAATTACATAACAATACAGGACTTTAAGGTGAATGTTTTCAGTGACAATAAAGGGGTTCTCCACTCTTTTTTATATTTTTACAAGTGGCTGATCATGGCATAAAATAACAAAAAATTAAGCACACTCACCAGCAATTCATCATCAATTCTCCCAACAGTCTCCTTGCTTCCGGTTATGGTCTTATGGATATAGGACCGCAACAATGATTTACTGGTCTCAATGGTGATGAGTTGGTCAGTGCTTAGCTCCCGTGTTGTTATGCCTATCCATGCCTAAAGATGAATCAGAGACTAGTGAGGCACCATGAAGAAAGAAGAAAAAAGGGCAATAAATCGGAAGGTTAGTGCTATATATTTTTTTATTTTTAGACCATGTTGGTCTGCTTTTTTATAAAAAGAAAGGGGGAACCCTTTAAATAGCTCTATATGCAAATTAATGCTGATCACTACTTAAATTAAACCAAATATGGTATAATGATGTGGGCCAGAGACCAGGCCACATTTAGAATCTAAATCCTTTCTGTTAATAGTGTGGGTCATACACCAGGCCGCATTTCAAAATGTAAATCGCTTGTGCTAATAGTGTAGTCCAGACACCACACCACATTTTTTAATCTAAATCCTTTCTGCTAATAGTGTGGTCCAGACACACTATCTCAGCAAATAAAAATTGATTGTTAATTTAGTGACAAGTAGAGATGAGTGACTTTGGATTTTTTCGGGTCGAGTCGGGTTTCATGAAACCCGACTTTCGCAAAAGTCGGGTTGAACGCAATCGGCCGATTATCATGAAAAGTCGAAGACCGACTGAAACACGAAACCCAATGCAAGTTAATGGGGAAGAAAAGTCGGCAGTGAGAGGAGGACAGGAAACACACCTACAGTGCCCATTTTAATGCCAAAAACATCAATTCTTATTACTTAAGCTTGTCAACCTTAACTTATTTTATAATAATAGTTAGGCATTGAAAACTGGGGGTTATTTGGCTAAAGTTGTGGGGGGTAGGGCTGGCTCCAGATTTTCATGGGCCCAGGGCCAAAGAGTGTCACTGGGCTCCTTTAACACATGCCACAATTCATGATCCTCTGATACGGCAGAGAAATAGCAGTATAGTACAATGAAAAATACTTCACTTCTTACATCACATGACTGATATCCATTTTAAATTCTCCAATAGTTCCAAATACGGACAGTATATTACTCCATACAGTATTATGGCCACCGCCTAGTGCGCCATACAGAGTAATGAGGCCCATATATTTCTCCATACAGAATCATTGGTCCCATATAATGTTCGATACAGTATATGAAGAGTTCCACATAATGCTAGAGGATATGTTGGTCCCCATGGATGAAGCTCCACTGTCTTATGGGCCCAAATAATGCTCCACATACAGTGGGGAAAAAAAGTATTTAGTCAGTCAGCAATAGTGCAAGTTCCACCACTTAAAAAGATGAGAGGCATCTGTAATTTACATCATAGGTAGACCTCAACTATGGGAGACAAACTGAGAAAAAAAAATCCAGAAAATCACATTGTCTGTTTTTTTTTTCATTTTATTTGCATATTATGGTGGAAAATAAGTATTTGGTCAGAAACAAAATTTCATCTCAATACTTTGTGATATATCCTTTGTTGGCAATGACAGAGGTCAAACGTTTTCTGTAAGTCTTCACAAGGTTGCCACACACTGTTGTTGGTATGTTGGCCCATTCCTCCATGCAGATCTCCTCTAGAGCAGTGATGTTTTTGGCTTGGCAACACGGACTTTCAACTCCCTCCAAAGGTTTTCTATAGGGTTGAGATCTGGAGACTGGCTAGGCCACTCCAGGACCTTGAAATGCTTCTTACGAAGCCACTCCTTCGTTGCCCTGGCGGTGTGCTTTGGATCATTGTCATGTTGAAAGACCCAGCCACGTTTCATCTTCAATGCCCTTGCTGATGGAAGGAGGTTTGCACTCAAAATCTCACGATACATGGCCCCATTCATTCTTTCATGTACCCGGATCAGTCGTCCTGGCCCCTTTGCAGAGAAACAGCCCCAAAGCATGATGTTTCCACCACCATGCTTTACAGTAGGTATGGTGTTTGATGGATGCAACTCAGTATTCTTTTTCCTCCAAACACGACAAGTTGTGTTTCTACCAAACAGTTCCAGTTTGGTTTCATCAGACCATAGGACATTCTCCCAAAACTCCTCTAGATCATTCAAATGCTCTCTAGCAAACTTCAGACGGGCCCAGACATCTACAGGCTTAAGCAGTGGGACACGTCTGGCACTGCAGGATCTGAGTCCATGGTGGCGTAGTGTGTTACTTATGGTAGGCCTTGTTACATTGGTCCCAGCTCTCTGCAGTTCATTCGCTAGGTCCCCCCGCGTGGTTCTGGGATTTTTGCTCACCGTTCTTGTGATCATTCTGACCCCACGGGGTGGGATTTTGCGTGGAGCACCAGATCGAGGGAGATTATCAGTGGTCTTGTATGTCTTCCATTTTCTAATTATTGCTCCCACAGTTGATTTCTTCACTCCAAGCTGGTTGGCTATTGCAGATTCAGTCTTCCCAGCCTGGTGCAGGGCTACAGTTTTGTTTCTGGTGTCCTTAGACAGCTCTTTGGTCTTCACCATAGTGGAGTTTGGAGTCAGACTGTTTGAGGGTGTGCACAGGTGTCTTTTTATACTGATAACAAGTTTAAACAGGTGCCATTACTACAGGTAATGAGTGGAGGAAAGAGGAGACTCTTAAAGAAGAAGTTACAGGTCTGTGAGTGCCAGAAATCTTGATTGCTTGTTTCTGACCAAATACTTATTTTCCACCATAATATGCAAATAAAATGAAAAAAAAAACAGACAATGTGATTTTCTGGATTTTTTTTTCTCAGTTTGTCTCCCATAGTTGAGGTCTACCTATAATGTAAATTACAGACGCCTCTCATCTTTTTAAGTGGTGGAACTTGCACTATTGCTGACTGACTAAATACTTTTTTTCCCCACTGTATAATGGGCCCCATTTCTAATTCTCCAGTGTATAATGGGCCCTGTAAATGCTGCTCCAGCGTCTGATGTACCCCATTTGGAAAGCTCCAGCATATGATGGGCCTCACGGATGATGCTCTAGTGTACGATTGGTCCAAATAATGCTCCATATATAATCTGCCCCATTTACAATGCTCCAGTATATAATGGGCCCCATTTCTAATGCTCCAGTGTATAAGGGGCCCTGTAAATGCTGCTCCAGTGTCTGATGTCCACCTTTGGAATGCTCCAGTGTATGGTGGGCCCCATATATCATTCTCCAGAGTATAGTGCTCCCCAAAAATTGCTCCCAGCCTTTAAAACAATTAAATAAGTCTCCTCGCTAGGGAATCCCTGTACTCTGGACTCCTCACCGTCCCCATCTTCCATCTCTCCGCACTTGGACTGTTTAGGCAGAGGGCGTACAGACGTGATGTCATCGCGCTCTCTGACCAGAATGTCACTGTCAGGAAACGTGGAAGACGTCATGGCGGTGGAGCAGGGAGAGGTAAATATTTCAACTTTGCAAGTGCTGTGATCCTGAGCAAGCAGGGGGGCCCGCTCGTTGGCAATGACACTGGCACAGGGCCCCTCATAGCATGGTGGTGTGTCTGAAGGCAGGTGGGCCCTCCCACCGGCAGAGACACTTTTGCGTACTATGAGGGGCCCTGTGCCAGTGCCGTCACCCATGAGTATACTCCCCACCTGCTCAAGGAACCTGCACTTTCATCTGTACCTTCCTCTTTGTCACCGTGTAAGCTGGTATAGTATGCGGGAAGGGGAACCTGAGTTTCATCAGAGTCTGATTCTGGCTGTGTAGAGTGCGAGGGGAATGTAGTGGTCTGGGTCAATGTACCAGCAGAATCATCTAGCAGTGGCTGGGCATCAGTGCACTTGTGGCGCCCCCAGGAGTACGGTCGCCAGAGTGGCATTACCGTCCTCCTAAGGAGTGTGATGTCATGCTTGGGAGCAATGAAGGATCTCTCTAGCAGTTAAACCAACACACATCACAGTTCCCACTCCAGGCCATCAGGGAGAGCTCTGAACCTGACTGCTGAGGAGCTGCTCTCTGTGGTCGGGTGGAGGGAAGTTAGGGCAGTCTGTGAAGGGAAGGGGAAGTGAGTGGACGTGAGAAGGGGAGCTGGAGGATGAGCAGAGTTAAGGCTCACTCCTAGTTGGAGCGCATGGTCCGGATTCCGGTCTCCGAGTTTGTAGGGACACTGACGGCCCTGCAGCAGAAACCGGAGGAAGTAGCAACTGTAAATGCTCTGTTCCCAACTAAGGCTCGGAGGCCCCAGCAGCGACGTGTGTGAGCCAGAAGGAAAAGGCTACGGCTGCCTGACATACAAGAAAGTTCCAAAAGAGAGTCAACAGGGGGAACTTCAGTGAACTCAGTACTGCAAGTACCTCAGATAAGCGCTAGAACGGAGGCCACACTACCTATCTGCAGAGAGAGAATTCCTAATTTGCTTCCAGGCTGACCAACTCCTTCTCCATCTGTACTCTGGGTCCTGGATGGCACTTACCAAGTACAGGTAAAGGAACTGCACGATTGTGTCTGTCATCTTTCTCCTGCGCCTGGCGCACGGCTCTGCTACATCCTGCACGGCACACCATCTACCAACTCTTTCATCTGCCCTGCGACTACGGCCCTACCTGTGCAGGGCTTCTACATCTTAGCTGCACCACAACATCTGTCCCAGAGAAGCGACACTGCAGCACTGGTCAATCTAATCAGAAACCACAGGTTGCGTCACGTATCATTCACCTATAAACGTTAATCACCCCTTTGCATGGATGCCCAGGGCTACGGACCGGGTCACCACCACCGTGACACATCCCTCTGAGACACCGGCCTGGTACCTATTAACCCCACTGCCCTGGCTGGCGACCCACACTCCATGTCAGATTCATCTTGGACTGGGGAATTCACGATTTGACTTGATAACCCAGGCATGGTATGTGAGAAAGAGCTACATGGACTAATGTGAAGTGTGGCCTGCTGCATCATTCACTTTTGGTGGGGGTGAAGGACACAAGGAAAGGGGTTCTTCCTGACCAGGAGCCAGCACTTGATGACTCAGTGCTTGCATTTTTTTGAAACTTCAGAAGAGGAGGGCATATTAGCTGGAGTCTGGTTCGGCAATGTAAGCCAAAACCAGTTCCTGATGCTCCGGCTTTAAAAGCGGTTAATGTTATGATTGAGTCACCGTAGGAGGCAAAAACAGAAATGCTAGCTAAGTCCAGAAAACCAGAGAAGTTGGCAGCTATCGGATTGCAGACCCCTGAACCTATCAACACAACTAGCAGTAGCCGTGGGGGGTTCCTACGATGCCCTAGACCCCTCGATCACAGCCGGAGAAATAGCTAGGCCTAAAGAAAGAAAGGGGAAAACTAAACTGCCCCAGAGCAGACCCCAAAGCAATAGGCAGCCCCCAACATATAATGACGGTGAAGCAAGATGAAAACACTAACACAGGCAGAAAGAAAGACTGAGCAAAGACGGGGCCCAATCTAGCTAGATAGAAAAGGACAGGAAGGCTGCTGTCTGCAATCCGTGAAAAACCCTATGAAAATAAGAGCCAACAGACTGACAGTGAAAAAGGCCCTGAAGACGCTAGGCTTCAAAAAAGCTATGTCAGTACTCAGGAATATTCTGAAGACAGAGCTACAGGCAAAAGGAGATTCAGCTCACCCCAGCAGGGAATGGCAGAATCCAGAAAAGCAAGGAAAACAAAAACAAAACACTAATGCAAACAGGCAAAGCAGAAAAACTTAGCTTAGAGGAGCAGGAATCAGACTGGTGTCCTAGAAGTCCACAGAGAAATCACCCGCAGGGCAGAAGGGCGTCGGCAGCCTTATATCCAGTCCGTGACTCCACTCAGCCAGTCATCCTCATCAGGTTCAGGTGCCTGATAATCAGGCTCATTACCTTCCTTCACCAGAATAGGGAGTTCACCAGACCTCAGTGACGAAGGGGAAAATGAACTCACAACAGTACCTCCCCCTTGAGGAGGGGTCACTGAACCCTCAACCACGCCACCAGGGCGATCAGGGTGAGCCCGATGAAAGGCACGCACCAATCTTTTTGCATGAATATCAGATGCAGAGACCCAGGAATTATCCTCCTGACCATAACCCTTCCACTTAACCAAATACTGGAGTCTCCGTCTAGCCAGACGGGAATCCAGTATTTTCTCTACCTCATATTCCACGTTACCTTCAACCAATACAGGGTCCGGAGGTGCCACCCCAGGAACAACTGGTTCAACAAACCTCTTCAATAAGGACTTATGGAACACATTATGGATTTTAAATGTGACAGGAAGAGCCAAACGGAAAGAGACCGGATTAATAATCTCCAAAATCTTGTAAGGTCCAATAAATTTAGGCTTAAACTTAGGAGAAGCCACCTTCATAGCAATATTTTTTGATGATAACCACACCATATCACCAATCTTAAATTCGGGACCAATGGTCCTATGTCGATTGGAAAACCGCTGGGCCTTTTCCTGGGAGAGAGATAACTTATCCACCACTTGGTCCCAGATCTTGGTGCATTCTCTCCACCACAGTGTCAACACCTGGGCAGGCAGAAGGCTCCACCTGCCCTGAAGAAAATCGAGGATGAAACCCAAAGTTACAAAAAAAAAGGTGACATCAAAGTGGCAGAACTAGCTCTATTATTTAAAGCAAATTCGGCCAAGGGCAAAAATGAAACCCAATCATCCTGATCAGCGGAAATAAAACATCTCAAATACGACTCCAAGGTCTGGTTTGTTCTCTCTGTCTGCCCATTGGTCTGAGGGTGAAAAGCAGAGGAGAAGGACAACTGAATTCCCAGCTTGGAACAGAAAGTCCTCCAAAATCTAGACACAAACTGAACTCCTCTGTCAGATACAATGTTTTCAGGAATCCCGTGTAAGCGAACCACCTGTTGCAAAAACAGGGGCACCAACTCAGAGAAAGATGGCAACTTAGGGAGCGGTACAAGATGAACCAACTTAGAGAACATATCACAAATCACCCAAATAACAGTCATTCTTTGAGAGACCGGCATATCAGAGATGAAATCCATTGAAATATGGGTCCATGGCCTCCTGGGGACAGGCAAAGGCATCAACAACCCACTAGAACGAGAACAAGATTTAGACCGGGAGCAAGTCCCACAGGACTGCACAAAATTCCTGACATCATGAGACAAGGTGGGCCACCAAAAAGAGCGACTCACCAGATCTTTAGTACCAAAAATAACTGGATGACCAGCCAATGCAGAGCAATGAACTTCAGACATCACTCTCTTCTTCCACTGCTCAGGAACATACAACTTTCCACTGGGACAATGCTCAGGTTTGTCCTCCTGGAACTCTTGCAGAGCAAGTCTCAAATTGGGCGAGATGGCAGAAAGAACTACCCCTTCGCCTAAGATGGTAGCAGGCTTGGTCACCACAGGAGATCAGCAAAGAAACTCCTAGAGAGGGCGTCTGCCTTGACATTCTTAGTTCCAGGAAGAAAAGAGACCACAAAATCAAAACGTGTAAAAAACAAGGCCCACCTAGCTTGTCTAGGGTTCAAGTGTTTAGCCGACTCTAGATAAATCAAATTCATGTGGTCAGTGAGGACCACAACTTGATGTTTAGCTCCCTCCAACCAATGTCTCCACTCCTCAAATGCCCATTTCATGGCCAACAGTTCCCGATTCCCCACATCATAGTTACGTTCAGATGGAGAGAACTTTCGGGAAAAGAAAGCACAGGGATTCATTTTAGCTGTTACAGGATCCTTTTGGGACAAAACAGCTCCTGCACCAATCTCAGAAGCATCCACCTCTACCTGGAACGGGAGTGAGACATCAGGTTGCCGCAAAACCGGGGCGGAGGTAAATCTTCCCTTCAGCTCCTGAAAGGAAGCAACAGCCTACGGAGACCAATTCAACACATCAGCACCCTTCTTAGTCAGATCAGTCAATGGTTTGGCAATACTAGAAAATTTTGCTATAAATTTCCGATAAAAATTAGCAAAACCCAAAAACTTCTGGAGGGCCTTCAAAGAAGTGGGCTGAACCCAATCATGAATAGCCTGTACCTTGGCCGGGTCCATTTCAATAGTTGACGGAGACAAAATAAATCCCAAAAATAAAATCCTCTGTACTCCAAAAAGGCATTTCGATCCTTTGACATACAGGGAATTCTCCCTCAAGATCCGAAACACAGTCCGAATATGTTCCACATGAGAATCCCAATCCTTGGAGAAGATCAAAATATCATCCAGATAGATAATCAAAAATTTATCGACAAAGTCTCGGAAAATATCGTTCATGAAGCACTGGAAGACAGAAGGGGCATTAGTGAGCCCAAAAGGCATCACCAGGTACTCAAAATGTCCCTCCGGAGTATTAAACGCCGTCTTCCATTCATCCCCCTGCTTAATGCGGATAAGATTATACGCCCCCCTGAGGTCAAGCTTGGTAAACCAGCAAGCACCTCTAACTCTAGAGAATAGATGAGAAATCAGGGGTAGCGGATACTGATATTTAATAGTAATTTTATTGAGGGCATGATAATCAATACAAGGCCTTAAAGAACCATCCTTTTTGGCCACAAAAAAAAAACCGGCACCTAAGGGTGAAGAGGATGGTCTAATATGACCCTTCTCCAACGCCTCCTTAATATAGGACCGCATAGCCTCGTGCACGGGTACAGATAAATTGAAGAGCCGACCCTTGGGAAATTTACACCCCGGGCTTAGTTCAATTGCACAGTCATAACTCCTATGAGGAGGCAAGGACGCAGACTCATTCTCACTAAATACATCATAAAAGTCCGCCAAATAGTCAGGAACATCATGCGACTGAGGAGAGGTGGAAAAAAACGGAGCCTCACTAAAGGTACACCGACAACCCCAACTCAATGCAGACACAGATTTCCAATCCAAAACTGGATTATGAATTTGCAACCAGGGAAACCCCAGAACAACGGCATCATGCAGACCATGCAACACCAAAAATTTGCAATTTTCTTGATGGTCTGGGGCGACCCGCATGACCACCTGGGTCCAAAACTGAGGTTTATTTTTAGCCAAAGGAGTAGCATCAATCCCCCTCAAAGGGATAGGCGTCTGCAGAGGTGTCATCGGAAATCCACAACGTTTAGCGAAATCCAAGTCCATTAGGCTTAGCACTGCTCCCGAATCCACAAAAGCCTTGGCGGAAAATGTGGACAGGGAGCAGATCAGAGTAATTGCCAGAAGAAACTTAGGTTGAACACCACCAACAGAAAACGTGTGTGCAAAGCGTTTCTCTCGTTTAGGACACACAGAAATAATATGCGAGGCATCTCCACAGAAAAAACACAGCTTATTACGCCTTCTGAACTCCTGACGTTGCGCCTTAGGCAAAACTCTATCACATTGCATAGGTTCAGACGTCTGTTCAACCGGTGGCAACACCTCTCGTGCAATCCTGCGTTCACGTAAACGCCGATCAACCTGAATGGCTAATGACATAGACTCGTCCAGACCAGAGGGAACAGGAAATCCCACCATAGTATCTTTTACGGCTTCTGACAAACCCTTCCGAAAGAGAGCAGCCAAGGCATTATCATTCCAGGTAGTAAGGACCGCCCACTTTCGGAACTTTTGACAGTACAACTCTGCAGAATCTCGACCCTGGTTCAAAACCAACAGGGTCTTTTCAGCCTGATCAACAGCATTAGGTTCGTCATACAACAACCCCAAAGCTTGAAAGAATGCGTTCACATTAGTCAGAATAGGATCATCTGGTTTCAAAGAAAACGCCCAATCCTGGGGATCGCCACGCAGCAAAGAGATGACAATTTTAACCTGCTGCGCGGAGCTCCCTGACGAGTTAGGCTTCAAGGCAAAAAATAATTTACAATTATTTTTGAAACTCAAAAATTTAGATCGATCCCCAAAAAATACATCAGGTGTAGGGATCTTTGGTTCAACAGCATGCGAACGAGCAAGGTAGGCGGAAATTCCCCGCACTTCCGCAGCGAGCTGCTCCACACGATCAGACAATTGCTTTATCTCCATTGAGAGAAAAAAAAAATTCCCCCTACGGCCTCAGAGATATAGAGGAAAGAATATACGCACACCTTTTTTTTTTTTTTTTTTTAAACACAATTCTTTCCTGCTATTGTGTACCCTAGGATCTGCGGTATGGCGGGTGAGTCTGTTATGATTGAGTCACCGTAGGAGGCAAAAACAGAAATGCTAGCTAAGTCCAGAAAACCAGAGAAGTTGGCAGCTATCGGATTGCAGACCCCTGAACCTATCAACACAACTAGCAGTAGCCGTGGGGGGTTCCTACGATGCCCTAGACCCCTCGATCACAGCCGGAGAAATAGCTAGGCCTAAAGAAAGAAAGGGGAAAACTAAACTGCCCCAGAGCAGACCCCAAAGCAATAGGCAGCCCCCAATATATAATGACGGTGAAGCAAGATGAAAACACTAACACAGGCAGAAAGATAGACTGAGCAAAGACGGGGCCCAATCTAGCTAGATAGAAAAGGACAGGAAGGCTGCTGTCTGCAATCCGTGAAAAACCCTATGAAAATAAGAGCCAACAGACTGACAGTGAAAAAGGCCCTGAAGACGCTAGGCTTCAAAAAAGCTATGTCAGTACTCAGGAATATTCTGAAGACAGAGCTACAGGCAAAAGGAGATTCAGCTCACCCCAGCAGGGAATGGCAGAATCCAGAAAAGCAAGGAAAACAAAAACAAAACACTAATGCAAACAGGCAAAGCAGAAAAACTTAGCTTAGAGGAGCAGGAATCAGACTGGTGTCCTAGAAGTACACAGAGAAATCACCCGCAGGGCAGAAGGGCGTCGGCAGCCTTATATCCAGTCCGTGACTCCACTCAGCCAGTCATCCTCATCAGGTTCAGGTGCCTGATAATCAGGCTCAATACCTTCCTTCACCAGAATAGGGAGTTCACCAGACCTCAGTGACGAAGGGGAAAATGAACTCACAACAGGTTAACCCACTCCCAGAAAAGGTAGTCTTCCAGGCCTTCCAGAGCCAGACCATGATGCTGGCTCAACACCTCCTGCCTTAGCTGCTATTGTGCTTTTGCCACTACCATCAGATGCACCACCACCATCAGTACCAGCTGGCCCCCCCACGCCCACGTCCGCGGCCTCTTCCACTATACTTCCAAACTTTGGAGAAAATGGACCCAAAATAACATCAGATATATGGTACTGTATCAGAAGCGTTCAGCTGTATTCAGTCAAAGGATAATTGTAAATCTCCGTATATATTTCATGAGCCACACAGAGACGCTCACAGGCTCAGTATGGATTAGACAAGAATATAAAAAGTAGAAAGAGTGTACAGTATCATCAGATAGCAGATATATATAGTATAGTTTAAACATTCTAAATCTCCGTAGATATTTCAGGAGGCAGACACAGACGCTCTCAGGCTCAGTATGGATTACAACACAATATAAAAAGCCGTAAAACGGTAATGAATCTGAAGAGTACAGCTGTACACAGTCTAGGGGTCATTGTTGTCAATCTCAGTATTTATTTCCACAGTCAGAAAATAACTCTCACTTGGTCAGTTTGGATTAGACCAGAATATAAAAAGCAGTAAATGGGTAATGTATCACAAGCGTAGAGCTGTATACAGTGTTGGGGTAATTTTTAAATCTACATAAAAATTGCAGGAGTAAGCTACAGACTCTCACACGCTCAGGATGGATCACACCACAATATAAAAAGAAGATCCACAAGAAATAATCATTTGGGCCAATGTTCCAGGTGTCAATGATACACTTAGAGTGGTGGGTGGAGGAGGACTTTCTGGCAGAAAGGGTACAGTATCACCAGATACCAGGTATATATAGCATAGTTTAAACATTAAAAATGTACGTCTATATATCAGGAGTAGTGTTGAGCCACCCCGCTAGTGTTCGAGTTCGGTTCGGTTCGTCGAACAGGAAGCAAGTTCGTCGAATGTACGTCGAACGTTCGACGAACACCATCGAACTCCATTGAAAACAATGGCAGGCAAACACAAACACATACAAACACATAGAAAGCACATACAAAATACCTTAAAAGTTGTCCCAAAGCAGACAAAATGCTCAGAAGACACAAATAACATATGGAAAAGGGCAACTACATATAGAAAAGAGGTGGAGGAGTAAAAGGAGGAGGAAGAGACAGATATAGGCATGTCATGCCCTTATAAAGTCAAGAAAGGCTGGAATAAAAATCTAAAATAAAAAAATTCTAAAATCGAAGATGATCATATACCGTCGGACTTCCCACCATAAATTATGCCAACTGCCGATCGGGCGGCGTTATTCCCACGACCCTCCGAACAGCGTCCATGAAGGCAAAGTGTTTGGTTTCTGGGGGCAGTATGGTTGCAAAGATGAACCTTAAAGGAATGTCCAGAAGGGCACCACCAGGAGTGGAGCCTGCGGCTTAATTGGACTCCACACGGGACACCTCAACCATGCCAGCCACGGGAAGGATGGACAGATTGCAAGCTTTCTCGATTCTGTGGGTGGTGATGCATGGCCGTTTTTAGTTGTGTGAGCGATTTGTCAGCTTAATTCCGTTAACGAATGAGACTCCTGCATGCCCCCGTGGTCCGTATCCAGCTTACTAGAGGGACACGCGAGGCTCTGGCAATCGAGATCAAGCAATAACAGGTATGTCATGCCCTTACATGTCCAGGGTTGCACGCGCGCTACACTGAAAGGAACAGCGTGTGTCGCTTACAGGTGCCGATAACCCGCTGAATCCCATCAGTGATGGGGATCTGGAATTCCAATTCTTCCCCGCGAACGAGGATTTCCCAGTAAGTGCAGGTCAACCGGAATTCTGGAATTAGGCCTAACCGGCATTCCAGAAAGAATGTGAAAAAATTAAGTGCCCAAACCACAGGTGCTGTAGCTTGCTTAACAGCTGGGCTCCTCTGCTGAGTAGCACACAGTTCTTACATAAACAGGCGGCATAGCTTGGTTCACGGGTGGGCAACTGCTGAGTAGCAGACAGTGCTTACATAAACAGGCGGCATAGCTAGGTTCACGGGTGGGCTCCTCTGCTGAGCAGTAGACACAGGTACTAGGCCCAAAGTATTCACTGGGCTAAATGGAGTTAAAAAATGGTTCTTACATAAACAGACGGCACAGCTTGGTTCTCGGGTGGGCTCCTCTGCTGAGTAGCAGACACAGTTACTAGGCCCAAAGTATTAACTGGGCTAAATGCAGTCAAAAACTGGTTCTTTCATAAACAGGCAGCACACCTTGGTTCATGGGTGGGCTCCTCTGCTGAGTAGCAGACAGTGCTACAAGGCCCAAAAGGATTTTCTGGACAAGATGCGGTAAAAAATTACTAGAAACACACACGGTGTAGCTCCTTGACAGGTGTACTACACCGCTGGCTACCAGACACTGCTACTATGCCATGAGACTGTCTATTAACATTGAAAACCATTATTAATGTGAAAATAAAGTTACGCTTTTGGTGAACGAACCGTTCTCGAATGGAATCTTGAACAGCCGAATTTTAAGCAAAGTGTTCGAGTTCAGCGAACGGCTCGAACACCGCCCAAAACAGCTCGAATTTGAACTTGGCGAACAGTTCGACTTGACCACCGCTCATCTCTAATCAGGAGGCGGACTCAGACGGTCTCAGGCCCAGTATGGATTTGACAAGACTGTAGGAAGTTGAGAAAGGGTACAGTATCACCGGATACCAGGTATATATAGCATAGTTTACACATTAAAAATCTATGTCTATATATCAGGAGGCAGACTCAGACGGTGTCAGGCCCAATATGGATTCGACAAGATTGTAGAAAGTTGAGAAAGAGTACAGTATGACTGGATAGCAGGTATATATAGCATAGTTTAAACATTAAAAATCTCCGTGTATATTTCCGGAGACCGACAAAGACACTCACAGCCTCAGTATGGATTAGACAAGAATCTAGAAAGTAGAAAAAGGGTAATGTATTCAAAGTGTACACCAGTATACACTGTTGGGGTATTTTTAAATCTTCATATATATATTTCAGCCTCAGTAAGACAGTCCAGACTCTCCGCAAGAGGAAATGAGATGGATAAAAGTACAGACGGAAAGTCGAGTGATTGCAGAAAATTTGGAAAAACTCCCGGGAGAATTCTCAGAGGCGATACTGACTCTCAATTACTTTGTCTGTGGAGTAAGTGAAAACAGTTGTTTGTGAAGAAAGGGTTGCTGTATCGCAGTACCGTGGATCCCATCACCGTTACTCATCTCCATCAAATTGTGATCACAGGGAGAGATGTAGACATGGTCCTCACTGCCTATCATGATCTGTCAGGTAACTTTGGAGTGCAAAAGACAGAAGCCACAGGCTGTAGGCGATTCTATTGGATTGGCATGAGAGGACACATTTAAAAATGTGGGCAGGAATGTCACACGTCTGTGAGTAGGAAAACTGTGAAAGCTGATGATATACCACCACTGCATCTCATTGTGAGTCGACGTCCATAACAAATGGAAGCCATTGATCATCTGAAAATAGAGCCCAGCAGGACAGGGCATAGCTACGTCTTAACCATCATCTATCAGTTCACCAAATTTGTAGTGGCAGTCCCAGTGTAGGATTTAACAGCCCAGACTACACAGCGTTGGAGCAGGGAGAGGTAAGTATTGCAAGTGCTGGGGCCCTGAGCAAGCAAGGGGGGCCACTCGGGGCCGGCGGTACTGGCACAGGGCCCCTCATAGTACGCCGGTGTGTCTGACGGCGAGTGTGCACCCCCACCATCAGAGACACTTGATTGTACTATGAGGGACCCTGTGCCAGTGCCAGTGCCGTCACCCACCCACCTGTCCAGGGCAATGGCCCTCGCACGGGTGCGTCCGCCAGGTGGTGACCCCGACCCTGGGGCGGAGGCAGCCCAGTTAGGGAGGTTGAAAAAATGGCATATGTTGATGTTGGACATTCAGCAGCTGCAAATGGAGGAATTGGAGAAGTCCGAGGAAGAGGAGGACAAAAGCGAGCCATTTTTCTGGCAACCTATGTATCATCAGGGGAAGGTGGGACAAAATCCTTTGAAACCCCTGCATGGTTCATTTTAATGAAGGTTAGATCATTAACATTTTGGGTCGACAGACGGGTCCTTTTTTCTGTCAGGATTGATCCAGCAGCACTGAAGACTCTTTCGGATAGCACACTAGCAGCAGGGCAAACGAGCTCCTGTAAGGCATATTGTGCCAATTCAGTCCTGGTGTCCAGTTTACAGGCCCAATAATCAAAGGGGAATGACCTGTGAGGAAGAACATCGATATGGGAGAAGTAGTTTGTAACCATAGTTGACAACTGCTGTCTCCTGTCACTTTCAATCGATGCAGTATTACCAGTCGTCTGAGCGGTACTTGAAAAATCAGTCCACAACATGGTCATGAAACCCCTGTCTACAACGCCACTTCGGATGTGTTCACCACGAACACCTCTTCCATGTTGCCCCCTATGGCTCATGGGAGAACCATCACCACTGCTGTGTGCTGGGAATGCCTCAAACAAACCGTTTACCAGAGTTGCTTGTTTGTTAGCCAATATTAGCTCTAGGTTCTCCTGTGGCATGATGTTTTGGAATTTGCCTTTATAGCGAGGATCCAGGCCAAACAGTAGTCGTCATCGTTCATCATTTTGGCAATGCGGGGGTCCCTTTCTAGGATCTGCAAGGCATAATCACACTTGTGGGCCAATGTTCCAGGTGTCAATGATGCACTGCGAGTGCTGGGTGGAGGAGCACTTTCTGGCAAATCCACATCCCTCCAGTCACGCACAAACCCTGTACCTGACCTTGCCACGACAACATTTTCTCTTGCCCCCTGAGAAGCAACCTCCTCCCCTAAATAATCATCCTCATCATCCTCCTCCTCCTCCTCTTCCTCTTCTTCCTCCACCTTGCCCAGGAGAGTTCCCTGAGCAGACAGTGGCTGACTGTCATCAAGGCTTCCCTCCTTCTCTTCCTCTTCCTCCTCGGCTGCAGACGCCTGCTCCTTAATGTGCGTCAAAGTTTGCATGAGCAGACGCATAAGTGGGATGCTCATGCTTATGATGGCATCGTCTGCGCTTACCAGCCGTGTGCATTCCTCAAAACACTGAAGGACTTTACAGAGGTCTTTCAGCTTCGACCACTGCACACCTGACAACTCCATGTCTGCCCTCAAACTGCCTGCCCATGTATCCTCCCACAAATGCATTACAGCCTGCCTCTGTTCGCACAGCCTCTCAACCATGTGCAGGGTGGAGTTCCACCTTGTTGCAACGTTGATTATTAGGCAATGCTTGGGAAGGTGGAGCAATCGCTGCAGCTTCTCCATATGACTGGAGTGTACGGGTGACTGGCGGATGTGCGAGCACAGTCTTCACACCTTATGGAGCAGGGATGTTAACTCCGGCTAATTATTGAGGAAGTACTGCATCACCAGGTTCAAGGTGTGAGCCAGGCAAGGTATGTGTCTGAGTTTTGAAAGGCCTATGGCTGCCACAAAATTGCAGCCGTTATCACTAACTATCTTGCCTGCCTCAAGATGTAGACTGCCCAACCATGACTCAGTTTGTCGCTGCAAGTAGTCGGCCAGTACCTCCGCGGTGTGTCTGTTGTTGCCCAAACACATCATCTTCAACACAGCCTGCTGACGCTTACCACTAGCTGTTCGATAGTGGGACAACTGGTGTGCAACACTGACGACTGCAGATGGAGTGCTTGTGCGACTGCGCTCTGTGGACGAGCTTTCTCTTCTTCTGGAGGAGGAGGAGGGTCGAACGCCTACAGCCAACTGTTTCCTATACCGTGGGCTAGGCAGCACTGTCCCACCGCCGCTGTCCCCTGTGGACCCTGCATCCACCACATTAACCCAGTGCGCAGTGATGGACACGTAACGGCCCTGGCCATGCCTATTGGACCATGCATCTGTTGTGAGGTGCACCTTTCCACTCTCTGATTGCTTGAGTGCATGGACAATGCGGTCTTTCACATGCAGGTGGAGGGCTGGGATGGCTTTTCGAGAAAAGAAGTGCCTACTGGGTAGGTCATAGCGTGGTACTGCGTAGGCCATGAGCTTGTGGAAAGCTTCGCTTTCAACCAACCGGTAGGGCAATATATCTAACGAGATTAGTTTGGCAATGTAGGCGTTCAAACACAGTGTACACGGGTGAGAGGATGAGTACTTTCTTGTTCTACTCAGAGTCTCTGGTAGGGTGAGCTGGACTTGAGAGCTGCATATGATGGAACTAGCGGTGGACATGGCGGACTGAGAGAGGGTTGGTGATGGTGATGGTGTACATGGTGGTCTTGCTGATGGCCTAGATTCTGTCTTTCGTAGCAATAACATTGTGATTCCCTGACTGCTTTGGCCTTGCGACGACACCTCAACATTTGCTGCTGGTTGTGTGCTAACCGGTGGGCTTACAGTGGTGGAAGCAATGTAGCGTTGCTGACTACCTTCATTCTGAGCAGGTGCACATGTGGTACGTGAGGTTTGGTAGTCCGTCCACGCTTGCAAGTGCATGGTGGTTAAATGTCTAAGCATGCAACTGGTATTCAAATTTCTCAGATTTTTCCCTCGGCTAAAGGTCTTTGCGCACTTCTTACAGATAACCTTTGCCTGATCATTAGGATTTTGTTAAAAAAAGTGCCACACTGCACTATTCCTAATATGGAAGACATTTTGAGACCTTGCACGCTGTGCTAATTTGACCATCTGGCCAAGCTGTCCTGCAACTCTTTTGGTTTTTGCAACCCGTTTTTGGACTGCTATGGGCCTGCCAGATAACAGCTGTTGCGATGTCGATGCCTGCTGCGGATCCTCCTCCTCTTCTGAGCTATTGGCAGCGGCACCCTCTTCCCCCAATGGATGCCAATCTGGGTCAACAACTGGGTCATCCATCACCTCCTCTTCAATTTCATGTGCACCTTCCTGTTGTGAGTTCATTTTCCCCTTCGTCACTGAGGTCTGGTGAACTCCCTATTCTGGTGAAGGAAGGTAATGAGCCTGATTATCAGGCACCTGAACCTGATGAGGATGACTGGCTGAGTGGAGTCACGGACTGGATATAAGGCTGCCGACGCCCTTCTGCCCTGCGGGTGATTTCTCTGTGGACTTCTAGGACACCAGTCTGATTCCTGCTCCTCTAAGCTAAGTTTTTCTGCTTTGCCTGTTTGCATTAGTGTTTTGTTTTTGTTTTCCTTGCTTTTCTGGAGTCTGCCATTCCCTTCTGGGGTGAGCTGAATCTCCTTTTGCCTGTAGCTCTGTCTTCAGAATATTCCTGAGTACTGACATAGCTTTTTTGAAGCCTAGCGTCTTCAGGGCCTTTTCACTGTCAGTCTGTTGGCTCTTATTTTCATAGGGTTTTTCACGGATTGCAGACAGCAGCCTTCCTGTCCTTTCCTATCTAGCTAGATTGGGCCCCGTCTTTTCCTCAGTCTATCTTTCTGCCTGTGTTAGTGTTTTCATCTTGCTTCACCGTCATTATATGTTGGGGGCTGCCTATTGCTTTGGGGTCTGCTCTGGGGCAGTTTAGTTTTCCCCTTTCTTTCTTTAGGCCTAGCTATTTCTCCGGCTGTGATCGAGGGGTCTAGGGCATCGTAGGAACCCCCCACGGCTACTGCTAGTTGTGTTGATAGGTTCAGGGGTCTGCAATCCGATAGCTGCCAACTTCTCTGGTTTTCTGGACTTAGCTAGCATTTCTGTTTTTGCCTTCTACGGTGACCCAATCATAACACCTTCCTCTGTGTCACCGTGTAAGGTGGTAAAGTATGCAGGAAGAGGCACCTGAGTTTCATCAGGGTCAGATTCTTGCTCAGTACACTGCGGGACAATGTAGTGCTCTGAGTGAATGTACCAGCAGAAAAATCTAGCAGTGGCTGTGCATCAGTGCACTCCATGTCAGATTCATCTTGGACTGGGGAATTCACGATTTGACTTGCTAACCCAGGCATGGTATGTGAAAAGAGCTCCATGGAGTAATCGGTTGTGTGGCCTGTCGTATCCTTCACTTTTGGTAGCGGTGAAGGACACAAGGAAAGATGTTGTTCCTGACCAGGAGCCTCCACTGATGACTCAGTGCTTTTATTTTTTGAAACGTCAGAACAGGAGGCGATAGAGCTGCAGGCTGTGTCAGCAATGTAAGCCAAAACTTGTTCCTGAAGCTCCGGCTTTAAAAGCGATTTTCCTACTTCCAGAAAAGGGAGCCTTTGAGGCCTTTTGGAGCAAGACGATGATGCTGGCTCAACACCTCCTGCCTTAGGTGCTATTGTGCTTTTGCCACTACCAGCAGATGCACCACCTCCACCACCATCAGTACCAGCTGGCAACACACGTTCGCGACCTCTTCCACCATACTGCCTCATTTTTGGGAAAATGTACCCAAAATACCACCAGCTATATGGTAATGTAAAACAAGGTACAAGGTGTATATAGTATTGGGGAGAATTTGAATCTCCTAGAGATTTTAGGAGGCTTAACTGTTATCTCAGGCCCACTATAGATTACACCTCAATTTAACAGGCTGAAATTGGTTGGTGTATGACAAAGTACAAGGTGTATATAGTATTGTGGAGAATTTGAATCTCCCTAGAGATTTTAGGTGGCTGAACTATTATCTCAGGCCCACTATAGATTACACCTCAATTTAACAGGCTGAAATTGGCTGGTGTATGACAAAGTACAAGGTATATATAGTATTGGGGACAATTTGAATCTCCCTAGAGATTTTAGGAGGCTGAACTATTATCTCAGGCCCACTATAGATTACACCTCAATTTAACAGGCTGAAATTGGTTGGTGTATGACAAAGTGCAAGGTGTATATAGTATTGGGGAGAATTTGAATCTCCCTAGAGATTTTAGGAGGCTGAACTATTATCTCAGGCCCACTATAGATTACACCTCAATTTAACAGGCTGAAATTGGCTGGTGTATAACAAAGTACAAGGTGTATATAGTATTGGAGAGAATTTGAATCTCCCTAGAGATTTTAGGAGGCTGAACTATTATCTCAGGCCCACTATAGATTACACCTCAATTTAACAGGCTGAAATTGGTTGGTGTATGACAAAGTACAAGGTGTATATAGTATTGGGTAGAATTTGAATCTCCCTAGAGATTTTAGGAGGCTGAACTATTATCTCAGGCCCACTATAGATTACACCTCAATTTAAAAGGCTGAAATTGGCTGGTGTATGACAAAGTACAAGTTATATATAGTATTGGGGAGATTTTGAATCTCCCTAGAGATTTTAGGAGGCTGAATTATTATCTCAGGCCCACTATAGATTGCACCTCAATTTAACAGGCTGAAATTGGCTGGTGTATGACAAAGTACAAGGTGTATATAGTATTGGGGAGAATTTGAATCTCCCTAGAGATTTTAGGAGGCTGACAATGATGCTCTCAGTCCAAGTATGGCAGCAGGCAGCCTAATAAGCAGGACTGCTGCACACAAAAGTGTGGAAAAATGAACGCTTGGTAACTGTGCAGAAAAGAGGAAGAAAAGTATTTTTACTTTTAAAAAAGCAGTTTGCACAGCAGTGTGCAAACAGCAATGCAGCTATCAGGGAGCCTTATAAGGCAGCCTAATAACCAACAGAGCTGATACACAAAATTATAGCCTCCCCTGTCACTGCACACAAACTGTTGTGTTGTTGTACAGTGAAAACCGCTACCAGCAGAAACAGTTTTTTTGTTCTTCTTCCCTGTCTAACGCTCTCCCTACAGAGTCAGCAGCAGCAGCTGCTCTCCCTATGCTAAGATCGGCATAAGTAAGATGGCAGTCGGCGTGCATGCCCTTTTATAGCCCCTGTGACGCCACACAAAGCAAGCCAATCACTTGCATGCCCTTCTCAAAGATGGTGGTGACCGCTGCCCATGTCATCGCGTTGCTCACAGTGTGCGTCCTCCATCATTGGCTGAAAAAGGGCGCTAGAAGCATCATTTGAAACGCGACTTTGGAGCTCTGGTCGCTGACCTCATGGCCGACCTCGTGCTACAGTCATGTTTCGTTTCATGAAACCCAACTTTAGCGAAAGTCGGCGACTTATGAATTTGACCGACCCGTTTCGCTCAACTCTAGTGACACGTGACTGACAGGTCTGGTTCTAGGGTTGTGAAACAGCTGGTTAAAAGAGGGGAAGGGTACATCCAACATGAGTGTAAAAAAGCGAGGTCATGGTGGAAGGGGGGATAGGCTTGGCGTTTAAGGTGTATTTTGGTTAGATGGTAAATGGTAATGTTTCTGAAATATCTACTGAGCAAACAACATCCTATCCAAAGACAACTGACATATATTATTGGATGGGCTATTCGACTCCCTTTCTTTGGCAGCATCACAGTGGTACGCTTTGTAAATGAGGGTCAGAAAGAGTATCTGCTGAAGTCAAAGCAGCGATGCCCCAATTTTTTTTCAGTTGGATCCGGGGTCAGATAAAGTAGGGTCCGAGCAGAATCGATACTCTCGATACCAGATGTTAACCCCCAGGGATGGGGGTGATGATGATGAGACTCATATACCTAAGGTGCACGTGGACTGTACTGTACTGTAAGGGCAGGAAGAGGAGGATGGTGACTCTCAGAGTGAGGAGTGGGAGAACAGAGATGATGATGATGATACTGTAGATTCCACTTTCGTGTGAACCCAGAGATACGCAGCTGAGTAGCTCAGCAAAGGAGGTGGGGGAGGAGGAAGATGAAGAGGGTACATTGTGGCTTCCCATGCAGACATGGAGTGATGCAACCATGACAAGCACTGCATCCTCAGCGGTCTCGGGTCTGCATTTCGCAGGGGCTGTAAGGGTTGCCTAGCCTGGGTCTTTTGTGAGACTGGAAAAGATTACCCAACTCATGTTATCTGACAACTTTGCAAAAAATGACTCAGTAGAGGCAAAAATTGCAATAATTTGAATACCACAGGCATGAACCAACACATTCGTGATCAACACGCATTAGTCTGGGAATCACCTGCACTAAGATGCTGACTAGCGGGCCACCTCAACCACCGGCCGTCCCATCAACCACATCTGATGCTTCTTCATCCTCCGTTACCGTGCCAAGTGTTCTCTAACAGGTCTATGGCCGCAGAACCTCCACTTGTTTTCCCCCTACAGTTAGGGTGAGTGAGAGCCCGTCAGCTATTACGGAAGTGGAGATGCCTTTTGTTTTTGTTTCATCAAGCACACCACATCTTTCTCAATCCATCATAACATCTCCACCTGCACCTCACTCAGTCCAACAGTTTGTTTGGTTCACCCTACTCCAACCTGTCTCAGCACAGCAGCCAGCCCTCGGTCCTGCAGTTGTGGTCACGTAACAGAATATTTCCATTCACACATGCCAAAGCTAAGAGCTTGAACTCCACTATTTTCAATCTGTTGGCTATGGAAATAATGCTTTTCCACTTAGTGGATACAGACAGTTTCTGAAAACTGATGGCCATTGCAGTCCTCCAGTACCAGTTGCCCAGTCACCATTACTTCCCTAAGAAAGCTATGCCTGCGCTACACAAGCATGTCACAGACAACATCACCAGTTCCTAGAAAAAAATCGATGTTTGCCAGGGTGCATTTCAACACTGACACCTGGACAAGCAAACATGGCCAGGGGCATTACACCTCACTGACTGGACACTGGTTGACTCTTGTGGCAATGGGGACAGGCAGACAAGGGGCTGCTCCTCAAGTCTTGGAATCCTCGAAGCTTGCAGGTCAATCCTCTATATCTGATACTCCACCACTATCCTGGCCTCAATGCACTGCTGCAGAAAGCATCATCGCTGTGTGCTCACTTCCATCATTTTGCATCCCACAGGTCATCAACTTGCATCGCAACAGAGGTCTTTCAGCTTTCAGTTAAATGTTTCATTGTGATGTGCCAACATGGTAGAGTTCCACTCTACACATGTTGTAGCAACTGTGGCAGCAGCGACGAGCCCTGGTACAGTATGTCCTTTTGCATTGCCTTCATCAATGCAGTACAGACGTGGTGCAAATTACTCTTGCATAGAGGGCACAAATGAGGTACCTATACACCCTTCTGCACAGTTTCAAAATGGCTACTGAGATGGTTATCGCTGATGATGGCATCATTATTCTGGTCATCTACTTGCTGGAGCACACTTTGAATAGTCTGTGGGAGGAGGTGGTGGACGAAGAGATAGAAGCAAAGGAGGATGCGGAAGGAATAGCAATATCTTTAAGTTCTGAACTGTCGTCGCACAGGAGGGTGCCATGGGATGGTGGATTACAGCGATCGAGGGTAGCTCATGGTGCTAAACTAACTGTTAGTTAAGGTGCAGGAGCCAAAGAACAAATGGAGGAAGACGAAGAGATGATGGGCGCACACCGCACAACAGTCAGGAGATGAAAAGGATAACAATCCCATCTCTGTTTTCCGTGATTGGCAGGAGGCAGTGAAGGAAGCAAGATTGAGTGTTATCTTGCCATTAATATACCCTGGACTTGGACATGAGCACCTTCTTGCTACACGATTAGAGATGAGCGTGTAGTGAAATACTCGGACTCGCTGTACTCGTTACCAGTACCTCCTAATACTTGGGTTCTCGTAACGAGTAGCGAGTCCAATGAAAGTCTATGGGAAATGCAAGTAATGGGCTGTGTGTGTGTGCTGTGCTGGGCTGGGTGGGGACTGTGCGAAGACTGTGCCGGGCTGTGCGGGACTGTGCTAGGCTGTGCAGGTACTGTGCAGGGACTGTGCCGGGCTGTGCGGGACTGTTCTGGGTTGTGCGGGACTCTGCAGGGCTGTGCGGGGACTGTGCAGGGCTGTGCGGGACTGTGCTGGGCTGTGCAAGTACTGTGCGGGGACTGTGCCAGGCTGTGCGGGACTGTACTGGGCTGTGTGGGGACTGCGCAGGGCTGTGCGGGACTGTGCTGGGCTGTGCGGGGAGTGTTCGGGGACTGTGCTGGGCTGTGCGGGGACTGTGCGGGTTGTGCCGAATATTGCGAGGCGAGTAGTGAAACACTCGCCAGGATTCGAGTACCGCATTACTCGCCAAGTACCGAATCCTAACGAGTATGCACGCTCATCCCTATACACGATCTTCAACATGATGCCTGTATTCTTAGGGTTAGAAATAGTGCTGACTACTGGGTTGCCACTCTGTGAGATGCATGGTACAAGAGTAAATTTTGCAAGATGCTTCCCCCCTGGAAAGGGACATGCAAATGCTGGAGTATCTAAACACACTTATAGACAATCTTAAGAGTGCTTTTCCCCAAGACAGCAGTGAAGCACACAGTGTGCATCACAGTTATAGGCTTCCAACCCCGGGAACATCGAGTCGTCAACACATATACATTAGCAGCAGTGTCAGTGGCAGAAGAAATTTCTGAGTCGTTTCACGCACTTTATTTTAGACAAGCCCATGCACCAGCAGAACAGAGTACAAGTCTGACATGTTTTGAATGACTGGAGAGAATTGTGCAGGAGTATCTCGAGCTCAATATCAATGCCATCAGGGGCGGTTAGGTTGAGCTCGCCTGCCACGTTTTGAAGGTTTTGTCATGCCCGTCAACCAACATTCCCTCAGAACGTGTCTTCAGCGCTACAGGTGATGTCCTAATGGATAAGCGCATCTGGCTGTCCCCTGAAAGTGTAGACCATCTAACTTTCATCAATATGAACAAGTCATGGATCTCAATGACTTTTGCATCCCTGTCGCAGATTGGGCAGACTAGGTGACAGTGTAGTTTTTAGTGTGCTGCATTGATCTTGCATTACTGCAGTCTGTGCCACCTTTGTCGTGGCTTCTGTGCCTGCTGTTGCTGCTGCTGATATTACAAACAATTTTTTGAAATGTGGTGACTTCAAGTCTCCATCTAGTGGGTTGCCTGTAGTGGAAGCAATGTCAGAGAACCATTATACTATTTCTACTTTGGGGATATTGATGCCACTTTAGTGGTGTGTGGCAATAATTTTTTTTAAATGCTTGGCCTCCAAGTTGGGTCTCCTTCATGTGTGTTACATGTAGCAGTAGGTTTAGCAGAACAGCATGCCTGCATCGGCTTTCAGTCAACTACTTGTGTTACTATCCTTACATTTTTCTCCCAATAGTAGTCTAGAAACTGATGTTTGTGGCACCTGAGTGTGGCTAAGCAGAAAAGACATATGAGCTGTTGCATGAGGTATCAGGACTCCCAGCACAGCAGGCCTACACCAGCCCATCATCCACCTCATCTTACTTTAAACTTAAATTCAAAGCTAAAAATGCTGGCCCAGACTGCTGCTGTTCCATTATCAAATTTCTACTGTGAGTCAATTGATGCCACTTTTCTTGGTGTCTTTCCCTAATATTTGGAAATATTTGGTATCCAAGTTGGGTCTCCTTCATGTGTGTTGCCTGAATTTGACAGACCTCTCAGAGCACCAGGCCTGCACTAGTGATGAGTGAGTATACTCGTTGCTCGGTTTCCCCGAGCATGCTCGGATGTCCTCCGAGTATTCTGGGATGCTCTGAGATTTAGTTTCTGTCGATGCAGCTGCATGATTTGTGACTGCTGGACAGGCTGAATACATGTGAGGAATGCCTGTTTGTTAGGGAATCCCTACATGTATTCAGGCTGTCCAGCAGCCGTAAATCATGCAGCTGAGGCAGTAAAAACTAAAAAAGCACGCCAAAATACTCGGAGGACACCAGAGCATGATCGGGAAAACTCGAGCAACGAGTATACTCGCTCATCACTAGCCTACACCTGTCACTCATCCACCTGTTACTGATCAATGTTTAAGCTAGAAATGCTGGTCCAAGCCCTGTCCCATGCATTCATGCATGCAATGCTACAGTTTGCAATCTAGGTCAATTGATGTCACTTTTCCTGGCGTTTACCCTTAATTTGGGCTGTTTTGGCACCCCTGAAGCTGTTGTCTATGAGTTTGGTTTTTCCTAATATTGAATTCAATGGGGTTTTAGACATGTTCAGTGAACTTCTCGATACTCGCGAATCTGAACCAAACCAAATCTTGAAAGGTTTGCTTATCTCTAGATATGTTTTGATTGCCTCTTACTGGATTTTATTGCAATGTCATGTTAGCCAAAAAACGCGATTCTGGCAATTCAACTTTTTTTCTCGTTATGCCATTTACCGATCTGAATAATTTATTTTATATTTTGATTAAAACATTTCTTTTACTTTTTACTGTATTTGTTAACCCCTTAGGGGACTTGAAGCTACTATCATCGATCACTTCAACTATGCCGGCATACATCAAATGTCGCTTTCAGAGATTGACAGCAACATTTAACAAGTTAACGTGTGGAGACCCAATCCACCCACGGCTGTTACAGGCAGATGATGGCTGAATAATTCAGCCATCGTCTGTCGGGAAAGATACAAACTTAGCTTGCGAGCCTGCATCAGATTTAGAGACGTGACATATGTCATGAATAGGTTAGCATTCACCCTCCACAAATCATCCAACAATTTGACATGCTTCCCCGAGAGCAATGGGTTGGTCACCAATTTGTGGTGCACTGTTCTGCTAAAAAATAGTTTAAGTGCCAAGCAATAAATTATTTGTAAGTGTTCTAACTTGAAACAGATTTTGTTTTGTGGAGATTCATTTAGTTAAAAGGGCAGTATATTAGTCCTTTGTTATTTATATACCCAGCATGGCATAATACCCAAAAGCAGTGGCTTTTTGAAGTCAGCCAATTGATCAATACATAAATTATAGTCTAGCCATAATAAAATGGAAGATTATGGTTTCTTGCTTATTTCTTGAGATGAAAATCTGAAAATAAATCTTCCGAAAGCCTTACAGAAAATCCATGGAGTATTGGTTGCTAAGCAAAACTTTTGCAAGGCATTGTATATTGTACAGACCTTATTATCTTCTCTCTAATAAATAAAGAGTAGTGCACTTACACTTTCTGTAGTCATGTGGCAGTAATAATTGATAGAATGAAGGCATCGATCAACATAACATGTTCCTTCCACTTCTCAATTGAGACCTCTTATACATAAGCCAGTGAGTCACTTAGTGACCTTGAAATTAGGAAACCATATTTTCTATATATCTATTTATTCCCTACATCCACACCATTATACACAATGCATTATACTATACTATTCTCATAAGTAAACGGTTTTTAAAGGGTATGTACACCTGTATCACCTATTCCATGCTAGGACTCTTACAGATCACAAGGATCTGCAGAGTGCAGTGCTTGTGCATTTACACCACTTATCCAATCATTCTCTATGGCAAAAAAATATATAAAGTGCTCTCAGTGAGAGAAACAAAGTAGGAATCTTGTGGGTGTGATACCTTTTAATGGCTAACAAATTACAGTTAGGTCCATATATATTTGGACAGTGACAACATATTTCTAGTTTTGGTTCTAGACATTACCACAATGAATTTTAAACAAAACAATTCAGATGCAGTTGAAGTTCAGACTTTCAGCTTTCATTTGAGGGTATCCACATTAAAATTGGATGAAGGGTTTAGGAGTTTCAGCTCCTTAACATGTGCCATCCATTACCATATCTGAGATATTTCCTCCAAATAGCCCTTTGATCTCACAGAACTTTCAAACCACTTATCTAATCTTACCTAATTAAGGATTCTCTCTTCAAGCTCAGTGTTTGTTTATTGAAATGTCCATGTATCACACCATGCCTGTGCTTTAAACTGTATATAAATAAGGTTTCTTCAAATATTTTGTTATATCAGCCTGATGAAGGGACGTAAGCAGTCCAGAAAGCTTGCTTTGTAACATCATTCACTATAATTTGTTAACCATTAAAAGGTATCACACCCACAAGATTCCTATTTTGTTTCTCTCACTGAGAGCACTTTATATATTTTTTTCTACTGGCTAACACGGTACCAAACCACTTTTTTCGTTTCTCTATGGGACTGATGGACGTAGTCTGGCTCTGAACTTGAGTAGTCCTATGCTCCACTCAAAGCACCATTGTAAGGCTAGATTGGGGTTAGAGCCTATAGGATTGGGAGCAGAGCAGAAAGACAACTTGGAAGTCACAGAAATCCCATGTAGGTACAGATACTGAGATTTTATTTTATGAGGATTGAAACATGGATGAGGGACTGCCAAAGGAGCTGAATACAGCAACAATCAGGAGATATGCACAAAGATTAGATACCGTAATATAATCTGAATACTTACTAACCAGTTTATAAAGCAAGGGAAAGGGTGGTAGGTAAACAGTGTATAAGTAACAAATACAATGATGGCAGGGTTATGCTATTAACTCTTTCTATGCATAAATCAATAAAACAATAATATTGTGCCAATACTTTAGTAATCGCCTGCACTGAGCAGTTTTCGAAGTGTCTTTTACAGAAGAGGCCTTTTCTCCTATTTAACTCGACCTCTATAAGGCTTTTCAAATATGCGCATATATATTCAGATGTAAGATGGTTCTGGTACGTCCTGAAACTGAAGCAGAATGGTCTTTGCCATCCTGAATAATGAGAAATGCAGGTTTCAATCTCTTGGGGAATGCCGATCTCTCCAACACAGGGCGATAGAAACGCCATCTTTAAGTTCTTAGGTTTTGCCAATCTCTCCAGCGCAGGACTTTTCTAAGTCCTTAGAGATAAAGTCTCACGCCTCCTAGCCCAAGATGCTATATACTAGATTGTCCCCACCGAGTAGGCTCATGTCAAGTCAAACAACCCATCCCAGAGTCAATAACAAAAGACCCACCCTATCCAGACATTCTCCAAGGATAGGCAGCTTTACTTCCATCTGGACTCTCTTTTAACTCCTCCCAACTGCCAAAAACTGCCATGCTCCAACGCTGGCCTCTCACCGCTGCCCTCTACTGACCTGATCATATATCACATCACAATTCTCCAACAATACAGTAAATTGTGATTAACCCTTACAATAATTACGATTTATTGTTTAGATATTCATACACTTAAAACATAGGTAACAAGAGGCACAGAGGTAGCAATTGCAGCCTATTTCTTGTACTCCAAGGGACACGTAGACCCTCTGTCATGCAAGAAGGCAGCTGTATTAGTCCCTACTACAGGTCCCTACTACAAGTTCTTTGGGGCTCAGGAGTTTCAAATTACATCTCTGAAAACTGCCTTTCTATCCGTCTTACAGAAATCTACAAACTGCACTACAAACTAGGGTCTATTAAAGGGCTTGTCTGATGTCTGCTTTTTTAGGAGCACACTGCTCCTCTGCCTCCTAGCCTCCCCCTTGCAAGGGGATTGTGCGCTCCCGAAGATTGACATTTCAGATCGGTGACATGGATGAGCCCTTCTAGGCTATTAGCAGAGACAGCTTTGCTTCTGAAGCATTGGAGAAGCGCAGGGGCTCTGAGGTTGGCTGGATAAAGGACCAAGCTGTACGGCAAATAGCTTGAGTGCATGTCCTCCTTGCCTAGGAAACCAGACACTCCTTTTTAATTCATGGGATTTTTTTTCTCCCTTTCCTGTAAATGTAATTTTTACATTCATGGAATAGATTACACGCATGTGATCATGGCTTGCAAAAACTCCCCTTATTTCCCCCAGATTCTGAAAGCACAAGAATTAACCCTGCTAAATCAGACTAAGGCTAGAGTCACACAAGTGTACATTTTATCATCTGAGAGAATCAGATCAATTATGCAAATCACACTGTCATCAAATTCGGATCAGAGTATGATCATAGTGTGATCTCTCGAATGAGGAGAAGATGGAGAAAATAATGTATCCATCTTCTCCATTTTGTCATTCTGTCAGTGTATAGAAATTGGACTGCACTCAGAAGACAACCGAGTTCAGTCCAATGGACTCAACGATTTGCAAGGCCGAGTGCGACCCAGATTCAATTCAGACATGCAATGATATTTTTCTTGGACCAAATCAGTTCGAGGAAAACATTCTGACATGTGTCCGGACCTGTAGAATAACAATGGTCTTCAATGTTTTGTCGGATCACACTTGGGCCGAAAATACGGCCATGTGCAAAAGCCCTAAGATCATAAGCCAATCAGTGATATATCCACTGAAGAAATCCTTCAATTTCAGCCACACATTTCTGCCACCAAGATTGGATTTTATTGTGATGCAAACATATAAACTTTTAAGAAAAATGTGACTGAAACTTAGCACAAACTTTAATAGATTCCTTGCTATGGAATACTTACTTTTTCCTTTATGCCATCATCATTTACTCTATGAGGCACCATGGGTCTCATTTTTATGAAATAGTGTAAGCCTTGTAGAACATATTATTACCCTATTCCAGTATCTTTGAAAATATGCGATCTCCTTTCCCATTAGAAAGAACTATTACTCCATGCACAAACTTATTCTCTTTAAAAAAAGGCTACATTTAGGAAGTTTTTGTCCATGAAAAATGAGTCCTTGAAGAAAGATTTACATATTACAGCTGCCAGTCACTAGCAAGTTTAAGTAGGAACAGTGTGATGCAGAGCTCCCGTGAAACCTCCCGCTCTGCCAACGTTGCCATCTCATTTGATTTAAGACAAAGCTGGACAGGAGTTGCCAATAGTGTTCATAGAGATGAAAGTTTCTAGCGTTGGGTACGGCGTGCGATGAATCACGTGAGAACCTGTGCCGACGAGAAAAACAGCACAGACTCATTCTCAGTCACTGATTCTGCAGAAAATGATAATGACATCAGTCACTTTACAGTCATTTCGCGAAACAAAAGAATCTCTATAATTGCAGACAATGATGGCTTTTTTTCGCAGCACCCATCACAGTTTTCACTAAGAGGAAAGAAAGTAAAGATCAGTCATCACAATGTTTTGATTTCTTTGAAATTTCGACACTCTTAAAACTGCCGGTTGACATCAATACTGAGAATTGTATTCATTTTTTTCTCTCTAGACACAACATCAGGAATGTAATATATGGAGTAATGCTGGAGGCTATACGTTCTTATATTTTAACTCCTGAAAAAAAAAATACGTTTTTACAATTATTTAAATTTTAATAGTTAAAGTATGAATTACTCCAATCATGGACTCTTGATATGTTTGTTTCACTCAACTCAGTTGGCAGGATACCACCTGAGTATTCAGGTAAAGTAGATGGTATTCTTGTCACTACTTTGTTCCACTAGAACAATTTTGTTTTTCCAGCTCTGCTACATCTTGTCTCCACTAATACAACTGCACTGCTCTAACCCTGCTGTATCTTGTCTACAATAATCTAACTCAATGTTCCAGCTCTATGGTCTCCATTGCAACAACTCCATTTTTGCAGGTCTACTAAATCTGGTTTCTATTACAACAAACTCTCCTGCTCCAACTCTTCTATTTCTGGTGTCCACTAAAACAAACTCCATTGTCCCAGAACTGCTATATCTTGCCTTCATTGCAAAAACTCTTCTGTTCCAGCATTCCTACATCTGGTCTCCACTACAAAAAAAAAACTCAGCAGTACCAACTCTCCAACATCTAGAATTAATTATAACAATTCTGCTGTTCCAACTCTGCATCCTGTGGTTACTACTACAACAACTCTACTGTTGCAGCCCTGCTACATCTGGCCTTCACTATAACAACTCTCCTGCAGCAAGAACTCCAATGTTCCAACTCTACAACATCTGGTCTCTACTACAACTAATTTTGCTCTTCTATATCTGGTGTCCACTAAACAAAGTCCATTGTTCCAGCTATCCTACATCTGGTTTCCACTACAAAAAAATTAATTTCTTCCAACTCTTCTACATCTAGTCTTAATTATAACAACTCTTCTGTTCCAGCTCTGCATTCTCTGGTTATAACTAATACATCTCTGCTATTCCAGTTCTGCGGAAACGAGTCTCCTCTACTCCAGTTATACTGTTTAGCTCAGTGCCTCTGACTTTTGCATCAGGAGGTGAGAAAATGTAGAAGAGTCTCTTGTAAAGTCTCAAGCTATTAATTAGAATAGAATAACTAGCAAACACATGATAAACAGCAACTCAGTAGAAGGAAGCTATGAGCTACTCTCAATGTTAGCCAACGTTCACACTTTCAGTATTTGGTCAGTATTTTACATCAGTATTTGTAAGCCAAAATTAGGAGTGGAACAATCAGAGGAAAAGTATAATAGAAACACGTCACCACTTCTGCATTCTTCACCCACTACTGATTTTGGCTTATAAATACTGATGTAAAATAATGACCAAATACTGTACATGTGAACGTAGCCTTAGAGTCACTAGATGAGGTGGATCCTCAAAGCCCGAGAGGAAGGTGGGCACACGAGCCATGAGCATTGGTGCAGCAAGCTGTTGAGGCATGTGGGAAACACTGAGCACAGATCCTGGAGACCACAGACTGGTAGCAGAGGTCCTGAAGACCACAGATAAGTAGCAGAGGTCCTGAAAGCACCAGGTAGGTAGCAAAAGTCCTGGAGGCTGCAGTCAGGTAGGAGAGGTCCTGTCAGCTGAAAGCAGAAGCGAGACATCCTCGAAGTCTTAGGTGGACACGTAACAGAGGTCTTGAAAGAGCGGGAATAGGTAGAAGGTCTGGAAGACTGGTAACAGGTAGTAGAGGTACTAGAAGCCACAGGCGGCAATAAGATGTCCTGGAAGTTGCAGGTGGACATGTTGCAGAGGTCTCATAAGACCGGGAACAGGTAGCAAATGTTTTGGAAGCCATAGGTGGACAGGAGACATCCTGGAAACCATAGGCAGATACGTAGCAGAGGTCCTGGGAGACGCAGGGGGCAGGAGACATCCTGGAAGCAACAAGGAGCGGATAGGAGACAGAAATCTAGAGTAACTATAAAGTCTGAATACCAAGACTCAGGCATGTGTCGGCATTATATAGTCCCAGGCAGGTGATCACAAGATATCACGCCGAGCCATTTGCTAAGCCTTACATGGATTACATCAGAGTTCAGTGAACTGAGTTAGAGGAGCAAACTCCAGTTCTGAGACAGGACGATACCACTCATCATTGTGGGATACCTGACTCTCCCTAACAAAACAACTATGGTGGTGGCATGTGCCTAGACACAGTGTTGGAGTACGTTTGGTGCATCAACTCCATTCCTGTCTATGAGTGTTTAGTTGCTAGATATGTATGCTGTTTATAAAGTTAAAAAAAACTTCCATGAGGCTCACACTGGAAGAGCTTGTGACTGTATTTCATGTTTTTCCTGTGTCTGTGTATGAGAGGAGAAGCAGCCTGCTGTAGATGCTGCACAGATAGAGACACACTAATTATTTATTCCTGATCTATTAAGCTTATCATATATTGTTCCTGTTTGTTCCTGAATATAGAAGCTCTGTTGTCACACGCTTGGAGAGTATCCTGAATAATCCACTGCCAACACACAGTCATAATGTTCAATCGGTGCTCACAATATCAGACTATGTAGGGACACACCCCTCTGACTAGAGGATTGGTAACATCCTGTTTTCAATTTATTAACACAAAGTTATAAGAAAAGAAAATATAGGCCTACATGACTGAATTGTATTGGGGAATACAAACATTTAATAAAGCAGAAAAGACAGGACAGCTCCTTTACAACCTTTAGTTTTGATTTTCTAACATATTGAAAATTTAATATAAAAAAGTAAGTGGTCCACATGATATTTTTCTGAGATATTTTTAGGTATAAGATATTTTGCTTTAACAGCAAGTTGTTTCCATTTTATTCCTTTTTTTATACCTGTAAGATGCTTATTTTCCGTTTTGCTTTACTTACCATGCTCACAAAGATCTTTTGCATTTGATAAGGAAATTTGGGTTTCTTATTTTATATTCCAGTTCTCATTTATTTGCTAAGTGGGCACATTATGTTACCATAGCAATGATTTCATGTAGAATGAAAGACAAATGAATGCATCTGTTAGGATATCTCAATAATGGCAGAAAGTGTCACAGGTTTCCAATAAAAACATTAGTATTTATTAATTTTCTGTACGGAATGTGTGAACTCCTTGTTCATGATGTAGCAGAGACTTATAAATCATTTTCTCCATCATGGTCATAGTTTTCAAATCAACCGTTCCAATATTTTATTTTTCATGCTTTATTTCTCTTTATGTTATTATTTTGATAGAACAATTCTTTTTTCTTTATATCTAGGCCCAGCATGGACTAAATATTGAAAAAAATATTTATTTACCAACCAGTCGTCCAGCAATCCTCCATATTGCTGCCCGAATCCCAATATGGTCTTCTGACTTCCTCTTCGGGAGGAAATGGTGCGTAACCTCTGCAGACAGTCACCGGTCATAGAATTGACATGTTGGGTACCACTGCAGCTTCTGATTTCCTGCAGGAGTCATGTGTCATCACTGCCAGTAGAAACCGGCGGGGTAGTCTACACCCACCGCAGCTAATGATTAGCCGAACTAATGTGTGTCAAGAGATGTGCCCAGGAATTAAAGACCAGGTAAGCATGGGAATGCCGATGGAGAATCTGAGAAGGATCATTCAAGGTTAATAGCATTTTCTTTATTTTATTTAACCAGTTAACTAGTCTGAGTCTTTTTTTTATATTTTTGGTGCACTTGAAACTTCTGACATTAGACACTTTGAGTATTTTTCACAGTGTGTGTCATCTTGCTTGTTCACATTTTTGTAATGGGATATGCTGGTTCTGCACTTATGTAAGTTTTCTACTATTAAAACAATGACAAAATTATTTGTATTTTACTTGTGCTTGTTGTCCTATAAGAATGTACAGTGCTCAGCATAAATGAGTACACCCCAAAAGATTTGTCAGAAAACCTGTAGTTTCCTTTTATAATCCAAATTTTTTCTTGGGATACCATACTACAAAATTCTCCCCCAGATGTGAGCCTTTATTTACAAACTTGTGATTTGCATTATTGCATACTGGAAAAAAGTAATTTTCCTAACAAATTAATTCAACAACATGTTGAAAAATGAGTAGCCTCCAATGAAAATAAGCGCATCGCCACTGGTAATAGTTTGAAATGCAACACAAGACATTTAATCTTCCCATGGGAAGGTGCCTCAACTGTCAGGCTTGAGTCCTGTTCTGCCCTTATCTAAATTGAGGTTAGGCCTGTTTCATATTTCCGTTTTTTGACGTCAATCCGCCAATTTTAGAAAAAAACGTATCTGCCCCTTTTTTGGCGGATCCGTTTTTTTCCCCCATAGATTTACATTAGCGGTGGATCTTGACTGACGGTCTTCCGTCTCACCCGTTTTTTGACGGATCCATCAGAATGTTACCAGCTCCCGGACGGATGAGACAGACTCTGAAACGTTTTTTCAGAGCGACGGTCCGCTATTTTGTATTGCACATGCCCGGCAGATTTGCTGTGGCAGGGATTTTAACTCTCTCTCTCTATCTCTCTCCTTTTCCAGGACGTGGTTCCTTTAAATTTCTGACTTCAGCGGATCCGTCAAAATAATGGTCCGGTGGCATACGGTGGTGTCACAACGGAAACGGATCCGTTTTTCGCATCTTTCATGGATTGCAACTAAACAAAAAAAACGGAAGTGTGAAATAGGCCTAAGCAGACACGAGGTGAGCTTTTAATAGTAGAAACAGGACCGTCTCGATTGGGTACACCTTGTTGCAGTGAGATGACTTTTATGCTTTTTTGATCAAAATAATGTTAACTAAGTGCCCTATATTATTTGCATGCACTATTACTATATACTTATTTACTTAATATATTGTATTTGCCTATTTTGTTTTTTTTTCTTGGATTTTGTCTGTGAAATGGATAAAGTGTGAACATGCTCCTCCACATTGCATGTATACCAACTTATGTTCCAGCTCATTTCTTTGGTTAACGCTATAGCTAAGACTACAAAACTAACAAGAATTGAACCATAGAGAAGTGTAATTATTCATTACACCGATGTCTAGCAGACAGTTTACTATAAAAAGCCGTTACTTAAAGGGAATCTGTCATCCCTTTTTTCCACTATCAGCTGCCGGCACCGACATCAGGGGCTTATCTACATCATTTTGTAATGCTGTAGCTAAGCCCTCGATGTAACCTGAAAGATAAGAAAAAAGAGTTAAATTATACTCACCGGGGGGGGCGGTCCGGTCCGATGGGTGTCACGGTCCAGTCCGGCACCGCCCATCTTCATACGATGCCGTCCTCTTCTTTCCTTCCCGTCGTGGCTCCTGCACAGGTGCACTGCTCTGCCCTGTTTAGGTCTGAGAGGTCTGGCGCCTGCGCACTGCAGTATTCTGCTCTGCCCTCAACAGGGCAGAGCAATGCGCCTGCGCCGGAACCACAACAGGAAGGAAAGAAGAGGACGTCATCTCTAGAAGATGAAAGGCGCCGGACCCGGACTGCGACACCCATCTGACTGGACCACCCCCGGTGAGTATAATTTAACTCTTTTTTCTTATCTTTCAGGTTACATCGGGGGCTTATCTACCGCATTACAGAATGCTGTAGATAAGTCCCTGATGTCGGTGCCGGCAGCTGAAAAAAGTGGTGACAGATTCCCTTCAAGACAGAACACCACTTCTCATTTCAGGCTGTCAGCAATGACACCACATGGAAGAGAAATGACTCAGCTGAGGGAGCAAAATACTAGTGACACATTCCATTTAAATAAAAAATTATCAAAAGCGAAGTTTACCCCATAATACTTGTGAAAACTAGAACTTGTCCTTCAGAAATCCCAAAATTTGTTTTTAAATTGCATTTTTTTTTACCAACAGTAAACATAAAAAATATTTACATTTGTTATTTTCATTATCTTATAGACCTGCAAAAAGAGTAGCATGTAAATTATACTGAGTGGTAAAAAAAATTCCAGAATCACTGCTTTTTTTGTTTTTTCACTTACCGAAAAGTGTGATGCAAAGTTATCAAAAATACATTTGTACCCCAATATAGCAAAACAAAAAATCCATACTACAGGTGAGAATGTGGAAGCAGCTAGCGGAAGCAGATGCACCACCACCATGAACACCAGCTGACAGTACTACTACCAAACACAGGCCACAAATGACCTCTTATCCCTTTGGCAAGCATATTATTGGGGAGGAAGTAGAGTGCATTATGGAATATACTGTATGTAACATAATTTGTTTCAGTCACTGCAAGATGATGTTAAATCTGTCAGCGACACCATCAGTTTTAAGGTTTGCTCACAGTGGTGTATAAATAAGACAAGTGTAATCCGATAAATAATTGGATTACACTTAGACCAATGTTATTCAATGAGGCAGTGCAGATCTGCACATGTTTTTTCTCAGCTGCATTTGGCATGAGAAAAAAATCACAGCATACTGAGATTTCACTCCAAAATCGGCACAGTGCAAGAAAAAAAAATTACATGCCATATGGACCATCACTATGACATGTAATTTTCACAGTTTCATTACAATTTTGTAGCATAGGAAACTGTAAATGGTCCCATAAAATATTAATAGCTGCCGAGTAAAAAATGGATTGCATATGGACAGCACATGGATCAAAAAGGAGAGAAAATTGTCCCACTTTCCTGGATAAGACTGGGACCTTTTTTATATGCGCAAGTTTGAGCGAATCCTAAGTCAGTGTTCTGCATGGAATGGTCTGCCTGATCACAAATGGGTAAGAGGGATAATTTTTAGATCATTTTGTTTCATTTTGAGAAACATGAAATTTCTCTCAGCGTATTGTGTTATGGTGAGTTGGTTACTATTGGGTACCATCTATTTATAGGATGAGACCTCTTGGTTGTGTTTGTAATGAAAAGTTTAAAACAAACTGGACACTGTTCTATGAGACCTCAGAGTCTCACACACATCTTTTCAGGGCACTATGGATTAATTTTGCTTTAGTTTATCAAACCTGGTGATATTGAATTTTAAGAGATTTGATCACGTCTGGTTGTAATATATGTTTTTGCTGCAGTATAGACTGTGTTAGGTGATATAATAGATTACTTTGCTTCCATAAGCATCTCGGTGCGTCGCTAATATTTGTTTCTTTTGGTTATTCCCTCCATTACTGGACAACCAGCTGTGAAATTACTGCCAGTATATTAGAGGATTCCATTATTCACCTTGGTCACAAGTGAATAATGGCAACTTGCTTTGTAGCTCGCTGCAAAATGTATGATTTAATAATGATCTAATGAGCCACATAATGTACTAGTTCTGATCAACCAGTGCAATTAGAAAAGTTGTACAGCTTTCATGAAGCAATTTACAAGTTCAGTAGTGTGGAAACATTGGATAGGTATCTCTGGCTAAATCACATTTACTATGTTGCAACCAGGGGTGGGATTCAAATTTTTAACAACAGGTTCCGTGTTTGTGTGTAGGAAAACCAGACTCATTTTAAGCCACAACCATTTTTAAGCTTCACTCATTATTAAGCCACACCCATTTACACACAACTTTATCCTAAAATATCTTATCTTATCCTATAATACCGTATACTGTCCGGTGATGTCACATTACATTCTATAATAATGTATACTGTGCGGTGATGTCACATCCCATACTATAATACTGTATACTGTAGGCAGGTAAATGTCCCCAATAGGCAGCATGGGTCTCCAATAGGCAGCATAGGTCCCCCAATAGGCAGGTAAATGTCCCCAATAGGCAGCAAAGGTCCCCAATAGGCAGGTAAATGTCCCTAATAGGCAGCATAAGTCTCCAATAGGCAGGTAAATGTCCCCAATAGGCAGCATAGGTCCCCAATAGACAGCACATGTCCCCAATAGGCAGCATTGGCCCCCAATAGGCAGGTAAATGTCCCCAATAGGCAGCATAAGTCTCCAATAGGCAGGTAAATGACCCCAATAGGCAGTATAGGTACCCAATAGGCAGCACAGGTCCCCAATAGGCAGCATTGGCCCCCAATAGGCAGGTAAATGTCCCCAATAGGGAGCATTGGCCCCCCAATAGGCAGGTAAATGTCCCCAATAGGCAGCACAGGTCCCCAATAGGCAGCATTGGTCCCCAATAGGCAGGTAAATGTCCCCAATAGTCAGCACATGTCCCCAATAGGCAGCACAGGTTCCCAATAGGCAGCATTGGTCCCCAATAGGCAGCACAGATCCCCAATAGGCAGCATTGTTGGCCAATAGGCAGGTAAAGTTCCCCAATAGGCAGGTAAATGTCCCTAATAGGCAGCATAACTCTCCAATAGGCAGGTAAATGTCCCCAATAGGTAGCATAGGTCCCCAATAGACAGCACAGGTCCCCAATAGGCAGCATTGGCCCCCAATAGGCAGGTAAATGTCCCCAATAGGCAGCATAAGTCTCCAATAGGCAGGTAAATGTCCCCAATAGGCAGCATAGGTCCCCAATAGACAGCACAGGTCCCCAATAGGCAGCATTGGCCCCCAATAGGCAGGTAAATGTCCCCAATAGGCAGCATTGGCCCCCGAATAGGCAGGTAAATGTCCCCAATAGGCAGCATAGGTCCCCAATAGACAGCACAGGTCCCCAATAGGCAGCATTGGCCCTCAATAGGCAGGTAAATGTCCCCAATAGGCAGCATTGGCCCCCGAATAGGCAGGTAAATGTCCCCAATAGGCAGCACAGGTCCCCAATAGGCAGCATTGGTCCCCAATAGGCAGGTACTGTAAATGTCCCCAATAGGCAGCACAGGTCCCCAATAGGCAGCACAGGTTCCCAATAGGCAGCATTGGTCCCAATAGGCAGCACAGATCCCCAATAGGCAGCATTGTTCCCCAATAAGCAGGTAAAGGTCCCCAATAGGCAGCATAGGTCCCCAATAGACAGCACAGGTCCCCAATAGGCAGCATTGGCCCCCAATAAGCAGGTAAATGTCCCCAATAGGCAGCATAAGTCTCCAATAGGCAGGTAAATGTCCCCAATAGGCAGCATAGGTCCCCAATAGACAGCACAGGTCCCCAATAGGCAGCATTGGCCCCCAATAGGCAGGTAAATGTCAACAATAGGCAGCATTGGCCCCCGAATAGGCAGGTAAATGTCCCCAATAGGCAGCACAGGTCCCCAATAGGCAGCATTGGTCCCCAATAGGCAGGTACTGTAAATGTCCCCAATAGTCAGCACAGGTCCCCAATAGGCAGCACAGGTTCCCAATAGGCAGCATTGGTCCCAATAGGCAGCACAGTTCCCCAATAGGCAGCATTGTTCCCCAATAAGCAGGTAAAGGTCCCCAATAGGCAGCATAGGTCCCCAATAGGCAGCATTGGCCCCCAATAAGCAGGTAAATGTCCTCAATAGGCAGCATAAGTCTCCAATAGGCAGGTAAATGTCCCCAATAGGCAGCATAGGTCCCCAATAGACAGCACAGGTCCCCAATAGGCAGCATTGGCCCCCAATAGGCAGGTACTGTAAATGTCCCCAATAGGCAGCATTGGTCCCCAATAGGCAGCATTGGTCCCCAATAGGCAGGTACTATAAATGTCCCCAATAGGCAGCACAGGTCCCCAATAGGCAGCATTGGTCCCCAATAGGCAGCAGAGGTCCCCAATAGGCAAGTAAATGTCCCCAATAGGCAGCATAGGTCCCTATAGGCAGCACAAGTCCCCAATAGGCAGGTAAATGTCCCCAATAGGCAGGCACAGGTCCCCAAAAGGCAGCACAGGTCCCCAATATGCAGCACAGGTCCTCAATAGGCAGCACATACTGACCTGCTGTTGGAGTAGAGTAAACAGTGACAGGCTGTGACGCGTCTGAAGTAAGTAAGTCCCGCAGTTGACAAGGCCTCCTGGATGGCCCCCAGGCCCCACACCACCCATCCTGCTCCTCCGCGTGTGCCCACACACACTGGCAGCAAACCACCACATGGTCCGCACCAGTAACCGGGTCGGGTGATAGAAATTCTGGCACACAGGCAGCAGGCCACAGACGAGTCCAGTGCAGGCTCAGCTCACACTGGGCAGCGGCGCGCTGCCCAGTGCTCCAGTTACCCGCCAATAGCCGCACTGCACTGCTGCAGGAATCAGTGCAGGGGGCCGCCGGGGTGTGCTCAGTCCCAGTAGTTAGACAGAGCACGTATCAGTGCACGGTATATGCTGGTGGGGCTAGGAAGCAGAGCAAAAGTCCTCCTCTGCTCCGGCTCCTGCAACATCAAAGTACCAGATTGCGGCTCTGGATCTCCCCGGTTCGGGGAACCAGCTGCTTTTTTAACAACCGATTCCACCTAACCGGGGAGAACCGGCTGAATCCCACCCCTGGTTACAACTTAATGTATGCTTGTCTATTGCTTAATGCATGTAATACCAAATGTGTAAAGTTCTGTCATATGTCCCACCATTTAGACCCACTAGTCAGCTATTTTAGGCTCAGTGTTGCTATATTATCACCACCTTTCACATACAACCTGTAGGAGGCATGACCTCATTACTCATATAAAATTAAAGCACCTTTCACACTTACACATAAAAACACATCCTTGTGGGAGGATACATTTTGACCATTTGTTCTTTTTTTTTACTAGCATCCTGGTGTACGTTTTCTCAAGCCATGTGTTCTCTGTGTGGCATCCTTGTTCCGTGTGTGTAACATGTACTGCAATGTAATGAATTCAAGAAATTACTGATTTTTAAGTTTTAAAGATGTGAAAAGATAGATACTAGGTAGATAGATAGATAGATAGATAGATAGATAGATAGTGTCAAGATCCAGTCTGGGTTTTGAGTCCTGTCTGCCCTTCTTCCGGGCTGATCGTGTCATGGGTTGACTTTGCCTGGTCTCATTTTGGGTTCAGGTTTGCTATTTCTACCTGCTGCATCCTGCAGGCCATGTCAGTTATATTTTCTGCCCACGGCGTTCGTATCTGACTCTGATAGTACCCTGATTTGTCCTGCTGCACTTTCTGACCTTGCCCGTGTCTGTTCCTCCCTCTTTGCCTGTCCCGTCTTTGTGTTTCCTGATTGCTTTTGGATTTCCCAGTGTTTGACTCGGTTTTGCCTCTGACTTGTTTTTGCCTCTTGTCCCTGGTACTTCTGCCTTTTATCTGGTATTGATGCTTTGGCTCTCCACTGAATCTGTGCTTTGCTTTTTCCCTTGGTACTGCATGATGGTCTAGGTTTTGACTCAGCTTGTTTGACTATTCTGGTGCCACCTGGTGGTGGCTTCACTGCAGCACTGCAGGTCTGCTCTTGCAGAATTTTTAGTGTCCTTCCATTCTATTGCCATCTAGTGGAGGTTGCAGTTACCTGCATAGCTGCAGGTAATTAATGTCACGAGTGTCTATTAGCCATATCCTCCTTCTTCTTCTCTCACTTCCTCAAACTCAATGTGGACAAATCTGAACTCATCATCTTTCCTCCATCTCACAGATCTTCCTTACCTGATCTATCTATCTATCTATCTATCTATCTATCTATCTATCTATCTATCTATCATTAATGACATCACGCTTTCCCCCGTACCGAAAGTCCACTGCCTCGGAGTAACTATTGACTTTGCCCTGTCCTTCAAACTGCACATCCAAGCGCTTTCCACCTCCTGTCGCCTCAGCTCAAAAATATCTCCAGAATCTGTCCTTTTCTCGACCCTCAATCTACTTAAATGCTTGTGCATGCCCTCATCATCTCTCGCCTCAACTACTGCAACATCCTTTTCTGTGGCCTCACTGCTAACACTCTTGCACCTCTCCAGTCCATCCTTAACTCTGCTGCCTGACTAATTCATCTCTCTCCTCGCTACTCCTCCGCTTCTCCCCTCTCTCAAATCTCTTCACTGGCTCCCATTCCCTCAGCGTATCCAGTTCAAATACTAATACTGACATACAAAGCCATCCATAACCTGTCTCCTCCATATATCTCTGAACTAATCTCCCAATATCTTCCCTCACGTTAACTCCGGTCCTCCCCAGATGTCATTCTCTACTCCTCACCTAACCGCCTCCAAGACTTCTCCCGAATATCCCCCATCCTCTGGAATTCTGTGCCCCAACATGTCTGACTATTAACCACATTTTGGTCCTTCAGACGGAAGCTGAAAACCCACCTCTTCAAGAAATCCTCCAGCCTGCAATGATCCCACTGACTCCTCACCACTACTGGAGCTACCACCTCACCAACACCGGAGCTGCTGTAACCCCCCAACTTACTGTCTCCTTCCCCACCATCATGTAGAATGTAAGCCCGCAAGGGCAGGGTCCTTTGCCCTCTGTATCAGTCTGTGATTGTTAGTTTGTTTACTGTAAGTGATATCTGTAATTTGTATGTAACCCCTTCTCATGTACAGCACCATGGAATCAATGGTGCTATATAAAGAAATAATAATAATAGATAGATAATAAGATAGATAAATGATAGATCATAGATAGATAATAGATAGATGATAGATAGATAATAGATACAAAAATAGATACTAGAAGATAATAGATATTGGATATATAGTTAGAAAGGTTGTAGAGTTTTGTATTAAGCCAAATAAATAATTAAATGAAAAAAAACTTGGAATCCCCCCATATTTTTTAAACCAGCAAAGGTAAAGCAGAAAGCTGTAAGCTTATACTATCAGGCTGGGAAGGTCCATGTTATTGGGCCCTTCCCAGCCTAAAAATACCATGCCACAGTCGCCTCAGAAATGAAGCACTTACCAATTACCCTAGTGCTTTGGCAATCGGGTAATGGTTTCTGTCAGCTGTGTAGTGTCTTAAAACGCAGCTCACATCAACCCCTGGTGTTAGTAATGGAAAGGTGTCTATAAGTGATGGATTTTTTTTTTCTGCCCTGCATGCATTGCTCCAATGCTTAGCCTTGACTGATCCGATAGACCCCTTCTCTAATATGACTGCATGTAGTTTGACAAACAGGGGCATGGTCAGGAGGGACAAATTTGCTAAGGGGCTTAAATGTCCTCAAAATGTTGGAAATTGCGCTATGAATAAGATGCAAAATAAAGGACCTTGTTAAAGATTTTGTATTAGGTCCCAGGAGATTGAATTTAATCCCTGGAAGTACCATAACTGTCTTGCATCTCTTTTCCCTTTTTCTGATTATTTCGCTGGGCTAGCGGTGAGACTGAAGCCTTTATCAAATATTTGGCAAAATGGCATTAAATTCCACTAAAGGCTTATATTGCTTACATATTTGGCTAATATGCTTATCTAATTTGTAGTTTTTGCGCCTATGAATGTAACAATCATTATTTAGTGTCCCTCTTCTTTTCTCTATCACTCTAAAAACAAAGCACAGGCAAGGAGAAGTCTTACAGTGTGAATGTGAGATGACAGTCTGTCACCTTCCTCGCACAGGACCACGCGGCAGGAGGTGTAAGCAATGTCATGACATCTTTTGTATGTGCGATGGGTTATAAGAAGGGTGACGATGCAGAAGCATCAAGGTTAAAACTTCCATAAACTATTCATAGGAGAGACTGAAAAAAATTTCCATATTTAAATTTCTATTCACCCAATCGGCTAGCCTATGTAAAAACAATAGTATAGTATCAGCTGTACTTAGCTTCCTTTTTTCTCGACCACTGCTCTCAGTGATTGCTTACAGACTGCAGCAGTAATATCACGACTACAGCGCTAAGTGCATATGACTGGTGTGGCCATGCCACTGTTCTCAACTGTCAATCTTCAGATAGGTACCACTCCTGGGAAAGCAGAAAACTGGGTGCCAAGGGTGGTGTGTTCCTGAAGAAAGAACTTGAGACAAACTCTATAGGGAAGCAGTTAAACAAAGCAAAAGAGTAAAAGAGGCGTTCCAAGGCTAGAAGGTGCAAAAGGTGGGACTAGTGTTTATTCACTTAGAATCCAATTAGTAGGAAGCAAATAGTAATATATTCAAAAGTTTTGCATGTAAAGAAACACTTTGGGCAAAACATCTACAGACACATTCACCCTCGCCTTTCCGCAAATTTGTTTCTGGACTCTAGACTTTCAAGAGACAAATTTAATATGCAGGGTGGGACATTTTTATGGATACACCTAAATAAAATGGGAATGGTTTGTGATATCAACTTCCTGTTTAGTGCACATTAGTATATGGGAGGGGGGAAACTTTTCAAGATGGGTGGTGACCATGGCAGCCATTTTGAAGTCGGCCATTTTGGATCCAACTTTATTTTTTCCATCTGACACATCAAACTTATAGAGAATTTCACAAGAAAAACAATGGTGTGCTTGGCATTAACGTAACTTTATTCTTTCATGAGTTATTTACAAGTTTATGAACACTTATAAAATGTACTCAAAATGCTGCCCATTGTGTTGGATTGTCAATGCAACCCTCTTCTCCCACTCTTGACTGAAACACCGCAGAAGAAATGCTAGTCTAAGGGGGTCAGATTCCTTGTAGGAATGCTCGGACCTGACACCCATAATGTGGTGGTGCACCATCTTGCTGGAAAAACTCAGGGAAGGTGCCTTCTTTAGTGTATAAAGAGGGCAACACATCATCATGTAGCAATTTCAGATATCCAGTGGCATTGAGGTTTCCATTGATGAAGAATGGCCCCACTATCTGTGTACCCCATATACCACACCATACCATCAATTATGGTGTCAGGTGCGAGCATTCCTATATGAACAGTTTCCTGAAAAAGTGGATTGGTCATCGTGGGCCAGTTGAATGGCCACCAAGGTCTCCCAATCTGACCCCCTTAGACTTTTAACTTTGGGGTCATCTGAAGGCAATTGTCTATGCTGTGAAGATACGAGATGTGCAACATCTGAAACAAAGGATACTGGAAGCCTGTGCTAGCATTTCTTCTGCGGTATTGCTATCAGTGTGTCAAGAGTGGAAGAAGAGGGTTGCATTGACAATCCAACACAATGGGCAGCACTTTGAACACATTTTATAAGTGGTCATAAACTTGTGAATAACTCATGAAAGAATAAAGTTATGTTAAAACCAAGCATGCTATTGTTTTTCTGTGAAATTCTCAATAAGTTTTATGTGTCACATGACCCTCTTACCATTGAAAAAAATAAAGTAGGATCTGGAGCTGAGTGTGACCTGAGCGTAAGTGCGAACTGTGGTAAGTGTGTGACTTGGGTTTCAGTGAAGAGGTGTTTGGAAAACCTATAACAAATGCAGTTGCTGAATTGTAGGTTGCTGAGTGCTTTCTACCTGTTCATTTTTGGGGGGCTTGTTTAACCTATTTTTTCTCTCTACAGGGTTAATCTCTTCTTTTACTATCTGTGTTTTTAAGGGTTAACTATATTGCATTTAAATCTTGAAGTGTAACTATATTCACAAGGGGTTAATTAAGGGTGGGAGTTCATAATTAAGGGTTTATAAGGGGCAGCTGGTTGGGGCTCAACTCCTTTTGGAAGTGCATTGAGCAGCAGGGTGGTGTACTGGTAAAAGGGGGAAAAAATCTTTTAAATCTTCTGCCTGAGCGAGTCTGAACGAGCTGAGTGTGACCTGAGCATAAGTGCAAACTGTGGTAAGTGTGTGACTTGTGATTCAGTGACTTTGGATTCAGGGAGTTTCCAAGGGAGGTCTTACTGAATTTCTGTTATATTTTATTAATACTTTTATTTATTTTTGCTATTCTTTTGGTCTGGTGCAATCCCCATTAGGATGTGCTCCACTATTGCCAATGCCATCCAGTGCACTTCTTGCTGCATGTATGAAATCCTTGAACAGCCGGTCGAGGGTGCATACTGCTGTGCAAGATGTGAGCACGTTGTGCATTTGGAAGCCCAGATACTGGATCTAAATGTCCAACTGGCAACACTGAGATCCATAGACAATATGGAAAGGAGTCTTCTGCTCACTGAGCAGACGCTCAATGGGATAGATGAGGAGGGGGATGCTAGGTTGGAGCTGCAGGACAATGAAGCAGCTAGCTGGGTGACAGTTAGAAGGCAGAGTAGAGGGAAGAGCACCAGGGAGGCTAGTCCTGATCTGGCTCACCCCAATAAGTTTGCTAAGTTGGCAGATGAGGGGAGTGTTAGTGCAGGAGTAGCACTGCTGCAACAAGGTATGTCCTCTGAAAGCCAGAGGAGTGTTTGCTCCAGTAAGGGGGGAAATAGGAGAGCAGGGCAGGCCAGACAGGTTCTGGTAGTGGGAGACTCAATTATTAGGGGAACAGATAGGGCAATCTGTCACAAAGACAGGGATCGTCGAACGGTGTGCTGCCTACCTGGCGCTCGAGTCTGACACATCGCTGATTGGGTTGACAGATTACTGGGAGGGGCTGGTGAGGATCCAGCGGTCATGGTGCACATTGCACAAATGACAAAGTTAGAGGTAGGTGGAAGGTCCTTAAAGATAATTTCAGGGAATTAGGCTGTAAGCTTAAAGCAAGGACCTCCAAGGTGGTATTTTCGGAAATACTTCCTGTACCACGTGCCACGCCAGAGAGGCAGCGGGAGATTTAGGGAGGTTAATAAGTGGCTCAGGAATTGGTGTAGGAAGGAGGGGTTTGGGTTCCTGCAGAACTGGGACAACTTCTCAGTTGGCTACAGGTTCTACGCTAGGGACGGGCTGCACCTCAATGGGGAGGGTGCAGCTGTGCTGGGGGAGAAAATGGCTAGAAGGTTGGTGGAGTGTTTAAACTAGGGACGGGGGGAGGGTATTCCTTTTATAGGAGGGGAAGACAGTGCAGATAGAGACCTGGGCACAAATAATGACATTGGGGCGGGGTGGGGTTAGAACAGTTAATAATTTAAGAAAGAATAGAGGTACAGAGAGATACATAAAGTGCATGTATACTAATGCCAGAAGCCTCGCCAACAAAATGGAGGAATTGGAGTTAATGTTGTTGGAACATAATAATGACATGGTGGGGATATCTGAGACATGGCTGGATGAGAGCCATGACTGGGTGGTTAGTTTACAGGGCTATAGTCTGTTCAGAAATGACCGTACAAATAAGCGAGGGGGAGGCGCTTGTTTATATGTAAAATCCTCCTTAAAACCCATCCTGCGTGATAATATATATGAATCTAATGAAAATGTAGAGTCCCTGTGGGTAGAGATAAGGGGAGGGGGGAAAAATAATAAATTACTGATAGGGGTTTGTTATAAGTCTCCAAAAATAATGGAAGCAACAGAGAATATCCTCATAAAGCAAATAGATGAAGCAGCGACTCAAGGAGAAGTCATTATTGTGGGGGGCTTCAACTACCCTGAAATACATTGGGGAACCGAAACCTGCAGTTCCAGCAAAGGTAATAGGCTTTTGACAACTATGAGAGACAATTACCTTTCACAACTGGTTCAGGACCCAACAAGAGGGGGGGGCACTGCTAGACCTAATATTAACCAACAGGCCAGACCGCTGTAAGGGTTGGGGGTCACTTGGGTAATAGTGATCACAAATTAATAAGTTTTCATGTATCCTTTAATAAGATGTGTAGTAGAGGGGTTACAAGGGCACTAAACTTCAGGAAAGCAAATTTCCAACGGATGAGGGATGATATTGGTGCAATTAACTGGGACGATATCCTGAGACATAAAAATACACAAAGAAAATGGGAGACGTTTATTAGCATCCTGAATAGGACCTGTGCACAATATATACCATATGGGAATAAACATGCTAGAAATAAGAGGAAACCACTATGGCTAAATAGAGCTGTAAGGGGTGCAATAAGAGCTAAAAATAAAGCATTTAGAGAATTAAATCAAGTAGGTAGTGATGAGGCATTAACTAAACACAGAAGGTTAAATAAATTCTGTAAAAAGCAAATCAAGACAGCAAAGATTGAGACAGAGAGACTCAATGCCAGAGAAAGTAAAAATAATCCCAAAATATTATTTAACTACATAAATAGTAAGAAGCTAAAAAATGATAGTGTTGGTCCCTTAAAAATAGTCTGGGTGAAATGGTGGATGAGGATGAGGAAAAAGCCAATATGCTAAATGACTTTTTTTCAACAGTATTTACAAAAGAAAATCCCATGACAGATAACATGATCAGGGATAAAAATTCTCCATTAACTGTCACCTGCTTAACCCAGCAGGAAGTATGGCGGCGTCTAAAAATCACTAAAATTAACAAATCCCCGGGCCCGGATGGGATACACCCCCGAGTACTGCAGGAATTAAGCACAGTCATAGATAGACCATTATTTTTAATCTTTAAAGATTCCATAATAACAGGGTCTGTACCACAGGACTGGCGTATAGCAAATGTGGTGCCAATATTCAAAAAGGGGACAAAAACTGAACTCGGAAATTATAGGCCAGCAAGTTTAACCTCAACTGTGGGTAAAATACTGAAGGGTTTGCTAAGAGATACTATACTGGAGTATCTGGAGAAGAATAGCCTCATGACCCAATATCAACATGGGTTTACAAGGGACCGTTCCTGTCAGCCTAATCTGATAAGCTTTTATGAAGAGATAAGTTCCGGACTGGACCAAGGGAATGCAGTGGACGTGGTGTACAGGACTTTTCAAAAGCTTTTGATACGGTGCCACACAAAAGGTTGATACATAAAATGAGAACAATGGGGATAGGGGAAAATATGTGTATGTGGGTTAAGAGCTGGCTCAGGGATAGGAAACAAAGGGTGGTTATTAATGGAGCACACTCGGACTGGGTCACGGTTAGCAGTGGGGTACCACAGGGGTCAGTTTTGGGCCCGCTTCTTTTTAACATATTTATTAATGACCTTGTAGGGGGCATAGAGAGTAGAATTTCAATATTTGCAGATGAGACTAAACTCTGCAGGGTAATCAATACAGAGGAGGACAATTTTATATTACAGGAGGATTTATGTAAACTAGAAGCTTGGGCTGATAAATGGCAAATGAGCTTTAATGGGGATAAATGTAAGGTCATGTACTTGGGTAGAATGAATAAGATGCATAATTATGTGCTTGATTGTAAAACACTGGGCAAAACTGTCACTGAAAAAGACCTGGGTGTATGGGTGGATGACAAACTCACATTTAGTGGCCAGTGTCAGGCAGCAGCTGCAAAGGCAAATAAATTAATGGGATGCATTAAAAGAGGCATAGATGCTCATGAGGAGAACATAATTTTACCTCTATATAAGTCACTAGTGTGACCACTAGAGTTGAGCGATACCAGCCGATACTTGAAAATATCGGATCGGAATGGATCGGCCGATCTTAAAAAAAGTATCGGTATCGCCGATTCCGATACCGGGAACCAATGCAAGTCAATGGGGCCAAAATATCGGAATTAAAAAAAACCCTTTCTTTCCTTGTAGGATAATTCTACATGAAGAAAAACAACTAAGAATAATGTAGAATGTATTGTGGGAGGTGGAGGAGACATTAAAGCCATAGAGGTTTAGCCCAATCAAATGGAATAGCAGGAATGAAACTTTTTTTTTAAAGACGTTAGGAGTTACAAAGATATTGACTATGTTAGCCTCATTTATATTTTGCCAGACATGTATGTCTTCTTCTTCTTTCTTCTTTCTTCTTCTTTCTTATTCTTCTTCCTTTTTTTACCTTCTTCTTCTTCTTCTTATTCCTTTTTTTACATTCTTCTTCTTCTTCTTCTTCCTTTTTTTACATTCTTCTACTTCCTTTTTTTACATTCTTCTTCTTATTCCTTTTTTTACATTCTTCTTCTTCCTTTTTTTAAATTCTTCTACTTCCTTTTTTACATTCTTCTTCTTCTTCCTTTTCTTACATTCTTCATATTCTTCTTATTCAGCAATTATTATTCTACATATTCAACTTCTTCATCTTCTTCCTATTCTTCTTCATCATATTCTTATTTGTGTCAGGCATTCCTGTAGTTGTTATCTAGAAAAGTTAGAAGTTTACACCTTCCGTTCTGTCTGTCACAAAAGATTTACAACAGGATTTGTCCGCGTTCAGTTTGGCCTGCAGCAGCAGGCCTTTTCCAGGGGCACCACGAGGAGGAACGGACTCACCCCCATACACTGCTTAGTCTTCTTCTGCTTATAAATAAGATAATATCATTTGCTCAGAGTATTAGTCTTATGCTTAATGTTCTTCTGCTTTGTTTTTTTATGCTTCTTTGTCTTCTCTCTCTTGTTGTTCTACATCTTGGTGGTTGTCTTCCTGTTCTTTGTCCTCTTGAACCAGCTGACGGTACTGGCACCCGGAGGGGCAGCAGAAGGAACAAGAGCCAATGGCACTACCGAGGACCAGCTGACGGTGCTGGAACCCGGTTACTAAGCAGGAGGTACCTGCGCTACAAAGCACTACCAAGGACCAGCAGACGTTGCCGGAACTCGGATACCGAGATGGAGGCACCTAGGCCAAAGGCTCTGCCGAGAACCAGCTGACGGTGCTGGAACCCGGATGGGTAGCATAAGCTGCAAGAGCAAATGGAAATAGCGAGGACCAGCTGACAGTGCTGGCACCCGGAGGGGCAGCAGAAGGAATAAGAGCCAATGGCACAACCAAGAACCAGCTGACGGTGCTGGAACACGGTTACTAAGCAGGAGGTACCTGTGCTACAAAGCACTACCAAGGACCAGCAGACGTTGCCGGAACTCGGATACCGAGATGGAGGCACCTAGGCCAAAGGCTCTGCCGAGAACCAGCTGACGGTGCTGGAACCCAGAGGGGCAGCTGAAGTTACCCCTGAAAAGCAAAGTTGGCATGCCGCAAGCTGGCCGCAGTTACCGATTCACACAGTCCTACAGGGGGTGCTTGTCCTACTGGCACTACGGAACAAGCCTTTCTTACCAGAACCCGCAGTCCACATAGGAAGCACCTAAACTGCTGGCACCCTAGCCTCGGCTAACCCAACCGCAACACGACATGGCAACTTGGGGTGGCAAACTGACATTGACACTTCCCGGAAACAGCAGGCAGGGCTGGAACCAAGCTGGGCAGGAGGGAGTACCCGTGCCAAAGTCAGTTGCATTGAAGTAATTTTAAGATCGGTTGTAGACTTCTACTAATTTTAACCAAGCTCCACTTAGGCCTGTGGCTTCACTGATTTTCGTATTTCCCCTGTCTAGTTATGGGAATGTGGACAGAGCAGGCGACATTGCCGGACACACATCAGGGGATTAACTGACCGGACTGAACACCTGGAACACAGGAACAAGTGTGGATTGTGCAGACGCCACTTCGGAGCTGTAACTGGCGGGGTTGGAGGACAGGGGAAATACGAGAGACAGTGGAGCCACAGGCCTAATTGGAGCATGGTTAAAAATCAGTAGTAGTAGGACTGTGTAGGCAGCAGGAGACTTTGCCATCCACACAGCAGGGGATCAGCTAGCGTTACTGAACCCCACTGAGACACGGGAGCAAGTGTCTCTTTCCATGTGGACGGCACTTCTGAGCTACAACTGGCTGTGTTGAAGCCCAGGAAATAGGAGGGTGTAGGCAGAGGCCTACTGTCTTTGGAATGCGGAGACAGCAAGAGAGACTGCCATCCACAGAGCAGGGGATCAGCTAGCGTTACTGAACCCCACTGAGACACGGGAGCAAGTGTCTCTTTCCGTGTGGACGGCACTTCTGAGCTACAACTGGCTGTGTTGAAGCCCAGGAAATAGGAGGGTGTAGGCAGAGGCCTACTGTCTTTGGAATGCGGAGACAGCAGGAGAGACTGCCATCCACACAGCAGGGGATCAGCTAGCGTTACTGAACCCCACTGAGACACGGGAGCAAGTGTCTCTTTCCGTGTGGACGGCACTTCCGAGCTACAACTGGCTGTGTTGAAGCCCAGGAAATAGGAGGGTGTAGGCAGAGGCCTACTGTCTTTGGAATGCGGAGACAGCAGGAGAGACTGCCATCCACACAGCAGGGGATCAGCTAGAGTTACTGAACCCCACTGAGACACGGGAGCAAGTGTCTCTTTCCGTGTGGACGGCACTTCTGAGCTACAACTGGCTGTGTTGAAGCCCAGGAAATAGGAGGGTGTAGGCAGAGGCCTACTGTCTTTGGAATGCGGAGACAGCAGGAGAGACTGCCATCCACACAGCAGGGGATCAGCTAGAGTTACTGAACCCCACTGAGACACAGGAGCAAGTGTCTCTTTCCGTGTGGACGGCACTTCCGAGCTACAACTGGCTGTGTTGAAGCAAAGGAAATAGGAGGGTGTAGGCAGAGGCCTACTGTCTTTGGAATGCGGAGACAGCAAGAGAGACTGCCATCCACACAGCAGGGGATCAGCTAGCGTTACTGAACCCCACTGAGACACGGGAGCAAGTGTCTCTTTCCGTGTGGACGGCACTTCTGAGCTACAACTGGCTGTGTTGAAGCCCAGGAAATAGGAGGGTGTAGGCAGAGGCCTACTGTCTTTGGAATGCGGAGACAGCAGGAGAGACTGCCATCCACACAGCAGGGGAACAGCTGGCGTTACTGAACCCCACTGAGACACGGCAGCAAGTGTCTCTTTCCGTGTGGACGGCACTTCCGAGCTACAACTGGCTGTGTTGAAGCCCAGGAAATAGGAGGGTGTAGGCAGAGGCCTACTGTCTTTGGAATGCGGAGACAGCAGGAGAGACTGCCATCCACACAGCAGGGGAACAGCTGGCGTTACTGAACCCCACTGAGACACGGCAGCAAGTGTCTCTTTCCGTGTGGACGGCACTTCCGAGCTACAACTGGCTGTGTTGAAGCCCAGGGACAAGCACGGAGCAGGCTGAGGCTGCATTGAAGAAATTTTAAGATCGGTTGTAGACTTCTACTAATTTTAACCAAGCTCCACTTAGGCCTGTGGCTTCACTGATTTTCGTATTTCCCCTGTCCTCCAACCCCACCAGTTACAGCTCCGAAGTGGCGTCTGCACAATCCACACTTGTTCCTGTGTTCCAGGTGTTCAGTCCGGTCAGTTAATCCCCTGATGTGTGTCCGGCAATGTTGCCTGCTCTGTCCACATTCCCATAACTAGGGAATGTGGACAGAGCAGGCGACATTGCCGGACACACATCAGGGGATTAACTGACCGGACTGAACACCTGGAACACAGGAACAAGTGTGGATTGTGCAGACGCCACTTCGGAGCTGTAACTGGCGGGGTTGGAGGACAGGGGAAATACGAAAATCAGTGAAGCCACAGGCCTAAGTGGAGCACGGTTAAAAATCATTAGTAGTAGGACTGTGTAGGCAGCAGGAGACTTTGCCATCCACACAGCAGGGGATCAGCTGGCAGTGCTGAACCCCACTAACACTTGAACGAATGTGTTTGGCTCTGTGGAGACGACACTTCTGAACACCAACTGACGATGTTGGAGCCCAGGATCAGGCGTGGAGCAGGCTGGGGCCTACTGGATTTTGGCTGGTGTAGGCAGCAGGAGACTTGCCATCTCCACAGCAGGGGAACAGCTGGCAGTGCTGAAACCCACTAACACTTGAACAAATGTGTTTGGCTTTGTGGAGACGACACTTCTGAACACCAACTGACGCTGTTGGAGCCCAGGATTAGGCGAGGAGCAGGCTGGGGCCTACTGGATTTTGGCAGGTGTAGGCAGCAGGAGACTTGCCATCTCCACAGCAGGGGAACAGCTGGCAGTGCTGAAACCCACTAACACTTGAACAAATGTGTTTGGCTCTGTGGAGACGACACTTCTGAACACCAACTGACACTATTGGAGCCCAGGATTAGGCGAGGAGCAGGCTGGGGCCTACTGGATTTTGGCTGGTGTAGGCAGCAGGAGACTTGCCATCTCCACAGCAGGGGAACAGCTGGCAGTGCTGAAACCCACTAACACTTGAACAAATGTGTTTGGCTCTGTGGAGACGACACTTCTGAACACCAACTGACGCTGTTGGAGCACAGGATTAGGCGAGGAGCAGGCTGGGGCCTACTGGATTTTGGCAGGTGTAGGCAGCAGGAGACATGCCATCTCCACAGCAGGGGAACAGCTGGCAGTGCTGAAACCCACTAACACTTGAATAGTGTTAAGCATTCCGATACCGCAAGTATCGGGTATCGGCTGATATTAGCGGTATCGGAATTCCGATACTGACTTCCGATACTTTTGTCATATCGGATTCCGGAATCGGAATCGAAAAGTTCCCATCATGCTATGAGCCTGCTTGCTTTGATTAAGCCAATGGGAATCCTCCGAAGTGTGGCCACATCCTGTTAGGCATGTAGGCATGTTAACTATTGGCATGGCTGTGATTGGCTGCCGAAATGATGTCATGATGCACTATAAAAGCCACCGCAGCCGCCATTTCTGGTTCACTCTGCTGTGAATTCAGTTAGGGACAGGCTGCTGTAGAAGACTGTGAGGGACAGTTAGAAATAGCGATTCCACCAAACATCTAGTGCTTTACCCAGGCTACATAAACCACCACTGTAGCCTTCTTTGCCCTAGCAGCAGTGTTCACAGCTGTCTGCAAGGGCTGTGTGAGTGCAGCTCACGCTGTGGAGTTAGTCCTGCAGCCACGTCAGGCTGTAGGCCACCCAGTGTGATCACTGCTGCCTCATACATCTTTTATTTTTTGAGCTGCATTTTTTACATAATTTCAATCTAGTGTGCTTCCATCCGTATCCATATACGTTGGTTGCAAACACTAGTAGTAGACAGCGGAGCCTTTCTGCAGCCTTTCAGTGCTAGTGTCCACTTTGCTGCACTGTTCACGGCTGTCTGAGAGGTCTCTGACTGTGTGTGAGTGCAGCTCACGCTGAGTAGTGTGTCCTGCAGCTACGTCTGGCTGTAGGACGCTCAGCGTGCGTCAGTGCCTCACACATATTTGTATTTGAGTGCAGCTCATTTTTTCTTCTATTAGTGTGCATCCATCCGTCTCCATCTACGGTGGTTGCAAACACTATATAGGAGTACACAGCGGAGCCTTTCTGCAGCCTGTCAGTGCCAGTGCCCACTTAGCTGCACTGTTCACGGCTGTCTGAGAGGTCTCTGACTGTGTGTGAGTGCAGCTCACGCTGAGTAGAGTGTCCTGTAGCTACGTCTGGTTGTAGGACGCTCAACGTGCGTCACTGCCTCACACATATTTGTCTTTGAGTGCAGCTCATTTTTTCTTCTCCTATTAGTGTGCATCCATCCGTATCCATCAACATTGGTTGGTTGCAAACACTATATAGGAGTAGATAGAGGAGCCTTTTTTTCTGGCTTGTGCCCTGCCGGCGCAGCCAGATTAGTATTACCCAATTTTTTTGGAGCCTCATCTTTTGCATTGTAGGTTACCTGCCTGCATTGTAATAGCTCCAAAAAGTTGGTGATACTATCAGTTTCAATTCTTTGTTCACATACTTTGAGTTTGTTTCCAACAAAGAAACCACAAAAAAAGTTCACCAAACACTACATTTGGAACTTGTGTAGGCCACATCAGCTCCTATTAAAGTGTAGTCCACACACACACACTTCATAAAATTAGTGTTTCTTGTACCTGTAACCAGCTGTTCAGGAATAAGCACACTAAGGCCCCCCATTGTACTTTTCTGCCTATCTTAAGCAGTCTGGCAAGATGAAGAAGGCAGGGAGTAAGGCGCGTGGGCGTGGGCGTGGAGTTTCAGCAGGGAGAGGACGTGGGGATTCTGCAGGGAGAGGACGTGGGGATTCTGCAGGTAGAGGACGTGGGGATTCTGGGTCTGCTGCGGGCACCAGTGGATCAGCATCCCCCAGTTTTAGCAGGCAACAGTCCTTTATGCGCAGCTTTGTAGGACCTCAACGTACCCCACTGCTGCGGGAGGAACAAATTGAAGCCGTTGTCGGATGGATGGCAGCTAACGCATCGACTTCAATTACTTCCACAGCCTCTCAGGACCAGAGCACCGAAGAGCAACCATCTGTCTCTTCACCACCTGCCAAAGTGCCCAGGCAGTCAGAGAGACATGGACAGGAGCCATCACAGTCTCTACTTCTGTTCTCGGAATCTGTTGGCTTGGAAAGAGGGGGCCAGCCAAGCAGCATTCCTGAATGTGAAGAAGAGGGAGTATGCAGTGATGCGCAACTTCTTTGTCCCTCTGAATCTGAAGAGGCGAGTGGGCCAGTGCCTATGGTCAGCACACCTCAGTACGCATCAGATGATGACGAGACTCAGTTGCCACTTTCTGGTGCGTACGGTGCTGGCGAGACAACCCCGGAGAAGCAGCTGTTTGAAGAGGGGAGGGAAGATGATGAGGTCCTTGACCCATCATGGCGTGAGGAACAGGAAGGTGGTGGGAGCAGCTCGGAGGAAGAGATTCCCCTACCGGCCAAAACAGGAGGCAGAGGGAGGGGGAAGACTTGGTTGCCTGTACCCTCCACTTCGGCACCCGTTAGGAGCATTCCTCATTCCAAAGGCAAAACGGGCGCTCCCAAGACTTGCAGTGCGTGGTCCTTTTTTGACACAGTTGCAGATGACATTTGCTTTGTCAAATGCAAGCTGTGTCATCAGATAGTCAAAAGAGGGAGAAATGTCAGCAACCTCAATACCACAAATATGTGGAAACATGTGCGCACCAAGCACGAGTTGGAGTTGCAGAGACACCCTGAAGACGTAGGCCAATGTACAGCACCACCTACCACCTCTTCAGTTCGTGTTGGGGCTTCTTCCTCCAGCTCACACACTGCTGGTTCGGCTTCCTCACAGGATCGCCAAGGAAGAACCTCTGCCACTGTTGTCCGGAGACCCTGTCAGATTCCACCCATAGCAGCACGTTCCCATCCATCACAGCCATCGGTAGCACAGGCATGGGATAAAAGGCGCCCTTACTCGGCAAACCATCCCCGAGCACAGTCTCTGAATGCTGGCATTGCCAAACTTCTGGCAGTTGAAATGCTGTCATTCAGGCTGGTGGACACTGACACCTTCCGGGACTTAATGGCATTGGCAGTCCCCCTATACAACGTGTCCAGCCGCTTTTATTTCAGCAGGCGAGCCGTCCCTGCCCTGCAGAAACATGTTGAGGGCAAAATAAAACATGCGCTACTAAACGCCGTTAGTAGCAAGGTCCACCTGACCACCGATGCGTGGACCAGTAACCATGGACAGGGACGATACCTTTCCCTCACTGCCCACTGGGTCAATGTTGTGGAGCCGGGTACAGATCTGGAGAGTGGCGCTGTACGTGTTCTTCCAACGCCACGGATTGCAGGACTCCAGTCTGTACACATAGACTCCTCCTCCTACTCAAGTTCCTCAGAAACAGCAGAGCAGGAGCCTGTTACGACCGATATGAGCACAGCCGTGGCCAAACGTCAACAGGCTGTACTCAAATTAATTTCTTTGGGGAATCAAAGCCACACAGCGCAGGAGCTCTGGAATGCTATCAAGCAGGAGAGCGATGTGTGGTTTGGGCCAGCGAATCTCCAGCCGGGCTTGGTAGTGTGTGACAATGGCCGAAATCTGGTGGCAGCTCTTGGCCTAGGCAACCTCACACACATCCCATGTCTGGCACATGTGCTTAACTTGGTCGTGCAGAGCTTTCTGAGGGACTATCCGGATCCTGATGCACTGTTGCACAAGGTCCGCATAGAGTGCGCTCACTTGCGGCGTTCCAGCACGGCAAGATCGCGCCTCGCTGCTCTGCAGCGACGATTTGGCCTTCCGGAAAATCGCATCATATGTGACCTACCCACCCGGTGGAATTCAACGTTACATATGTTGGAGCGGTTGCGTGAGCAGCAGGCAGCAGTCATGGAGTACCAGCTGCAGCAGGCGCAAACAAGTCGCACTGTGCGCCGTTCACACTTCAGCACCATTGAGTGGGCCTCTATGAAGGACATCTGCCTCGTTTTGCGTGCCTTCGATGAATCCACGCGGATGGCGAGTGCAGATGATGCACTAGTCAGCATGACTGTCCCCCTTATCTGCCTGCTTCAACAAACACTGCAAGCACTAAGGGATGAGGTTTCGGAAGAGGTGGAGGATGAGGAGTCCCAAATGCCATCTGCTTCTGGACAGTCTGCGCTACGTGTTTCCTCACAAAGGCCTAGGCAGGGGACACTTTGTGAGGAGGATGAGGAGGAGTCGATGGAGGAGGAAGACATCTCTCCAGAGGAGGGAGGTACACAAACCTCTACTCAGTATGTACAGCGAGGGTGGGGTGATGCAGAGCAGGCCGAGGTCACGCCTCAAACAGGGGACAGCGGTTCTTTGGCAGTTGGGAGTCTGCAGCACATGGTTGATTTCATGCTGCAGTGCCTGAGAAACGACCGCCGCATCGCCCACATTCTCGTCTCGGCTGATAATTGGGTGTACACCCTCCTAGATCCTCGCTACCGGGACAGCGTACAAAGGCTCATACCAACGTTGAACCAGGAGCGTAAACTGCGGGAGTACGAAGAGTCACTGGTGCAGTCCATAATGTTTTCCATTCCACCCGACAGCATTGTTGCTACTGCTTTACAAAGCAGCTCTGTGCGTCGAGGCAGTGGAGGAAACTCTGCACAAAGAGGGAGCAGAGGCAGCGCCGCAGCACAAGGCAAGACCACTATGGCCCAAATGTGGCAAAGTTTTGTGTGTCCACCACAATTGTCTACACCATCAGCGATGCCTCGAGTCAGCAGGATGCAACGCTTCCGTCAGATGGTGTCAGACTACATGTCTTGCCCTGTCACTGTACTCCCAGATGGCTCTTCCCCCTTCAAGTTTTGGGTCTCTAAGCTGGATACATGGCCAGAGCTTAGCCAGTATGCATTGGAGGTGCTGGCTTGCCCTGCTGCCAGTGTATTATCGGAACGTGTCTTTAGTGCCGCAGGTGGTGTACTAACAGACGGTCGCACGCGACTATCTTCCGATAATGTTGACCGGCTGACTTTTTTGAAAATGAACAAGGCCTGGATCTCCAAAGACTTTGCCATTCCTCTTACACACTAAATTAGTGGTTGGCAACTGTATCCAGGTCTGCTGGTGTGTTCATTTTTCTACCACCTGAACTATAATCCCTGTGCTTCAACACAGCCAGTTGTCGCTCAGATGTGTCGTCTGCACAGAGAAACACACTAGCTCCTGTGTTAGTGGGGTTCAGTAACGCCAGCTGATCCCCTGCTGTGTGAACGGCAAAGTCACCAGCTCCATCAACATTCAAACCACTACTGATTTTTAACCGTGCCCAACTTAGGTCTCTGGCTCCACTGTCTCTACTATTTCCCCTGACCTCCAACCCCGCCATCTACATCTCTGAAGTGGCGTCAGCACAATCTACACTTGTTCCTGTGTTCCTGTGGCTCAGTCCCATCAGTTTATCCCCTGATGTGTGTCCGGCAAGGTCTCCTGCTCTGTCCACATTTCCATAACCAGTAGTGGGAATGAGGACAGAGCTGGCGAACTTGCCGGACAAACATCAGGGGATCAACTGACGGGACTGAGCACCAGTAACACAGGAACAAGTGTAGATTGTGCTGACGCCACTTCAGAGATGTAGCTGGCGGAGTTGGAGGCCAGGGAAAATAGTAGAGACAGTGGAGCCAGAGGCCTAAGTGGAGCATGGTTAGAATCAGTAGTAGTCAACAACCTCCATAAAAACCGGTGCCCATTGGCCTCTGCATGCGGCATGCGTAATCCTGGGCTCCAACAGCGTCAGTTGGTGTTCAGAAGTGTCATCTCCACAGAGCCAAACACATTCGTTCGAGTGTTAGTGGGGTTCAGCACTGCCAGCTGTTCCCCTGCTGTGGAGATGGCAAGTCTCCTGCTGCCTTCACCTGCCAAAAGCAACAGGCCCCAGCCTGCTCCTCGCCTAATCCTTGGCTCCAACAGCGTCAGTTGGTGTTCAGAAGTGTCGTCTCCACAGAGCCAATAACATTCGTTCGAGTGTTAGTGGGGTTCAGCACTGCCAGCTGTTCCCCTGCTGTGGAGATGGCAAGTCTCCTGCTGCCTACACCTGCCAAAATCCAGTAGGCCCCAGCCTGCTCCACGCCTGATCCTGGGCTCCAACAGCGTCAGTTGGTGTTCAGAAGTGTCATCTCCACAGAGCCAAACACATTCGTTCGAGTGTTAGTGGGGTTCAGCACTGCCAGCTGTTCCCCTGCTGTGGAGATGGCAAGTCTCCTGCTGCCTTCACCTGCCAAAAGCAACAGGCCCCAGCCTGCTCCTCGCCTAATCCTGGGCTCCAACAGCGTCAGTTGGTGTTCAGAAGTGTCGTCTCCACAGAGCCAAACACATTCGTTCGAGTGTTAGTGGGGTTCAGCACTGCCAGCTGTTCCCCTGCTGTGGAGATGGCAAGTCTCCTGCTGCCTACACCTGCCAAAATCCAGTAGGCCCCAGCCTGCTCCACGCCTGATCCTGGGCTCCAACAGCGTCAGTTGGTGTTCAGAAGTGTCATCTCCACAAAGCCAAACACATTCGTTCGAGTGTTAGTGGGGTTCAGCACTGCCAGCTGTTCCCCTGCTGTGGAGATGGCAAGTCTCCTGCTGCCTTCACCTGCCAAAAGCAACAGGTCCCAGCCTGCTCCTCGCCTAATCCTGGGCTCCAACAGCGTCAGTTGGTGTTCAGAAGTGTCGTCTCCACAGAGCCAAACACATTCGTTCAAGTGTTAGTGGGGTTCAGCACTGCCAGCTGTTCCCCTGCTGTGGAGATGGCAAGTCTCCTGCTGCCTTCACCTGCCAAAAGCAACAGACCCCAGCCTGCTCCTCGCCTAATCCTGTGCTCCAACAGCGTCAGTTGGTGTTCAGAAGTGTCGTCTCCACAGAGCCAAACACATTCGTTCAAGTGTTAGTGGGGTTCAGCACTGCCAGCTGTTCCCCTGCTGTGGAGATGGCAAGTCTCCTGCTGCCTTCACCTGCCAAAAGCAACAGGCCCCAGCCTGCTCCTCGCCTAATCCTGTGCTCCAACAGCGTCATTTGGTGTTCAGAAGTGTCGTCTCCACAGAGCCAAACACATTCGTTCAAGTGTTAGTGGGGTTCAGCACTGCCAGCTGTTCCCCTGCTGTGGAGATGGCAAGTCTCCTGCTGCCTTCACCTGCCAAAAGCAACAGGCCCCAGCCTGCTCCTCGCCTAATCCTGTGCTCCAACAGCGTCAGTTGGTGTTCAGAAGTGTCGTCTCCACAGAGCCAAACACATTCGTTCGAGTGTTAGTGGGGTTCAGCACTGCCATCTGTTCCCCTGCTGTGGAGATGGCAAGTCTCCTGCTGCCTTCACCTGCCAAACGCAACAGGCCCCAGCCTGCTCCTCGCCTAATCCTGGGCTCCAACAGCGTCAGTTGGTGTTCAGAAGTGTCGTCTCCACAGAGCCAAACACATTCGTTCAAGTGTTAGTGGGGTTCAGCACTGCCAGCTGTTCCCCTGCTGTGGAGATGGCAGTCTCTCCTGCTGTCTCCGCATTTCAAAGACAGTAGGCCTCTGCCTACACCCTCCTATTTCCTGGGCTTCAACACAGCCAGTTGTAGCTCGGAAGTGCCGTCCACACGGAAAGAGATACTTGCTCCCGTGTCTCAGTGGGGTTCAGTAACGTCAGCTGATCCCCTGCTGTGTGGATGGCAGTCTCTCCTGCTGTCTCCACATTCCAAATACTGTAGGCCTCTGCCTACACCCTCCTATTTCCTGGGCTTCAACACAGCAAGTTGTAGCTCGGAAGTACCGTCCACACGGAAAGAGATACTTGCTCCCGTGTCTCAGTGGGGTTCAGTAACGTCAGCTGATCCCCTGCTGTGTGGATGGCAGTCTCTCCTGCTGTCTCCACATTCCAAATACAGTAGGCCTCTGCCTACACCCTCCTATTTCCTGGGCTTCAACACAGCCAGTTGTAGCTCGGAAGTGCCGTCCACACGGAAAGAGACACTTGCTCCCGTGTCTCAGTGGGGTTCAGTAACGTCAGCTGATCCCCTGCTGTGTGGATGGAAGTCTCTCCTGCTGTCACCACATTCCAAATACAGTAGGCATCTGCCTACACCCTCCTATTTCCTGGGATTCAACACAGCAAGTTGTAGCTCGGAAGTGCCGTCCACACGGAAAGAGATACTTGCTCCCGTGTCTCAGTGGGGTTCAGTAACGTCAGCTGATCCCCTGCTGTGTGGATGGCAGTCTCTCCTGCTGTCACCACATTCCAAATACAGTAGGCCTCTGCCTACACCCTCCTATTTCCTGGGCTTCAACACAGCAAGTTGTAGCTCGGAAGTGCCGTCCACACGGAAAGAGATACTTGCTCCCGTGTCTCAGTGGGGTTCAGTAACGTCAGCTGATCCCCTGCTGTGTGGATGGCAGTCTCTCCTGCTGTCACCACATTCCAAATACAGTAGGCCTCTGCCTACACCCACTTATTTCCTGGGCTTCAACACAGCAAGTTGTAGCTCGGAAGTGCCGTCCACACGGAAAGAGATACTTGCTCCCGTGTCTCAGTGGGGTTCAGTAACGTCAGCTGATCCCCTGCTGTGTGGATGGCAGTCTCTCCTGCTGTCTCCACATTCCAAATACAGTAGGCCTCTGCCTACACCCTCCTATTTCCTGGGCTTCAACACAGCCAGTTGTAGCTCGGAAGTGCCGTCCACACGGAAAGAGACACTTGCTCCCGTGTCTCAGTGGGGTTCAGTAACGTCAGCTGATCCCCTGCTGTGTGGATGGCAAAGTCTCCTGCTGCCTACACAGTCATACCACTACTGATTTTTAACCGTGCTCCAATTAGGCCTGTGGCTCCACTGTCTCTCGTATTTCCCCTGTCCTCCAACCCTGCCAGTTACAGCTCCGAAGTGGCGTCTGCACAATCCACACTTGTTCCTGTGTTACAGGTGTTCAGTCCGGTCAGTTAATCCCCTGATGTGTGTCCGGCAATGTCGCCTGCTCTGTCCACATTCCCATAACTAGTTATGGGAATGTGGACAGAGCAGGCGACATTGCCGGACACACATCAGGGGATTAACTGACCGGACTGAACACCTGTTACACAGGAACAAGTGTGGATTGTGCAGACGCCACTTCGGAGCTGTAACTGGCGGGGTTGGAGGACAGGGGAAATACGAAAATCAGTGAAGCCACAGGCCTAAGTGGAGCTTGGTTAAAATTAGTAGAAGTCTACAACCGATCTTAAAATTACTTCAATGCAGCCTCAGCCTGCTCCGTGCTTGTCCCTGGGCTTCAACACAGCCAGTTGTTGCTCAGAAGTGCCGTCTTCACAGAGTAAAACACTAGCTCCTGTGTTTGTGGGGTTCAGTAACGTCAGCTGTTCCACTGCTTTTTTGATGGCAATCTGTCCTGCTGCCTCCCAATTGACAGCACATCAGGCCTCAGCCTGCTAAGTGCTTGTCCCTGGGCTCCAACATCGCCAGTTGCTGCTCATAACTGACTTTGGCACGGGTACTCCCTCCTGCCCAGCTTGGTTCCAGCCCTGCCTGCTGTTTCCGGGAAGTGTCAATGTCAGTTTGCCACCCCAAGTTGCCATGTCGTGTTGCGGTTGGGTTAGCCGAGGCTAGGGTGCCAGCAGTTTAGGTGCTTCCTATGTGGACTGCGGGTTCTGGTAAGAAAGGCTTGTTCCGTAGTGCCAGTAGGACAAGCACCCCCTGTAGGACTGTGTGATTCGGTAACTGCGGCCAGCTTGCGGCATGCCAACTTTGCTTTTCAGGGGTAACTTCTGCTACCCCTCCAGGTTCCAGCACCCTCAGCTGGTTCTCGTCAGAGCCTTTGGCCTAGGTGCCTCCATCTCGGTATCCGAGTTCCAGCAACGTCTGCTGGTCCTTGGTAGTGCTTTGTAGCACAGGTACCTCCTGCTTAGTAACCGGGTTCCAGCACCGTCAGCTGGTCCTCGGTTGTGCCATTGGCTCTTATTCCTTCTGCTGCCCCTCCGGGTGCCAGCACTGTCAGCTGGTCCTCGCTATTTCCATTTGCTCTTGCAGCTTATGCTACCCCTCCGGGTTCCAGCACCGTCAGCTGGTTCTCATCAGAGCCTTTGGCCTAGGTGCCTCCATCTCGGTATCCGAGTTCCGGCAACGTCTGCTGGTCCTTGGTAGTGCTTTGTAGCACAGGTACCTCCTGCTTATTAACCGGGTTCCAGCACCGTCAGCTGGTCCTCGGTTGTGCCATTGGCTCTTATTCCTTCAGCTGCCCCTCCGGGTGCCAGCACTGTCAGCTGGTCCTCGCTATTTCCATTTGCTCTTGCAGCTTATGTTACCCCTCCGGGTTCCAGCACCGTCAGCTGGTTCTCGTCAGAGCCTTTGGCCTAGGTGCCTCCATCTCGGTATCCGAGTTCCGGCAACGTCTGCTGGTCCTTGGTAGTGCTTTGTAGCACAGGTACCTCCTGCTTAGTAACCGGGTTCCAGCACCGTCAGCTGGTCCTCGGTTGTGCCATTGGCTCTTATTCCTTCTGCTGCCCCTCCGGGTGCCAGCACTGTCAGCTGGTCCTCGCTATTTCCATTTGCTCTTGCAGCTTATGCTACCCCTCCGGGTTCCAGCACCGTCAGCTGGTTCTCATTAGAGCCTTTGGCCTAGGTGCCTCCATCTCGGTATCCGAGTTCCGGCAACGTCTGCTGGTCCTTGGTAGTGCTTTGTAGCACAGGTACCTCCTTCTTAGTAACCGGGTTCCAGCACTGTCAGCTGGTCCTCGGTTGTGCCATTGGCTCTTATTCCTTCTGCTGCCCCTCTGGGTGCCAGCACTGTCAGCTGGTCCTCGCTATTTCCATTTGCTCTTTCAGCTTATGCTACCCCTCCGGGTTCCAGCACTGTCAGCTGGTTCTCGTCAGAGCCTTTGGCCTAGGTGCCTCCATCTCGGTATCCGAGTTCCGGCAACGTCTGCTGGTCCTTGGTAGTGCTTTGTAGCACAGGTACCTCCTGCTTAGTAACCGGGTTCCAGCACTGTCAGCTGGTCCTCGGTAGTGCCATTGGCTCTTGTTCCTTCTGCTGCCCCTACGGGTGCCAGTACCGTCAGCTGGTTCAAGAGGACAAAGAACAGGAAGACAACCACCAAGATGCAGAACAAGAAGAGAGAGAAGACAAAGAAGCATAAAAAAACAAAGCAGAAGAACATTAAGCACAAGACTAATACTCTGAGCAAATGATATTATCTTATTTATAAGCAGAAGAAGACTAAGCAGTGTATGGGGGTGAGTCCGTTCCTCCTCGTGGTGCCCCTGGAAAAGGCCTGCTGCTGCATGCCAAACTGAACGCGGACAAATCCTGTTGTAAATCTTTTGTGACAGGCAGAACGGAAGGTGTAAACTTCTAACTTTTCTAGATAACAACTACAGGAATGCCTGACACAAACAAGAATATGATGAAGAAGAATAGGAAGAAGATGAAGAAGTTGAATATGTAGAATAATAATTGTTGAATAAGAAGAATATGAAGAATGTAAGAAAAGGAAGAAGAAGAAGAATGTAAAAAAAGGAAGTAGAAGAATTTAAAAAAAGGAAGAAGAAGAAGAATGTAAAAAAAGGAATAAGAAGAAGAATGTAAAAAAAGGAAGTAGAAGAATGTAAAGAAAGGAAGAAGAAGAAGAAGAATGTAAAAAAAGGAATAAGAAGAAGAAGAAGAAGGTAAAAAAAGGAAGAAGAAGAAGAAAGAAGAAAGAAGAGGAAGACATACATGTCTGGCAAAATATAAATGAGGCTAACATAGTCAATATCTTTGTAACTCCTAACGTCTTAAAAAAAAAAGTTTAATTCCTGCTATTCCATTTGATTGGGCTAAACCTCTATGGCTTTAATGTCTCCTCCACCTCCCACAATACATTCTACATTATTCTTAGTTGTTTTTCTTCATGTAGAATTAACCTACAAGGAAAAAAAGGGTTTTTTTTAATTCCGATATTTTGGCCCCATTGACTTGCATTGGTTCCCGGTATCGGAATTGGCGATACCGATACTTTTTTTTAAGATCGGCCGATCCATTCCGATCCGATATTTTCAAGTATCGGCTGGTATCGCTCAACTCTACACTTGAACAAATGTGTTTGGCTCTGTGGAGACGACACTTCTGAACGCCAACTGACGCTGTTGGAGCCCAGGATTAGGCGAGGAGCAGGCTGGGGCCTACTGGATTTTGGCAGGTGTAGGCAGCAGGAGACTTGCCATCTCCACAGCAGGGGAACAGCTGGCAGTGCTGAAACCCACTAACACTTGAACAAATGTGTTTGGCTCTGTGGAGACGACACTTCTGAACACCAACTGACGCTGTTGGAGCCCAGGATTACGCATGCCACATGCAGAGGCCAATGGGCAGCGGTTTTTATGGAGGTTGTTGACTACTACTGATCTAACCATGCTCCACTTAGGCCTCTGGCTCCACTGTCTCTACTATTTACCCTGGCCTCCAACCCCGCCAGCTACATCTCTGAAGTGGCGTCAGCACAATCTACACTTGTTCCTGTGTTACTGGTGCTCAGTCCCGTCAGTTGATCCCCTGATGTTTGTCCGGCAAGTTCGCCAGCTCTGTCCTCATTCCCACTACTGGTTATGGGAATGTGGACAGAGCAGGAGACCTTGCCGGACACACATCAGGGGATAAACTGATGGGACTGAGCCACAGGAACACAGGAACAAGTGTAGATTGTGCTGACGCCACTTCAGAGATGTAGATGGCGGGGTTGGAGGCCAGGGGAAATAGTAGAGACAGTGGAGCCAGAGACCTAAGTTGGGCACGGTTAAAAATCAGTAGTGGTTTGAATGTTGATGGAGCTGGTGACTTTGCCGTTGTGACGCCTCTGGCAGTACGTCCAAGAGTGGACCCCCTGGATCGCGGATCCGGAGCCCCTGGGCCGAGCGCACCTGGTGAAGACCGACCCCTGTACAGGGATCGTTAGGGGCAGGACCACAGGGGGCGGAACCGCGACAGCCGGAGCCAGCAGGGACGACTCGGAGGACTGGCAGACAGAGCAGGAGTAGCGGGGAGGAAGGCAGAAGGTGATGGCAGGAAGACTACAGGAAAGGTACAGGGAGGACCACGGAAGGAGACAGGCTGACGGACAAGGACCAGGACAGACAACGGAGCAACAAAGATAGGCAGGGAACACTGAAAAGATAAGGCCGATGGGTGCTGCGAGTCACAACAATCATCAGGCGCCCTCAGAATGGAGCGGGCGCCTGATATACGCGGAGACCGGAAGTGCGCCCTACAGACCCTCCCCTAGCGACGCCCCCTGCCAACAGAGGCCGGAGGAACGCGCGCGCGCGGCCTAAGGCCGGCGCGGTTACCCGCAGCAGAGCGGCAAGCAGCGCGGAAGGACGCGCGAGCAGGAGGAGGCAGGTGAGGGGAAGCTGCGGCGGGCACCGCCGCTAAAGGGGCATCGGCGGGTACGGCCGCCGATGTCACAGTACCCCCTCCCATATGCCCTCTCCTTCTGAGGCTGGTCAGAAATCTTTTCATGATAAGGGGGGCATCGACATTTTCTCGGGGCTCCCAGGACCTCTCCTCTGGGCCAAAACCCTTCCAGTCGATAAGAAAAAGAGTTTTACCCTTGACCCTTTTCATAGCCAGGATGTCCTTTACTTCAAAGATATTGTTAGAACAAATGGGCGAGGGAGAAGACATGGAGGTTGGTTGGAACCGATTCAAGACCACAGGTTTGAGGAGCGAGATATGGAAGGCGTTAGGGACCCGGAGTGACGCCGGCAACCTCAATTTGTAGGCTACCTTGTTAATGCGCCCAAGTATTTCAAAAGGCCCGATGTACCGAGGACTTAATTTGTAAGCAGGGGCCTTCAGGCGGATATGTTTGGTAGAAAGCCAGACTTTGTCCCCGGGCTGGTACGGGGGTAGATCCCTTCGTCTTTTGTCCGCGTGTCTCTTAATTCGGACGTTGGCCAGCTCGAGCGCCTCTCTGGTCTCCTTCCAAATTTGTGAAAACTCCTTGGCGAGAGTGTCTGCTGCAGGAACTCCGGATGATGCGGAAAAAGGCAATGGAACCCCAGGATTTAGCCCAGTTACCACAAAGAACGGTGTCTTGGACGTTGATTCGCTGGAATGATTATTATGAGCGAATTCCGCCCAAGGTAGAAGAGAGAACCAATTATCTTGATGGGCGTTAGAAAAGTGGCGTAGGTAGGTGGTCAGAATTTGGTTAATCCGTTCCACTTGGCCGTTGGTTTGAGGATGATACGCTGAGGAGAAGTCGAGAGACATGCCCAGGAGCCGACAGAGGGCCCTCCAGAATCGGGAAGTAAACTGGACCCCACGATCGGTCACGATTCGCAGAGGGAGACCATGTAGCCGGAACACGTGGTGGATAAAGATCTCGGCCAACTTTGGAGCAGATGGCAGTCCGACCAGGGGAATAAAATGGGCCATTTTGGAAAAGCGGTCAGCGACGACCAAGATGGTAGTGCATCCTGCAGAGCGGGGCAGATCAGTCACGAAGTCCATGGCGATTTGCTGCCAAGGAGCCTCTGGTACAGGCAACGGATGAAGGAGGCCGGAGGGCAGAGTCCTTGGAATCTTGTTCTGAGCACAAGTCCTGCAGGAGGCTACAAAGTCCTTTGCATCCTGGTGGAGAGAGGACCACCAGTAATACCGGGACAGAAGCAAAAGAGTCTTCTTAATCCCAACGTGCCCAGCAACCTTGGAAGAATGACCCCAGCGCAGTACTTCCAGACGTTTGTTTGGAGGAACGAAGGTCTTGCCAGGCGGAGGGTTAGAGAACCTCACGGGGGCCACGGAGATAACTTTAGCCGGCTCGATGATATAAGATGGGTCCTCCTCCTTCTCTGGTGGCTGCAAAGACCTGGAAAGCGCGTCAGCTTTGATGTTCTTACTGCCGGGCCGGAAATGGAGCTTAAACTCAAAACGGGAAAAATACAGAGCCCACCTGGCTTGTCTGGAGTTGAGTCTCTGGGCAGATTGCAGGTAGGCCAGGTTTTTGTGGTCCGTGAAGATAGTAAAGGGGTGCACTGCCCCCTCGAGCAGATATCGCCATTCCTCCAGCGCCATCTTAATGGCCAATAATTCCCGGTCCCCAATGGAGTAGTTGCACTCCGCGGGAGAAAAGGATTTGGAGAAGAACCCGCAGGGGACAAGACGTCCAGATGGAGCCTGTTGGGAGAGAACTGCCCCAGCTCCAGTGGAGGAAGCGTCAACTTCCAGGATGAAGGGCCTACTAGCCACTGGACGGTGTAAGATCGGAGCAGAAGCAAACGAGCGTTTCAGGGTCAGAAAGGCGTCCTCGGCTTCAGAAGGCCAGACGTTAGGCTTCGTCCCCTTACGGGTCAGGACCGTAATGGGCTTGGTGACTGTAGAGAAGTGGGGTACAAACTGCCGGTAATAATTAGCGAAGCCGAGGAAACGCTGGATGGCCTTTATGCCAACTGGACGAGGCCACTGGAGTACCGCGGACAGCTTCTCCGGATCCATCCTAAGACCGGACTCCGTGATGATATACCCCAAGAAGGGTAAGGCTGTTTGCTCAAAAAGGCACTTCTCGATCTTGGCGTAAAGACGATTTTCTCGAAGGCGCTGCAGGACCATGCGTACACTTCTCCGATGGGAGGAGAGGTCGGTCGAGAAAACGAGGATATCGTCCAAATACACCACCACGCAGGAATAGAGTAGGTCTCGGAACACCTCATTTACGAATTCCTGAAACACCGCTGGAGCATTGCAGAGACCGAACGGCATGACCAAGTATTCATAATGGCCGTCCCGGGTATTGAAGGCCGTCTTCCACTCGTCCCCCGCTCGGATTCGGACTAAGTTGTAAGCTCCCCGCAGATCCAACTTCGTGAAGATTCTGGCCCCCCTCAGCCGGTCGAAGAGTTCAGGAATCAGCGGGAGCGGGTACCGGTTTTTAACCGTGATGTTGTTCAGGCCCCGGTAATCAATACAAGGTCGCAGGGACCCATCTTTCTTCCGGACGAAGAAGAAGCCTGCGCCCGCAGGGGACGAGGACTTCCGGATGAACCCCTTGGCCAGATTTTCCTGTATATATTCCGACATAGCCGAGGTCTCTGCTGGGGACAAAGGATAAGTTCTCCCTCTGGGTGGAGTGGCACCAGGAACTAGGTCGATAGGGCAGTCATAGGAGCGATGAGGGGGTAAGGAATCCGCCTCCTTCTTGCTAAACACGTCGGCAAACGTGTGATAGGGTGCGGGTAGACCCGGGAGGTCGGCAGGCTTTAAGCATGGACGGGGACGCGTGAGAGCCCGTAGGCAGTGCTCCTGGCAGGAGTGCCCCCAACGGAGAACTTCCCCAGAGCGCCAGTCAATCACAGGCTCGTGCCGTCTGAGCCAGGGAAGCCCTAGGAGAACAGCATGGGCTAGTTGTGGCAAGACATAGAAGGCAATCTTCTCGAGGTGGAGAGCTCCGATTTGAAGGTCTACTTCGGCGGTAACCATGGTGATGAGTCCGGGTAAAGGTTTACCGTCAACGGAGGAAATAGCGCGAGGGTTCTTCAAAACCAACACCGGAATCTGGAGTTTGTCAACCTCCTCCTGGCGGATGAAATTACCGGCAGCACCCGAGTCCACATACGCCTCCACAGATCCACGCCCCTGACCTGTAATTAGCAAAGCAGAAAGGGTAAGGGGAAGAGAGGAATTTTGATCACCTAGGGGGTCCTCTCTTACCTGACCTAGGTGGAGGCATTTCCCGATCTCTCTGGCTTCTCCGGACAAGTACGCACAAAATGGTTGGCACCCCCACAGTACAGGCAGAGGCCCTTGGTCATCCTCTCCCTGCGGCGTTGCTCGGACAGCCTGACACGATCGACCTGCATAGGCTCAGGAGCGGTGCTAACGGGAGATACCGGGAAACGGGGGACAGGAGCCTGATACAGCCTAAAGGACCTCCTCTCTCCGACTGCCTCTCGAGCGCGCTCCTGAAAGCGGAGGTCTATGCGAGTGGCTAGCGAAATAAGGTCCTCCAGAGTGGTGGGGGTGTCACGCCCGGCAAGCTCATCCTTGATCTTACTGGAGAGGCCTCTCCAAAAGGCTCCTACAAGGGCCTCATTGTTCCACCCCAACTCAGAAGAGAGGGTCCGGAAGCGGATGGCATATTGCCCCACTGTGAGGGAAGCCTGGCGGAGGTTAAAAAGGGCCTCAGTGGAGGACGCTAAGCGACCCGGTTCATCGAATACCTTGCGAAAGGTTTCTAAGAAGGTCTGTATGCTTAACACGACGGGGTCATCTCTCTCCCATAAGGGGTTCACCCAGGACAGGGCCTCACCCTCGAGATGGGACACAACGAACGCCACCTTGGCGCGGTCAGTGGGGTACTGAAGGGGGGCAAGCTCAAAATGTAGCCTGCATTGATTTAAAAAGCCCCGGCATAACTTGGGATCTCCACTGTACCTGGGGGGTTTGCCCAGACGGGGAGCCGGGGTAGAGGCTACATCCGGGGAGGAAGTTGCAGCGGCAGCAGAGGATTGCAGGGCCTGTAATCGGTCATCCACGGATGCCATGTAACCCAAGATGTGGGATTGGGCGTCGCGCTGCTGCGCGAGCTCCTGCTGAAGGCTGACTAAGAGGGGAGCGTGTCCGGGGTCAGAGGTCTGCAGGGCGGACAACCGGGTGTCCATAGACTTCATAAAGGACATTATCCGGCTCTGATTTTCACGAAGGAAAAGTAATTCCTTTTGTGTGGCGGCTGCGGCACCGGCGGGATCCATGGCCTGATGATACTGTGACGCCTCTGGCAGTACGTCCAAGAGTGGACCCCCTGGATCGCGGATCCGGAGCCCCTGGGCCGAGCGCACCTGGTGAAGACCGACCCCTGTACAGGGATCGTTAGGGGCAGGACCACAGGGGGCGGAACCGCGACAGCCGGAGCCAGCAGGGACGACTCGGAGGACTGGCAGACAGAGCAGGAGTAGCGGGGAGGAAGGCAGAAGGTGATGGCAGGAAGACTACAGGAAAGGTACAGGGAGGACCACGGAAGGAGACAGGCTGACGGACAAGGACCAGGACAGACAACGGAGCAACAAAGATAGGCAGGGAACACTGAAAAGATAAGGCCGATGGGTGCTGCGAGTCACAACAATCATCAGGCGCCCTCAGAATGGAGCGGGCGCCTGATATACGCGGAGACCGGAAGTGCGCCCTACAGACCCTCCCCTAGCGACGCCCCCTGCCAACAGAGGCCGGAGGAACGCGCGCGCGCGGCCTAAGGCCGGCGCGGTTACCCGCAGCAGAGCGGCAAGCAGCGCGGAAGGACGCGCGAGCAGGAGGAGGCAGGTGAGGGGAAGCTGCGGCGGGCACCGCCGCTAAAGGGGCATCGGCGGGTACGGCCGCCGATGTCACAGCCGTCCACACAGCAGGGGATCAGCTGGCGTTACTGAACCCCACTAACACAGGAGCTAGTGTGTTTCTCTGTGCAGACGACACATCTGAGCGACAACTGGCTGTGTTGAAGCACAGGGATTATAGTTCAGGTGGTAGAAAAATGAACACACCAGCAGACCTGGATACAGTTGCCAACCACTAATTTAGTCTGTAAGAGGAATGGCAAAGTCTTTGGAGATCCAGGCCTTGTTCATTTTCAGAAAAGTCAGCCGGTCAACATTATCGGAAGATAGTCGCGTGCGATGGTCTGTTAGTACACCACTTGTGGCACTAAAGACGCGTTCCAATAATACACTGGCAGCAGGGCAAGCCAGCATCTCCAATGCATACTGGCTAAGCTCTGGCCATGTATCCAGCTTAGAGACCCAAAACTTGAAGGGGGAAGAGCCATCTGGGAGTACAGCGACAGCGCAAGACATGTAGTCTGACACCATCTGACGGAAGCGTTGCCTCCTGCTGACTCGAGGCGTCGCTGATGGTGTAGACAATTGTGGTGGACACACAAAACTTTGCCACATTTGGGCCATAGTGGTCTTGCCTTGTGCTGCGGCGCTGCCTCTGCTCCCTCTTTGTGCAGAGTTTCCTCCACTGCCTCGACGCACAGAGCTGCTTTGTAAAGCACTAGCAACAATGCTGTCGGGTGGAATGGAAAACATTATGGACTGCACCAGTGACTCTTCGTACTCCCGCAGTTTACGCTCCCGGTTCAACGTTGGTATGAGCCTTTGTACGCTGTCCCGGTAGCGAGGATCTAGGAGGGTGTACACCCAATAATCAGCCGAGACGAGAATGTGGGCGATGCGGCAGCCGTTTCTCAGGCACTGCAGCATGAAATCAACCATGTGCTGCAGACTCCCAACTGCCAAAGAACCGCTGTCCCCTGTTTGAGGCGTGACCTCGACCTGCTCTGCATCACCCCACCCTCGCTGTACATACTGTGTAGAGGTTTGTGTACCTCCCTCCTCTGGAGAGATGTCTTCCTCCTCCTTCGACTCCTCCTCATCCTCCTCACAAAGTTTCCCCTGCCTAGGCCTTTGTGAGGAAACACGTAGCGCAGACTGTCCAGAAGCAGATGGCATTTGGGACTCCTCATCCTCCACCTCTTCCGAAACCTCATCCCTTAGTGCTTGCAGTGTTTGTTGAAGCAGGCAGATAAGGGGGACAGTCATGCTGACTAGTGCATCATCTGCACTCGCCATCCGCGTGGATTCATCGAAGGCACGCAAAACGAGGCAGATGTCCTTCATAGAGGCCCACTCAATGGTGCTGAAGTGTGAACGGCGCACAGTGCGACTTGTTTGCGCCTGCTGCAGCTGGTACTCCATGACTGCTGCCTGCTGCTCACACAACCGCTCCAACATATGTAACGTTGAATTCCACCGGGTGGGTAGGTCACATATGATGCGATGTTCCGGAAGGCCAAATCGTCGCTGCAGAGCAGCGAGGCACGATCTTGAAGTGCTGGAAAGCCGCAAGTGAGCGCACTCTATGCGGACCTTGTGCAACAGTGCATCAGGATCCGGATAGTCCCTCAGAAAGCTCTGCACGACCAAGTTAAGCACATGTGCCAGACATGGGATGTGTGTGAGGTTGCCTAGGCCAAGAGCTGCCACCAGATTTCGGCCATTGTCACACACTACCAAGCCCGGCTGGAGATTCGCTGGCCCAAACCACACATCGCTCTCCTGCTTGATAGCATTCCAGAGCTCCTGCGCTGTGTGGCTTCGATTCCCCAAAGAAATTAATTTGAGTACAGCCTGTTGACGTTTGGCCACGGCTGTGCTCATATCGGTCGTAACAGGCTCCTGCTCTGCTGTTTCTGAGGAACTTGAGTAGGAGGAGGAGTCTATGTGTACAGACTGGAGTCCTGCAATCCGTGGCGTTGGAAGAACACGTACAGCGCCACTCTCCAGATCTGTACCCGGCTCCACAACATTGACCCAGTGGGCAGTGAGGGAAAGGTATCGTCCCTGTCCATGGTTACTGGTCCATGCATCGGTGGTCAGGTGGACCTTGCTACTAACGGCGTTTAGTAGCGCATGTTTTATTTTGCCCTCAACATGTTTCTGCAGGGCAGGGACGGCTCGCCTGCTGAAATAAAAGCGGCTGGGCACGTTGTATAGGGGGACTGCCAATGCCATTAAGTCCTGGAAGGTGTCAGTGTCCACCAGCCTGAATGACAGCATTTCAACTGCCAGAAGTTTGGCAATGCCAGCATTCAGAGACTGTGCTCGGGGATGGTTTGCCGAGTAAGGGCGCCTTTTATCCCATGCCTGTGCTACCGATGGCTGTGATGGATGGGAACGTGCTGCTATGGGTGGAATCTGACAGGGTCTCCGGACAACAGTGGCAGAGGTTCTTCCTTGGCGATCCTGTGAGGAAGCCGAACCAGCAGTGTGTGAGCTGGAGGAAGAGGCCCCAACACGAACTGAAGAGGTGGTAGGTGGTGCTGTACGTTGGCCTACGTCTTCAGGGTGTCTCTGCAACTCCAACTCGTGCTTGGTGCGCACATGTTTCCACATATTTGTGGTATTGAGGTTGCTGACATTTCTCCCTCTTTTGACTTTCTGATGACACAGCTTGCATTTGACAAAGCAAATGTCATCTGCAACTGTGTCAAAAAAGGACCACGCACTGCAAGTCTTGGGAGCGCCCGTTTTGCCTTTGGAATGAGGAATGCTCCTAACGGGTGCCGAAGTGGAGGGTACAGGCAACCAAGTCTTCCCCCTCCCTCTGCCTCCTGTTTTGGCCGGTAGGGGAATCTCTTCCTCCGAGCTGCTCCCACCACCTTCCTGTTCCTCACGCCATGATGGGTCAAGGACCTCATCATCTTCCCTCCCCTCTTCAAACAGCTGCTTCTCCGGGGTTGTCTCGCCAGCACAGTACGCACCAGAAAGTGGCAACTGAGTCTCGTCATCATCTGATGCGTACTGAGGTGTGCTGACCATAGGCACTGGCCCACTCGCCTCTTCAGATTCAGAGGGACAAAGAAGTTGCGCATCACTGCATACTCCCTCTTCTTCACATTCAGGAATGCTGCTTGGCTGGCCCCCTCTTTCCAAGCCAACAGATTCCGAGAACAGAAGTAGAGACTGTGATGGCTCCTGTCCATGTCTCTCTGACTGCCTGGGCACTTTGGCAGGTGGTGAAGAGACAGATGGTTGCTCTTCGGTGCTCTGGTCCTGAGAGGATGCGGAAGTAATTGAAGTCGATGCGTTAGCTGCCATCCATCCGACAACGGCTTCAATTTGTTCCTCCCGCAGCAGTGGGGTACGTTGAGGTCCTACAAAGCTGCGCATAAAGGACTGTTGCCTGCTAAAACTGGGGGATGCTGATCCACTGGTGCCCGCAGCAGGCCCAGAATCCCCACGTCCTCTACCTGCAGAATCCCCACGTCCTCTCCCTGCAGAATCCCCACGTCCTCTCCCTGCTGAAACTCCACGCCCACGCCCACGCCCACGCGCCTTACTCCCTGCCTTCTTCATCTTGCCAGACTGCTTAAGATAGGCAGAAAAGTACAAAGGGGGGCCTTAGTGTGCTTATTCCTGAACAGCTGGTTACAGGTACAAGAAACACTAATTTTATGAAGTGTGTGTGTGTGTGGACTACACTTTAATAGGAGCTGATGTGGCCTACACAAGTTCCAAATGTAGTGTTTGGTGAACTTTTTTTGTGGTTTCTTTGTTGGAAACAAACTCAAAGTTAGTGTTGAGCATTCCGATACCGCAAGTATCGGGTATCGGCCGATACTTGCTGTATCGGAATTCCGATACCGACTTCCGATATTTTTTCAATATCGGAATTCGGCATCGGAATCGGAAGTTCAGTTGATTGACGGCCTGACGTCATCATGATGCGCGGTGTGTGCGCATCATGATGCGCCGTCATTTCGGGCCTTCCGGGGGTCTCTGCCGGCCTGCCGGGGGGCTGTGCCGGCCTGCCGGGGGGCTGTGTGGACTGCCCGGGGTCTCTGCCGGCCTGCCGGGGGGCTGTGCCGGCCTGCCGGTGGTCTGTGCACCCTGTGGGGGTCTGTACCGGCCTGCCGGGGGGCTGTGCCGGCCTGCCGGGGGGCTGTGCTGATGTCCGGGGGTCTGTGCAAGCATCGTCCGATGGGACTACAAGTCCCATCGGGCGATGCCTGCTACCATGACAGTGATTGACACATTAGCCAATGATGGGACAGTAGTAGTCCCATCATCCGGCTAATGTGTTAAATGTTAAAAAAAAAAAAAAAAAAAATACTACATACATACTACATGCATGCTACATACATACTACATGCTACATACATACTACATATATACTACATGCATGCTACATACATACTACATGCTACATACATACTACATATATACTACATACATACTACATACATGCTACATACATACTACATATATACTACATACATACTACATACATGCTACATACATACTACATGCATGCTACATACATACTACATATATACTACATACATGCTACATACATACTGCATGCTACATACATACTACATACATACTACATACATACTACATGCCTGCTACATACATACTACATGCTACATACATACCACATACATACTACATGCATGCTACATGCATGCTACATACATACTACATGCTACATACATACCACATACATACTACATACATGCTACATATATACTACATGCATGCTACATACATACTGCATACTACATACATACCACATACATACTACATACATGCTACATATATACTACATGCATGCTACATACATACTACATATATACTACATGCATGCTACATACATACTACATACATACTACATATATACAATACATACATAGACATACAGTACATATAACATAGAGTAACATACTTACCAATACTTGTCACATTGTTCCCCGAAGCCATTGTCTTTCCGGAATAAATATTAACATAACAAACCACAAAAATACTCACCCACGATCCGAAGCAGTCCACGAGTGTGTCCCACGACGATCTTGGGTAGAGAACGGCAGCATCAGATGATGCTGCCGTTCTCTACGGGCTGCAGGAATCCAATGACGGAAGGTAGGTATCCTTCCGCACTGTATTCCTCCGCCACTTAAAAAAAAAAAAGTCCCTAGTCTCACTTTATGCCATTGCTGCGTGGGAATTTCCCACACAGCAATGGCATAAAGTGAGACTAGGGACTTTTTTTTTTTTAAGTGGCGGAGGAATACAGTGCGGAAGGATACCTACCTTCCGTCATTGGATTCCTGCAGCCAGTAGAGAACGGCAGCAACAGCTGATGCTGCAGTTCTCTACCCAAGATCGTCGTGGGACACACTCGTGGACTGCTTCGGATCGTGGGTGAGTATTTTTGTGGTTTGTTATGTTAATATTTATTCCGTAGACGACAATGGCTTCGGGGAACAATGTGACAAGTATTGGTAAGTATGTTACTCTATGTTATATGTACTGTATGTCTATGTATGTATTGTATGAATGTATTGTATGTATGTAGTATATATGTAGCATGCATGTAGTATATATGTAGTATGTATGTAGCATGTAGTATGTATGTAGCATGCATGTAGTATATATGTAGTATGTATGTAGCATGTAGTATGTATGTAGCATGCATGTAGTATATATGTAGCATGCATGTAGTATGTAGCATGCATGTAGTATGTATATGGTATGTATGTAGCATGTATGTAGCATGCATGTAGTATATATGTGTTATGTATGTGGTATGTATGTAGCATGCATGTAGTATGTATGTAGCATGCATGTAGTATGTATGTAGTATGTATGTAGTATATATGTAGTATGTATGTAGCATGCATGTAGTATATATGTAGTATGTATGTAGCATGTAGTATGTAGCATGAATGTAGTATATATGTAGTATGTATGTAGCATGCATGTAGTATATATGTGTTATGTATGATGCATGTAGCATGCATGTAGTATGTATGTAGTATATATGTAGTATGTATGTAGCATGCAGTATGTATGTAGCATGCATGTAGTATATATGTAGTATGTATGTTGCATGTAGTATGAATGTAGCATGTATGTAGTATGCATGTTGTATGTATGTAGCATGTAATTTTTTTTTTATTTTTTTTTACATTTAACACATTAGCCGGATGATGGGACTACTACTGTCCCATCATTGGCTAATGTGTCAATCACTGTCATGGTAGCAGGCATCGCCCGATGGGACTTGTAGTCCCATCGGACGATGCCTGCACAGACCCCCGGAGCCTGCACAGACCACCGGCAGGCCGGCACAGCCCCCCGGCAGGCCGGCACAGCCCCCCGGAGCCTGCACAGCCCCCCGGCAGGCCGGCACAGCCCCCCGGCAGGCCGGCACAGCCCCCCGGAGCCTGCACAGACCACCGGCAGGCCGGCACAGACCACCGGAGCCTGCACAGACCCCCTGGCAGGCCGGCACAGCCCCCCGAAAGGCCCGTACAGACCCCAGAGAGGCTGTACAAGGGCAGGAAAGGGTTTTTCTTATTCCGATACCGGAAGTCCCATAGACTTGAATGGGACTTCCGGTATCGGAATCGGCGATACCGATACTTTTTTTAAAGATCGGCCGATACCATCCGATACGATACTTTGAAGTATCGGACGGTATCGCTCAACTCTACTCAAAGTATGTGAACAAAGAATTGAAACTGATAGTATCACCAACTTTTTGGAGCTATTACAATGCAGGCAGGTAACCTACAATGCAAAAGATGAGGCTCCAAAAAAATTGGGTAATACTAATCTGGCTGCGCCGGCAGGGCACAAGCCAGAAAAAAAGGCTCCTCTATCTACTCCTATATAGTGTTTGCAACCAACCAATGTTGATGGATACGGATGGATGCACACTAATAGGAGAAGAAAAAATGAGCAGCACTCAAAGACAAATATGTGTGAGGCAGTGACGCATGTTGAGCGTCCTACAACCAGACGTAGCTACAGGACACTCTACTCAGCGTGAGCTGCACTCACACACAGTCAGAGACCTCTCAGACAGCCGTGAACAGTGCAGCTAAGTGGGCACTGGCACTGACAGGCTGCAGAAAGGCTCCGCTGTGTACTCCTATATAGTGTTTGCAACCACCGTAGATGGAGACGGATGGATGCACACTAATAGAAGAAAAAATGAGCTGCACTCAAATACAAATATGTGTCAGGCACTGACGCACGCTGAGCGTCCTACAGCCAGACGTAGCTGCAGGACACACTACTCAGCGTGAGCTGAACTCACACACAGTCAGAGACCTCTCAGACAGCCGTGAACAGTGCAGCAAAGTGGACACTAGCACTGAAAGGCTGCAGAAAGGCTCCGCTGTCTACTACTAGTGTTTGCAACCAACGTATATGGATACGGATGGAAGCACACTAGATTGAAATTATTTAAAAAATGCAGCTCAAAAATTAAAAGATGTATGAGGCAGCAGTGATCACACTGGGTGGCCTACAGCCTGACGTGGCTGCAGGACACACTCCACAGCGTGAGCTGCACTCACACAGCCCTTGCAGACAGCTGTGAACACTGCTGCTAGGGCAAAGAAGGCTACAGTGGTGGTTTATGTAGCCTGGGTAAAGCACTAGATGTTTGGTTGAATCGCTATTTCTAACTGTCCCTCACAGTCTTCTACAGCAGCCTGTCCCTAACTGAATTCACAGCGGAGTGAACCAGAAATGGCGGCTGCGGTGGCTTTTATAGTGCATCATGACATCATTTCGGCAGCCAATCACAGCCATGCCAATAGTTAACATGCCTACATGCCTAACAGGATGTGCCCACACTTCGGAGGATTCCCATTGGCTTAATCAAAGCAAGCAGACTCATAGCATGATGGGAACTTCCGATTCCGGTATCCGATATGACAAAAGTATCGGAAGTCAGTATCGGAATTCCGATACCTCTAATATCGTCCGATACCTGATACTTGCGGTATCGGAATGCTCAACACTAGTGACCACACTTAGAATACTGTGTACAGTTCTGGTCTCCGGTGTATAAGAAAGACATAGCTGAACTGGAGCGGGTGCAGAGAAGAGCGACCAAGGTTATTAGGGAACTAGGGGGTCTGCAATACCAAGACAGATTATTACACTTGGGGTTATTTAGTTTGGAGAATCGAAGGCTTAGGGGTGATCTTATTACAATGTATAAATATATGCGGGGACAGTAAAAAAACCTTTCTAATGATCTTTTTACTCTTAGACCTGTGTCGGGGACAAGGGGGCATCCTCTACGTCTGGAGGAAAGAAGGTTTCAGCATACTCACAGACGCGGATTCTTTACTGTAAGAGCAGTGAGACTATGGAACTCACTGCCATATGATGTTGTAATGAGTGATTCCCTACTAAAATTTAAGAAGGGCCTGGATGCCTTTCTTGAAAAGTATAATATTACAGGGTATATACACTAGTTTCCTTAATATTGCGTTGATCCAGGGAGCTAGTCTGATTGCCGTATGTGGAGTCGGGAAGGAATTTTTTCCCCAATGTGAAGCCTACTGTTTGCCACATGGGTTTTTTTTGCCTTCCTCTGGATCAACATGTTAGGGCAGGTTAGGACAGGATATGGGTTGAACTAGATGGACTTAAAGTCTCCCTTCAACCTTAATAGCTATGTTACTATGTTACTATGTGAAATGGCCGACTTCAAAATGGCCACCATGGTCACCACCCAACTTGAAAAGTTTCCCCCTCCCATATACTAATGTGCCACAAACAGGACATGGATATCACCAACCATTCCCATTTTATTTAGGTGTATCCATATAAATGGCCCACCCTGTGCATGACAAACTCCGCTTACAAAGGACTTTCAGAACAGCAGAGAGAATTATAGGTTCCCCCCTGCCTAAAATCCAGGATTTTTATGATAAGAGTATTCGATCCCACACATTGAAAATTTCATCCGATCCCTCTCACCCGGGACACTCCTCATTCCAACTACTCCCTTCAGGACGTCGCTTCAGAGTCCCCAAATGCAGCACCAACCGCCATATGAACAGCTTCTATCCACTCTCTGTTCAACAATTAAATCGTCATGTGTAGACTATATACTGTATCTGTCTTGTTAGATGTTACTTGTTGTATCTGTTGTTATGTATTATGTTGCCTCTTTGCCACAAAGAATTCCTTGTATATATGTAATATGTACTTGGCGATAATAAATTTGATTGATTGATTGATTGATAAATGAGCTAAATAGTTCAGTGCAAACTAAATTCATGATTAATTTTTTAAGGGATTTGCTAAACCCAGCAAAGTTCAAACAATTTGCAATTTACTTTGTGCGAATCACCTAAAATAACTGCCTCCAATTTACACATTGCAGTAGATTGCATGTGATAGAGAAGGTTCACATAACGTCAGGGGTACATATGTAGGCTTCTTCATAATGCCTTGCGGCTATAACATCACAATTATAGCACAGTCAATCAGGAGGGACTGCCATAGTCTGTATAAAAGCAGATGCAGGGAATTCAGCAGCCATTTTATGGTGAATCTGGATAGTGAGAATACGTCACATCTTAGAAATTAAGATTTCAAAGGAGGTAATATCACGTTGCTCATCTGTTCTTTACATGTGTTATGCCAATATTCAAAATACAGTACAGTTAAGATAAATCCATGCCTCAGACCTTCTCCAGACGTAATGTCTCAGTTTAGTTTGGGGTTCTTTAGTGATTATAACTAATATGGGTTGATTTTCAAGACTTGTTTTTACTTTGACATTGAAAAATCATTATCCGTTGGTCAATATATAGGACACCCACTGCAATCTCATATAATGTATTACACAATGAAATGATGGTGCGAATATTTTTATATGACATACAGAGATATTTTAATCAGTGTCAACCTGCGCTATAGACCTGTACACTCATCCTGCAAAAGGAAATTAGGCATATTGAAGCCGACATGGTGATGTACTGCAGTAAATGGGAGAAACTTAGATTCCATGTCATATTGAAAAGCCGGAGAGTATTCAGCCGCTCAATGAGATTTTACAGCTGAAGAATCTCATCTATGATGGAAAAACTGTTCTTTCTCTCTACAGACCACTGTGAGTGCTAATATAATATCAATGTCTGATCGATCGGGGTCAGACACCTGGCCCCCTGTCGATCAACTGATCTCAGTGTCGGCAGCAGCTATTGGCCGGAAATGCTTAATTGCGGAGCTGCTACGTCTTCTGATAGTGGCCGTAGCTGGGTGCAACACATCTGCCTCCTATTCAACTCAATGGGAGATGGATGTGCAGTACCTGGCACCAGAAGACAGTGCAGCTTCATAATTGGATATCTCTGGCCTGTAGCTGCTGCTGACACCACTGATCAACTGCTCTCTATGTCATTGTCTCCACCTAGAACTGCTCAATTGTGTATCTGCGCTGTCTTCTGTTAGTGGCCGTGGCTGGGTTCTGCACATTTGTCTCCTAATGTAGGAGAAATTTCTCCCGGTGAACTTCAGTGAACTCACATCTACACCGTCAGACTTTTTCTCACTGTGCAAGCAGTGATCTCAGTTGAGGTCACAGCAATTCATTGGCCCGACTGGGAACGCAACCTCAGTGATCGGCGGTGACCTTGATGACGTCACTGCTAGTCTCCAATGTAGCTTATTCTCCCAGTGGTTCTCAGCCTGGACGGTCGCATCTTGGCACCATCCAGGTTAAAAACTGTTCATCCCCAGACTTGGATTACAACATGGGACAGCCGAGTGATATTTTTTTTAATTTTTGTTTTATTACAGGTTTCAAAGGAATGGGTGTTGGGTGAGTATAACTGGTTTTGTTTTAAAATAACTGTATAACTATATGATTAGTAATGGACAGATGTCTTATAGATGACTCTCCATTACTAAGCCATGGGCATGAGGTCACCTGACAATACAAAGGTGACATCAACCCAGGGCAAGTGGAAAGAACCAGGCAAAGCACCAGAATTGGTGCATCTAATAGATGCGCCTTTTCTGGGCGGCTGCGGGTTGCTATTTATAGGTTGGGGTGGCAAATATTCATGGCCACTTACCAGCCTGAGATTACAAGCCAACAACTGTCTGCTTTAGAATGCCTGGTTATCAAAAATGGGAGTTGGGACCCCTCTATTCTTGATAACTAACCTTGCTATTGCTGACAGCTGAGGGTTGCAGCACCCAGCTGTGAGTTCTGACTGACTGATTATCAAAAATACGGGGGAACCCACAACGTTTTTTTTTTGTATTATTATTTATTTACAGTGCAGATGCCGGTTGATGAATACTCCCATCAGTAGTTCCTGCTCTCACTGTTATTAGCATCAGCAGATGTCGGCTCATGGGAGTTTCATCAGCTGACACCAGTGACCGGAGGTAAATTTTATACCTCCCATCACAGCTCCGCGCTCACGCAGTTTTTTGACAGCACAGGAACTGCGGCTGTCTGACCAGCGGTGATGATTTTACCGCTGATCAGAAGCAGTGTTTGTCACGCTGTTATGCACATTTCAGCATGACAAACACCTGGTGTTCGGGGGGCCGAACCTTAACAGTAACATAGACTTCCTGGTGACGAAGCCCAAGGTGGTGAAACACGCGTCAAGGCCAGGGCCGGCCCGAACGTATAGGCGAACTAGGCGGCCGCCTAGGGCGCCGACCCAAAGGGGGCGCCAGAGAAAAAATAGAAAAAATTATAAAAAATCTTTTCAAAAGGCAAAAAGTTTTAGTCATGGAAAGAAAAGTGTACATATTTAAGGGCAAATATGACGCAAGAGAGGTTGGTTGGGTTGGCAACAATTTCGATAGAATCTGAAGTTGCTAAACAAATTAATCTCGGTGACTTAGTGTCATCCTTTTAAAAAAAAAAGGCAAGGAAACAAAAATTTGAATTACCTATGGTCGTTTTTGTTTTGTGTTATTGATTACTTTGTATATATTTGTCCTATACAACTTCTCAGAAGATTAAAGAGTTAGGAGAGAGTTAATTAATCATTGTTGCTGTGGTTTATTTTGCTCCTAAATTTATATCCCAAGTTTTCATCTACTGCCAAGAATAGTAGGGGCGCAACAAAATAGTTTCGCCTAGGGCGCCGTAATCTCTCGGGCCGGCCCTGGTCAAGGCTCCCGTGTGTCTCACCTGCACACCCCCCACGGGGACATTATTATGTCTCAAGGTAACTTCTCATTGCATCTTCTTATTATGTAATACTTTTTTCTGAGACACATTCGCAGTTGTTTTCCATTTCTCAGCTTGCATCTCTCAGTCTGCATTAAAATACTCATATACAGCAACTGGCTGTTCTATGATCTGCTCTAGGGCAACAATAGGCTATTTGTTTGCAGTTGGTAGTCTTGATTATTCATTACACCTACTGGTCTATTTTGCTGACTGATTTCCTGCGCACATTTATCCTTTACTTAAGGGGCCTTTACACATAGCGATATCGCTAGCGATATGGCTAAAGCGTCACCGATTTTGTGACGCAGCAGCGATATCACTAGCGATATCGCTATGTGTGATACTTACCTCCGACCGGCTCCCCCGCTGTCTGTCGCTGATCTCGCGAGATCGTCCAGTTCCATTTCTCGTCGGGCGCTTCCTGCTGGCGACGATGAGCGACGCATGGACGCAGGTGGGAGGACGTTAGGATCACCGCGTCTGAAAGGTAAGTAACGACCGCTGTTGCATCGCTACATCGCTGTGAGATCTGCCTGTGTGGCAGCTCACTAGCGACCATTTAGCGATGCACCAGCGATCCTGACCGGGTCGTATCGTTGTGGGATCGCTGGTGCATCGCTAAATGTAAAGGGGCCTTTAGTCTAGCCCTATGTGGGTGTCTAATGTGAGACATGTGTTTGTCTTCCGAGTGCTACTTAATTTCCATCTATACATTTTGCGCTAGCACCGGTTCTTTTAGCTGCTTGTCTGTATTTTACCTTATTACAATATTTTGTCTGTAACCAATGTGCAATAAAATGTATATTTATTTGTAAAATATTCCCCTTACTTTATTTGGATCTTGGGTTAAGTATACACATCTAATATGACTTGGAGAACTTGTTAGAATTCTCACATCTAGAGATTCTTGTCTCTTATCTTTCATCGGCTATGGTTCTTCCTGGTGAAGTCCATGTTCAGTGTCCATGGCCAAGCAATAGGTATTCGGTATGGACTCTGAAATTTACTGTTTGGATTCGCCCATCTCTACTCACAACACCTCTATATACAGCTGAGAACAAAGGATCCACCATTCACAATAGGTCAGCTGTATATACAGATGTTATCAGTCATTGTACAGGAGGAGGAGGAGGTGAGCTATGATATCACCTATTGTGAATGATGGATCTTGTGTTATATGCTGTATATAGAGGTGTTATCAGTCATTGTGCAGGAAGAGGAGGTGAGCTGTGACATCATCTATTGTGAATGGTGGATCCTGTGTTATCTAGTGTATAAATAGGTGTTATCAGTCATTATACAGGATGAGGAGGTGATCTGTGACATCCCCTATTGTGAAAGATGGATCCTGTGCTATCTACTGTATATAGATAGAGGTGTTATCAGTCATTGTACAGGATGAGGAGGTGAGATGTGGCATCACCTATTGTGAATGGTGGATCCTGTGTTATCTACTGTACATAGAGGTGTTATCAGTCATTGTACAGGAGGAGGTGAGCTGTGACATCACCTATTGTGAATGGTGGATCCTGTGTTATCTACTGTATATAGAGGTATTATCAGTCATTTTTCAGGAGGAGGAGGTGAGCTGTGACATCACCTGTTGTGAATAGTGGATCCTGTGTTATCTACTGTATATAGAGGTGTTATCAGTCATTGTACAGGAGGAGGTGTGCTGTGATATCACATGTTGTGAATGGTGGATCCTGTGCTATCTACTGTATATAGAGATGTTCCTTTTCACTGTTGCAATGTTTGTGGGGAGAATGAGACAGCTGAAAGGTCATATGGACAGAACAGGAACATTGAGTCTTGTATTATGCTTAGTGACCAAATTGAAAAATTATAGTTTATTTTTATATTAATAGTGATATGATGATAGCAAAAAAAAAAGTTAACATAAAAACCTGATTTAAATAACAGGTATCAATACACACAGCCCATGGAATGATGTGAAAATGTTGATGGCAGGAAAAAATTTTTTAACCTTGAACAAACGCTTAAACTGGACAAAAGAGGTTACTTTGGTAGCAGTGAGTAGCGGTGTTAATGTTTGAAATTCCTGGTCCCTAAAGATGACATTGAAATCAGTGTGATAGCATGCTGAGTAATAGTGTAGAGCAGGAACAGGCAACAGTGATTTATTTCATACTGCATGCAATATGTACAAAGAAAATGGCAAGTGAGGAACATGCTGACTTACAGAAGAAGAAGAGGAAAGCGGTGCGGGAAAAAGTGCAAATGAGCTCTCGCTAATCATAAATGCAGAATTTTTATTGGATATCACATGCAACGACAAGCACAAAAAAGTAATAAACTATTAGAATGCTGCTTGATGGTACATAACCTAGACGGAAGCTTATTATTGTCTGTACTCCCCAAGTATCCATATTGTAGGGTGAATTTAGCTTTACCTTCTTTGTGCTTGTCCTTGCTTATGCTATCCAAAAATATTTCTACAATTATGATTTACAGATCTCTTTTTTATTTTTTCCACACCGCTTTCCATTTTGGCTTATATAAGTTAACACAATTGTCGCTGCTATTTTATTTTGTTTTGTTAAAGGGGTTTGTCCACTACTAGGACAACCCCTTCTCACTCTGAATGTTTGTCCCCATTAAAATAAAAACACCTATTCTCACCTCCAGTTGTGCTGGCGCCATTTCAGTGGTACCAGCGCCATTCTAGTGGTGTCGGTGCCATTCCAGTGGTGCTGGCACCATTCCAATGATCACAGTACACATGTTCCCGGCACATGACATTGTTACATCACGCAAACCCTGTTCCCAATCAGAACAGGCATCACTGTTCCCACCTTTGGACTTATAAGTAATCAAGAGAAAGGGATTGGCCAGCCGCAGCCCTTACTTCCTCTTGATTATTTATACTTCCTAAGTAGCAGACAGTAACGCTGGCTCTGATTTAGTGCAGGGCTCAGGTGACGTAACAACCTCAAGTGAGCCCCAGGTACAGACTTGCCGACATAGCTGAAACGGCGCCAGTACAGGAGGTGAGTATAGGTGTTTTTATTATAACGGGGGCAAACTTTCAAACGGAGAAGGTGTTGTCCTAGTGGTGGACAACCCATTTAGTGTTCTTGGTTTGTGTAAAACTAAACCTCTATATGATATTTAGTGCTGTCATCCTTTATTCTAAGTTCTACACGGAAACAAAAGCTGAACAAGAGTGCTTCAAGGGGCTATATGTTCTTTAGTGGTCCATCAGCTGCAATCTCCACCATTCCCATGAACACTGGCATGTTGGCAGTGAGCAGTGGTCATTAGAGTTGAGCGAAATGGGTCAGTCATATTCAAAAGTCGGCAACTTTCGCTGATGTCGGGTTTCATGAAACGAAACCCGACCATAGCGTGAGGTCGGCGACCAGAGCTCCAAAGTCGCGTTTCAATAGATGCTTCCAGCGCCCTTTTTCAGCCAATGATGGAGGACGCACACTGTAGGCAATGCGATGACAAAGGCATCGGTCACCACCATCTTTGAGAAGGGCATGCAAGTGATTGGCTGGCTTTGTGTGGCGTCACAGGGGCTATAAAAGGGCGTGAACGCCGACCGCCATCTTACTTCTGCCTATCTTAGCATTAGGGAGAGGTTGCTGCTGCTGATTCAGAATAAGGGAGAGCGTTAGGCAGGGAAGAAGAACCAAAAAACTGCTTCTGCTGTTAGTGATTTCCACTGTACAACACAACACTTTGTGTGCAGCGACAGGGGAGGCTCTATTTTTGTGCATCAGCTCTGTTGGTTATTACGCTGCCTTATAAGGCTACCTGATCGCTGCATTGCTGTTTGCACACTGCTGTGCAAACTGCTTTTTGAAAAGCAAAAATACTTTTCTTCCTCTTTTCTGCACAGTTACCAAACGTTCATTTTTACACCCTTTTGTGTGTGCAGCAATCCTGCTTATTAGGCTGCCTGCGTCCATACTTGGACTGAGATCACCATTGTCAGCGTCCTCAAATCTCTAGTGAGATCCAAATTCTCACCAATCCTATAGAAACCCTCCACATTGTCATACACCATCCAATTTCAGCCTGTTACATTGAGGTGTAATCTCTACTGGGCCTGAGACAATACTTCTGCGTCCTCAAATCTATAGTGAGATTCAAATTCTCACCAAAACTATAGACACCCTCCAACTTGTCATACACCATCCAATTTCAGCCTGCTACATTGAGGTGTTGTCTATACTGGGCCTGAGACAATAGTTCAGCGTCCTCAAATCTATAGTGAGATTCAAATTCTCACCAATCCTATAGACACCCTCCTCCATGTCATATACCATCCAATTTCAGCCTCTTACACTGAGGTATAATCTCTCCTGGGCCTGAGACAATAGTTCTGCATCCTCAAATCTATAGTGAGACTCAAAATCTCACCAATCCTATAGACACCCTCCACCTTGTCATACACCATCCAATTTCAGCCTGTTAAATTGAGGTGTAATCTCTACTTGGCCTGAGACAGTAATTCAGCATCCTCAAATCTATAATGAGATTGAAATTCTCACAAATCCTATAGACACCCTCCACCTTGTCATACACCATCCAATTTCTGCCTGTTACATTGAGGTGTAATATCTCCTGGGCCTGAGACAAGGGTTCTGCATCCTCAAATCTACAGTGAGAATCAAATTCTCACCAATCCTATAGACACCCTCCACCTTGGTATATACCATCCAATTTCAGCCAGTTACAATGAGGTGTAATCTCTCCTGGGCCTGAGACAATAGTTCTGCATCCTCAAATCTATAGTGAGGCTCAAAATCTCACCAATCTTATAGACACCCTCCACCTTGTCATACACCATCCAATTTCAGCCTGTTAAATTGAGGTGTAATCTCTACTTGGCCTGAGACAATAGTTCAGCTTCCTCAAATCTATAGTGAGATTCAAATTCTCACCAAAACTATAGACACCCTCCAACTTGTCATACACCATCCAATTTCAGCCTGCTACATTGAGGCGTTGTCTCTACTGGGCCTGAGACAATAGTTCAGCGTCCTCAAATCTATAGTGAGATTCAAATTATCACCAATCCTATAGACACCCTCCACCTTGGTATATACCATCCAATTTCAGCCGGTTACAATGAGGTGTAATCTCTCCTGGGCCTGAGACAATAGTTCTGCATCCTCAAATCTATAGTGAGACTCAAAATCTCACCAATCCTATAGACACCCTCCACCTTGTCATACACCATCCAATTTCAGCCTGTTAAATTGAGGTGTAATCTCTACTTGGCCTGAGACAGTAATTCAGCATCCTCAAATCTATAGTGAGATTGAAATTCTCACAAATCCTATAGACACCCTCCACCTTGTCATACACCATCCAATTTCAGCCTGTTACATTGAGGTGTAATCTCTCCTGGGCCTGAGACAAGGGTTCTGCATCCTCAAATCTATAGTGAGAATCAAATTATCACCAATCCTACAGACTCCCACCACCTTGTGATACACCATCCAATTTCAGCCTGCTGCATTGAGGTGTAATCTCTACTGGGCCTGAGACAATAGTTCAACGTCCTCAAATCTATAGTGCGATTCAAAATCTCACCAATCCTATAGACACCCTCCACCTTGTCATAAGCCATCCAATTTCAGCCTGTTACAATGAGGTGTAATCTCTCCTGGGCCTGAGACAATAGTTCCGCATCCTCAAATCTATAGTGAGATTCAAAATCTCACCTATCCTATAGACACCTTCCACCTTCTCATACACCATCCAATTTCAGCCTGTTACATTGAGGTGTAATCTCTACTGGGCCTGAGACAATAGTTCAGCATCCTCAAATCTCTAGTGAGATCCAAATTCTCACCAATCCTATAGACGCCCTCCACCTTGTCATACACCAACCATTTTCAGCCTGTTACATTGAAGTGTAATCTCTCCTGGGCCTGAGACAATAGTTCTGCGTCCTCAATTCTCTAGTGAGTTCCAAATTCTCACGAATCCTATAGACACCCTCCATCTTCTCATACACCATCCAATTTCAGCCTGTTACACTGAGGTGTAGTCTCATCTGGGCCTGAGACAATAGTTCTGCGTCCTCAAATCTATAGTGAGATTCAAAACCTCACCAATCCTATAGACACCCTCCACCTTGTCATACACCATCCAATTTCAGCCTGTTACATTGAGGTGTAATCTCTCCTGGGCCTGAGACATTAGTTCTGCGTCCTCAAATCTATAGTGAGATTCAAATTCTCACCAATCCTAGTGACACCCTCAAACTTGTCATACACCATCCAATTTCAGCCTGTTACATTGAGGAGTAATCTTTCCTGGGCCCGAGACAATAGTTCTGCGTCCTCAAATCTATAGTGAGATTCAAATTCTCACCAATCCTATAGACACCCTCCACCTTGTCATACACCATCCAATTTCAACCTGTTACATTGAGGTGTAATCTCTCCTGGGCCTGAGACAATAGTTCTGCATCCTCAAATCTATAGTGAGATTTAAATTCTCACCAATCCTATAGACCCCCTCCACCTTGTCATACACAATCCAATTTCAGCCTGTTACATTTAGGTGTAATCTCTCCTGGGCCTGAGACAATAGTTCAGCATCCTCAAATCTATAGTGAGATTCAAATTACCACCAATCCTATAGACACCCTCCACCTCGGTATATACCATCCAATTTCAGCCGGTTACAATGAGGTGTAATCTCTCCTGGGCCTGAGACAATAGTTCTGCATCCTCAAATCTATAGTGAGACTCAAAATCTCACCAATCCTATAGACACCCTCCACCTTGTCATACACCATCCAATTTCAGCCTGTTAAATTGAGGTGTAATCTCTACTTGGCCTGAGACAGTAATTCAGCATCCTCAAATCTATAGTGAGATTGAAATTCTCACAAATCCTAAAGACATCCTCCACCTTGTCATACACCATCCAATTTCAGCCTGTTACATTGAGGTGTAATCTCTCCTGGGCCTGAGACAAGGGTTCTGCATCCTCAAATCTATAGTGAGAATCTAATTCTCACCAATCCTACAGACTCCCACCACCTTGTGATACACCATCCAATTTCAGCCTGCTGCATTGAGGTGTAATCTCTACTGGGCCTGAGACAATAGTTCAACGTCCTCAAATCTATAGTGAGATTCAAAATCTCACCTATCCTATAGACACCCTCCACCTTGTCATACACCATCCAATTTCAGCCTGCTACATTGAGGTGTAATCTCTACTAGGCCTGAGACAATAGTTCAGCGTCCTCAAATCTCTAGTGAGATCCAAATTCTCACAAATCCTATAGACACCCTCCACCTTCTCATACAACATCCAATTTCAGCCTGTTACATTAAGGTGTAATCTCTCCTGGGCCTGAGTCAATAGTTCTGTGTCCTCAAATATATAGTGAGATTCAAAATCTCACCAATCCTATAGACACCCTCCACCTTGTCATACACCATCAAATTTCAGCCTGTTACACTGAGGTTTAATCTCTCCAGGGCCTAAGACAATAGTTCTGCATCCTCAAATCTATAGTGAGATTCAAAATTTCATAATTCTATAGACACCCTCCACCTTGTCATACACCATCCAATTTCAGCCTGTTACACTGAGGTGTAATCTCTACTGGGCCTGAGACAATAATTCAGCGTCCTCAAATCTATAGTGAGATTCAAATTCTCACCAAAACTATAGACACCCTCCAACTTGTCATACACCATCCAATTTCAGCCTGTTACATTGAGGTGTTGTCTCTACTGGGCCTGAGACAATAGTTCAGCGTCCTCAAATCTATAGTGAGATTCAAATTCTCACCAATCCTATAGACATCCTCCTCCTTGTCATATACCATCCAAATTCAGCCTGATACACTGAGGTGTAATCTCTCCTGGGCCTGAGACAATAGTCCCGCATCCTCAAATCTATAGTGAGATTCAAAATCTCACCAATCCTATAGACACCCTCCACCTTGTCATACACCATCCAATTTAAGCCTGATACATTGAGGTGTAATCTCTACTGTGCCTGAGACAATAGTTCAGCGTCTTCAAATCTCTAGAGAGATACAAATTCTCGCCAATTCCTATAGACTCCCTTCACCTTCTCATACACCATCAAAATTCAGCCTATTACATTGAGGTGTAATCTCTCCTGGTCCTGAAACAATAGTTCTCCATCCTCAAATCTATAGTGAGATTAAAAATCTCACCAATCCTATAGACACCCTCCACCTTGTCATACACCATCCTATTTCAGCCTGTTACATTGAGGTCTAATCTCTCCTGGGCCTGAGACAAGGGTTCTGCGTCCTCAAATCTGTAGTGAGAATCAAATTATCACCAATCCTAGTGACACCATTGGATGGTGTATGAACCTTGTCATACACCATCCAATTTCAGCCTGTTACATTGATGAGTAATCTTTCCTGGGCCTGAGACAAAAGTTCTGCGTCCTCAAATCTATAGTGAGATTGAAATTCTCACCAATCCTATAGATACCCTCCACCTTGTCATACACCATCCAATTTCAGCCTGTTACATTGAGGTGTAATCTCTCCTGGGCCTGAGACAATAGTTCTGCGTCCTCAAATCTGTAGTGAGATTCAAATTCTCACCAATCCTATAGACACCCTCCACCTTGGTATACACCATCCAATTTCAGCCGGTTACAATGAGGTGTAATCTCTCCTGTGCCTGAGATAATAGTTCTGCGTCCTCAAATCTATAGTGAGACTCAAAATCTCACCAATCCTATAGACACCCTCCACCTTGTCATACACCATCCAATTTCAGCCTGTTAAATTGAGGCGTAATCTCTACTGGGCTAGAGACAATAGTTCTGCGTCCTCATCTCTATAGTGAGATTGAAATTCTCACAAATCCTATAGACACCCTCCACCTTGTCATACACTATCCAATTTCAGCCTGTTACATTGAGGTGTAATCTCTACTGTGCCTGAGACAATAGTTCAGCATCTTCAAATCTCTAGTGAGATCACAAATTCTCACCAATCTTATAGACACTCTCCACCTTGTCATACACCATCCAATTTCAGCCTGTTACATTTAGGTGTAATCTCTCCTGGGCCTGAGACAATAGTTCAGCGTCCTCAAATCTATAGTGAGATTCAAATTATCACCAATCCTATAGACACCCTCCACCTTGGTATATACCATCCAATTTCAGCCGGTTACAATGAGGTGTAATCTCTCCTGGGCCTGAGACAATAGTTCTGCATCCTCAAATCTATAGTGAGACTCAAAATCTCACCAATCCTATAGACACCCTCCAACTTGTCATACACCATCCAATTTCAGCCTGTTAAATTGAGGTGTAATCTCTACTTGGCCTGAGACAGTAATTCAGCTTCCTCAAATCTATAGTGAGATTGAAAATCTCACAAATCCTATAGACACCCTCCATCTTGTCACACACCATCCAATTTCAGCCTGTTACATTGAGGTGTTATCTCTCCTGGGCCTGAGACAAGGGTTCTGCATCCTCAAATCTCTAGTGAGATTCAAAATCTCACCTATCCTATAGACACCCTCCACCTTCTCATACACCATCCAATTTCAGTCTGCTACATTGAGGTGTAGTCTCTACTAGGCCTGAGACAATAGTTCAGCGTCCTCAAATCTCTAGTGAGATCCAAATTCTCACAAATCCTATAGACACCCTCCACCTTCTCATACAACATCCAATTTCAGCCTGTTACATTGAGGTGTAATCTCTCCTGGGCCTGAGTCAATAGTTCTGTGTCCTCAAATCTATAGTGAGATTCAAAATCTCACCAATCCTGTAGACACCCTCCACCTTGTCATACACCATCAAATTTAAGCCTGTTACACTGAGGTTTAATCTCTCCAGGGCCTAAGACAATAGTTCTGCGTCCTCAAATCTATAATGAGATTCAAAATTTCACCAATCCTATAGACACCCTCCACCTTGTCATACACCATCCAATTTCAGCATGTTACATTGAGGTGTAAACTCTACTGGGCCTGAGACAATAGTTCAGCGAACTCAAATCTATAGTGAGATTCAAATTCTCACCAAAAATATAGACACCCTCCAACTTGTCATACACCATCCAATTTCAGCCTGTTACATTGAGGTGTTGTCTCTACTGGGCCTGAGACAATAGTTCAGCGTCCTCAAATCTATAGTGAGATTCAAATTCTCACCAATCCTATAGACACCCTCCTCCTTGTCATATACCATCCAATTTCAGCCTGTTACACTGAGGAGTAATCTCTCCTGGGCCTGAGACAATAGTTCCGCATCCTCAAATCTATAGTGAGCATCAAATTATCACCAATCCTATTGACACCCTCAACCTTGTCATACAACATCCAATTTCAGCCTGTTACATTGATGAGTAATCTTTCCTGGGCTAGAGACAATAGTTCTGCGTCTTCAAATCTATAGTGAGATTGAAATTCTCACAAATACTATAAACACCCTCCACCTTGTCATACACCATCCAATTTCAACCTGTTACATTGAGGTGTAATTTCTCCTGGGCCTGAGACAATAATTTAGCATCCTCAAATCTATAGTGAAATTCAAATTCTCACCAATCCTATAGACACCCTCCACCTTGTCATACACCATCCAATTTCAACCTGTTACATTGAGGTGTATTCTCTCCTGGGCCTGAGACAATAGTTCTGCATCCTCAAATCTATAGTGAGATCCAAATTCTCACCAATCCTATAGACACTCTCCACCTTGTCATACACCATCCAATTTCAGCCTGTTACATTGAGGTGTAATCTCTCCTGTGCCTGAGACAATAGTTCAGGGTCCTCAAATCTCTAGAGAGATCCAAATTCTCGACAATTCATATAGACTCCCTTCACCTTCTCATACACCATCCAAATTCAGCCTGCTACATAGAAGTGTAATCTCTCCTGGTCCTGAAACAATAGTTCTGCATCCTCAAATCTATAGTAAGATTCAAAATCTCACCAATCCTATAGACACCCTCCACCTTGTCATACACCATCCAAATTCAGCCTGTTACATTGAGGTGTAATCTTTCCTGGGCCTGAGACAAGGATTCTGCGTCCTCAAATCTATAGTGAGAATCAAATTCTCACCAATCCTACAAACTCCCTCCACCTTGTCATACACCATCCAATTTCAGCCTGTTACATTTAGGTGTAATCTCTACTGGGCCTGAGACAATATTTCAGCATCCTCAAATCTATAGTGAGTTTAAAATTCTCACCAACACTATATACACCCTCCACCTTGTCATACACCATCCAATTTCAGCCTGCTACATTGAGGTGTAATCTCTCCTGGGCCTGAAACAATATTTGTGCGTCCTCAAATCTATAGTGATATTTAAATTCTCACTAATCCTATAGACACCCTCCACCTTGTCATACACCATCCAATTTCAGCCTGTTACATTGAGGTGTAATCTCTCCTTGGCCTGAGACAATAGTTCTGCGTCCCCAAATCTATAGTGAGATTCAAAATCTCACCAATCCTATAGACACCCTCCACCTTGTCATACACCATCCAATTTCAGCCTGTTAAATTGAGAAGTAATCTCTACTGGGCTAGAGACAAATGTTCTGCGTCCTCAAATCTATAGTGAGATTGAAATTCTCACAAATCCTATAGACACCCTCCACCTTGTCATACACCATTCAATTTCAACCTGTTACATTGAGGTGTAATCTCTCCTGGGCCTGAGACAATAATTCAGCATCCTCAAATCTATAGTGAGATTCAAAATCTCACCAATCCTATAGACACCCTCGACCTTGTCATACACCATCCAATTTCAGCATGTTACACTGAGGTGTAATCTCTACTGGGCCTGAGACAATAGTTCAGCGTCCTCAAATCTATTGTGAGATTCAAATTCTCACCAAAACTATAGACACCCTCCACCTTGTCATAAACCATCCAATTTCAGCATGTTACATTGAGGTGTAATCTCTACTGGGCCTGAGACAATAGTTCAGCGTCCTCAAATCTATAGTGAGATTCAAATTCTCACCAATCCTATAGACACCCTCCTCCTTGTCATATACCATCCAATTTCAGCCTGTTACATTGAGATGTTGTCTCTACTGGGCCTGAGACAATAGTTCTGCGTCCTCAAATCTATAGTGAGATTCAAAATCTCACCAATCCTATAGACACCCTCCACCTTGTCATACACCATCCAATTTCAGCCTGTTACATTTAAGTGTAATCTCTACTGGGCCTGAGACAATAATTCAGCGTCCTCAAATCTCTAGTGAGATCCAAATTCTCACCAATCCTATAGACACCCTCCACCTTGTCTTACACCATCTAATTTAAGCCTGTTACATTGAGGTGTAATCTCTCCTGGGCCTGAGACAATAGTTCTGCATCCTCAAATCTATAGTGAGATTCAAAATCTCACCAATCCTATAGACACCCTCCACCTTGTCATACACCATCCAATTTCAGCCTGTTACATTGAAGTGTAATCTCTACTGGGCCTGAGACAATAGTTCTGTGTCCTCAAATCTATCGTAAGATTCAAAATCTCACCAATCCTATAGACACCCTCCACCTTGTCCTACACCATCCAATTTCAGCCTGTTACATTGAGGTGTAATCTCTACTGGGCCTGAGACAATAGTTCTGCGTCCTCAAATCTATAGTGAGATTCAAATTCTCACCAATAGTAGATACACCTTCTACCTTGTTTTACAGTACCATATAGCTGGTGGTATTTTGGGTACATTTTCACAAAATGAGGAAGTATGGTGGAAGGCGCCACGGAAGTGGGCGGGGGTTGCCAGCTGGTCCCGATGGTGGTGGTAGTGGTGTTGTATCTGTTGGTAGTGGCAAAAGCACAATAGCACCCAAGGCAGGAGCTGCTGAGCCTGCGTCATCGTCTGGCTCCTCAAGGCCTCGAAGGCCCTCTTTTTTGGGAGTAGATAAACCACTTTTAAAGCTGGATCTTCAGGAACAAGTTTTGGCTTACATTGCTGACACAGCCTCCAGCTCTCTCGCCTCCTCTTCTGAAGTTTCAAAAAATAAAAGCACTGAGTCGTCATTGGAGGCTCCTGGTCAGGAACAACACCTTTCCTTGTGTCCTTCACCTCTACCAAAAGTGAAGGATGTGGCAGGCCACACTACCGATTACTCCATGGAGCTCTTTTCACATACCATGCCTGGGTTAGCAAGTCAAATCGTGAATTCCCCAGTCCAAGATGAATCTGATATGGAGTGCACTGATGCACAGCCACTGCTATATTTTTCTGCTGGTACACTCACTCAGAGCACTACATTGTCCCCACAGTGTACTGAGGCAGAATCAGACCCTGATGAAACTCAGGTGCCCCTTCCCGCATACTATACCACCTTACACGGTGACAAAGAGGAAGGTGCACAAGAAATTGAAGAGGAGTTGATGGATGACCCAGTTGTTGACCCAGATTGGCATCCATTGGGGGAAGAGGGTGCCGCTGCCAATAGCTCAGAGGAGGAGGAGGAGGATCCGCAGCAGGCAACGACATCGCAACAGCTGTTATCTGGCATGACCGTAGCAGTCCAAAAACGTGTTACAAAAACCAAAAGAGTTGCAGGACAGCTTGGCCAGATGGTCAAATTAGCACAGCGTGCAAGGTCTCAAAATCTCTTCCATAGTAGGAAGAGTGCAGTGTGGCACTTTTTTGAACAAAATCCTAATGATCAGGCAAAAGTTATCTGTAAGAAGTGCGCAAACACCTTTAGCCGAGGGAAAAATCTGAGAAATTTGAATACCAGTTGCATGCTTAGACATTCAACCACCATGCACTTGCAAGCGTGGACGGACTACCAAACCTCACTTACCACATGTGCACCTGCTCCGAATGAAGGTAGTCAGCAACGCTACAACGCTTCCCCCACTGTAAGCCCACCAGTTAGCACACCACCAGCAGGAAATGTCGAGGTGTCGTCGCAAGGGCAAAGCAGTCATGGAATCACAATGTTATTGCTAAGAAAGACTGAATCTAGGCCATCAGCAACACCACCAACACCATCACCATCACCAACCCTCTCTCAGTCCGCGATGTCCACCGCTAGTTCCACCATATGCAGCTCTCAAGTCCAGCTCACCCTACCAGAGACTCTGAGTAGGACAAGAAAGTACTCATCCTCTCATCCACGTACACTGGCTTTGAACGCCCACATTGCCAAACTAATCTCGTTAGAGATGATGCCCTACCGGTTGTTTGAAAGCAAAGCTTTCCGCGAGCTCATGGCCGACGCAGTACCACGCTATGACCTACCCAGTCGGCACTTCTTTTCGTGAAAAGCCATCCCAGCCCTCCACGTGCATGCGAAAGACCGCATTGTCCATGCACTCAAGCAATCAGTGAGTGGAAAGGTGCACCTCACAACTGATGCATGGTCCAGTAGGCATGGCCAGGGCCGTTACGTGTCCAACACTGCGCACTGGGTTAATGTGGTGGATGAAGGGTCCACAGGGGACAGCGGCGGTGGGACAGTGCTGCTTAGCCCACAGTATAGGAAACAGTTGGCTGTAGGCGTTCGATCCTCCTCCTCCTCCAGAAGCGAAAGTTCGTCCACAGAGAGCAGTCACACGAGCACTCCATCCGCAGCTGCCAGTGTTGCACACGAGGTGTCCCACTATTGAACAGCTAGTGGTAAGCGTCAGCAGGCTGTGTTGAAGATGATGTGTTTGGGCGACAACAGACACACCGCGGAGGTACTGGCCGACTACTTGCAGCGACAAACTGAGTCATGGCTGGGCAGTCTACATCTTGAGGCAGGCACGGTAGTTAGTAATAACGGCCGGAATTTTGTGGCATCCATAGCCCTTTCAAAACTCAGACACATACCTTGCCTGGCTCACACCTTTAACCTGGTGGTGCAGTGCATCCTCAATAATTATCCGGAGTTAACACCCCTGCTCCATAAGGTGCGAAGACTGTGCTGGCACATCCGCCAGTCGCTGGTACACTCCAGTTGTATGCAGAAACTGCAGCGATTGCTCCACCTTCCCAAGCACCGCCTAATTATCGACATTGCAAGAAGGTGAAACTCCACCCTGCACATGGTTCAGAGGCTGAGCGAACAGAGGGAGGCTGTAATTCATTTGTGGGGGGCACATGGGCAGGCAGTTTGCAGGCAGACATGAAGTTGTCTGGTGTGCAGTGGTCGAAGCTGAAAGACCTCTGTAAAGTCCTTCAGTGTTTTGAGGAATGCACACGGCTGGTAAGTGCAGACGACGCCATCATAAGCATGAGCATTCCAATTATGCGTCTGCTCATGCAAACTTTGACGCACATTAAGGAGCAGGCATCTGCAGCCGAGGAGGAAGAGGAGGAGGGAAGCCTTGATGACAGTCAGCCATTGTCTGCTCAGGGAAGTCTCGTGGACAAGGTGGAGGAAGAAGAGGAGGAGGATGATGTGGATGATTATTTTGGGGAGGAGGATACTTCTCAGGGGGCAAGAAAAAATGTTGGCGTGGCAAGGTCAGGTACATGGTTTGTGCGTGACTGGAGGGATGTGGATTTGCCAGAAAGTGCTCCTCCACCCAGCACTCGCAATGCATCATTGACACCTGGAACATTGGCCCACATGTCTGATTATGCCTTGCAGATCCTAAAAAGGGACCCCCGCATTGCCAAAATGATGAACGATGACAACTACTGGTTGGCCAGCATCCTGGATCCATGCTATAAAGGCAAATTCCAAAACATCATGCCACAGGAGAACCTAGAGCTAATATTGGCTAACCAACAAGCAACTCCGGTAAACCGTTTGTTTGAGGCATTCCCAGCACACAGCGGCGGTGATGTTTTTCCAACGAGGCGTGGGGGGCAACATGGAAGAGGTGTTCGTGGTCCACACAGCCGAAGTGGCGTTGGACACAGGGGTTTCATGACCATGTTGTGGACTGATTTTTCAAGTACCGCTCACACGACTGGTAATACTGCATCGATCGAAAGTGACAGGAGACAGCAGTTGTCAACTATGGTAACAAACTACTTCTCCTCCCATATCGGTGTTCTCCCTCACCGGTCATTCCCCTTTGACTATTGGGCCAGTAAGCTTGAAACCTGGCCTGAATTGGCACAATATGCCTTACAGGAGCTCGCTTGCCCAGCTGCTAGTGTGTTATCTGAACGAGTCTTCAGTGCTGCTGGATTAATCCTGACAGAAAAAAGGACCCGTCTGTCAACCCAAAATGTTGATGATCTAGCCTTCATTAAAATGAACCATGCATGGGTTTCAAAGGATTTTGTCCCACCCTCCCTTGCTGACACGTAGGTTGCCAGAAAAATGGCTTGCTTTTGTCCTCCTATTCCGTGGACTTCTCCAATTACTCCATTTGCAGTTGCTGAATGTCCAACATCAACATATGCCATTTTTTCCACCTCCCTAACTGGGCTGCCTCCCCCCACAGGGCCGGGGTCACCACCTGGCACACGGACCCGTGCGAGTGCTGTTGCCCTGGACAGGTGGGTGGGCACACTCTTTGGCAACGGCACTGGCACAAGGTCCCTCATAGTAGAATCAAGTGTCTCTGACGGTGGGGGTGCAAACCCTCCGTCAGACACACCAGCGTACTATGAGGGGCCCTGTGCCAGTACCGCCGCTCACGAGTAGGCCCCCCTGCTTGCTCAGGGCACCAGCACTTGCAATACTTACCTCTCCCTGCTCCACCACTGTGTAGTCTGGCCTGTAAAATACTTCACTGGAACTGCCGATACAAATTTGGTGAAATGATAGATGATGGTTAAGACATAGCTTTGCCCTGTCCTGCTGGGCTCTATCTTCAGATGATCAATGGCTTCCATTTGTTATGGACCTCGACTCACAATGAGATGCAGTGGTGGTTTATCATCAGCTTTCACGGTTTTCCGACTCACAGACGTGTGTCATTCCTGCCCACATTTTTAAATGTGTCCTCTCATGCCAATCCAATAGAATCGCCTACGCCTGTGGCTTGTGTCTTTTGCACTCCAAAGTTACCTGACAGATCATGATAGGCAGTGAGGACAATGTCTACATCTGTCCCTGTGATCACAATTTGATGGAGATGAGTAACGGTGATGGGTTCCACGGTGCTGCGATACAGCAAACCTTTCTTCACAAGAACTGTTTTTGCTGTCTCCACAGACAAAGTAATTGAGGGTCAGTATCGCCTCTAAGAATTCTCCCGGGAGTTTTTACCGTGATTAGAAATTCCAAAATTTCTGCAATTAGTCGACTTTCCGTCTGTACTTGTATCCATATCGTTTCCTCTTGCGCAGAGTCTGGACTGTTTTACTGAGACTGAAATATATATGAAGATTGAAAAATACCCCAACAGTGTATACTGGTGTACGCTACGAATACATAACCCTTTTTCTACTTTTTAGATTCTTGTCTAATCCATACTGAGGCTGTGAGTGTCTTTGTCGGACTCCGGAAATATACACGCAGATTTTTAATGTTTAAACTATGCTATATATACATGCTATCCAGTGATACTGTACCCTTTCTCAACTTTGTACAATCACGTCAAATCCATACTGGGCCTGAGACCCTCTGAGTCTGCCTCCTGATATATAGACATAGGTTTTTCAGGTGTACACTATGCTATATTTATACCTGTTATCCAGGGATACTGTACCCTTTCTCAACTTTGTACAATCACGTCAAATCCATACTGGGCCTGAGACCATCTGAGTCTGCCTCCTGATATATAGACATAGGTTTTTAATGTTTAAACTATGCTATATATACCTATTATCCAGTGATACTGTACCTGTGGCGCCCCCAGGAGTATGGTTGCCACAGTGGCATTACCTTCCTCCTAGGGAGTGTGATGTCATGCTTGAAGGCAATGAAGGGTCTCTCTGTCAGTTAAAAACAACACACAGCACAGTTCCTACTCCAGGCCAGCAGAGGGAGCTCTGAACCCAAAACTGTGGGAAGAGCTACTCTCTGGGGCCTGGGAAGGGGAAATTAGTCAGTTTGTGTGAGGAGGGCAACGTGTGTGGACGTGGAGGAGAGGAGCTGGAAGATTGAGCAGAGTTGAGTGCTCACTTCTAGCTATAGCGCATGATCTGGAGCCCGGTCTCCAAGGTTGTATGGATACTGATGATCCTGTAGCAGAAACCGGAGGAATAGGAAGCTGTAAATGCTCTCTTCCCATATAAGACTCGGAGGCACAACAGCAACGGGTGAGCCAGAAGAAGTAGAAGGCTACAGCTGTCTGCCATATGAGGGAGTTCTAAATGAGAACAAGCAAGTGGAACTTCAGTGTAACACAGTACTGCAAGTACCTAAGATAAGCGCTAGAAAGGAGACTACACAACCCATCTGATAGAGAGATTCCTAAGTTGCTTCCAGGCCGGCCAGCCTCTGTTCCATCTGTAATCTGGAATTCTGGACTGCATTTACCAAGCAAAGTAAAAGTAAAAGAAACTGCACCCTATTGTGTCCTTGCCTTCTTCCTGCAAACTCTCCAGCACTGCTACACCTCTGTGCCAGACACTACACCCTCTTCCTCAACACCTATCCTCTTCATTGACTCTGCCCTGGGACTACAGCCCTAACTGTGGAGGGCTACATCAATGCTGCACCACACCATCTGTCCCAGAGGATCTGTTTGCAGCGTCGGCTTAACCCCTTTATTGCCGAGCACCACAGGTAGCGTCACGTATCATCTACTCATAAACTTTAACCAGCCACGCTTTAACCCCTTTTTACATGGACGCCCAGGGCCACGGACTAGGTCACCGCTACTGTGACACCTCCCTCTGAGATACCGGCCCGGTACCGAGCACCCCACTGCCCTGTCGGGTGGTTCATACCCTTTCTCAACTTTGTACAATCACGTCAAATCCATACTGGGCCTGAGACCCTCTGAGTCTGCCTCCTGATATATAGGCATAGGTTTTTCAGGTGTACACTATGCTGCATAGATACCTGTTATCCAGTGATACTGTACCCTTTCTCAACTTTGTACAATCACGTCAAATCCATAATGGGCCTGAGACCCTCTGAGTCTGCCTCCTGATATATATATAGACATAGATTTTTAATGTTTAAACTATGATATATATACCTGTTTTCTGGTGATACTGTACCCTTTCTCAACTTTGTACAATCACGTCAAATCCATACTGGGCCTGAGACCTTCTGAGTCTGCCTCCTGATATATAGACATAGGTTTTTAATGTTTAAACTATGCTATATGTACTTGTTATCCAGTGATACTGTACCCTTTCTCAACTTTGTACAATCACGTCAAATCCATACTGGGCCTGAGACCCTCTGATTCTGCCTCCTGATATATAGACATAGGTTTTTCAGGTGTACACTATGCTACATTTATACCTGTTATCCAGGGATACTGTACCCTTTCTCAACTTTGTACAATCATGTCAAATCCATACTGGGCCTGAGACCCTCTGAGTCTGCCTCCTGATCTATAGACATAGGTTTTTCAGGTGTACACTATGCTACATTTATACCTGTTATCTAGGGATACTGTACCCTTTCTCAACTTTGTATAATCATGTCAAATCAATACTGGGCCTGAGACCCTCTGAGTCTGCCTCCTGATATATAGACATAGGTTTTTAATGTTTAAACTATGCTATCTATACCTGTTATCCAGTGATACTGTACCCTTTCTCAACTTTGTACAATCACGTCAAATCCATACTGGGCCTGAGACCGTCTGAGTCTGCCTCCTGATATACAGATATAGGATTTTCAGGTGTACACTATGCTATATATATACCTGTTATCCGGTGATACTGTACCCTTTCTCAGCTTTCTACAATCTTGTCGAATTCATACTGGGCCTGAGAATGTCTGAGTCTGCCTCCTGATTAGAGATGAGAGGTGTTCGAGTTGACCTGTCCGCCAAGTTAAAATTCCAGCTGTTTTGGGTGGTGTTCCAGCCGTTCGTCGAACTCGAACACTTTGCTTAAAATTCGGCTGTTCGAGGTTCCGTTCGAGAAAGGTTCGTTCACCAAAAGCGTAACTTCATTTTCACATTAATCAATCAATCAATCAGTCAAATTTATCACCAAGTACATATTACATATATACAAGGAATTCTTTGTGGCAAAGAGGCAACATAATATATAACAACAGATACAACAAGTAACATCTAACAAGACAGATACAGTATATAGTCTACACATGACGATTTAATTGTTGAACAGAGAGTGGATAGAAGCTGTTCATAAGGCGGTTGGTGCTGCATTTGGGTCTCTGAAACGACGTCCTGAAGGGAGTAGTTGGAATGAGGAGTGTCCCGGGTGAGAGGGATCGGATGAAATTTTCAATGCGTGGGATCGAATACTCATCATAAAGATCCTGGATTTTAGGCAGGGGGAACCTATAATTCTCTCTGCTGTTCTGAAAGTCCTTTGTAAGCGGAGTTTGTCATGCGCAGTGGCTCCCCCATACCAGACTATCAGAGAGGAACAAATCACAGATCTGATGACAGCATTAAAGAATAAGATCAGCAGATTCTTAGACAAACCATATCTTTTCAGCTGACGCAGGAAGAACATCGTCTGTTGTGCTTTTCTTATAACAGCATCCACATTTTTCCCCCATTTAAGATCATGAGAGATGATAACACCAAGGAATTTGGTCTCTGTGACCCTAAGAACCACTTCGTCATGGATGTAGATTGGAAGTATCTCATGTTGATCTTTCTTAAAATCCACAACCATCTCAGCAGTTTTTTTAGTGTTGAGTACAAGATTATTGGCTTTACACCAGTCACATATTCTTTTCACCTCACTCCGATACAAGTCTTCAACATTTCCCCTGATGAGACCAATCAGTGTCATATCATCGGCAAATTTCAAGATATTTACTGAGTCTGCTGAAGAGATGCAATCATTCGTATAGAGAGAAAACAGTAACGGGGACAAAACACACCCCTGAGGTGCCCCGATGTTTGTGACCAAGGTGTCCGAAGTGAATGGTCCAACTTTTACACTCTGTATCCTGGCTGTCAGGAAGTTATAAATCCACAAGCATAAGTTGAGAGGGACTCCAAGAGCTACCATTTTCTTATGAAGTAAATTCGGATCAATGGTATTGAACGCTGAGCTAAAGTCCCTGAAAAGAATCCGGACATATGAGTGCACTTCATCTGTATGATCCAAAATGTACTTCAGTGCCAGATTGACAGTGTCGTTTGCCGAACGTTTCTCCTTATAGGCAAACTGAAGCAGGTCCCATAGCTTCTGCGTGAATTTTATCAGGTGGGACATCATAATTCTTTCGAAGACTTTCATAGCTACAGATGTGAGTGCTACTGGTCTATAGTCGTTCAACTCAGAGGATCCCACTTTCTTGGGGACAGGGATAATTGTGGAACTTTTCCAACACTGAGGTACAACGCACTCTTTCAGTGACACATTGTATATATTTGTCAGTATAGGGGCAAGCTGGGTAGCACATACTTTCAGACACATTGGAGACTTAAGTCCCTTCAGGATGCGTATCACCTCTGCCTCGGAGATCACTACTTGGGTGTTGCACAATGAATGATCTTTATATGAACAGACTGAGGAGCTTAGAGATGAATAGCCACTGTGTGTAGAGCTTGCCTCAAATCTGCAGTAGAATTCATTTAACTCTGCTGCCAGACTTCTGCTGGGGTTCACTATAGTGGGGTGGCTTTTATAATTGGTGACCTCTCTTAATCCTCTCCGTGCAGATCTAGTATCTTTTGATGAAAACCTTTCCTCCAGAATCTTTGCATACTCTTGTTTTGCTAACTTGATCTCTTTAGATATCGAGTTCCTAAGTTTCTTGAATTCAGTAATATCGCCTGCTTAATAAGCCTCCTCTTTTCTCTTACGGATCAACCTGACTTTATTTGTAAACCACGGCTTGTTGTTTCCCCGAAAGTGGACAGATTTGGATGGAATAAACGTGTCTTCACAAAAACGGATATATGAGACCACTGCATCAACCCATTCATCCAGACCCGAGCATGTTTCCTGGAATACCTCCCAGTCCGTGCATTCAAAGCATGCTTGTAGTTGCAATTTTGCCTCCTCAGACCATGTTTTCTTTGTATAAACTGTAGGTTTGGATGTTTTCAACCTTTGCCTGTAGGCTGGAATTAAATGAATTAGACAATGATCTGAAAAGCCCACTGCTGCTCTCCTCACTGCCCTGTAGGCCCCTTTTATGACTGTATAGCAGTGATCAAGCGTATTGTTCTCGCTCGTGTAGCAGTTTATTTGTTGAGTAAATTTGGGGAGATCCAGGTTGAGTTTTCCTTTGTTAAAGTCCCCCATTACGATCACAAATGCTTCTGGAGATCCTTTCTCCCATTCTGATATTTTGCAAGCTAATTCACCAATAGCAGCTTTAACAGATGCTTGAGGGGGAATATATACTGCAACCAGAACCATAGATGAAAACTCTCTTGGAGAGTAAAATGGTCTACAATTGAGTGCAAGGTACTCTAGATCTTGAGAGCAACTTTTCCCAGTATGTTAACATCACAGCACCAGCTAGTGTTGATGTAGAGACATACCCCTCCCCCCCTTTGTTTACCTGAAGCTACACAATCACGGTCAGCTCTGTAGATAACAAAACCAGGTAGATCCAGACTGCAATCAGGGATGGTCTCATTCAACCAGTAAAACAAAGAGCAGCTGAATTGGCCATATCAGATCTCATGTTACAAAGTAAGCTCAGATCTTCCATTTTGTTAGATAAGGAACGGACATTAGCCAAGTGGAGTGAAGGAAGAGCTGTTCTGAACCCTCTCCTCCGAAGGCGTGCCAGGACGCCTCCTCTCCTGCCTCTCTTGCAGTACACCTCCACAGGTTTCACAGAAGTAATGGATTTTATGTACTCAAATTAGCAATCATGCTCCAAGAAGGGGAGTCCATGAGAAATTGCGGATGATTCCAGAATAATAAATCATCCCTTGAAATCATAAGAGTAGGTTTACAGAGTGCAGTGGCCATGATTACACTCAGCTTGTAGCTATAAAGACTGAACAGTCACTGCTTAGCAGAGTTAAATGTACAACTTTCCATAAAGGGTGCTCCCAGCACTGCTGGGGGGGAGGGCATGGGTGCAACAAGACAGGGACATCAGGGGACACGCCAACAGTCAGTCCAAACCTGCCCAGCTCACCCCTTCAGCTCCACCTGGACCACAAGATCTCCAGAACATCTCCAGCACCGCACACTCCACCAGTTTTCCTATCCCGGGATCATCTGCTTGCTGGAAATGGGTACAAGTTGTAGGAAAGTTGGCAGGCAGCCAGCAGCTTCACTCTCTCCCAGCTGAAACCAGGCACGAAGCGCCACGAGGACAGAAAGACACCGGTCCCAGCTGGTCGCAGTCTCCACACCACTCCCAGCTCTGCCGAATCCCGTAGCCCTACAGCTCCACATGGACCACAAGATCTCCAGAACAACTCCAGCACCGCACACTCCACCAGGTTTCCCATCCTGGGATCATCTGCTTTCTGGAAATGGGTACAAGTTGTAGGAAAGCTGGCAGGCAGCCAGCAGCCCCACCCTCTCCCAGCTGGATCCAGGCACAGAGCTCCACGAGGACAGAAAGACACCGGTCCCAGCTGATCGCAGTCTCCACACCACTCCCAGCTCTGCCGAATCCTGTAGCCACGCAATGGTGAGTGAACCAAAGGGAGAATTAACAATTAAACGGGGAAAAAAACTAAAAAACTCAGGAGCCTCATGCCAGAGCAGCCATCTCTCGGCGCTCCTCCTCCTCCCTGATACTGATAATAGTTTGCAATGTTAATAGACTATTTCATGGCATAGTAGCGGTGTGTGGTAGCAAGCGGTGTAGTACACCTGTCAAGAAGCTACGCCGTATGTGTTTCAAATTATTTTTTACCACATCTTGTCTAGAAAATCCTTTTGGGCCTTGTAGCACTGTCTGTTACTCAGCAGAGGAGCCCACCAGTGAACCAAGCTATGCCACCTGTTTATGTAAGAACTGCGTGCTACTCAGCATAGGAGCCCAACTGTGAAGCAAGCTACAGCACCTGTGGTTTGGACACTTAATTTTTTCATTTTTTCTGGAATGCCGGTTAGGCCTAATTCTGGAATTCCGGTTGACCTGCACTTACTGGGAAATCCTCGTTCGCGGGGAAGAATTGGAATCCCAGATCCCCATCACTAACGGGGTTCAGCGGGTAATCTGCACCTGTAAGCGACACACGCTGGACCTTTCAGTGTAGCGCGCATGCAGCCCCGGACATGTAAGGGCATGACAGACCTGTTATTGATTGATATCGCGTGCCAGAGCCTCGCGTGTCCCTCTAGTAAGCTTGATGCGTACCGCGGGGGCATGCCGGAGTCTCGTTCCTTAACGGAATTAAGCTGACAAATCGCTAGCACAACTAAAAACGGACATCCACCACCACCCACAGAATCAACAAAGCTTGCAATCTGTCAATCTTTTCTGTAGCTGGCATGGTTGAGGTTTCCCGGGTGGAGTCGAATTAAGCCGCAGGCTCCACTCCTGGTGGTACCCGTCTGGACATTCCTTTAAGGTTCAGCTTTGCAACCATACTGCCCCCGGAAACCAAACACTTTGCCTTCATGGATGCTGTTCGGAGGTTCGTGGGAATAACGCCGCCCGATCGGCAGTTGGCCTAATTTATGGTGGGAAGTCCGACGGTATATGATCGTCTTCGATTTCAGATTTTTACTGTTTTTTGGTATTTTACATTTTTATTCCAGCCTTTCTTGACTTCATAAGGGCATGACATGCCTATATCTGTGTATCCTCCTCCTCCTTTTACTCCTCCACCTCTTTTCTATATATAGTTGCCGTTTTCCATATGTTATTTTTGTATTCTGGGCATTTTGTCTGCTTTGGGACACCTTTTAAGGTGTTTTGTAATATTTTTCTATGTGTTTGTATGTGTTTGTGTTTGCCTGCCATTGTTTTCAATGGTGTTCGAGGTTGCTCGTCGAACATTCGACAAACATTCGACGAACTTGCCTCGTGTTCGACGAACCAAAACGAACTGGAACGCTAGCGGGGTGGCTCAACACTACTCCTGAATATATAGATGTACATTTTTAATGTTTAAACTATGCTATATATACCTGGTATCTGGTGATACTGTACCCTTTCTGCCAGGAAGTCCTCCTCCACCCACCACTCTAAGTGTATCATTGACACCTGGAACATAGCCCCACATGTGTGATTATTTTTTGCTATTACTTCTTGTTATATTGTGGTGTGATCCATCCTGAATGTGTGACAGTCTGTGGGTTACTCCTGCAATTTAGATGTACATTTAAAAATTACCCCAACACAAGTGTATACAGCTCTACGCTTGGGATACATTACCCATTTACTGCTTTTTATATTCTGGTCTAATCCAAACTGACCAAGTGAGTTATTTTCTGACTGTGGAAATAAATACTGAGATTGTCAACAATGACCCCTACACTGTGTACAGCTGTACTCTTCAGATCCATTACCATTTTACGGCTTTTTATATTGTGTTATAATCCATACTGAGCCTGAGAGCGTCTGTGTCTGCCTCCTGAAATATCTACGGAGATTTAGAATGTTTAAACTATACTATATATACCTGCTATCTGATGATACTGTACACTTTTTCAAATTTTTATATTCTTGTCTAATCCATACTGAGCCTGTGAGCATCTCTGTGTGACTGATGGTATATATAGGGAGATTGACAATCATCCTTTGACTGTATAGAGTTGTACGCTTCTGATACAGTATCATATATCTGATGTTATTTTGGGTTCATTTTCTGCAACATTTTGAAGTTTGGTGGAAGAGGCCGCGGATGTGGGGGGTCAGCTGGTGCTGATGGTGGTGGTGCATCTGGTGGTAGTGGCAAAAGCACAATAGCAGCTAAGGCAGGAGGTGTTGAGCCTGCTTCATGGTCTGGCTCCGGAACGCCTGGAAGGCTACCTTTTCTGGGAGTAGGTTAACCGCTTTTAAAGCCGGAGCATCAGGAACTGGTTTTGGCTTACATTGCCGAAACAGACTCCAGCAATTATGCCCTCCTCTTCTGAAGTTTCAAAAAATACCAGCACTGAGTCATCAAATGCTGGCTCCTGGTCAGGAAGAACCCCTTTCCTTGTGTCCTTCACCCCCACCAAAAGTGAATGATGCAGCAGGCCACACTTCACATTAATCCATGTAGCTCTTTCTATCATACCATGCCTGGGTTATCAAGTCAAATCGTGAATTCCCCAGTCCAAGATGAATCTGACATGGAGTGTGGGTGGCCAGCCAGGACAGTGGGGTTAATCGGTACCGGGCCGGTGTCTCAGAGGGATGTGTCACGTTGGTGGTGATGACCCGTTCCGTGGCCCTGGGCGTCCATGCAAAGGGGTGAATAACTTTTATAGGTGACTGATACGTGACACCACCTGTGGTTTCTGATCAGATTGACCCGCGCTGCAGTGTCGCTAATCTGGGACAGATGTTATGGTGCAGCTAAGATGTAGAAGCCCTGCACAGGTAGGGCCATAGTCGCAGGGCAGATGAAAGATTTGGTAGATGGTGTGCAGTGCAGGATGTAGCAGGGCCGTGCACCAGGCACAGGAGAAAGATGACAGACACAGTCGTGCAGTTCCTTTACCTGTACTTGGTAAGTGCCGTCCAGGACCCTGAGTACAGATGGAGAAGGAGTTGGTCAGCTTGGAAGCAAATTTGGAATTCTCTCTCTGCAGATAGGTAGTGTGGCCTCCGTTCTAGCGCTTATCTGAGGTACTCGCAGTACTGAGTTCACTGAAGTTCCCCCTGTTGACTCTCTTTTGGAACTTTCTCGTATGGCAGGCAGCCATAGCCTTTTCCTTCTGGCTCACACACGTCGCTGCTGGGGCCTCCGAGCCTTAGTTGGGAACAGAGCATTTACAGCTGCTACTTTCTCCGGTTTCTGCTGCAGGACCGTCAGTGTCCCTACAAACTCGGAGACCGGAATCCCTACCATGCGCTCCAGCTAGGAGTGAGCCTTAACTCTGCTCATCCTCCAGCTCCCCTTTTCACGTCCACACACTTCCCCTTCCCATCACAGACTGCCCTAACTTACCTCCTCCCGACCACAGAGAGCAGCTCCTCAGCAGTCAGGTTCAGAGGTCTCCCTGCTGGCCTGGAGTGGGAACTGTGTTGTGTGTTGGTTTAACTGCTAGAGAGATCCTTCGTTGCTCCCAAGCATGACATCACACTCCCTAGGAGGAAGGTAATGCCACTGTGGCGACCGTACTCCTGGGGGCGCCACAAATGCACTGATGCACAGCCACTGCTAGATGATTCTACTGGTACATTGACCCAGACCACTACATTCCCCTCTCACTCTGCACAGCCAGAATCTGACCCTGATGAAACTCAGGTTCCCCTTGCCTCATACTATACCACCTTACACGGTGACAAAGAGAAAGGTGCAGATGAAAGTGCAGGTTCCTTAGCAGGTGGGGGGCATACTCATGCGCGACAACACTGGCACAGGGCCCCTCATAGTACGCAAAAGTGTCTCTGCCGGTGGGAGGGCACCCGCCGTCAGACACACCACCGCACCCGCCGTCAGACACCCCACCGTGCTATGAGGGGCCCTGTGCCAGTGTCATCGCCAATGAGTGGGTCCCCCCTGCTTGCTCAGGATCACAGCACTTGCAAAGTTGAAATACTTACCTCTCCCTGCTCCACCGCCGTGACGTCTTCCGTGTTTCCTGACAGTGACATTCTGGTCAGAGAGCACGATGACATCACGTCTGTACGCCCTCTGCCTAAACAGTCCAAGTGCAGAGAGATGGATGATAGGGACGGCGAGGAGTCCAGACTAGTATAGGGATTCCCTAGCGAGGAGACTTATTTAATTGTTTTAAAGGTTGGGAGCAATTTTTGGGGATTACTATACTCTGGAGAATGATATATGGGGCCCACCATACACTGGAGCATTCCAAAGGTGGACATCAGACACTGGAGCAGCATTTACAGGGCCCATTATACACTGGAGCATTAGAAATGGGGCCAATTATATAAGGAGCATTATTTGGGCCCATAAGACACTGGAGCATCATCCATGGGGCCCATCATATACTGGAGCATTGTAAATGGGGCAGATTATATATGGAGCATTATTTGGACCAATCATACACTAGAGCATCATCCGTGAGGCCCATCATATGCTGGAGCTTTCCAAATGGGGGACATCAGATGCTGGAGCAGCATTTACAGGGCCCATTATACACTGGAGCATTAGAAATGGGGCCCATTATATATGGAGCATTATTTGGGCCCATAAGACAGTGGAGCTTCATCCATGGGGACCAATATATACTGTAGCATTATGTGGAACTCATCATATACTGTATCGAACATTATATGGGACCAATGATTCTGTATGGAGAAATATATGGGCCTCATTACTCTGTATGGTGCACTAGGCGGTGGCCATAATACTGTATGGAGTAATATACTGTCCGCTTTTGGAGCTATTTGAGAATTTAAAATGGATATCAGTCATGAGATGTAAGAAGTGAAGTATTTTTCATTGTACTATACTGCTATTTCTCTGCCGTATCAGAGGTGACACTCGATGGCCCAGGGCCCACGAAAATCTGGAGCCAGCCCTACTCCTCCCCACAACTTTAGCCAAATAACCCCCAGTTTTCAATGCCTAACTATTATTATAAAGTAAATTAAAGTTGACAAGCTTAAGTAATAAGAATTGATGTTTTTGGCATTAAAATGGGCACTGTAGGTGTGTTTCCTGTCCTCCACTCCCTGCCGACCTTGGTTCCCCTTTGACTTGCATTGGGATTCGTGTTTCAGTCGGCCTTCGACTTTTCACGATATTTGGCCGATTTCGTTCGATCCGACTTTTGAGAAAGTCGAGTTTCATGAAACCCAACTCGACCCTAAAAAGGCTAAGTCGCTCATCTCTAGTGGTCATGCATGCGTGCCACGACTCCATTTATGTGACTGTACTCAGCTATCTCCGGCAGTCCTATGTAGAATGAACAGAACAGTGACCATTTTGATCAGATATTATAGACCGCCCTTCTCTGAATCGACAGTGGTCCCCATGAACAGAACTCAAATGATCCGCATGTATCTAACTATTAGATAGGTTTAAAAGAAAGAAAGGAATAGAATATGAACTGCACAAGCAAGGTTATAGTACAATTTCAGATGTATTGTACACTATATGGGCACAATTATAGAGACAAGAGGCGTTACAACAATAACAAGACCCAAAGGAAAGGTGCTGCAAAACACAATCTTTATTAGTATGTAAAACACACAAAAAAAAACAGTAGCTCAATAAAGGGCTGAAGAAATACTAAAGGGGGGTAAAGAGCATATTATATTTATAAGGACTGAAAAGTAACAAAGTATAAATATATTAAGGTGCATTTTTGAAGAACAACCTACAGAGGCCTGCATAAAAAACAATGTACAAGAGCCTTATGACAAACTTACGAGCAATATGATGACAGGGCTTGAAACGCACACCATGTATATTTGTCATACATTTCATGTTCATCGTTTTTTAAGCAACCACGAATCCACAAAAAACGGGAATCCGACTAGATTCAGATAGAAACCTTGACAGCCAGTGCCATAGAGATGATGATACAAATGGAGTTTAAATGGATTCCATTTTTTTTCATATGGATATCTAAAAATAATCTACTACGTTATTGTGTCCATCAGAAAAGATAGGCACCGCTGGAAAACAAAAACATCAATAGTCCAGCTCACCAGTAATCTCTGATTTAAGTCCTGTCCGCAGGATGGATAGTGCTTCTGCCAAAAAAGCAAAAGCAAAGAGAAGAGATCCAGCTTAATGGACATAAAAATCTTCTGTTAAAAATTAAAAGTATCATCCAGATCTGCTTAGAACAGTAAAAAAAATCTGGTGCGTTTCAGGTGCGTCAAGCACCCTTAGTCATGGTTCTGATTTTCTCACCACTAACAGTGCTTGACGCACCAAAAACGCCTCAAGCACCCTTTATGATTTTTATATATGTGGAGTTGTAAAAATAAATCAAAGTCCATTTGAACTCTAATTGTGTCATTGTATTCTATGGCTTTATCGAGGATTCCATCTAAATCCAATTTTTCGGGGATTCAAATAGAACACCTGAAATTAGGCTACCTACGCACGTTGCATATTTGCTTGCAGAAACTTCTGCAAGGTTTCTGCATCTCTTGGCAGAAAAATGCAGCGGTAAATATGCGCGGTTTTATGCGATTTTGCACGCGTCTTTGTAAATCCATAGAGCCAAATAAATATATACTATTAAAAAAAAGAATTGTGATGTAATTTCCTTGTTCAACCTCTTCTTTTTCATTCTCCATTGAAGACCATAATGTCATTACATACCATGTTCAAATTTATAATGTTTACACCCACACAAAAGAAATATAAGTGAATATATATATATATATGTGTGTGTGTGTGTGTTTGTGTGTGTGTGTGTGCAATACCAAGCCAGAGGATTAGTAATGAACAGGTGAGAGCCAGATACCCTCATTAATAAAAACGGTGCATAAATAGTTAAATAAAGACACACACACACACACACACACACAGTCACCATCCTATATAGGAGCAGTAACAAAGTTATCCTACATATGCTGTAACAAAACAGCAACTGTCAGAAATCTGCATGAAACACAATATCTGTTTATTTTTTTTTAAAAAATTGCGTGGGCTCCAGCATAATTTTCATAATCAGCAGAGGGAAAGCCGATGGCGGAGGGATGATATTGTTAATATTCGGGGAAGGAGCCAATAGCCATAATGGTTCCCAGGCTATTAATATTAGCTCACAGCTGTTTGCTTAGTCTTTACTGGCTAGTTTACAGGGGAACCCCAGAAAAAAATTGACATGGGGTCCCCCTATAAAGTTGAACAAGCAAAGGATAGTTTGACAGCTGCGGACTGAGATTAATAGCCTGGGAAGGGGCCATGGATGTTTGCACCCCCCAGGTTAAAAACATCAGCTCTCAGCCACCCCAGAAATGGCGCATCTTATAGATGCACCGATTCTGGCACTTAGCCTCGCTCTTCCCACTTGCCCTGTAGCGGTGGCAAGTCGGGATGATATTTGTGGGGTTGATGTCACCTTTGTATTGTCAGGTGACATCAAGTCCACAGGTTAGTAATGGAGAGGCGTCTATAAAACACCTATCGATTACTAACCCCATAGTGGTATTTTATAAAACACAGACACCCCGAATAAAGTCCTTTATTTGAAATAATCACACAGACTCCTTTATTGAATAGTGATTGAATTTAAATTTACCATGCTTACTGAACACCTAATCCTCGACACCTTAGTCTGCTGCAAAAAATCAAAAAATAATAAACCAACATATAATACTATCCTGTCTGCCGTAGTCCATTTAATACCAAGTGTCACACGCCAATCTCATGTGTAAGAACAGTCACATCAGGAGATGTGACTGCTCTTCCCAGCCTTCGGCGATACACTGATATAAGGTTCTCGCTCCCGTAGTGTATCACTGAGCTGCCGTGAGAGTTCACCAGAGTTCATCCGCTCTGGTGCTCTCATTTACGGCACCACTGCATGAGAATCGGAGCTGATCAGTTGGTGAACTCTCACAGCAGTTCAGTGATACACTCTGGAAGCGATTACCTCCTGTCAGTGTATCACCAGAGGCCGGATAGAGCAGTCACATCTCCCGATGTGGCTGTTCTACACATGAGATCACCGTGGGACACTTGTTATTAAATGCACTACGGCTAAAAGGTGAATATATGTTGGTTTATTATTTTTGATTGCTTGTGGGAGACAAGGGCATCGGGGATTAGGCATTCGGTGAGTATATATTTTGTATGTGACTATGTATGTAATTATGTAAATGTTTAGATTTTTTTTTTACAATTGAACACAGGCGCCGGATGATGAGACTATTCTCCCATCATCGGCTCATGCTGTCTCTGTTATATGTGATAAAAGACGTAGCTGGATGGGAATAGTAGTCCCATCAGATGACGCCTAAGTACAATCACTATGGGCTGTTCATCGCGTGGGGATGTAGAAGGCAGGACCGGGCTGCTACGGCTGCTGAAGCGTCGGGTCTAGAACTGCTGGAGCCAAACCTCCTGTTCCTGATGGGAGTGAGATTGCAGCCGGAGAGAGCCAGTAACCAGGGTGAAGGGGCATGGCCAGTCAGTGTGAGGTAAAATGGGTTGCGTGGCAACTGAGCAGTCTTCCGCCACAATGCTGATGAAGTGCAGACCGCAACCACTGTGAAGGGAGAGACAGGCCATGATGTGAAGAGAAAGGGTGGCATAGTGAGGGGCACACCGAAACCGGCAGGTGCGCAGGGGAGCGTGCGATCAACGGAGTATCGCAACGGAGCATTACAGCTCAGGCCTTTAGGTGACGGCAGCTGTTCAAAGAGGCACACGCCGAGCGGAATCCTGCAGAGAGCTCTATTCTTTTGCTCTGCGGATATATGGACTATTGGCTCAACGGGCAAAACTGGAGACCGCCCGCTACCGCCAGAAGTAGGACTGTGTGCTGGGCGAGGATGCCAGCAGACACCACACCAACCGCCGCCAGCATCCTGCTACCCATGGGACTTTCAGTGAGTGCCAGGCTGCGGAGCCATGATAAGTAAAACTGTTAACCAGAGACTGTTTAGTTAAACAACTGTTTATTTCATTTTAGTATTGTACCCTTTAACCCTGTTATCTCACTATGTGGAGTCCCCTACTGTTGACTAATTAAATATAGTTAACCCCTGCTCTGCAGCATTTGTGTTACTGCATCCCAGCACCTGCATATTACAGGTACACACACACAGACACAGACACACACACATTCTCCGCTCACACTCATTCTCCACCCACACACTCTTCCTCCTTCTGACATCATTTCCTTTGACAATTCGCAGCATTTTTGGCAGCAAATCTGCAGCAAATGCGCAAACCTTTTTACACCTACGTTTTTGCTGTAGATTTGACTGACTACATTGAAGTCAATGAATCAAAAACGCTGCAAAAATGCAAAAAGAATTGACATACTGCAGAAAACAAAATACTGCAAATACGGATGGAAATTTACTGATCATGTGCACAACACTTCTGGATTGGCATTGAATTACCTTGCATAAGTATTTCATTGCGTTTTTGGACTATTTAGACGTGCAAAAAATGCTGCGAAAACGCATCGTGTGCACATAGCCTTAGAGTAGAAATGCAATGGTAATGGCCCCTTACATTAATGAGTATTTATTCCAAGGCACTAAAGCATGAAAAAATTGCTGTTATATACACCCAATATAGATAAATAATTGCTTATAAGTCAACTGATTGAAATCTAATAAAGCTTCTGATCTGTCTCACTGCACAAAAAATAATCTATGTTGCCTCCATATTGCACATTGTAATGGAGGTATTCTACCTAGAAGCAATACTTGCAGAAGAGAGTGTTGTTGTACTATACCAACCAATGGACCATGCCTTCAGGATTAACCAGAAAAGAATGTCTGTGTGCAAACAAAGTCTACAGGTACCATTATTTCAACTTGTGCTTTATCTTCTATAGAACTTTGTTAGATATCATTTTCATACATTGCTATTAGTAATTAATATAAATATTTTGCGTTCTATAACAACCTCTAGCTGCGTATGTTAAAAAAAAATGTAATATTATTTTACAATCACATATATTGTTATCATTATTTAACCCTCTTAGTCTGTGGTTCCTAGTTTTCTTCATTTTATTTGAATTTGTTTTTCATAGTTTAATACTGTATTAGTTATTGATGAATTTCCTAGTGATTTATTTGTTCTAAAGACTTGGTTATTTCCTCATGTTCCTGCTAGATTTGTGCCTCCAGAGATTCTCTCGGCAGAGAAAATTGGATCAGTAAACGGATACTCAGCTCAAACTCTGATCAGAGTTTGAGCCGCGTGTCATTACCATAATCTATCCAATTCTCTTGAAAGAGACAATCATTGCTTGATTGAGAAAGAAACACAGGGACAGTGGCACAATCGAGCCTCTGGTCTGACCTGTCAATCAAGAGAACTCCACCCAGGAAACAGGAAGCCAGTCTGCAGAGAAGCGGTGCACTCCTGAAGATCTAGATGAGACCACCAATTTAAAATGGATTGTTGGAGGTCTTAGAGATTGTAGACCATAGATGAAAATGGTAGGCATGTCTTAGTAATATGCAATAACATTTTCAGATGAAAAAACCTCTTTAAGACCTCCTAATTTTCAAATCCTTTACACCATATTGTTTCCAGGTTTCATATTATTCCTGGAAATTAAGGTAAGGACCTAAATCCTCTTCGGTTGAGCTGTTTGAAGAAGAGTCTGGTCCTCCTTCTAGTAGAGAAATAATGCTGTGTTTTTGATTCCTTATTGCCAATTGTAATGGGGTACAACCACTGGTGTCCTCTATGTTCTTCTTGGCGTTAGCCCGGAGTAAAGTCTTCACAATAGCAGCATTAGCATTTAGGACAGCCACGTGTAATGATGTCCAACCAAACTTGTTTTGAGCATCTACATTAGCTTTGTTCTCAATTAGCTTAATAACACTGCAAAAAGACCCTCTCTGAACTGCAAAATGAAGAGGTGTCCAACCAGACATTTCAGCAACATTTGGGTCAGCTCCCATATCTAGTAGGAGGGAAACAACCGAGTCATCGCCATAACGAACAGCCAAATGTAGCGGAGTCCATAACATATCTCCAGCGGCATCTACTTTAGCATCATTGTCCTTAAGTAAATGTACTATTTCGGCATGTCCTTTGAATATTGCAAGGTGTAAAGGTGTCCATCCCTGGTTCGTCTTCAGGTTAACTTGGGCACCATGCTTTATAAGATGTTTACATATCAAGCTCTTGCCTTTCACAACCGCCATGTGTAAAGGTGTATAGTGATTCTCATCAACAGAGTTCAGATTGGCTCCTTTCTGTATCAAGTGCTGAACCACTCGAAAGTAACCTCGATCAGCAGAAATGTGGAGGGGAGTTCTTTGATTCTTTTGCTTGCCGTCTGGATCAGATCCTTGGCCGATTAGAAGTTTGACAATATTATAGTGACCATAGCAAGAAGCTACATGGAGAGGAGTTTTTCCATCTATTTCTTGACTATTTGGGTTGGACTGACGTGTAAAAAGAACACGTGCAACATTTTCAAAACCATTTTGGGAAGCCAAATGCAGCGGTGTCCAATTATCCCGTTCTAATGCATCAACGCGTGCTCTATGGTCTAAGAGTAACCGAGCTATACGATCATCTCCTCCTTGGGCTGCAAAATGCAAAGGTGACCACCTGTCTTCATCCGTAATGTTGACATCAGCTCCATTCTCTATTAGGCAAGCACATATGTCTGGTAGTTTTCTCTGTACTGCCAATATCAGAGGCGTGGATCCACTCACCGTGCGGCTATTAACGTTAGCGTTCAAGCTGAGAAAATGATTCACCCTCTCAAAGTTTCCTTCAGCCACCGCAAAGTGAAGAAAAGTGAAATTATTTTCATCCGACCAAGAAATATCGCTGCTTTCTAGGATTTTCATAATGAAGCTGTCTGTAACTGAAATGAAAGCCAATGATTAATTCATTGAGGTATCACGTTCAATTGACATAAATAGATCCCTCATCTTATAATATTGTTTGCATCGTTGAGCAGAAAACCATTAGGGCAAGTTTTTGAAAGGGAACCTTATAGCATATAAATCGCAAACACCATGAATCATATACTGGCTATATTATTTCAGTTGTGTATGCTTTAGGATTCATGCAGACGTCCATGGATGTTGGTCCGATCACGGGCCACAAAACACATACTAATCGCGGTTCTCCCAAGCAGAGCATGACAGCTTAATATATTTCTAAGGTTTTCTCCATATAAAGTATGGCCACCACAATACTAGAAAGCTGTAAAAAAAAGTCTCCAATCCCCTCTGCAGATCAAAAATTTTTTTTTATTATGCTCACAGACTGTGCAATGTGGGCCAATGGGCGTCTCTGGCCTTGATCCGGTGCCTCCTCTCTTCCTTTACTTGCCATCTTCCTGCTTATTTTGTGCGGATGATGCTTTCTATGTCATCCACATATTGTCCTCCAGGCTGAGGGCAGAGCAAAGTACGGTGTTGCGTATGTGCTGGTTTTACTTCTAGGTCATCGGCACTCTTTGGCCTTTCTCGGCTCATGTGCATTACAGTACTGTGCTCTGCCCTCAGTAGAACAAATTACATGTACACAAGAGTGCCTGTGGGGGAAGCTTTATGGAACGTGTCATCCATATGAAGCAGAAAAGGAGGACAGCGATAGTAAGAAGAGAGGAGGCATAGGATTAAGACCAGAGATTCCCATCAGATCCGACTGCACAGTCTGTGAGTATGATAGACCCTTTTAGGGCTCTGCAGAGGGGATTGGGGACTTTTTTACTGCATTCTAGTGTGCTGTAAAAGAGGTCTTAATGGTGGTGGCCGTACTGTATATGACAAAAACTTAATGACGCGTTCCCTTTAAGAGGAGCATGCCTCTTAATACATTTTGTGCATCTTAATTCAGCGCACTCTTCATTAAGACTGGCGTACAAAATGTCATTCTTGATAAATTGGGGCAATTGGGTATTTTTACTGCTTCTGACCCCCTTCAGAGTAAATAAAAATACAAATGGTTGAACCTTCATATAATTATTATTTCATGTAGGGAAAATTACATCACTATTAGTAAAGGTGGCTCAGAGGATTCATTGAACTTGTACCCAACAGACACAAATGGGATGAAGTCCTCATGGCATCTGGACACCTCCAGATATGAACCAAAAATATACTCATTTCAATGAACTCTTACATCTCTCAATGATGCTATATGAATTGCAAATAATCTTACCACTGTATGAAGAGCTCGCAAATGATGCTTGTTGGCTGTCCTGTAATAATGAGACACATAATGAACAAGTTATTGTTCTTCATCATAATTATTTTTCATAATGAATATATCATAATGGTACTGAACCTTCCTGCCAAACAGTGGTGGGGCACGCATTGACAAACTAGTCAGTGCTTTTGGTTTCAAACCAGAAGATATGAGATATTACTGCCTTGGTTAAAGGAATCTGGCAAGAGAGTACTTCTGCCGAAACCACAGCCGTTTGAATCAGACATTGGTTGCACCATTACAGCCATAGGTGTGGCTTCTCCCTACCTCGATCCTTAGACTGACAGGTCTCACCCTATGCTCTCTTCCTACATACTCGATACCTGAAGAAGAGGTGGCTTCATCTCCAAAATGCATCTTAATTACAACAGTAATTGCAACTTTATACAACAATACTGAGCAGCGTAGCTGTGAATCCGGTTATGCGTGACCTAAAACCCATAATAGAAAACAGCAGCACCCTCTATGTGTGTCTCATTGCCCTTTTCACAGATTCTGTTCCTCTTCATTGCAATAGACTTAATGGACAGCTGTATTATGATCCCTTAGCTTAGCTGTTTTCCAGGTGGCGGGGAGGGGAAAGGGATGGAGAAGTGGCTCACAAGTGGGGAAAGCATATATTTTTGATAAGATTAATATGAGTTTTTATTTTCTTTATTTTTGCTGGTACTATCAATTTAAGTCAAAGTTTCTTGAAAAAGATTAACCTCAATAGGCATTCACTGGGGCCTAACAACTTTACTTACATCACTGTATCCATTATGTAATACTGCAGCTGAAGACTTCAGAGGAACTTGTTCAGCTTTGGGTACAGATGCTTCATGTTCTGGGAGAGGACTTTGCACTAAGCAGAGTAACATGTGGGATTCAACCATGATATCTAAATAGAGAGAAAGAAGAAATGAGTTCTCAATTTGTAACTGGGGCCATACAGGCCATACCAAACTGTGTTCACAGAAGGTGGTTCTGACTACACAGCTAGACTCCACTTAAAGCACCATTCCAGCATTTTTTTTTAAAATTTTACCACTGGAGTGGTGCTTCTAATCTAAGGTCTCTGACCCGACTCTTATAATCCCGTGCAGCCATCTTGCCCTTCTATCGTTGCTGTTCCTGTCGGCCTCTGGTAGTTTGTGACCTGCAGGATCTTTCTAGCGTTTCATATAGCAAGTCAGAGGTTACAACTCAATAGAAGTCTAAGAGAGCATTTTTCTGTCTCTCAGACTTGCATTGGGAGAGGACATCTAGCTAGTCAGAGGTTGCGGTCACAAGATGGCACTATGGAACAGGAATGGAGCTGTTGTGAACTCTCTTGATCTGATTTCTGAGTCGGGGCTCCCTTTGGTGGTTGCTGCAGGTAGTGGAGCTGGTCATGTTGACAGAAGTGTGTCACCTGAAGATGATGATTCAAGCAAGCTTCTTTGAGTTGCTGCTGGTGATTTGGTTTCTCTTCCTGTGCATTTTGAAGTCTGCTTTTTCCCCTCCTTGGTCTTGCATCATTTAGATAAGTTATTTGCTTGGTGGAATCTTTTGCATTTGATATAGTTTTTGCCTTTCTCTGCTTTCTGCTTTGCTGTGTGGGTTCAGCATTATTCCCTGCTGGGATTTGTGCTGGACCCTACTCATATGTCACGCTTATGTCATTCTGTTCTGTATTGCTAATTATATTAGTATCTTTTGCTTTGCTTTCAGTTCACACCAGAATGCTGATCTAGTGGGGAAGAGGTTGCTATATATTTTTCCTTTTTTTCTCTGGGGACCGTAGGAGGATTTTTTCTTTAATGGAGACTAAGCAATTGTCCGATCGTGTTGAGCAGCTCGCTGCGGAAGTTCGGGGAGTTTCTGCCTATCTCGCGCAATCGTCTGCTGTAGAACCAAAAATTCCTATTCCTGATGTATTTTCTGGGGATCGATATAAATTTTTGAACTTTAAGAATAATTGTAAACTGTTTTTTGCCTTGAAACCTAGCTCCTCGGGGAACTCGGTGCAGCAGACTAAAATTGTCATCTCCCTGTTGCACGGCGATCCCCAGGACTGGGCTTTTTCTTTGACACCTGGGAATCCTATTTTGGCTGATGTGGATGCGTTTTTCCTAGCTTTGGAGTTGTTGTATGATAAACCTAATGTTATTGATCAAACTGAGAAAACCTTATTGGCATTGAACCAAGGTCAGGATGCGGAAGAGTTATATTGTCAAAAATTCCAAAAGTGGGCTGTCCTTACTGAATGGAATGATGACGCCTTAGCAGCTCTCTTTCGGAAAGGTTTGGCAGAAACCGTAAAAGATGTTATGGTGGGATTTCCGGTCCCCTCTGGTCTTAATGACTCTATGTCACTAGCCATTCAAATTGATTGACATTTACGTGAACGTAAAACTATGCGAAAGGCGGTGCTGCCTTTTGAACAAACTTCTTAGCCCATGCAATGTGATAGGGTTTTGTCTAGGGCGCAACGTCAAGAGTTTAGAAGGTGTAATAAGTTATGCTTCTTTTGTGGGGACACCTCTCATGCTATTTGTTTACCCTAAGCAGGAAAAACGTTTTGCTCACTCATTTGCTGTAGGCAGTGTACAGCCTAAATTCCTTTTGTTGGTTTCCTTCATCTGCTCCTTGTCTTCATTTTCTGCTAAAGCTTTTGTTGATTCAGGAGCAGCTCTGAATCTGATGGATTTTGACTTTGCCAAACGTGCATTTCCCATGTTTCCCCTGCGGACCCCAATTCCTTTGAGAGGTATTGATGCTGCCCCCTTGGCGGAGAATAAACCCCAGTTTTGGAGGCAGGTGATAATGCAGGTCACCCCGGACCACCAAGAGAATTGTAAATTTTTGGTGTTGCATAATTTATATGACATTATTGTACTGGGTTTTCCTTGGTTGCAGACCCATAATCCTGTTTTGGATTGGAAATCTGTGTCTGTGGTGAGTTGGGGTTGTCAATGTGTTCATAGTGACACTCCTGTTTTCTCCACCTCTCCCCAGTCTGATGATGCTCCTGATTATTTGGCTGATTTTTCTGACGTATTTAGCAAGAGAAAGTCCGCATCTTTGCCTCCTCATAACTGTTATGATTGCGTGATTGACTTAGTGCCCGGTTGTAAATTTCCCAAGGGTCGGCTTTTCAGCTTATCTGTACCTGAACATGATGCTATGCGATCTTATATCAAGGAGTCATTGGAGAAGGGTCATATCAGACCATCCTCTTCACCTTTAGGTGCTGTTTTTTTGTTTGTGGCCAAGAAAGATGGTTCATTAAGGCCAAGTATTGATTATCGTTCTCTTAATAAAATCACTGTTAAATATCAGTATCCGTTACCCCTGATTTCTGCTTTATTTTCCAGAGTTACAGGTGCTAGTTGGTTTACTAAGCTCGACCTTAGGGGGCTGATAATCTTATTCACATCAAGCATGGTGATAAATGGAAGACAGCGTTTAATACTCATGAGGGACATTTTGAGTAAATAGTGATGCCTTTTGGGCTCACTAATGCCCCTTCCATCTTCCAATCTTTCATGAACGATATTTACTGGGACTTTGTGGATAAGTTTTTGATCATTTATTTGGATGATATTTTGATTTTTTCCAGTGATTGGGATTCTCATGTGGAACATGTACGGACTGTGTTCCGGATTTTGAGAGAAAACGCTCTGTATGTTAAGGGATTGAAATGTCTCTTTGGCGTACAAAAGATTTTGTTTTGGGGATTCATTTTGTCCCCATCTGCTATTGAAATGGAGCCGGCCAAGGTCAAGGCCATTTATGTTTGGGTTCAACAAACTTCCTTGAAGGCCCTCCAGAAGTTTTTGGGTTTTGCTAATTTCTACCGTAAATTCATAAGTAATTTTTCTGGGATTGTAAAATCACTGATGGATTTGACTAAAAAGGGCGCTGATGTGGTGAATTGGTCTCCAGAGGCAGTCTCAGCGTTCCAGGAGCTTAAGCGGAGATTCACTGCTGCTCCGGTCTTACGGCAAGCTGATGTTTCACTCCCATTTCAGGTGGAGATAGATGCTTCTGAGATTTGTGCAGGAGCCATTTTGTCTCAAAGAGATCCAGAAACCTCTAAAATGAATCCTTGTGCCTTCTTTTCTTGAAAATTTTTCCCATCTGAACGTAACTATGATGTGGGGAATCGGGAATTGTTGGCCATGAAGTGGGCTTTTGAAGACTGGAGACATTGGTTGGAGGGAGCCAGACATCAAGTTGTGGTCCTTACCGACCACAAGAACCTGATCTATCTCAAATCAGCCAAGCGATTGAACCCTAGACAGGCTAGGTGGGCCTTGTTTTTTACGCATTTTAATTTTGTGATCTCCTTTCTTCCGGGCACTAAGAATGTTAAGGCGGACGCCCTCTCTAGGAGTTTCTTTGCTGATTCTCTTGATGTGACTGAACCTACTACCATTCTAAATGAGGGTGTGGTTCTTTCCGCCATTTCACCCAATTTGAGACTTGCCCTGGAGGAATTTCAGGAGGACAAACCTGAATGATGCGCTATGGGGAAATTGTATATTCCTGACCAGTGGAGGAGAAGAGTAATGTCTGAAATCAACTGCTTCACATTAGCTGGTCATCCAAGTATTTTTGGTACCAGAGATTTGATGAGTCGGTCTTTTAGGTGGCCTGCTTTATCTCGTGATGTCAGGAATTTTGTGCAGTCCTGTGGGACTTGTTCTCGGTCCAAACCCTGTTCTCGTTCTAGTGGTTTGTTAACACTAGAACTACCGGAGGGGTCATTTTGACCCTTTTGCTATTTCTTTTTCCTATAATTTCTAAAATTTTAACAAACGAGTTCTGACTTTTTGTGACTTTTATTTATTCATGGTAGTGTATATTTTAGGACACAAAAATGATTTGTAACTTTTTCAGGGGCCCAGATTTTACAATTCATACCTGTAAGTACTGAAGGGGTCAATTTGACCCCATACATAAAAGTAGTAGTTGGCAAGTCACCTAATATTACAGAGTACAGAAAATCACAGTGCTTCTCCCTAGTTGTAGAGTGTAATTGTATCTTTGCATATCAGGGATGATTCAGCATTTTGTTTTGTCTAAACTTGTCTGAACATGTTTGATCCATGTCTCTTGTAGCGATTTCTGTCTGCACTTCAGTAGCAAACATTACGGTTGAAGGTACAACTCTGCATGTTTGTACAGTGTCGTTTTATTACTTCTGCGATCTTACAAGTCCCTTTTTGCGACGCATATTTGAAGCATGACTAAGCAGAGGGATCTGACAAGTGATGAAATTTTCAAATGTCTTCAGAATTTATCTTAAAAAGAGTCAGAAGAAGTGGCCCATCATCCGCAATGTCTGAACCACAAACAAAAGGACAAGAAATCCGCAAGCGTCGAAAATATGGAGTTGGAAGATGCAAACAAAACAACTAAAACTTGCGCAAGCTGTAACAAACCAGTTTGTGGAAAATGCACTGGGAAAGTGGAAGAAAGTACTGTTAGTGTTAACTGTTGGACACCGCATGCTATGACCATGTAAAAGGAAAATGCATGCTGTACTTGATCTTAACACTGTTCCTACTAAGTTAAAATAAATGTTCTTTAATTTGTTGGCAACAAAAAAGTTATTTTTACTCCAGAGTCAGTACTTTTGAATGGGGGTCAAAATGACCCCTAAAGGTAGTTATAGGTATTATGAAACATGCGGTAGTTCTAGTGTTAATGCCCCTGCCGGTGCCCAGGAGGCCATGGACCCATATTTCAATGGATTTTATTTCTGATCTCCCTGTTTCTCAGAGAATGACAGTTATCTGGGTGATCTGTGATAGATTTTCTAAGATGGTCTATCTCGTACCACTCCCAAAGTTGCCATCTTCTTCTGAGTTGGTGCCCTTGTTTTTACAACAGGTGGTTCGTTTGCACGGTATTCCTGAAAACATTGTGTTGGACAGAGGAGTTCAGTTTGTTTCATTTTGGAGAGCTTTTTGTTCTAAACTGGAAATTCCGTTGTCTTTCTCCTCTGCATTTCATCCTCAGACCAATGGGCAAACTGAGAGAACAAACTGGACTTTGGAAACCTATTTGAGATGTTTTATATCTGCTGATCAAGATGACTGGGTCTCATTTTTGCCCTTGGCCGAATTTGCTCTAAATAATAGGGCTAATTCTGCCACTTTGATGTCTCCTTTTTTCTGCAACTTTGGGTTTCATCCTCATTTTTCTTCAGGGCAGGTAGAGGCTTCGGCCTGCCCAGGTGTGGATTCTGTGGTAGAGAGAATGCAGCAGTTTTGGGATCAAGTAGTGGATAAGTTGTCTCATTCTCAGGAGAAGGCCCAATGGTTTGCCAACCTGCATAGGACCACTGGTCCCCATTTTAAAGTGGGTGACATGGTTTGGTTGTCCTCAAAAAATATTCTTATGAAAGTTGCGTCTCCAAAATTCAAGCCAAGGTTCATTGGACCTTATAAGATTTTGGAAGTCCTTAATCCCATTTCTTACCATTTGGCTATTCCAGGAACGTTTAAGATTCACAACGCTTTTCATAAATCTTTGTTGAAAAGGTTTGTGGAGCCAGAGGTACCCATGGCTGCATCCCCTGATCCTGTATTGGTTAATGGTAATCTGGAGTATGAGGTAGAGAAGATATTGGATTCTCGCATGGCTAGACGGAGACTCCAGTACTTGGTCAAGTGGAAGGGTTATGGCCAGGAGGATAATTCTTGTGTCTCTGCTTCTGACATTCATGCTGAGAGATTGGTTCGTGCTTTTCACCGGGCCAATCCTGATCAGCCTGGTTGCGTGGATGAGGGTTCGGTGACCCCTCCTCAAGGGGGGATACTGTTGTGAACTCTCTTGATCTGTGATTGCAGACAGTATCTTTTCTGTCCTGTCCTATCTAGACAGTTTGGGCCCCATCATTTGCTCACTCTATTTTCTGCCTGCGTTTGTGCTTCATCTTGTCTCACTGACAATATATGTTTGGGGGCTATCAATTCCTTTGGGGTTCTACTCAGGGGCAGTTTAGCTTACCCCTTTTTTGCATTAGGCTTAGTTAACTCTTTGACTGTGCCAAGGCGTCTAGGGCATCGTAAGCACATCCCACGGCTAATGCTAGTTGTGTTGTTAGGTTTAGGGGTCTGCAATCCGCTAAGTTGCCAACCTTTCTGGTTTCCTAGTTGCTTAGCTAATTCCTGGGTAATCCTCCTCAGTGACCGAATCATAACATGGAGCTGTAAAGAGTGAAGATGCTTGACAGTGAGTATAAGACTGGGGGCAGGGACCTTAGATTAGAAGCACTACTCTAGCATTGAATAAAACCTCTGTTGTCGTGCTTTAACCCCTTTCCGACACTGAGCTTAATAATATGTTAATCGGACACCCTGCCTTTGATGTGGGCTCCGGCGGTGAGCCCACATCTTTTCCAGCATAAGTCAGCTGTTTTGAACAGCTGACATGTGCCTCTAACAGCCACGGGTGAAATCACATACTCTGACAGTGGCATTTAACAAGCGCTTTCGGCAAGCGCACCAGAAAACCCACCCATTGGTGACCCCGTCACGTGATCGCGGGTCACCAATGGGTTGCCATGACAACCAGAGGTCTAGAGCAGACCTCTATAGTTGTCAATGCTGGATTGCTATGAGAAACAACATTGATCAATAAAACACCAAACAATTCTATCTACTTACTATCATCATGGAAAGAAATGATGTTTTTGTAATACTTTGCAGGGAAATGTTTATCACAAATGTGTCTGTATGCAGTCACTCAATGACTAGGATGTTAGGATAATCCATAAAAGTTGATTATGGTCAAATTTAAACCCTAGCAAAATCTGCAAAAAGTTTGATCATATTTGTATTATCAGTAGGGAAATCCATGTTAATTTATGGTTAGCCACATAAATACATGGATAAGGTGCTTCACTAGCCATAAAATAAGGGAATACAAACCAGAAAAACTTGGTCGTTTATTGGCATCCTGGTTCCAGCATCTCTTCATTAAGTCAATCATCTGCTGACATTCCACAGGCGCATCTTCAGAAATGTCCTCCACAGGAGGCCGGTGCCCCGCTGCTACCTTTACTATCACTGTCATCATGCTCTGACCTAAAGACAGAGAGTTCAGTACATCAAATTGGAAACTTTACACTCTAGATTTTAATGTTCTCTATAATTATATGTCAAAGAAGCCAAAGTACTCTCCAATAGCTGCAACTATTTTAACATAATTTTAGTAAATACTAAACTATTCTTAAATCATTGATGGCATATACAATAAGTGTGCTGAAAGGGAACCTGTCATCAGATACATGCTGCTTGAATGACTTCGTCTCATGCATTGTGATTGCAGCCAAGAATGTTTTCATCTGGAATGGAAAGTTGAGTTGTTCCAGAGTAAACAGACTTTGGAAATCCACCCGGGAACTATTCTGCCCCATTACCATTGATTTACAGATTTTTCTCTGTTTACATAGGGAGACACCTGTCAGTGAAACAGACTGGGGCAAGGAGAAAAGAAAATCTTATACTCACCTCTCCATGCATCTCCTGCCGTCACTGGTCCTCTGATTACTTTCTTCTGTCTTCTATTTTCTTCTCTCTCCAGGCCTGCAGCACTTCACTAGGCTCTACACTGTCTACAGTAAGTTAATGACATGCGTCGCACTTCATGCAGTCATGTGCTCTGAAAGCATGTCATTGACATTAATTAGGGGCGTCACACCCCACATAATAGTGGTGGGGTCTAGTGAAGAGTGACATGTGGTGGGGATTTATCATTATTTTCTACCCTTTTAGTTCCCATCAATAAATAAATCTTAGGTAATGACATTCCCTGTACTTTGCAGCCATTACTTACCGAGGGAATTATGTGCCTTTAAAGGTAGTCTGTCATTACAAAATGACTGTTGATTGAAACCAAGCGTAGGGGTTTCAACACCTTCCCACCTACTTTTTTCCATCTGTCTCTGCCCTCCTCTTTTGGGATTGACAGCTCTCGCTTTACAAAAGCCAGAGAAGGGCGGAGAAAAATGGCAAATAAGAAGATGGGAAGGTGCACTGAAGTTTTCGGCCATGCCAAGAGTGCACCAAAGCCCTTATGATTGGGTTGAGCTGTCATTTTGCACTGACCTGCTATTTACAAGCAAAAAATTCCAGAAAGACATAAATTAAATCAATACTTCGAACAGTAAATGCTGAATCTCTGTCACCCCTGTTCTCTACACACCGTACCTTCCAGTCGTAAAATAATTACACGGCTTTCTTTTTTTTTTTCTTTGTGCCCTTTCCAACCATTTCATTTTGTGCAGTCATTGTGTATTTACAAGCTATCCAATTTCCATTTAGGCTGACACCTTGCAGAAAATTAAATTTTGACATAAAAGGCTGAAAAAAGAGATTTACCTATGAAAGGCTTTTTCTGAGTCAGAAGCTCCCAGATAACAATTGAATAGCTGAAAAGAAAGCAAATACACACAATAAAGACTCCATGTTTGACAGTAGCAATATTCTTCAGCTTTGTGTTCTATTTATGCTTTTCAGAATAATTCAGTTATTCCAAGTGTTTCCAGAAGAGACACAAAATCCAAATTATTGATTCATCGATGAAGAGATTTGACTTAGGGGACAGTCATCTGTAAGATATGATCAAAGGAGGCTATCGGATAAAGGAAGGCAATACGGCAATTTTCTGGATTGGTGGAACCATATAAAGATTAAAAATTCCGTAAATTAAGGGGGAAAATAAATGTTAAGTATAATGGTTTTTCTTTTTCCCCTACAGAACTCTAAGATTTATAAGAAATCCCTGTCCATAAATTCCGCTTAAGTCCTCAACTGCCCGGACTCTTGGTTCCTTTTGCGCCATGATGACGTCATAAGACCATAATGACCAATCACTGTGAGCCATTGTAACATTTTTTTGATAATAGGCAGAATATAAAGATAATTGTATTGCAAAATTCATTTTTTTTTCCAAAGTGGGAGAACTTTGGGAGATTTTTTGCTAATGAAAACCTTTTTAATACTAGCATCCTAGTGTTAAGCATCTTAAATCATTGGCTTTGATTTTGCGAAAGAAGTTGTTCTAAGACATCAAAAATTCTCGAGTGGTTCAAAATTTAAGTTATTGAAAGTTGCTAATATTTTATTTTCTGAACTTCCCCAAAAGGCTGATTTTAGACTATGGAGTCTGATCTCTCCGGTGTCGCTTCTCAAGATGGCTTAGTGTCTGCCAAGACAGAGAAGAGGACTATCTTGGCTAATAAATTCAGCCTAACATCCAATCCCTTCATTACATCACAGACAAGTGTGGAAAATGTGAGCATTTTGGTAAGTTTAAGTAATACACATTTATTAACCATTCAAGAATTTTTTTATTTCACCGCACAACACCTTGGAATGTTGATCCAAGAACATTGATGAACATAGACATGGAGCTAAATATTAAAATTGTATGCCCTGTTTTTTGGTGGGGAGAAGCAGGCTTCCAGGCTTACAATGATCATGCTCAGCATCGGGCAGTAGAGCTCAGCTCCTGCATGAACGTACATACTGTACAGCAGTGTACGGTCTCATAATAAAGTCTACAGATATGTACACTGCTGTATGCACACTCACGAGGGAGCTGAGCACTTCTGCCTGCTGAGCTGATCATTTTTGCACTCTTTCATGTTTTGAGCAATCAGTGGGCATTTCAAAACACAGATAACCTAAGCGTTAAAGAGGCAAAAATTTTTTTTAGAACTTTCAAGTAAAAAAACACCTTTTTTTTTCATAACAGCGGGGAGTCCTTTAGCAGAGCCGACATACAAAACTAACTGAATATTATAACTAACTGACTGAGGAGTTCTTTAATAAACTGGCAATCCTTAAAGGAATGTGCACCAATAATGGATCAAAGGAAGTCCACAGACAGTAAATAAATGGGGCAATTAAATGGGAAAAAATGCCTTAAAGGGTCCCACGTAGTTTCTTCAGGAGCACACCACTCCCGTGCATCCTCTTTTTCGAGGACAGTACACTCTTGATGACTGAAAGCTCAGACCAGTGACATGGTTGAAACACTGACTCCAACTATGCTTTCTCCTAGAAATGACACATCCTAATTGGGAGTCTCTGTAGCTAATTTTGTTTTGGTAATAGCAGCAAGGATAAATATTCTTAGAATAAAACAAAACTTTTAATATGCATCATGTATAAGATGAGACATGCAACGCTAACCACAGGTGCTAAACAGACAAAATACAAAAAAGTGCTCAATAAAACCAGCGCACATTTTGATGAGCCATCCAAGGTCTAAAGGACAGCATGGAGGTGGGGGATTATTTTGCTTAAATACTACCCTGTCATGCCGCATGCAAGTCTCATGCCCTGATATGGTCAGCATCCAGGTGTGGTCCTGCCCTCACTAGTAATAATAATAATAATAATTTTATTTCTATAGCGCCAACATATTCCGCAGCACTTTACATTATAGAGGGGACTTCTACAGACAAAAGACATTACAGCATAGAATAGTAATAAACACATAGATCAAAACAGATACCAAGAGGAATGAGGACCCTGCTCGCCAGCTTACAATCTATAAGGAAAAAGGGGAAACACGAAAGGTGGATGGTAACAATTGCTTTTATTGTTTTTATTGTTTAGACCATCCCTAGTGTATGAATTGGGTGTTCCTGTTGCTGCATGAACCACTTAACAGTCTAAATATGTAACAGTACAGACACAGAGGGCTATTAAATACAAAAAGCATGTGAGAACATGATTCTAAGAACCTGGTTATGGTAAAAATATTTGAAATGAGCCATACAGGGATATTTAGGTTAATGCGTTGAGGCGAGAGGCTAGTCTGAACAAATGCATTTTTAAGGCATGCTTGAAACTGTGGGGATTGGGGATTAATCATACTAGCTTAGGTAGTGCATTCCAAAGATTTGGCATGGCACATGAAAAGTCTTGGAGACGGGAGTGGGAGGTTCTGATTAATGAGGATGTTAACCTCAGGTCATTAGCAGAACGGAGGGCACGGGTAGGGTGTAAGGCTGAGACGAGGGAGGAGATGTAGGGTGGTGCTGAGCCATGGAAGGCTTTGTGGGTGAGGGTAATAAGTTTATATTGAATTCTGGAGTGGATAGGTAGCCAGTGTAAGGACTGGCACAAGGTAGAGGCATCGGTGTAACGATTGGTGAGGAATATGATCCTAGCTGCAGCATTCAGGACGGATTGGAGAGGGGAGAGTTTGGTAAGTGGGAGACCGATTAGTAGAGAGTTACAATAGTCCAGACGAGAATTAATAAGAGAAACAGTAAGAGTTTTTACAAAGTCAATAGTAAGAAAGGGTCGAATTCTAGAAATGTTTTTGAGGTGCAGATAACAAGAGCGAGCCAATGATCGGATGTGGGGGGTGAATGAAACCTCTAAATCAAGTATGACCACAACACAGCGGGCATGCTGCTGGGGAGTAATGGCAATGTCTGGCATAGGTAGGTTAGTAGAGGGAGGAAACATGAGGAGTTCAGTTTTTGACAGGTTCAGTTTCAGATAGAGGGAGGACATGATGTTATAGACAGTGGTAAGACAATCACTGGTGTTTTCCAAAAAGGCAGGCATGATATCAGGAGAAGTGTATAATTGAGTGTCATCAACCGAGAGGTGGTACTGGAACCCAAATTTACTGATTGCTTGACCAATAGGGGCAGTATACAAAGAGAAGAGGAGGGGGCCTAGAACCAATCCTTGAGGAACCCCAACAGTAAGGGGAAGATGAGAGGAGGAGCCAGCAAAAGATACAGTAACGGAGCGGTCAGAGAGAGGAGAACCAAGAGAGAACAGTGTCCTTGAGGCCAATGGAATGGAGCATAGTGAGGAGGAGCTGATGATCCACAGTGTCAAATGCTGTGGAGAGATCCAAGAGAATTAGCATGGAGTAGTGACCATTAGATTTAGCTGTTAGAAGATCATTAGAGACTTTAGTGAGGGCAGTTTCAGTAGAGGGTAGAGAGTGGAAACCGATTGTAGAGGGTCAAGAAGAGAGTTATCTGAGAGATAGCAGATAAGATGGGTGTGGACCAGGTGTTCCAGGAGTTTAGAGATGAAGGGAAGATTAGAGACAGTTCTATAGTTAGTGGCACAGTTTTGGTCGAGGGATGGTTTTTTAAGTAATGGCTGGATGATGGCATGCTTAAATGAGGAAGGAAAGATACCAGAAGAGAGTGAGAGGGTGAATACTTTTGATAGGTGAGTGGTGACAGCAGGTGAAAGGGACTGGAGGAGATGTGATGGAATGGGGTCATTGGTGCAAGTGGTAGGGCAAGAAGATGCAAGGAGCCTGATTACTTTGTCTTCTGTTACTGGTTCAAAATCAGAGAGTGAGCTAGATGAAGTGGGGGGAGGGAGGACAGTGCATGGTATGAGGTGATTGGGAGATAATTTCCTGTCCAATATGGTCAATTTTTTCTTTTAAATAATTAGCCAGATCATCAGCATGGAGATCCATGGTTGGGGCCTGCACTCTTAAGTAGGGAATGAAAAGTGTCAAAGAGATGTTTCGGATTATTGGATAGTGAGGTGATGAGGGTGTTGAAATAGGTTTGTTTTGAGAGGTGAAGGGCAGTGTTGTATGTTTTAAGCATAAACTAGTAATGGATGAAATCTTCGGGTAGATTGGATTTTCTCCACAGACGTTTGGTGCACCTGGAGCACCGCTATAGGAAGTGTGTTTGTAGCGTGTCCCAGGGTTGTCGCCGTCTGTGCCTAGTTGTTCTATGTATAGGAGGTGCAGTTTCATCCAGAGCACTTTGAATTGTTTCATTGTAATGCTTCAGTGCAGAATCATGACATGAGAGGTAGGAGATAGGGGCCAATGATGACTGCAAGTTCTTCATAAGTTTCTTGGTGTTACTGGCCTGTATGTTTCTAAAAGTGTTGAAAGTGGGGGTGACCTGGGCGGGATGGCAGTTCTTTATAGAGAATGATAGAAGATTGTGGTCAGAGAGCGGGAGAGGGGAGTTTGTGAAATCATCCACTGAGCAAAGCCAGGAGAAGACCAGGTCGAGGGGGTTTCTGTCTTCTTGCGTGGGGGAGTTAGTATGCTGCAAGAGGCCGAAAGAGGAGGTTATAGATAAAAGGTGAGAAGCAGATGGTGAGAGGGGAAGAGCAATGGGGATGTTGAAGTCTCCCATGATGAGGGTGGGGATGTCACAGGAGAGATAGTGTGGAAGCCAGGTGGCAAAGTGATCCAGAAACTGATGGGACGGGCCCGGAGGACGATAAACCACTATCACTTGCATAGAGTCTGACAGCATGGACCTCAAAAGAAGGGAAGACAAGTGAGGGTACTTGAGGGATAACCTGGAAGGTACATTTGGGTGATAGGAGAAGACCAACTCCTCCACCTGCTCTGTTGTCCGATCTTGGGGTATGAGTGTAGTCCACCATATGAAAGAGCAGCAGCAGTGGTGTCTGACTGCTGGATCCAGGCTTCAGTAAGAGCCAGAAGGTTAAGAGAATCGGAAAGGAAGAGGTTATGAATGAAGGAGAGTTTATTGCACACTGAGCAAGAATTCCAAAGGGCTCAATTAAAAGAAATAGACGGCATGCAGGGAATATTAATAAGATTAGAGTGGTTTCTGAGTGTAGCAGTTGAGGTGTTCGACTTACTGTAACATGAGGGGCTGGAGTTGGGAGAGATATCTCCTGCAACTAGAAGAAGGAGAATAGAAAGAGTGAGCAGATAGTTAAGTGATTTGTGAAAGCATCTCTTGTGTTGGAATGTGCAAGTGAATGGATCTGTGCTGTTTAGCAATGTGAAAAGAGTGTGAGTACTGTACATAGGAGAGGAAAGGACAGAGGAGCCGATATGGATGGAGTGTAAAGAGTTAATGCAAGGGCGATGGATGTGAGTGAATGCAGCAGCCAGGATATAAATTATACAAATGCACATGGTGAATATTTGTGGTAATCCAAATGTACTGAGAATAGATTTATTAATTTTTCTTACCTGTCTCCAGCCCTGTCTAACTGCCATGTTATAACTGGCCGTGCTTTGATACATGTACTTCGATTACATGTACTTAAATGCCCCCCTGCATAAATGCTTCCCCATGCTAGGTCTGAATATATAGGAGGCCAGATCTAAGATCTTACTTTTTTTTCTCACTCGTTAGCAATCAATCAAACTAAGTTAAGACAGCAAGGCACAATAAACATATTGAGCAGATAAACAAATGTCCTGGCCTACATAGATCATAAACCACTTTGAAAAGTTACTTGACCTCAAAGCAGTGCCCCTTAGTTCCCTTCTGACGCATTTCGGCAGAACTTTACGGTAAACAAAGATTATGAAAAGTCCAAAATGTTTTTGTTCAAAACATACATTATTATGTCCAAGGTAAGATTGTGTCAGGTGCCCAGCCAGGTCTGTTTTTTCTTTCCTGAAATCCTATACTAAAAATATTATTGTCAAAATTTCTGGTTTAGGCAGAATATGCTGGGTAGAGCCTGAGCACAACAACCCGATTCTGGATTCCAGTGCTATCATTTCTGAAATACCATTTTTATCTACGGTTCTAGGATTACAATCAGAATGTGTCTATCCTAACATGCAACATAGTATAAGACCTCATTTGTTTTAATCTTAGTCTCAAAATTGTCTTTTAGGTACTGGAAAGAGGTTTTCCCAGTTATTGCTTTTACAAAGGATACATGATAAATGATCACTTGTGGTACTGCTGCTGATAACCCCACAGATATGGAGAACGGAAGGCCCAAAGTTTTCTGTGTGAATGAAGTGGTAGTGAGCATATGCGACCACCATTCCTATAGACTGTTAACAGAGCAGTGGTCGCACATACTCACTACCACTCTATTCACAGAGGGAACTTGGAGACCCTTATTTTCACAGTTAGAGGAAATCCCAGTAATAAGTTCTCCAATAAGCATACATTGATCACCTATCCTATGAGTAAGTGATATATGTTGTTTATAGGACAATAAAAAGTTGTTCAAGCCCCCAAAGTAGTTCTTTTTTGTCCTGGTACCTTCATGATAATGTGCAGGCAATTATTAGTCTTAACAGTTTTATGCTGCACATACAGACATAACACTATGACCCTTGATCACCAACATCTTTGACAGGTCATCATGGCACTGAAGTAAGCATAAACTGGTGCGCACCACCGGAGACCTGCTCTGGAGCCATGGGGGGTTTAAAAACAGTTAGTGTTGAGCATTTTTCAAACTTATTAACTTTTCTGCACTCAGGAAACTTTTTTTTTTTTTTAAATCTCAGGCAATGTCTTTAATAAATATATAGCTTTTATTTTCTGGACATTGGCTTGTACAGTACTCTTGGCATCATACCTGTACACATCATATTTAGTTCCTGGCACCCTACTACTCTCCAGGAACACTTCTGGAGGGATGTAGCTTAGGGTTCCTTTGATTGCTGATCTTTCTATATATTCCTTCCGAGTTGAATTTTCTTTCCATTTAGAGAGGCCAAAATCAGAAATCTGGAAGAGAGAAAAATTCTCAATATAGTCACACCCAAACCATTAAACAGTCACTTAACATACTTGGGTAGAATAATAAATCTGAAATTAGAGTGATTAGTATTTTCAGGAACAACGAGGATTTGCACAGTACCAGAAAAGGGAATGTAAGTGGTGGAAAGTTATCGGAAAACAGAATTATTATAGATGTAGCCACATTTCTGCACTATAAATAACCTATTCGTAAATTTCTTCAAATGTCTTATTTGGAAATCTGAAAGCTGTTTTATTGATCATGGATCTTTATGACTAGGGTTCTGTTAGTTGAAACTATTTTTTGCAGTGTTTCTTTTTGAATGTATTTAAAATACAAAAACATAAAGCTGCTTCGGAGATAATCTTGTCTAAAAATTTCCTGCCATTTTGTATCTTCAGCTCCTCCCTATTTGTGTCCATGGTGAAAGAAAAAAAACACTGTAACCTGATCCTACAGTCATGAAGTACAGAAATAGTAATCTGTTACTTCTTTCACATTTGTCTGTATAGGAGTCGATAACAAATGTTTAAGTAAAATTATTTTCAAAGTTTCCCAATTTTATATTTTTAAGATGCTTTGAAACAATTTAAATAAATGGTTGTGAAGGCGTTCCTTCTCCTTAATTGCCTTGGTCATATATTTTACAATCATGACTAGTGCTGTGTGTATCCTGAAGGTACTGTATGTCACGTCTCTAGATCTTACATACTGTAGAAAAGGTGCTGTGCCCCAAATGTGTATTATATGTCTTTACTGACACAATAAAATTGTGTCAACTATACTTTGGACACTGGATGTTCCTCTCCAGGAGTGTTCACATTTTAAAGAGGTTGTCTGGTGAAAACAGTTTTAACCTATCCTGTTGCTCGGTTGGGATCAGAGCTCAAGAATCTGAACCAATCGGCAAACTAGAAACTTTTATCCTTTTTATAATGGGGCAGCAGTGCGCATGTGTGACCTCTACACCATTTATTCCCTACCCTATGGGACTGCAAAGCGATGAACTTGGCTTTTTCCGGCAGCTTGACGGAGGTATGAATGGGATTCCAACCTGACCCCCATTTTGTAACAGGGATAAAATGTCCTCATTGGGGATAAAAGTTCCCTATTCTGCAGATCCTTGTAGGTTCCAGTGGTTGGACACCGACTAATCAGCAAGTTATCACATATCCGGTGCATAGAGGATAACTTGTTTTCACCACTGAACAACTGCTTTACCCTGCTATTGATTTTATATAGAGAAATACAGATTTTTTTTTTATTTTTCTTATCCAGAGTTACTGAATGCTTAAGAATTTACAACATAAGATCATCACTGAGAGGACTCACAACACTTCCATTTACCTATGTGCCACCAGTGGATATACCCATGCTCCTTTCTGTCCCATCTTCTATTAGAATTTTGAGTTAGTGTTCCAATATCACAGTGCATGCACCGATGTGCTACCAATTATTATAATTTATTATTATAGCACCATTTATTCCATGGCACTTTACATGTGAAAAGGGGTATATATAAAAACGAGCACTGTAATCTTACACAATAAAAGTCACAACAGGTATAGGATGGGAGCGGGCCCTGCCTGCAAGGGCTCACAGTCTACAAGGGATGGTGAAGATACAGTAGGTGAGGGGAGAGCAGATTGTGCAGCGGTTTTATGGTTACTGTAGGTTGTAGGCTTCAGGTTCCAATGGACAAACCCAGGCTTAATGAGCGCATAAGCCACACTTTGGTCATCTAGACACCACATATGCATCATTAACACTGATCCACATGGTGTCATTTTATCACCACCTCTCCACCTTTCCTATGAGAGTTGTGGGTCAATGTTCCAACATCGAAATGCACTTTTGTTAATGCCAGCCTATTTTTTGGTGTTTGCTACACTGGTGGCTCTTCCAGAACACCAACAACCCAGATGGCAGAAACTATGATTGCATGCAATGGTCCACCATACTATAAAATGGGAGACCACAAGGTGCACTGTCCATCACTTTCCAATATAATACAAGACGGCTGTAAAGAAATAGAAAGCACTGTAGAAAGCCTGAACCCCACTTCATCTTGCCTTTCCATTGGTGTGGGAAGAGCTAGAATCAATAATAATGCTCACCATGCTTTGTGGTAGGCATTTTGGGAAAAAATATACAGTAGTGCCGAATGCATTGCGACATTGGCAGCAGGGCAGAAGACATTTGGTATTATGACTGTACATGTGGCGGTGTAGGGTAACTTTAACATTATAAGTATATACAACTGTTAAAACCAGAATTTAGATTATAGCTGAAATGTTATCATTGTACAACATTAGGGCCCACATGTCTGTTTCACTCCTCAGTTAAGAAGAACCTGTAACTATCATTAAATATATACATTTTATTTATACCTGGAGTAAATGCCACTATTCTCCTGAATCCAAGGATGTTTTTCTTTAATTTCTACTCTCCGTTCCTGAAATACGTCCTCTTCTTCCCTAAAGGTAAATCAAGCCTTGTTAGCCAAGGGGGCATGGTTGTCAACTCTCCTTAATAACCACACCCAATTGGATAACAAGACTAGATTTATATGAGTGCAGTTACCTAATGGACCAACATTATCAAGGGCTCTCTCCCATAATAATAACCAAAAAAACCTATATCAACACAGGAGTATTAGCCAAGCGTAAAAAGACAAATCTTTATTTAACAAAATTTCAAGACATGCTAAAAAAATCTAAAATGAAAGTGTCAGATATAGACTAAGCCACATATGAAGATACAGCCAATAAATAGTCAGTAATTGAATAATAAATAAATACACACCAAAAATGTCATATATAAAATAACACCGAAACATAGCAATCAATAGTCAATCTACAGAGGAATTCATCAGCATAAAACAAGTATGAAATGGAATAAAGTCCTACAGAAAGATTAAACAGATGCAAAACAATCTAATTTGGAGTATAAAAAAATCTTCACAGAAAAAATGAGAACAGTGTGAGTAATTGATGATAGAATAGGTGTGTATTAACCACAGGAGTGTGGTCACTGGTTCAAAGACAATGCATAAATTAGATATCGATTTGTTATATCCCAATTATGAATTCCAGACAGAATGATAAATAGGAAACAGGATATAGTAAAATAAAAGCAATCCTGTGCTATACTAGATAAGAGCTGTAAGGAAGAGATCAACCAACAATGGTATAGAGAAAGGAGGTAGAAAAATCCTGCGTGGCAGCGAAAAAAGCGCCCCTGACACGCGTTTCACATACAGCTTCCTCCAAAGCATCTCTTCGTTCCTGCTCCTCTCTGTTCTTGAGATATGGCCTCCTCTTCACTGTAGATAAATCTAGTCTTGTTAGCCAAGTGGGCATGGTTGTCAACTCTCCTTAAGATCCAAACTCACTTGGATAACAAGACTAGATTTACAGAGTGGTAGAGGGGGTCCTTATCTCAGGAACGAAGAGGACCAGGAACAAGAGAAAAATATTGTCAGATTCAGGAGAACAGCAGCTCTTACATCAAGTAAAAATAATATATATTTATGGCAAGTAGCTGTCACGTTTCCGCCAGACTTAGGGCCTGCTGTTCCGGTCGCGGCCACTAGGAGGCGCCGGACCGCCACTTTATCATCAGACTCAGGGACGGCTGTTCCTGCCTCGGCCACTGGAAGGGGCCGTGGTTCTGTCACGTCAGGCTCAGAGCCTACTGTCCCGGCTTTAGCCTCTAGGAGGCGCCGGTCTGTCACGTCGCCGTTAAATTCTGGGTCTGCTGCTCCTGTCGCGGTCACTAGGAGGCGCCATGGCTTGCCCGGGAGTTATGGTGCTGACAGAGTAAGGGCACCTGCGCAGGCATCTGGTGGACGCAGGCTCCACCCCTCTGTCAGTCATCAAGAGGTTACTGCATCTCCATCTGGCCTGGTCCTGGGGGCGGTACTGATGACATCATCAGTCCAGGAACCTATGAGGGGTGACCTGATCCCTGAAATACCTTGGGACTGGTCTTGCAAGCCGCCGGATATATTCTTGGTTCCCCTGTGTGTTGCTGTGTGAATTACTTTCTGACTGACTGACTTTGGCCTGGACTTCTGACTCTCCTTCTGCCTAACGATTCTGTACCTCTGCGACTCTCCTGGTTTATGACTTTCGGCCTGAATCTGACTCTGCTTCTGCCTAACGATTCTGTACCTCTGCTACTCTCCTGGTTTATGACTCTCGGCCTGAATCTGACTCTGCTTCTGTCTACCGTTTTTGTACCATTGCTGCCCGACTGGTTTAGACCCGCATATCTCCACGTTTGTGTCCTGTATTGGAACACCTTTCTGACGACCGTCCTGCTCTGGTCACTGCTCCTACTCAGACAGCGCCTCCTGGGCTCTGCTATAAATCCAGATCCCTGTATAGGGGTAAAGGGTATCAGTGTTTCTCGGGGTGTTGCCTGGCTGCAGCCCAGACCCGCAGGCGGACGTCACATTACATCCGGCCATATAAAAAAAAAAACTGCTTCTTGTGTATATATCCAGCATATACAAAAGAAGTCTCCCTGAACTTTTTTTTCTCTCCCTTCTTCTGACTGAGCTGATTTCTGGCCTAAACACCTGTTTCAGTGCACAGCCTGAAGGAGCACTTTCATCTTCCTGCACCAGTATGCTGCAGTCTGGAGCCTTCAGAGAAAGAGCTGAGCGTCAGAGATCCATACTACTGAGACATCGGCCTCTGGGCAACTCTGGCTATGGTTGCCCAGGGGCACAGGTATTGCCCGCAGATGCGGCTAAAGTTTTATTGCCTATTGCCCTTTCTTTTGGTCAGAAATCTCAGTGTGTGAACGCATATGTGGATTGTGGATCTGAAGGGAATTTTATGGATTCTTTGGTTGCTAAAAGTCTCGGTGTACCCCTATTAAGACTTAATGCCCCTATAAAAACTACGGCTATTAATGGCACATCTATTGTCCAGGAGGGGGTTAAATTTGTTACTGACAAAATCACTATGTCGGTGGGAGCATTGCATACCGAGGTTATGTCATTTTTTGTGATGGATAATTTGTCTGCTGCAGTCATTTTGGGGATGCCATGGCTACGCCAGCATAATCCAGTCATCGACTGGCACCTAGGCGATGTTATACGCTGGAGTTCACACTGTCAGGAAAACTGCATGTCGCTAACAGTAAACCAAGTTAAAGTTAAACCCCTCCACATACCGTTTGCCTTCAGAGATTTTGAGGATGTCTTTTCTATTGCAAAATCTGAAAAGCTACCCCCTCACAGAAAGTATGATTGCCCTATAGATCTGATTCCAGATGCCCGTCTCCCTAAAGGGAGAATATTTAATCTCTCAGGTCCAGAGCGTCAGGCTATGAACGAGTACATAGCAGATAGCTTAAAAAAGGGGTTTATTAGACCATCTATTTCACCAGTTGGAGCTGGCTTCTTCTTTGTAGAAAAGAAAGATGGTGGTCTCAGACCCTGCATTGATTACCGGGAATTGAATGCAATCACTATAAAGAACCAGTACCCGCTTCCACTCATCCCTGATCTTTTTAATCAGCTAATGGGAGCCCGTTGGTTTACTAAACTGGACCTCCGGGGGGCATACAATCTAGTCCGCATAAGAGACGGGGATGAGTGGAAAACAGCCTTTAATACCCCTCTTGGCCACTTTGAGTACCTGGTAATGCCCTTCGGACTCAGTAACGCACCTGCCGTGTTCCAGCACTTTGTAAATGACATTTTCAGGGACATTTGTGGGGTGTATGTCGTCGTGTATTTAGATGACATTTTGATTTATTCTGCTGACCCTGTGACACATGCTCAGCACGTTCGCTCTGTACTGCAGAGACTGCGAGAACACTCCCTGTTTGCTAAACTGGAGAAATGTGTTTTTTTTGCGGAGGAGGTACAATTTTTAGGATATGTGGTTTCAAGCACAGGCTTCCGTATGGATCCTGCCAAGATCCAACCTATTAAAACTTGGGTGCAACCCAAGTCGCTAAAAGCGCTGCAGCGATTTTTAGGGTTTGCAAATTATTACCGAAAATTCATCAGGGGTTTCTCCGAAATTGCTAAACCACTCACGGATTTGACCCGAAAAGGGGCAGACGTGACCAATTGGAACCCTGAGGCAATTCAGGCTTTTGCTACGTTAAAAGAGTGCTTTGTAGCCAACCCAGTTTTGGTTCAGCCTGATCTGGACCGCCCGTTTATTGTAGAGGTGGACGCCTCTGAGGTCGGAGTTGGAGCAGTGCTGTCGCAAGGCACTGCATCACTCACTCAGCTTCGCCCATGTGCCTTTTTCTCCCGCAAATTCTCTGCCACTGAGAAGAATTACGATATAGGTAATCGGGAGTTATTGGCGATCAAATGGGCCTTCGAGGAATGGCGCCACTTCCTCGAAGGCGCCAAACATAAGATCACTGTGATTACAGATCACAAGAATCTGACTTACCTGGAGTCAGCTAAAAGATTAAATCCTAGACAAGCGAGGTGGGCCTTGTTCTTCTCTAGGTTTGATTTCTTAATAACCTTTCGTCCTGCTACCAAAAATGTGAGGGCTGATGCTCTCTCTCGAAGTTTCTGCCCCTCACAGGCTGAGGACTCGGAGCCAGTTCCAATACTGGCCAATGGTATTGTTGTGTCGGCTGTGTCTCTGGACCTTCTGGAGGAGATCCGTAGGTCCCCAGAACCAGCCCCTGACTCGACGCCCCCCCAGAAATTGTTTGTTCCAGCGCCGTTTCGCCTACAAGTTCTGAAGGAGTCGCACAACTCCGTCCTGGCAGGCCATCCTGGGGTCAATAATACCGCCAGACTTGTGACTAGGAGTTTTTGGTGGCCAACGGTAGTTAAGGACTGCAAGGATTATGTATTAGCTTGTGAAATCTGTGCTCGCGCCAAGTCCCCTCACAATCGGCCTGCCGGCTGGCTCCAGTCCTTGCCCGCTCCAGAGAGTCCATGGACCCACATCTCCATGGACTTCATTACTGACCTACCACCCTCAGAGGGGAAGACATGCATCTGGGTGGTGGTGGACAGGTTCAGTAAGCAATGTCATTTCGTTCCCCTCTCTGGATTACCTAATTCAGAAACTCTGAGTAAGTTGTTTATTGTTCATGTAATAAGGCTGCATGGCGCTCCAGAGAATATCGTGTCCGACCGAGGTACCCAGTTTGTTTCCAAATTCTGGAGAGCATTCTGCAAACGTATTGTTATTGAATTATCCTTCTCCTCCGCTTACCACCCTGAGACCAATGGTCAAACGGAGCGTACCAACCAGGCTCTAGAGCAATATCTTCGCTGCTATGTCTCGGAACATCAGTCTGATTGGGAGGAACATCTCCCATTAGCTGAGTTCGCTCTAAATAACCAGTACCAGGAATCTATCAAAACCACCCCGTTCTTCTGCAATCATGGTTTGCACCCACGTTTTGGTTCATTTTCGGCCAAGATGTCGGAGCTTCCGGGAGTAGAGAATTCCATACGTCACTTAAGGACAGTCTGGTCGGAGGTGAACACAAACTTGAAAGGGTCCCAGGTCAGGCAGGCTTCGGCCGCAAATAAACGGAGGTCCACAGGGCCGCACCTAGGAGTTGGGGACAAAGTTTGGCTGTCTACCAGAAACATTAAGCTTAAGGTGCCATCTGCCAAACTGGGGCCCAGGTTTATTGGTCCCTACGAGATATTAGAAGTAATTAACCCGGTAGCCTTTCGTTTAAGGCTCCCTCAGTCTTTTAAAATTCCTAATGTTTTCCACAAATCCCTTCTCAAGGTGTACCGCTCCCCAATTCATCCCGTCCAGTCCCCTCCTCCTCCAGTTTTGGTCAAGGGTGCCTTGGAGTACGAAGTCCAGGGCATCCTTGATTCCCGTTTAGTGAGAAAGTCTGTGCAATATTTAGTTCATTGGAAAGGCTATGGCCCAGAGGAGAGGTCCTGGGTCCCCGCTAGTGACATTCATGCCAAGGGGTTGATTAGAAGGTTTCACCTCCTTCACCCTGATAAACCGGGTTTTGAGGGTCCAGAGGCCCCTCTTGGAGGGGGGGGGTACTGTCACGTTTCCGCCAGACTTAGGGCCTGCTGTTCCGGTCGCGGCCACTAGGAGGCGCCGGACCGCCACTTTATCGTCAGACTCAGGGACGGCTGTTCCTGCCTCGGCCACTGGAAGGGGCCGTGGTTCTGTCACGTCAGGCTCAGAGCCTACTGTCCCGGCTTTAGCCTCTAGGAGGCGCCGGTCTGTCACGTCGCCGTTAAATTCTGGGTCTGCTGCTCCTGTCGCGGTCACTAGGAGGCGCCATGGCTCGCCCGGGAGTTATGGTGCTGACAGAGTAAGGGCACCTGCGCAGGCATCTGGTGGACGCAGGCTCCACCCCTCTGTCAGTCATCAAGAGGTTACTGCATCTCAATCTGGCCTGGTCCTGGGGGAGGTACTGATGACATCATCAGTCCAGGAACCTATGAGGGGTGACCTGATCCCTGAAATACCTTGGGACTGGTCTTGCAAGCCGCCGGATATATTCTTGGTTCCCCTGTGTGTTGCTGTGTGAATTACTTTCTGACTGACTGACTTTGGCCTGGACTTCTGACTCTCCTTCTGCCTAATGATTCTGTACCTCTGCGACTCTCCTGGTTTATGACTTTCGGCCTGAATCTGACTCTGCTTCTGCCTAACGATTCTGTACCTCTGCTACTCTCCTGGTTTATGACTCTCGGCCTGAATCTGACTCTGCTTCTGTCTACCGTTTTTGTACCATTGCTGCCCGACTGGTTTAGACCCGCATATCTCCACGTTTGTGTCCTGTATTGGAACACCTTTCTGACGACCGTCCTGCTCTGGTCACTGCTCCTACTCAGACAGCGCCTCCTGGGCTCTGCTATAAATCCAGATCCCTGTATAGGGGTAAAGGGTATCAGTGTTTCTCGGGGTGTTGCCTGGCTGCAGCCCAGACCCGCAGGCGGACGTCACAGTAGCAAGTTCTTTACTTTAATTAAGCTATAAAATAAACAAATGCATTAGCCTTAATATTGTTAGCCAAACATAGAGAGTTAAGGGGGCTTTACACATAGCGATATCACTAGCAATATTGCTAAAGCGTCACCGATTTTGTGACGCAGCAGCGATATTGCTAGCGATATCGCTATATGTGATACTTACCTCCGACCGCCTTCCCCGCTGGCTATCGCTGATCGCGCGAGCTTGTCCAGGTCCGTTTCTCGTCGGGCGCTTCCTGCTGGGCTTCCTGCTGGCACGTGGACGCGGGCGGGAGGACGTCTTCATCGCCACGTCTGAAAGGTAAGTAACGACTGCTGCTGTGTCGCTACACCGCTGGTGAGTCTGCCTGTTTGGCAGCTTGCTAGCGACCATTTAGTGATGCACAAGCGATCCTGACTGGGTCATATCGTGGTCGGGATCGCTGGTGCATCGCTAAATGTAAAGGGGGCTTTAAGCATTGCTTCTAAGGGAAATTATTGTCACAGAGCACTTGCAGTAGGAACCTCGTTTGCCATCATACATGCCTAAATGGGCTATTCAATATATATATATATATATATGTGTATATATATATATACATTATATATATACTGTATATATATTGAATAGCCCATTTAGGCAGGTCATGGAGCTTGTAGTCATGGTTTGCTGCTTTTCTTTTTAGGCAAAAAAAGAGAGAAATATATACCGCATATATATTTCTTTTTTTCTTGGCCTAAAAAGAAAAAGGCGGTAAACCATGACTACAATAAAATTGTATGAATTCTTCCATTTTATATTTTTATTATTTGTTCTTTCTTTACATTTTCCAGTTACTCCAGACCACCCTGCCATTTAATTAGACTGGTGTTTAGACTGTAAAGTAAGGCCGGGGTCACACTAGAGAGGAATACGGGCGAGTGAGAGGCGTTAAAAGATCGCATTACACACGGACCAATGATTCTCTATGGGTTTGCTCCCAACAGCCGTATTTTTCTCATCCGTATTCTACGGTCTGTGCCAATCGCAGCATGCTGAGATTGTCAGCATACTACACCTGTAGTACGCCAATGCAAGTCTATGGGTGCGCAGAAAATACGGATTACACACGGACCACACGTGTGACTTGCAAGAAATATGCAGGTCTTTCAGCAGGTGACAGGAAATGGGCCAATCCATCATCAGAAAGCTTAGACATGCAAATGAGCTCATAAAGCGCTCCAGACATCCAGGAAGTACGCCTCCATGGAGTCAAGCAGCGTCATGGCGCCATATTTTCTCAATATGGAGATGCTTATTGTTTTAGTGCAGGAGCGGCCAGAAATCTGGGACCAACGTGATGCCCATTATGCCAACCGGGCAAGAAAGGAGGCATCATGGAGGCGCATATGTCGCCAAATGTTCCACGATTTTGCTGATCGGCCACGTGAGGAGCAGCAGCAACTGAGTAAGTACAACCCAAAAACTGTTTAAAATTACCTCACATCCAAAACGGCATTTAGACTCAGCCCCCCCTTCCTGTGCTTATAATTTTTGCCTCATGAGGCGGGTAGATTTTGATGTGACCCATGGTTTTACAATGCCATCATTTGGCCCAGGCCACAAGCTCCTCATCCTCCTAGCCAACCAAGTTATTAAGTGTAGTTACTTGATACATGAACTATTGTGACCCTGTTTATCTGGCCTGGATGCCCCAATTATATATGCCACCCTGGGTAGAAAGCACATCCTAGAAGGCCACATGCCTAGGCTACTTGGTAGCAAATTTGACCTAGCAAATATGTGAAATTGAGAACATTTCCTGTCACGTTGCAGTGGAAGATGTGATGAGACGCTGGCGCAGCATCCGCGACCAATACAGGCGGGAACGTCAGCAGCGGTCCAGGAGTGGTGATGCGGGCCACATAAAGCGGAAATATATATATTATGACCGCCTCTCCTTCCTGGCTCCTATTCTGGATCTGAGACCGTAAGTAGATACATCACACCACATTACACAGATACTTTACAGGAACAAAAAAATTGATTTCTTTGGTTGCTCTGTTCGATTTCAAAACAGAACTGAGTCCAACCTTACGGAGAGAGGAACTGGCTCAGATACCGAGCCTATCATAGATCCTGGGTCTGTAGGGGATGAGGTGGCTGGACCATCTTCTCCCCCTCCAAGAAGCATGGGTGAAGATTCCTCTCAGGAAAACCCAGTGCCTGCGCCACAAACCCCAACACCAGGACCACATCCACAAGCAGGACCGTCTGCTGCTGCACCGTCAGCCATACAGGAGGAGCAGGGCAACATGAGCAGCAGCCCAACTGGCCAGATCGGGGGCTCCACCCAGCCTAATGGACCATCCTGGCGAGAAAGAAGAAGTCGCCATATCCCTGCCCAAGATACCCGTACCAATATGTACACAGGGGTACTCAACTGTCTGGCTAGAGTCAATAATGATGATGGCGAGGAGGCATACTCACGCAGCCTGGCTCTTTATCTTCGTGCCCTTTCCCGTGAGAGAAAACTGAGCAGAGGTGAGGCTCTGTATTCGAGGATGTTTTCAGATCCTGTTTGATGCAAGCACACACCCCAATACCCCATATGAGTTATTTGAATATCTGGAGAGGTGGCAGCTTTCACCCAGAAATCTAATGCGCCTTAGACACCCCACACAAATGATTGCTCAAACAGGCTCTGAGGATCCTCAAATACATGGGCCTACACCTCACTCCCTTCCTCCCCCTACCCAACCTTTCCAACAGCAGCCACATATCTCTGGCTCTAGCCAAACTCAACAATATGGTCACTTGTTCACACCCAGTTTTGGAGGCTGGTCCCAACCTGGTTGGGGACGACATGTCTATATTGGTGGGTATGAGACATGGGCCTACCAGCTCCAACAAGAGGCCCCTCTCCAGTATCACTCTGGCCAGTACCAAGCACAATCCCAGGAGGCAGTACACTACCCACATCATGGGCAACAGTATGCCCCCACACAGGGCGATGGCTGAGTTGGGCAAAGTAGCCAGCAGCAAACACAGGCTGGTCTTCCGCCTTCTGCTCCCCCGTCGTACCAAAATCTATAATATTGCCATTTTGGTATTGCCTAATGGTATTTGCTTTGTTTTCTATGTTGGAAAATGTTTATTCTACTCAATTTTCACATCTGAACAAAGGCCAATTAGGGCCATTGCAACTTTTCTCATATGGCAATAATATGTTTTGCTTAAAAAAAAAAAAAAAAAAAAGGCAAAAGTAAACATTTGTCTACTACATTTTACGTCTCTGTCTCAATTAAAAAAAAACCGTGTCAGCATACTAACATACGCTTACCAATGCAATTAAACAGTCATAGAATCATAAGAGGTTTAAATATATATATTTAGACACGCATAAACCAAAAATTATAACATAGACACAGCATGCTCTTGCCAAGAAGTTTCCCCCTCAGGTGACATAAAGTAATTTGTGAAAATATCACGCACATTGAGCCCAGAGAGCGGTCTACGTTGAGGGTTGATAGGTGGTGTCACCCTATGCACATTGTCTGACCCACGCACAACACCAGCAGAGGAGGAACAATCATGTATCCTGGTGAAGTTATGAAGTACCACACAGGCTTTAACAACTTCATTAACATTTTGTTCACTCAGCTGAATGGCAGACTGGAGTACACGCCATTTGGCACAAAGAATGCCAAAGGAACACTCCACCAGTCGCCGAGCACGTGATAGGAGCAAGTTAAAAATTCTGCGCCGGTGGTCCAGGTTGCGCCGGGGATATGGCCTCATGACATTGCGCGTTAACTAAAACGCCTCATCTGCCACAAGGACATAAGGGACTGATTCTTGAGTGGAGCCTGGTAGCTGGCGTGGTGGGGGTAGATCCAACTGGTTGGTGCATAGCCGGCGAGCAATAATGGAAGTATTGAAGACTCGAGAGTCTCCCGTCCTTCCATAGGCCCTGATGTCAACAATTATAAACTAGTAGTGAGGGTCGGCCAGAGCCAACAATACAACAGAAAAGTATTGTTTATAATTGAAGAATTGGGAGCCAAAGTTCGGCGGCTTACGCACCCGGATATGTTTGCCATCAAGGGCCCCAGTACAATTAGGAAACTGGCATTCCTCCTCAAAGTCCCTTGATATCCTCAACCAGTCTTCCATCCTGGGCTCGGGCATGACGAGTTGATGGAGTCTTGACCAGATTTCACTACATGTCGACCTGACTATGCCAGAAATGGTAGATCTTCCAATGAGGAACTCATGGTGGAGGGCGGCATAAGACAGGCCAGTGGACAGGAAGCTGAAGAACAACAGAAATGGAACATTTTAGAATGCATAAGTTAAACAAATACCAGGTACATACATACCAAACTTGTTAGTAATTCAGATCTACTAACACACATATTTTGTCGCACAATGACTAAGTGATATTCAGTACAAATTACACATAACATTCTGGTGTGTAAGCTTAAATATATCTGGAATAAGATGAGGGCATTAAACTTAGTCCAAGAAGCCAAAAATACATACTTTGGGCAGCACATCATGAACATAGAGAATGTGGTTGTGTAGTACATACCGTAATGTGAGTAGAAGTCACTCCTCTGCAGATATAGCTTTGCGCATCCTTGCGTCCTGAAAGGTTATCCCAGGGCGCACTGTCTCCAAGAGTCGATCAAATGTGGCAATGCTCATGCGACAGTATTGGTAGAATTTTGCAGGATGCTCCCGCAGAGAAGAATAGAGGCGGTGAAAATGACCTTTTGTGAGTCGTTGCCTCAAAAGCGGATGGACCCACATGCGTCTCCTCCTCCGCGGATCCACTATCCATGGGTATGGTTGACCAAAGCGGCGTGACAAAAGCCAGTTGAAGAGAACCTGATCAGTTGTGTTGAAAGTCAGACTGTCTGCCATGTTGCACATACAACAGCAAAACACCTAGTGAAGGCAAGGTCACAAATGGACATAATGGAGGCAGCCACCAGTTCCTGAGCCAATAAATAGGGTGCAGGCTAATGATTTAAATAGTTAGCAGGCCTCAAAACCGTTAAATGTCCATTTTGCAAGCCTACGAGAAAATCTCGCCATACGGATGCGATACGGATTACATACGGATTACATACGGATGCTGACATGCACAAAATACGCGACCACACCTTGCTTACAGATGACATACGGAGCACTATTTAGGGGTCATTCATCTGTATTACGCCTGCAAACTACGGACGGTATTTTGCGTCGGTTAGTGTGACCCCGACCTAAGAGTGTGGATTTTACTTCACACTGCAAGTTAAATAACTTAATTAATCAATATCAATCTCATTTATCAATACTCCCCGCACTGGGTTTGTAATAAACAACCTAACGAAAGTGGATGCGTGTGGCTCCCCTACCAGCGTGCGTAATGTAGCAACTAGTCAGATATAATTAAAATCAACAGAACTGGAACATTTTATTTAGCTTGTGTCAAAACTGATAAATGACTGATACCTACGGTGCATATGTCCCATTGTAGTTTCCTTTCCTTAATCATGAAACGCTTTAGATCATTTACTTTTTCAAAGGATATTCTGAATTAGATTAAAAAAGGGACTGTTATTTATTTTCCAGAAACAGCGCCATCCTTGTGCTTAGGCTGTGGCTGGTATTGCAGCTCATTCCTTCTACACTCTAAAGAGATACTGATAGGAAATTTAGAATGTGAGCCCCAATGGGGACAGTGATGATGAATGATGTCTGTAAAGTTATGCGAAAATTAATGTCATTCCATAGGTGAGTAAAATAAATAAATTTACATTTATAAAAGATTACAGAATTTATGCCAAATCTTTTGCAGACTCAATTCAACTGTTCCGCTTCTTATTTATCAAATGACGCCCCTTAACCCCTTACTGACCGCTGACTGGATAGTAAGGCAGTGGCCAGTATCCCCCGCTTTGAGTTGGGCTCCGGCGGTGAGCCTACCTCAAAGCCACCACATGTCAGCTGTTTTAAACAGCTGAAATGTGCACTCAATAGGCGCGAGTGGAATCGCGATCCACCCGCGCCCATTAACTAGTTAAATCCCGCTATAAAACGCTGACATCGGGCATTTAGCTAGAGCTTCCGGCGCATGGCCGGAAATATGCACATCGCCAACCCCGTCACGTGATCGGGGGTCAGCGATGCGTTGCCATAACAACGTGAGGTCTCCTCGAGACCTCTATGGTTGTTGATGGCAGATTGCTATGAGCGCCACCCTGTGGTCGGCGCTCATAGCAATGCTGTAATTCTCCTGCATAGAGGTGATCTATGCATCACCTCTATGCAGCAGAGCCGATCGCACTATTGTAGCTTCTAGCCTCCTATGGAGGCTATTGAAGCATGCCAAAAGTTAAAAAATAAAAAAACATAAAAGTTCAAATCACTCTTTTCCCCAATCAAAATAAAACAATAAAAAACATCAAACCTACACATATTAGGTATCGCCGTGTTCACAATCGCCCGATCTATCAAGAAAAAAAAATGATTAACTTGATCGCTAAACGACGTAGTGAGAAAAAAATCAAAACGCCAGAATTACGTTTTTTTGGTCGCCCCGACATTACATTAAAATGCAATAACGGGTGATCAAAAGAATGTATCTGCACAAACGTGGTATAATTAAAAACATCAGCTCGGCATGCAAAAAGAAAGTCCTCATCCAACCCGAGATCACGAAAAGTGGAGACGCTACGGGTCTCGGAAAATGGCGCAATTTTTTTTTTTTTTTTTAAGCAAACTTTGGAATTTTTTTCACCACTTAGATAAAAGAGAACCTAGATATGTTTGGTGTCTATGAACTCGTAATGACCTGGAGAATCTTAGTGGCAGTTCAGTTTTAGCATTTATTGAACCTAGCCAAAAAGCTAAACAAAAAACAAGTGTGGGATTGCACTTTTTTTGCAATTTCACCGCACTTGGAATTTTTTTCCTGTTTTCGAGTACACTACGTGGTAAAACCAATGGTGTCGTTCAAAAGTACAACTCGTCCCGCAAAAAAATAATTCCTCACATGGCCATATTGACAGAAAAATAAAAAAGTTATGGTTCTGAAAAGAAGGGGTCATTAAGGGGTTAATGATCAGTTTGACGCGACATAGTAGTAAACTTATCAATGTCAGATAAAAGTTTCAGACTCAAAAGTCTCAAGAGAATGCCAAACTTTTTGTTCCAAATTGTGACTGTTTTAAGCAGGTTAATTAGTACACTTTCCAATGCTAGAAAAAGCAGGAGATTAATGTGTTAAATGTTGCACGTTAATGTGGAATTTTGCACAAATTGTGACTTTTTAGATTGTTACAACATGAAATGTATTTGTATTTTTTCATACCGTCCGCTACGACCAGTCAAAAATATGTGACTTATATATGAAAATGAATTTATGAATATCCAAAAAATAAGGAAAAAAGCAGCACACTCCGTTTACCGTATCATAAAAAACCTAAGTCCTTTATTTCAGAAAAGCATACATGGACAAGGTTTATGAGGGCAGCATAAGTGCAGGCATGCAGGCAAGAAACAGGACTAAGGCCGTTTCGCGTTAAACACACTTCCAGATTAAACACACGGGTCCAGATTTTTTTCTTTTTTCTTTTTTGCATTTATGAATATGTCATCACTTCATGCTAAAAGGATAAACTGATCAGTTTTCATGTAATTTTTAGGTCTTATGGTGGTCCTAATAAATGGTGGAGTAAAACTGATAAATTTGGATTACATTTACAATGGAACTTCCCAATTTGCAGAGAAAATTTGGCACGAATGCAATGATAAATGTCTCCCAGTATCCATGAAGGAAATGATGCCTTATCTCATCCTCATCCAATTAATTTGTCATTTTGTCTTTCTTATCCTCCCATGTCCATCAGTCTGTCAGGCTTGGTCTGCAGCCAGGAGCCTTCTGTACTTCTGATCCATCTTAGATGTTACAGTAGCTTTTTGCAGTTTATCTCCATACACCTTAGGTCATCTCTGTGCTGACAGGTCAGAAGCCTCCCACCTCCACATACAAGGCCTCCGCACTGTAGCTCTCAACAGGTGGTAACAGGTGGGGGGTTTCACTTTAGTACCCAGATGACCACCTAGTTTCTTATATCATTGACAGTTTGTTCTTCAACAGCCCCTCAAGGGTCACAGGCTGGTGGTTCCTTCACCTCTTGCATCAGCGGCTACATCAGGCCTTTCCATTTCTGCACCTTTGTCAACCGCAAGTAGTTATCCTCTCACTCCCACCTGAGAGGATGGAGGGACTTCCTACAAGTGCAACTGCGTTGCCACATACAGAAGACTTCAGGAATACCCAGGATGTGTATACCCCACAACAATATGCCTGAACTACTCAAGACACTAGTATCTGGTTCTTAAATAGTGCCACTCATCATGCATTAGAAGGGTCGGTCACACAACTAGTTATGTGCTCCTCCAAGCATTGGACAAGGGTTATGTTCTGGTGGGGGGCTCTCAGCAACTCACAATTCCATTGAGAACTATGCCCAAGACTGCAAAATACATTGCAATAAAGCCAAACTCAAGTAGTGGTAATGACTTCCCATATATTTTTAAGAGGACTTGAGCCAAAAAGATTTAATTACTTGTCCTAAAGATGAGCGATTTGGTTCAAAGGATGGTGAATTCATTTTGAAATTTAAAAAAAATCATAATCTATTAGACACAGTAAATTACATTTCTGATGTTCAATCTATGACAGGGGTGCTTTGAGCTGTCAGGTTGGTGATGGACAGCTCAGCCGTCCAATCGGATGCTGGAGAATGATGAGCTTTCAGTGTCTTGAGTGACAGTGTAGCCGTCCAATCAGGACCAGGGCGTGTCTCCTGTTTCGAACAATTACCTTTCCATTCAGCTGGCTCTCTGCCTTGGATTGGAGTCAATTGTATCCTTGCTCAAGGGCGTGTGTGTGCTCTATGCTCCTAGTCTTGTATTCTGATCTTTGTTCCTTGACCTTAGATTTGCCTTTGAACTTGCGTTTGCCTAGCCCTTTTGTCGTGATCCGTTACCTTCTTGGAATTCAGGCCCCAGACTGTGACCTGGCTTTTAAACTTGGACCTTTTGACTACCCAGCCTTGTGACTTGTTTAGGAGTAGCGACTAGCGCCACAGTATTCTGCATCATATATATAATGGTAGATGTATACTTCTGTCCGAAGCCGGGATGGCCGGCACCTGCGCAGTGTGGCGCCGAAGTCAGCACATGCGCATACCCCATTACGGCGCACTTTTATTGAAAACACTGTGAATTCACAGACACAATGTCGTCAACAAAATACACTGCTCTAAATGAAATATTCCAGTTGCAAATTTTTTTTCATTGCATAGCGGAATGTGTTCAGAACAATAAAACATAACAATTATCAATGTAAATCAAAATTAATATGCCATGGAGGTCTGGATTTGGAATGATACTCAAAATCAAAGTGGAAAATCAAATTACAGGCTTATCCAACTTCAGTGGAAATGCCTCATGACAAGGAATAGATGCCCAGTATTGTGTGTGGCCTCTACGAGCCTGTATGACGTCCCTACTGTACAACGCCTGGGCATGCTCCTGATGAGGCGGCGGATGGTCTCCTGAGGGATCTCCTCCTAGACCTGGACTAAAGCATCCGACAACTCCTGGACAGTCTGTGGTGCAACATGATGTTGGTGGATGGAGCGAGACATGATGTCCCAGATGCACTCAATTGGATTCAGGTCTGGGTAACAGGCGGCCCAGTCCATAGCTTCAATGCTGTCACATGTGCTCAGTGTGAACCTGCTTTCATCTGTGAAGAGCACAGGGTGCCAGTGGCGAATTTGCCAATTCTGGTGTTCTTTGGCAAATGCCAAGCGTCCTGCACAGTGTTGGGCTGTGAGCACAACCCCCATCTGTAGATGTCGGGCAGTCAGACAATCCTCATGGAGCTGATTTCTAATCGTTTGTGCAGACACATGCACATTTGTGACCTGCTGGATGTCATTTTGCAGGGCTCTGGCAGTGCTCCTTCTGTTCCTCCTTGCACAAAGGCGGAGGTAGCGATCCTACTGCTGGGTTGTTGCCCTCCTACGGCCCCATCCACATCTCCTGGTGTACTGGCCTGTCTCCTGGTAGCGCTTCCAGCCTCTGGACACTACGCTGCCAGACACAGCAAACCCTCTTGTCACAATTCGCATTGATGTGCCATCCTGGATGAGCTCCACTACCTGAGCCCCTTGTCTGGGTTTAGAGTCCGTCTCATGCTACCACGAGTGTGAAAGCACAACCAACATTCAAAAGTGACCAAAACATCAGCCAGAAAGCATTGGTACTTAGATGTGGTCTGTGGTCCCCACCTGTAGAACCACTCCTTTATTGAGGGTGTCTTGATTATTGCCAATAATTTCCATCTGTTGTCTATTCCATTTGCACAACAGCATGTGAAATTGATTGTCAATCAGTGTTGCTTCCTAAGCGGACAGTTTGATTTCACAGATGTTTGATTTACTTGGAGTTATATTCTGTTGTTTAAGTGTTCCCTTTATTTTTTTGAGCAGTGTATTACCGGGTAATGTTGAATCTGGTGTTATTTTATTGAAGAATTGTACTACAATGCCAGCAGTGCGTACATGCCTGCCGTTGTAATTATCCCTTTCGCTGGCACGTGCGCAGTGCTATGTTCATGTTGTTGTACATTACTTAAGCGTCATTTTATTAAAGACACAATATATGCAAATTTGCAGACACAGTTCCTTCACAAAAATGGCACTGGATAACGCGGTACATGCACTCACCGACTCCAGCACCATTTTATTGAAGGATTCTACTACAACGTCAACATAACAATGCGCATGTGCCATCCACCACCACTATACCTATGGCCGGCGCCTGCTCGCTGCTGTGTTTGCGTTGCAGTAAATTATTTCAATAAAATGGTACTGGAGATTGCAGTATGCGCATGCGCTATCTCTGCGCCATTATATTGAATTAATGTACTACATTTTATGTTGATATTGCAGTACATTACGTCAATCTACAAACTATATTATACTGCAGCATAGCCATCTTTGATCACTGTATAATTAAATATACAAATATAATGGACATGTTGTATGACAAGCATGTATATTGCATCGTGTCACTCTGCAGTTTGTAGGTCACCACATTCCTGATATAGTGAACAATACTTGCTTCTACCTGCAATTTCAAGTATGAGCATATTTAAAATTCAGTGTCAATGCCATAGCCTGGAGCACTAGCAAGCACATTAAAGCAGTAAAAATGCATTAAATATTATCCGGTAGTGGTATAAACTCCAATGTCAGGACTAGGACAACCATTAGTAAAAATTAAACATATTTAGAATATCATTGCAAAGGCGACAGCTGCTCCGTGGGGACGATTCCATGAGACAGACATCCGCACATGTAGATTAGATACAAGGATGACAAGAAAATAATAAATCTAGCAAGAGTATGAAAACTTATGTACTTTTCATATTGAACTTGAGAGAATACAACTGTCGTACACATCTGTAGTAATTGGTATTTAAATATATAATGCAAAGATGAAAAACGGCAGTCGGCAGGTCCAGAGTAGAGATAAAGTGCTGTAATTTTTTATTTAAGTGGATCTTTAGATTGACAGTGTGGTCAAAGTCCTTATTGCATATACTCAATACTGTAGCCTTAAAAAGGTAATCCTTCTGCATTGGGTGGGGATCGGGGCAAGAGACGTCATGACTTCAGATGCTCCGTCAGTCAGTTCAGCGTCTAGCACCTTGCAATTAAGATCGCTTTTCTACAGCGCTGTCTTCATATTTTGTCTGCCTGGAACACATTAGAAATCCATGTCTGATGAAGGTCCATACTTTGGGACTGAAACATTACAACTAATTTTTGTTGTATTGCCAAAATAAAAATCTGTTTTTTTTTCTACATGTTGGAGTGCCAAGTATCTATATTTTCGTTCTTACGGAGTGAAACCTTTCATGAGCAGCTGATCCTTGCTATTCATTAGCAAAATGTATCCAGTTGTGGCCAAAAGTATTGACACCCTTGCAATTCTGTCAGATAATACTCAGTTTCTTCCTGAAAATGATTGCAAAGACAAATTCTTTGGTATTATTATCTTCATTTAATTTGTCTTAAATGAAAAAACACAAAAGAGAATGAAGCAAAAAGCAAAACATTGATCATTTCACACAAAACTCCAAAAATGGGCCAGACAAAAGTATTAGCATCCTCAGCCTAATACTTGGTTGCACAACCTTTAGCCAAAATAACTGCGACCAGCCGCTTCCGGTAACCATCAATGAGTTTCTTACAATGCTCTGCTGGAATTTTAGACCATTCTTCTTTGACAAACTGCTCCAAGTCCCTGATATTTGAAGGGTGCCTTCTCCAAACTGCCATTTTTAGATCTCTCCACAGGTGTTCTATGGGATTCAGGTCTGGACTCATTGCTGGCCACCTTACAAGTCTCCAGTGCTTTCTCTCAAACCATTTTCTAGTGCTTTTTGAAGTGTGTTTTGGGTCATTGTCCTGCTGGAAGACCCATGACCTCTGAGGGAGACCCAGCTTTCTCACACTGGGCCCTACATTATGCTGCAAAATTTGTTGGTAGTCTTCTGACTTCATAATGCCATGCACACGGTCAAGCAGTCCAGTGCCAGAGGCAGCAAAGCAACCCCAAAACATCAGGGAACCTCCGCCATGTTTGACTGTAGGGACCGTGTTTTTTTCTTTGAATGCCTCTTTTTTCTCCTGTAAACTCTATGTTAATGCCTTTGCCCAAAAAGCTCTACTTTTGTCTCATCTGACCAGAGAACATTCTTCCAAAACATTTTAGGCTTTTTCAGGTAAGTTTTGGCAAACTCCAGCCTGGCTTTTTTATGTCTCGGGGTAAGAAGTGGGGTCTTCCTGGGTCTCTGACCATACTGTCCCTTTTCATTCAGACGCCGACGGATAGTACGGGTTGACACTGTTGTACCCTTGGACTGCAGGGCAGCTTGAACTTGTTTGGATGTTAGTCGAGGTTCTTTATCCAACATCCGCACAATCTTGCATTGAAATCTCTTGTCAATTTTTCTTTTCCGTCCACATCTAGGGAGGTTAGCCACAGTGCCATGGGCTTTAAACTTCTTGATGACACTGCGCACAGTAGACACAGGAACATTCAGGTCTTTGGAGATGGACTTGTAGCCTTGAGATTGCTCATGCTTCCTCACAATTTGGTTTCTCAAGTCCTCAGACAGTTCTTTGGTCTTCTTTCTTTTCTCCATGCTCAATGTGGTACACACAAGGACACAGGACAGAGGTTGAGTCAACTTTAGTCCATGTCAACTGGCTGCAAGTGTGATTTAGTTATTGCCAACACCTGTTAGGTGCCACAGGTAAGTTATAGGTGCTGTTAATTACACAAATTAGAGAAGCATCACATGATTTTTCGAACAGTGTCAATACTTTTGCCACCCTCTTTTTTATGTTTGGTGTGGAATTATATCCAATTTGGCTTTAGGACAATTCTTTTTGTGTTTTTTCATTTAAGACAAATTAAATGAAGATAATAATACCAAAGAATTTTTGTTTGCAATCATTTTCAGGAAGAAACTGAGTATTATCGGACAGAATTGCAGGGGTGTCAATACTTTTTGCCACAACTGTAGCACATCTAGTCATTAGACTAGGCCAGGTGAGAAGGGTTAGCAGCAGTTACAGCACACGCCATACTTTTTAAGTAGGACAGTTGTGGCTTGTTAACGGTAGATATCAAGCACTTATCCTTCTCAATATAATAGGACCAGTGAGTGATACCCACCACTAATGAATAATACAGGTGCATGATTCATTAGAGCAAGACAAGTGTGAAATTTATCATAATTGGTCAGGTGCACAATACCTGCCGCTTTGACATGTGAGTCATCAGAAATCAGTAGATATAACGTAACCAGTACAGCTCACCACCCAACATGGGAAGTTGATATGGAGAAGGTAAAGTACTTATAGTATTTTGTACTTTTCATTCCTGACCTTGACTAAATGTTAGTGTGAGGGATGAAGTACAAGTCTCTCCCCTCCTGAAATGTGCTCCCACCCTTGCATCCCCCAAGGTCATAAAAAGCCATGCAGTGTTTATCTTTAATTAAAAAGCTAGAAACAAACCCTTGGAAGCTCTTGACACAATGATGTGAAATCTTCTGCAGCTGCAGCCAGCTCTCTTTTGTCGGACGGAAACACATGGAAACCCCATGGTACAACAAATCACAGCAAGCTATGAGGTACTGAATATGGAAAATGACCTATAATAACAGAATGCAAATTCTCTGAGACTAGACAAGCACATAATCCGAATCGGCGTTCCTTTCCCCACCTGCCCCTTTCCCCACGCGCCCATATTATTTAGCCACCTGTAGTACTCTGGATTATGGAGTTATAAAGCATAGCTAATAGGAATTACATACAGTAGGCATATTTGGTCTCTATGCGCAGATAAAATCTAGTGGAATCCAGTGGCAGTACAACCAACCCATTCAGCTGCTCATTTTGAGCTGAGTGTTTTTCTAATGGCCGGAGGTTACGTTAACTGATGCAGCCAGGAAAACCTGTAACTAAGATTTGGACGTGTGATCCATCTGCACCTCCCTGTGGTCACATGCTCACATGCTACATAACACAGTAATTGCAACCTATCTATACCATATCTTTGTCCTGTACTCCTGACTGTATACCTGTATATTGTTCTTGTAAATATATACCTGTATATTTCTAGTGTGCCTTTTAGACAATTAAACATAAAATTAATCTGCTCTTTTAACTCGATCCATGAATCCCCATGTCCACATGCATGTTGGTTATATTATACGCTACCCGAGTTGGTTTCTGACCCGATATAAGCTTACTGTTGGACAGGGCTTATTTCGAATGAGCAACTGGTGGCAGAATAATGTATTGTTTTAGTGAGAAACTCTGGCAGTGATGGCTGGGAGGTTTAAATATATATCCCCAGCCTGGACTGGTGATATATATCCCCCCTCACTGGGAGCGCCTCACTAACTCGTACCCATAAGGGAAGCCTTTCCGGTGACTATTTACCCTCAGTGCAATTCCCTGACTGACCTAGAGCAAGTGGTGGCACCAGAGAGTCGATCCCTGTGGGCCCTTCTCTCGCCTCACCCGAGGTGAGCGAAGTCGATGCCCCCTTCCCCTGTGCGAACACTCACAGATTGGTGGCAGCGTGGTGGGATCAAGATAATAGTGTGTGTGGGATCCCTACTCCCAGACACTAAGGAGTACCAGCAGTAGCTTTTGCTGCTGGGGTCTTAAGATAAGCTCAGTACTAGACAGTCCGAGTGCAAAGTACTGTAGGTGTGTGGGTGCTTGGGTTGCCGCTGTGTCCATGAAAGAGGGCTGAAAAGACTGCAAGCACTCAAAGCTGGACAAAAATGATGGCCGTGGAGCTAGCCTGTAATGTGGAGAATGACTGTACTGATTCCGAAGACGGGGTGAACCAGGGGAGTCCTGCCCGGACTCCCCAAGTGTCTTGCCGCCATTCCCCCTGGACAGCTCAGGTCAGAGGCCCTCTTTCAAGCTGCCCTGGAAAGTCTCAAAGCGAGGCGCGAGGAAGCCTCCTGAAAGTGTCAGAATGCCAAGCAGAGCGAGAGTATCAGTTGGAATTGGCCCAGCAGGGTCTCCTTTTGCCCACCACAGTACCTCTGGAACCCAAAACAGCCAAGGTCCGAGCTGAGGACTTCCCCTTGCTGGAGAAGGACTGAGACCTGGACTCCTTTCTGCGAGCCTTTGAGCGGACCTGCCGACAGCACCATCTGGCCTTGGATCAGTGGGCCAAGTACCTGACCCCCCATTTGAGGGGTAAGTCTCTGGAAGTTTTGGGGGACTTGCCTGCCAGGGCGGAACAGGACTATAAGAGCATCAAACAGGCCCTGGTCCAGCAGTTCAACTTCACCCTAGAGTTTTACCACAGGAAGTTCCAGAGCCTGCAAAAAGGCCCCAAAGACACGTGTTACGACCACACACGGGCCCTTATGAGAGCTGCATAGCACTGGACCAAGGGTCTGGAGCTCACCACCGGCCAGGAGATCCAGGAGGCATTTGTCACGGAACAATTCTTGTGGAACTGCCCAGAGGATCTCCAACAGTACCTCCATGACCGGAAACCAAAAGGAGCCGCTGCTACAGCTGCCCTGGCAGATGACTATGCCAATAACTGGGCCCGTGAAGAGAAGCAGGCTGCCCCTGTTTCACCAGCCCCTGGAATGCCAAGGGCACCCCCTCTGTTTACCTTTCCAGGCCAGGGGTAGTACCCATGAGGTGTCACCTCTGCAAGCAACCCGAACACATCAGGGCCATGTGTCCCCAGCGCCACAAGGCCCCATCCTCATCCCCAAAACTTTCTGCTGTCATGTATATGAGTGGGGTGGTAGGAGGTTCCATGGCAATTACCAGCCCATCACCATAAACCACGCCAGTGCTATGGGACTGAGGGACACCGGCATCGAGATGACCCTCATGAGGCCTGAGATGGTGTCCCGCCAGGACTTGTTACCCGGAAAAACCTTTGCTGTCTCCAGGATCGGAGGCATCGAACTGGTGCTGCCAGTTACCAGGGTTCATCTGGACTGGGGCGCCGGGAGGAGAATGCGGGAGGTGGGAGTGTTGGCAAATATTCCCGCAAGTGTTTTACTTGGGACAGATTTGGGGTGGCTAGTGTCACAGTATGTGGCTACTGAGACCCCAAGTCCTGATCCCCCACTGTGTCTTGATTTGCCTACTGCTAATAATGTTATAAGTGGGTTGCCTGTTCCCTCTTCGTCAAGGGGGGAGGTGGGAGCTGAGAGCCACTCATGTGCTGACAGGACACATACAGTGCTCTCAGATGAGATGGAGCCTGAAGACACAGGAAGGTGTGAGATTGCCCCCAGATGTGATTAGACAGTGTGCTCTGGAGGGAGAGGTGGGGGGCATGTAGTTGCAAGGCCAGAACCAGAGTTGGTGGGAGGGGCTGTCACAGGGATTGTACGGCCCCTAAGTGAGTCCAAACTGCTGGGTTCTGCACAGCTGCAGTAAGGGGAACGTGCTAATGGGGTTGGGGCTGTCACAGAAGAGGTGGAGCTTCCAGGTAAGGTCCCAGGGCAGAAGGTCCCAACACCTGGGATGCCAGGAGACCAGGTGGGTCCAACTGACTAGGCGTCTTGTGTGGAAGCCGAGAGGAGGCAGGCACTACCCAGGGTTACAGCGGTCATGGCTGCTGTCACCAGGAGTGGGAGTGCTGGAGCCCAAGGAGCCTCACGGAGGTCCGATGGCCTTCCCCCTTCCGACCAAATGGTGGTTGAGCAAGTGGGAGGCCTGGAGACGGGTCCCCAGGGAACTTACAGAAGACATGGCAGTTTAATCTATTCTGGTCACATCTAGTTAGGGGTTTCAGGCAGCGTTGGAAGCCGACGACAGCATGAAGGCCCTTAATGAGCAGGCGGCACAGCCTTTCATGGACTCAGACCTTGAGCGGGTGGTCTGGGACCAGGCAGGGCTGTAGCGGGTGTCGGTTCAGCAAGAGTCACCAGAGGCGTAGCCTAGGGACCGAGAGTTAGTGGTACCCTATCCGTTCTGGGTGGATTTGTTGCAGATCGCACATGAGGTTCCGATGGCCGGACTCTTAGGGATCGCTAAGACCAAGGCCAGGCTAGCCCAGCTTTTCTACTGGCCTAAAATGGGGACCGATGTGGCTGCCTACTGCCATTTGTGTGACACCTGTCAGAGAGTGGGGAAGGCGGAGCGGCACCCCAAAGCTCCACTGGTGCTATTGCCCATCATTTATGAGCAAAACCGGACCGCTGTTCGTTCCCAGCCGCTCCGGGAAACGCTACATGCTAACGGTAGTGCATTATGCCAACCATACCCAGAAGCAGTAGCCTTGTCGTCCACTCGGGCCGACAAGGTGGCCAACGCTTTACTGGAGATTTTCTCCAGCGTGGGATTTCCCCAGGAAATGCTCACTGACCGAGAGACCCAGTTCATGTCGCAGCTGATGGAGTCCTTTTGTAAGCAAATACAGGTGCAGCATCTGGTGGCCAGCCCGTACCATCCACAGACTATTGGTCTGTGCGAGTGGTTTAATGGAACCATCAAGCAGATGCTTAGGATGTTGGTTGACACCCACAGGAGTGACTGGTAGCGGTACCTCCCACACCTACTACTATTTGCCTACTGGGAGGCTCCACAGTTTTCAATGGGGTTCGCCCCTTCGAGCTCATGTATGGGCGGTGTGTACGAGGGCCCCTTGCTCTGGTGAAAGAGGTATGGGAAGGAAACTTGGCCACTCCTAGAGTGTCAGTTGTTGAGTATGTCGTGCGCTTCAGGGTCAAAATGATGGCCTTGTCGCAGTTGTTGCAGGACAAAATAGCCCAGGCTCAGGCTGACCAGAAGTGCTGATATGACCAGAATGCTTGTAAAAGGACCTACCAGGTGGGTCAGAAAGTTTGGGTACTGGTCCCCATACTACAGGACAAGCTTCAGGCAACCTGGGAGGGCCCATACCTCATGCACCAGAGGCTCAATGATGTCACTTACCTGGTCACCGTAGACCACGCCCGTGGAACAAGGAAGGCCTTCCATGTGAACATGATGAAGGCCGATCATGAGCGGGAGGCCTGCACCTTCCCTGTGTATAACCTTCCCTAGGAAGGAGAAGCCAAAATCCTCCTGGATCTGCTCACCCAAGCAAAGGCGGGTAGATCCATATAGGAATTAGAGGTTGGCCACCAGCTCACTGAGGACCAATGCTCCCAGCTGGCACTCTACAACCCTTCTGGGAGCTGTTCAGCAGCCTTCCCTGAAGGATCTAGTTGGCTGTCCATCACGTGGACAATGGGGATCACCCCCCAATCCAGCAGTCAGCATATCGGGTCTCTCTTGAGGTGCAGCAGCAGATGCACCAGGAGATTGACGAAATGCTGAAGCTGGGGGTGATCCAGGCATCCAACAGTATGTGGGCATCGCCCGTAGTCCTTATCCCCAAAAAGGACAGAACGACCCGCTTCTGCGTGGACTACCAGGGGCTCAACGCTGTCATGGTCACTGATGCATTCCCTATGCCACGCATTGATGACCTGCTCGATCAGTTGTCCTGGGCTAAGTACCTGACCATCATGGATCTGAGCCGTGGATATCAGCAGATCCCTCTGACCCACGAAGCCCAGGAGCGCTCTGCCTTTATCACCCCATTTGCACTGTACGAGTCCACCATGATGCCATTTGGCATGAAAAATGTCCCTGCCACTTTTCAGCAGATGGTCAACACGTTCCTCCGGGGACTTGAAGGGTACGTGACTGCGTACCTGGACGTTATTGCCATCTTCAGTCCCACATGGGAGGATCACCTAGAGCATCTGATGCAGGTGCTTAGGCGGATCCACCTGGCAGGTTTGACCATCAAGCCGGAAAAGTGCCAACTGGGAATGAGTGAAGTCCTCTACCTGGGTCACTGGGTAGGTGGAGGATTCTGAAGCCAGAACTCAGGAAAGTGGATGCCATCACATCCTGGCCCACCCTCAAGACCAAGAAACAGGTGATGTCCTTCCAGAGGACTGCTGGGTACTATAGGAGGTTTGTCCCACACTATAGTACCCTGGCCAAGCCCCTGATGACCTCATGAAGAAGAAGCTGCCTCTCGCAGGAGACTGGTCAGTCACCGGTGAGACTGCTCACAATGCGCTCAAGGCCACTCTTTCCAACTCCCCAGTGACTTTGGCCTCAGTGCCGTGCTCAGCCAGGTCAATGCAGTGGACCTGTACATGATCAGGAAGCTATTGCCGAGAGAGGTGGCCTACTGCACAATGGCAAAGGAGTGCCTGGCAGTTTTGTGGGCCCTGCAGCATCTGCAACCATACTTGTACAGGCATCCCTTCATAGTGGAGACGGACCACAACCTCCTCAGCTGGTTGCACACCATCTCTGGGACAAATGGGAGGTTGCTGCGTTGGAGCACTTCTCCATTCGCCACAAAAGGGGCCTCGACCATGGCAACACTGACAGGCTATCTCAGCAAGGAGAGTGTCAGGAACCCCACACTGCACTTGCTCACTGAGCCAGTGCATGTGTCCTGAGTACAAAAACAGTGCTCAAAGATACCTGTGGAGCAGGGCAGCAGCAGTGACGATGCATGCTTCAGAGTATCAGGACCTGAAGCACGTGACTGCTGGGGGTGTGGCCTAAGCTCCACAGAGCTAGGAGCTGCAGGGAAACTCCTAGAAAGGTAACTACAGGACAATATTACCAAGGGGCATAGACAGAGACAGAAACCAGATGAAGCCGGGGTCCAAGCACAAGATAGAAATACAGTACCAAAGGGTTAGACAGAATGGATAGTCAGGACATAGCAATAGATCAGAAAACCAGAACGGGCAATAGATGGTACAATAGGGACAAACTGTAACGGAGTAACGATAGCCAAGCCAGGAGGTCAGAACCAGAAAAGACAATAGTACCAAAATGAGAGACGGAGTACAGAGTGAGAGGACAGACCGGGTCATACACGGGAAGCAAACGAGCAACGCAGAATACACGCACACCAGGGGTCAGACACACCAGAACAACAGTAAAGCTGACAGAGAACCCTGGTAAAGAGTGAGTATAAATACCCCTCCCAGATCCAGAAAGAGGCCACGAACACTGAACCCTGTGAGTGCCCGGCAAGAACCCTGTTCAAACCATGACAGAGAGATTGCGGGAGTGGGCTTGGGGGAACACAGGAATGTGATGCCCCTTAGCACCCTCTAAAGCGGGGAGGTGTGAGGGCCAAAGTACAAGTCTCTCCCCTCCTGAATTGTGCCTCCACCCTTGCATCCCCCAAGGTCACAAAAAGCCATGCAGTGTTTATCTTTAATTAAGTAGGTAGAAGCAAACCCTTTGAAGCTCTTGACACAATGATGTGAATTCTTCTGCAGCTGCAGCCAGCTCTCTTTTATCTGACTGAAACACATGGAAACCCCATGGTACAACAAGTCACAGCAAGCTCTGAGGTACTGAATCTGGAAAATGACCTATAATAACAGAATGCAATATCTCTGCGACTAGCTGAGCACATAATCTGATTCGGCGTTCCTTTCCCCATGCACCTATATTATTTTGCCACCTGTAGCACTCTGGACTATGGAGTTATAAAGCATAGCTAATAGGAAGTACATACAGTAGGCATCTTTGTTCACTATGCACAGATAAAATCCAGCAGAATCCAGTGGCGGTACAACCAACACATTCAGAGCTTTGGGCACAAAGTTATAAACCTCCACTGTTCTAGGCAGAAAATCATATTCTCAGACATGGGAGGAGGGAGGGAGCCCTGCCCAGGGAAGGCAACAAAGTGTGGGAGGGAACAGCCTAGGAGATAAGAAACAGCTCCTCATATGGAGCTGAGTGTTTTTCTAATGGACGAAGGATAAGTTAGCTGACGCAGCCTGGACTGGTGATATATATACCACCTGACTGGGAGCACCTCACTAACTCGTACCTATAAGAGAAGTCTTTCTGGTGACTATTTGCCCTCGGTGCAGTTCCCTGACTGACCTTGAGCAAGTGGTGGTGCCAGAGAGTCGATCCCTGCGGACCCTTCTCTTCAATCCCCTGAGGTGAGCGAAGTCGACGATCCCCTTCTCCTGTGAGATCACTCACAGTTAGCCCCATCAAAAACTTTGGGGGAGAATTTATTAATACTGTAACTGTAATTTGTCATGAAAAAGTTGCAATTTATGGTGCACTCAACATTTGCCCAATAACTTGGAACATTTTGTTACTTTACACTCCTGTTGCTAACTATTTGAAAAGTATAAGGAAGTAGATGCACCTGGAGATAAAATATTTAATTTATACATGAAATTGCTGTAAATTAGGTTATAGATTTTACTTTCTGCTGCATGGATGTTAAAGGAACAAGAGTCTGGTTTTATTCTTGCTATGGTCGACCACATGCACTGCCATTTTATTCAAAGTCTCAAAAACTGAGTACTCTATTCTGTCCTCTATCTTATCCCTATAGACTTTGCATGGAGTAGCTGTGAGCATGCTGATTCATTTAAACAGTGCCCCTATTATTGGGATCCATAAAGACCCAGCGGTGGGGCTGACATCCACTAAACAACCGTCTCAACTGGACGATCATCTGATGTGTGTAGGGGGTCTCACCACTTTTCCTTCGATAAATGACATCAGGGAAAATAAGTATCAGCCAGTTGTGTTCAGATTTTATTTTTAGATGAGTTATGTGACTACACAAGGTGTCAGGCGGTGGCTTTCTTCACCAAGTGTATAATAACCTTCATAGATTCTTATATGTTCTATTGACACTTTTGATATAAAACTCATTTTGAGCAGAGTTGATTTAGCACATTGTGTCCTCCTGCTTTTTTTTTCAATTGTTTGTTTTTATATTATTATACTTACAGTATAATTGTTTTCTGTTTTATCTACTTGTAACCAACAGCACAAACATGGCCTAATCTGATCCTACAGTTAAGCTTCTTTATATCTATCTTGTATTTCTGGTAAATGTTCCTAACGTATTAGTACTGGAGGATCAGACTACACAGGGCTCATTTGTAGGAATTCCTAATGAGAAAATGCCTAGGAGACAGCGTCAAATATAACTCATCCAAAAAAGGGCAAATGCTCATTTGTAGTCTTTTGCCATGGAGACTGGAGACACACAGGACTGCAAAGGAGATGAAGACACAAAATGGTAAGGTACTTTTAAAGTTGTTTTTAATTAGGTTTAATCATCAACTTACCTTAACATGCAGATGCTCATCCAGAAGAATGTTCCCAGGTTTTAAGTCCAAGTGGAGAAGTGGAGGACTCATAATATGGAGAAAGTTCATTCCCAGGGCGATCTCATGAATGAAACGGAACTTTAGCTGCCAGCTCAGGGTGTGTGTGGGAAGAAGTTTCTCGAGTGATCCATTCTCCATGTACTCCATCACAATTCCCAGAGGATTTGTGCAAAGTCCATAAATTTGTACAATGTACCTGAATTTTATCTTTTCCATCTTGGATGCTTCTTCCATCAAGCTGTTATAGGTTGTGCTGCATGAAAGAGGAAGCAAAACGGAATGAGGTTTTTCTTCACATAACTATACCCCAATTTTTTCCCTTGATGTATCACATCAGAATTAATCATAGCTATTGAACTGCCATATTGTAAAGATTGCACACATCATAATTATTAACATAGTAGCAGGTCAAGGTAGAATGAGTTTTCACAATTGATATGTGCAATTGCAAGAACTATTGGGACATATGGCCCCATACATATTAAGTAAGAGTCAACCAAACCCATAAATATCGTTGGGATCAACCAAACACCTAATATGTAGGGGGGCCTCTCAAACTCTATACCCATAGATGATGTTGGGGTGAGAATATTCGGGCATTTTGAATTAAATCAACCAACCCATACAGTTCTCCTAGAGAAAACCCCCCACATTAGCTATCTGCCAGCAGTTTTTTTTCTACCCGCACCATTGAAAACACATAAATATTTGGCTCAGAAGTTGTCGGAACCAGCAGATAGTTGGCCAGATATCACATACGTGTGTGGCCAGATATCGTCAAGTATTTATAATCCCTTTGATTCTGCATAAATAATTTTCTAGATAAATATATTACGACAAGACATGGAAGTGATGCACATTTGGCACAGGCACAACAATAGGTCAAAAAGGCACCCAAAACATCCCAGTCTGTGACATATAGGGCATGTTACCATTTTTAAAAATGTTTTATGACTCCCGACAGCCCCCACCGATCTCCTGATTAAAGGGAATATGGCTCCATATGATTTGTAGTGACTGTGACTAGAAGTATTCCAACTTATTCTTAAATATTTCAATGGAACTGGGCAATAGAGAAACAAACTGAAGGAGAGAGAAGCGCAGATAGGGTTTTATCATTGTGTTATCATGGAAGAGATTCGTGGATAATACCTGCGCTGCTGTAAAAAGACCGATTCAAACAATTCAGAGATAAAAGATGATGGTTTATTCACTCACAACGCGTTTCGAAGCCCTTAGACTTCTTCCTCAGGAGATTATATACAGTAAGTGTACAGTCATACATATGCTGCTTAAATAAGTAACATTCAAATACAGATTTTTTTTTCCTATTCTGATGGGTTTGTTTCCTTTCTGTCCCCTTGATTTTTCAACCTCTACTTTTAAATTGATGTACCTGCAAATAAGACTATAAACAAATAAAAATATATGTTCATAACTGCATAACATCAAAACTTTTTTCAATAGTGTGAAACGAACTTTACAAACTATACTATAACTGTCATGTGCTGTGTCATGTGTCCTGCTCCTGAACTTTGACACTGTCTGACATGTGATCTCCTCTTTTGGCGCCAGATTTGAATGTTAAACTTATTTAAGCAGCATATGTATGTATGACTGTACACTTATATAATTTCCTAAGGAAGAAGTCCAAGGGCTTTGAAATGCGTTGAGAGTGAATAAACCATCATCTTTTATCTCTGAATTGTTTGAATCAGACTTTTTACAGCAGCGCAGGTATTATCCGCAAATCTTTTCCACGATAACACAATGGAACTGGGCAGAAATAAGCGGTCATACTCGATATACTCACTACAAAACGTAAGAGGTTGTGTCTGGTAAGCAATGAAGGTGGTAGGGCACTCATTAGATTGTTAACGCCATTTCAACCAGCTAACTGGTGAAGGTGAAGGAAGTCAGACATCCACCAATCTTATATTGATTGCCAGTTCAAAAGCTACATTATCTATATCCATAAATCGAATTTAAGACTATGTATACTGGTTCCATGGAAAATAATCTGCTATTAATGATTTTGGAAAAGTGAATACCGCACAGCATCGAATAGGCTCTAAGGCTAGACTAAGGGTATGTGCACACATAGTTTTTTGGTGGTGCGGATTTTGTAGTAAAATCCACAGATAAATCAAACTTTTGTCCTGTGGTTTATCTGCGGATTAGCCTGCGGTTTTTCCCTGCGGTTTCACACCTCATAATGGATAAGGTGTGAAACCGCAGCGGTTCTGCACAAAAGAATTGACATGCTGCGGCTGGTAAACCGCAGCAAGTCCGCGCGGAAAAATCTGCAGCATGTGCACAGCGTTTTTCAGTTTACCATGGAAAACAATGGTACTGTACAACGCACCTAAATCCGTGTGCACATACCCTTATACCACTGGGGCATGTTGGTCGAATCAAACCAAGAGTTAAATGACACATTGTATGGAGTATTGGTGCCCTATGATATTCATTCTAATGTAATAAGATAATTAGATTGTGAACCTCATTAGGGACTGGGATTTGCAACTTTGTGCTTTGTGGATCACTGTGTGATTGTACCATAGATGCAAAAGAAAACCTTAAGGCTGTGTTCACACACAGCATTTTTTTTCGCGTTTTTCCCACGGATTTACCAAAAAATCCAATCAAAAAACATTTAAAAGAAGCTTCCCATTCTTTTTAATGCATTTTGCACATATTGATGCGTTTTTTACCACGAAAAAAACGCTTCGCGGTAAAAAACGCAGCATTTGTGATCGTAATGGGGGACTTTAACAAAGGAAAACTCAACCTGGATCTCCCCAAATTTACTCAACATATAAACTGCTTCACGAGAGAGAACAATACGCTTGATCACTGCTATACTGTCTTAAAAGGGGCCTACAGGGCAGTGAGGAGAGCAGCAGTGGGTTTTTCAGATCATTGTCTAATTCATTTAATTCCAGCCTACAGGCAAAGGTTGAAAACATCCAAACCTACAGTTTATACAAAGAAGACATGGTCTGAGGAGGCAAAATTGCAACTGCAAGCATGCTTTGAATGCACGGACTGGGAGGTATTCCAGGAAACATGCTCGGGTCTGGATGAATGGGTTGATGCAGTGTCCTCATATATCCGTTTTTGTGAAGACACGTTTATTCCATCCAAATCTGTCCACTTTTGGGGAAACAACAAGCCGTGGTTTACAAATAAAGTCAGGTTGATCCATAAGAGAAAAGAGGAGGCTTATAAAGCAGGCGATATTACTGAATTCAAGAAACTTAGGAACTCGCTATCTAAAGAGATCAAGTTAGCCAAACACGAGTATGCAAAGATTCTGGAGGAAAGGTTCTCATCAAAAGATACTAGATCTGCATGGAGAGGATTAAGAGAGGTCACCAATTATAAAAGCCACCCCACTATAGTGAACCCCAGCAGAAGTCTGGCAGCAGAGTTAAATGAATTCTACTGCAGATTTGAGGCAAGCTCTACACACAGTGGCTATTCATCTCTAAGCTCCTCAGTCTGTTCATATAAAGATCATTCATTGTGCAACACCCAAGTAGTGATCTCCGAGGCAGAGGTGATACGCATCCTGAAGGGACTTAAGGTCAAAAAGGCACCTGGCCCTGATGGTGTATCTCCAATGTGTCTGAAAGTATGTGCTACCCAGCTTGCCCCTATACTGACAAATATATACAATGTGTCACTGAAAGAGTGCGTTGTACCTCAGTGTTGGAAAAATTCCACAATTATCCCTGTCCCCAAGAAAGTGGGATCCTCTGAGTTGAACGACTATAGACCAGTAGCACTCACATCTGTAGCTATGAAAGTCTTTGAAAGAATTATGATGTCCCACCTGATAAAATTCAGGCAGAAGCTATGGGACCCGCTTCAGTTTGCCTATAAGGAGAATCGTTCGGCAAACGACATGTCAATCTGGCACTGAAGTACATTTTGGATCATACAGATGAACGGCACTCATATGTCCGGATTCTTTTCATGGACTTTAGCTCAGCGTTCAATACCATTGATCCGAATTTACTTCATAAGAAAATGGTAGCTCTTGGAGTCCCTCTCAACTTATGCTTGTGGATTTATAACTTCCTGACAGCCAGGATACAGAGTGTAAAAGTTGGACCATTCACTTCGGACACCTTGGTCACAAACATCGGGGCGCCTCAGGGGTGTGTTTTGTCCCCGTTACTGTTTTCTCTCTATACGAATGATTGCATCTCTTCAGCAGACTCAGTAAAAATCTTGAAATTTGCCGATGATATGACACTGATTGGTCTCATCAGGGGAAATGCTGAAGACTTGTATCGGAGTGAGGTGGAAAGAATATGTGACTGGTGTAAAGCCAATAATCTTGTACTCAACACTAAAAAAACTGCTGAGATGGTTGTGGATTTTAGGAAAGATCAACATGAGATACTTCCAATCTACATCCATGACGAAGTGGTTCTTAGGGTCACAGAGACCAAATTCCTTGGTGTTATCATCTCTCATGATCTTAAATGGGGGAAAAACGTGGATGCTGTTATAAGAAAAGCACAACAGAGGATGTTCTTCCTGCGTCAGCTGAAAAGATATGGTTTGTCTAAGAATCTGCTGATCTTATTCTTTAATGCTGTCATCAGATCTGTGATTTGTTCCTCTCTGATAGTCTGGTATGGGGGAGCCACTGCGCATGACAAACTCCGCTTACAAAGGACTTTCAGAACAGCAGAGAGAATTATAGGCTCCCCCCTGCCTAAAATCCAGGATCTTTATGATAAGAGTATTCGATCCCACGCATTGAAAATTTCATCCGATCCCTCTCACCCGGGACACTCCTCATTCCAACTACTCCCTTCAGGACGTCGCTTCAGAGTCCCCAAATGCAGCCCAAACCGCCATATGAACAGCTTCTATCCACTCTCTGTTCAACAATTAAATCGTCATGTGTAGACTATATACTGTATCTGTCTTGTTAGATGTTACTTGTTGTATCTGTTGTTATATATTATGTTGCCTCTTTGCCACAAAGAATTCCTTGTATATATGTAATATGTACTTGGCGATAATAAATTTGATTGATTGATTGATGCTCATTAATTTCGCGGTAAATTCCGCATTTCTGGCTATTTTCTATGTGTCTGGGGACACGTGGAAAAAAAAACGCGGCAAAAACGCGCATTTTCTGGGAAGGAGTCCTGTTTTTATGTAGAAATTTTCAGCATACGTGTGCACATAGCCTTAATCAAATAATAAATGGTAACATTCCCTACTTTAACCAACAAAATAAAGATGAAATTTCACACCATGCTTCTCTTCCCTTCATTATGTTCAAGGCTTCAATAGACTGAACTGTAAAGTAAGATTTTTTTTCACTATTTGGTGACTGTCACAGATATTTCTTCTTCATTGTCAGTGAATGCAAAGCACTATAGATATTGGTGGTGCTCCTATTAGCCCTAGTAGCCCCGTCAATGAAAATACAATTGAAGAGTATGCCGTAAATGTGTTTATTCTAAGAATTGTTTCCAATTTCTGGTGCTATAAATCCAAATTTTACAAAGAAAATATTGTCAAGAGCGTATACCAGATGATATTATTATTATTATTATTATTATTATTATTATTATTATTATTATTATCTATATAACAACAATAATGTAATAATAATTGGTATTATTATTACGATTATTATTAAATTATTGTTATTAACTTTATAATAATAACAATAATAACGTAGTAATAAGTTGGTATTATTAAGTTGTTATTATTATTATTACATATTTATTTTATTTTTTACAACCTGGTACAATCTTTTGGTAATATTGGTAATTCCCTATTGCAAAACGAGATTTTAGCACCAGAAATTAACAACATTTATCAGGGAAAATGCACATTTTTGGCAAATTATATAATAATTTATTATTATTATTTTAAAATAAATATAATAGTAACAATTTTGTAATCTAATAATAATCAGTTTGCAAATATAATTATATACAGATATATATTATTCATTATTATTTAAAGATTGTATTTTATTAAAACAAATATCTATAATATAATACTAATAATAATATAATCTAATAGTAATCATTTTGTAAAAATATAATATAATTTTAGACACAGATATATAATATTGTGTTAGATTCTATAATTTTTTTTCTAATTCCAGATCCCATTATGTGTTACAAATGCGTCATACCATCTACTTTTCAAGCACTCTGGGATACATGATGTATTGAAAATGTATTCATATCACCACAACCATATCCAGTCGCAATTTAATTAGGTACTTAAAAAGTAATCCTACTGTCCTCTAGAATAACAGGAGAGCGAGATATGTTGTATTTTAGATTAGGTCAGATTTTAAAGAAAAGCTAATATTCTGTAATGAATATTGAGGGCAAAAGGAATATTTGTCAACATATTGTTAGTAAAATAGATGTATTATATTTATTATATTTCTTTCAGTTTGCATTTATTTTTTCATTTTCCTTATTTCTTAACTTGTTTATTTCAAGTGTAATATTTGTTTGTTTTGCTATTAAATAGGAGATTGACTGAGTGAGGTTTGGAAAAGAGGCAATAAAATTGCTAAAGTGAATCCTAAGGGGAAAAAAAAAACAATGATTCATTGGAGTTTTATAATTCATTGTTTAAATGGGCTCAGTTACGGAGCAGGTGTAGAGCTCTAAATCACTATAATGAAGCCATAAACTCAATGCAAGCTGCACAGCCAGACTTGGCGCAGATCATTCTGGACTTTGCTGCAAATACTTCATGGGGTTTTTTTTAGCAGAAAAGTCCTTGGCTGGTGGAGTACGTTGGCCTGGGCTTTGTAATCAAATGAACAATGGACCAGGACAGAATCGGAACCTAAATACAAAACCAGGAGTCAATGGGGCAGTACCCATCAGAGGCAGGCAGAGTGTACAGGCCAATAAGGCATTGAACATTCTGAGGTCAAACAAAAATAGGCATCCATGGGTTGATCCAAAAAAGTTGTCAAAGAACAACTGAGTCAGAAGACTAGCAAAAAGCCCAATAAACCACATCAGCTGGCATTGGGCACACAAAATCTGTTCTTCAAATTGCCCTATCTGCTGACTGCCACCTGGCATCTCTGCCAACACCATTTTTGCTATGAACATTTCATCGGTGACTGACAGAGATGAGAGATACTGGATGTAAAAACTCAATCCTTCGTATTTCACAAGTGCTCATTTTCCTTGTCTTGTTTCCCCTCTAGCATGGTAATGAATTCTTGAAGGGAAACTAATGCTAGAACTGAGCTCATAGATTTCTATATGATCACTCTCAGTCATCTACTGTAGTGCACCAGATTGGTCCTAGATCCAGATCAAAAACTGTATCTGGCTGCAAACCAGGGCACACAGTGCACGACTTGTCTGGCTCAGGCAGAAAATAGCTGGCCAGAGGTAGCCTTAGTTTGAGAATAGAACATAACATAGAAATCAGGACCGTGAGACTTGGAGATTGAGCTGAAAAATTGCTACCAAGTTTTAAGCTGGAGCCAAGTCAAACCGTTTCAAATTGGAAGTGGTCAAATACCTGGAGTAGAAATCTACAGTATATAGTCCAATACAGGGAGAATGGGAGGGATAGCACTCACCAGTAAGACAAAAACAGCAATGCACAAACAGACAGGGTGGTGCAGGAAGCACAATATCTAAAGGCTCCGCTACACATAACGATGTCCCAGTGATCCCACCAATGATCCGACATGGATGGGATCGCTGGGACATTGTTAGGCTGATCGCTGATGAGCTGTCACATAGACAGCCCCTACAGCGATCAGGACCAGCGAGCTGTCATGATCCATGCTGGATCAGGACTGATAAAAAGCACAGGTAACCTTTTTTTTTTCTTATTAAGCTGTGCTTAAGTTTGGTTTTTGCCCCCCGGTGGCCATTAGGATTATGGCACTATGGTGTCGTTTGTTCTAAGTTTGCCCCCTGTGGTGGTGAGCGTCATTGCACTCTAGTTTCTTTAGTTAAGTGCACATGATTATAATGCAGGTGTGATTGCTGGCTCTGCTATAAAAGAGTCACAGGTGTTGCAATCAGTGTTGGTGATAGTGTTCATTTCAACCATCCTTGGTGGAGGAAGGAGCTGGAGAGCGTTCCTTGCAGCACTGTCTTAGCCCTGGTGTGGAAGGAGTCATAGGGGATTTCCTTTTAGCTCTTACAGAGCTTGGTGGCAGCGATTCAGGAGGAGAGCTGCATTCTGGTGGTGGACTCTGTTGCCAGGAGCAAGTGCAACAGAGTAAAGCTAAGTGGTGTTTCCCTGTTTGTGTTTTTCCTTAGTGTGTATTAGTACAGCGGTGGGGCCAGTGCCTGCACCACCCAGCTCCCTAGCAAGGGATAGGTGTAGGGTGTGCTAGGGCGACAGGTTCCTGATCGACGCCCGGTGCAGAACCGGCATCGGGAACGTTAGGAGCGTTAGGGACATTGACTCAGGGGAGTGCAGGAGGTCTCCACGTCCCCTTTCCCTATCGCAGGGCCCACTGTTGTAACTGTTTCCCCTTTCCCCGTGTCTTGTTGTCTTAGTTACCAGCCTGCAGGACGTGTCACACAGGACAGTATCACGTGCCGCGTCTTGTTGTTTTAGTTACCGGCCTGTGGGTTGTGTCACACAGGACGGGTCACCGTGACACGAGCAAGCTGGTTTCCAATGTAAACAGTGGGTATCTAAGAGCCGCGCAGCTCTTGGATACCCGCTGTTTACCCTAGATATCAGCGTGCACGCTGGTATCCAACGTAAACATTGGGTAACTAAGAGCCGCTCGGCTCTTGGATACCCGCTGTTTACCCTAGATTCCAGCGTGCACTGGTATCTAGGGTAAGCAGCGGGTATCCAAGAGCCACGCGACTCTTCGCTACCCGATGTTTACGTTGGATACCAGCATCAAGCGTCGCTGATCGCTGGTCTCTCGCTGCGTGCTGGCCAGCGGGAGACCAACAATCAAAAAATGGCCCAGGACGATCCTGCATGATCAGCAATACCTGGCAGGGGGGACAGTCGCTGATCTCTGTCACACAGCGATCTCGCTGGAGCGATCGCTGATGTGTCACAAAATCAGCGATCTCGCTAGCGATCTCACTGTGTGTGACGGGCCTTAAAGCCGTTTCACTATAGCCTGCACTTCTTCTGGCCCAATCCAGATCAACGTGGTCACTAGACCAAAGTCTTGGAAAAAATTTTTATCTACTGTACGAGCCAGTGATATAATAGAGGGGGTGACGGCCACATTATTATCGTGAAGGTAAGTTACATTACTTTGACTTCACTCTTCAGGATGATCTTAGTATGAATACTTAAAATAATTCTCGAACATTAGTGCTTGATCCTCGACTGTGACAAGGCGACTCTTATGATGTTCATTTAACGGTTTAAGCCCCCCAAGTCTCCGGAGAAGTTGAGACATAATTAAAAACATGAATGTTTTAAACTAATCAACTGATTTAATCTCCCACTGATCAACATATTCTATTCTCAACGTGTTCAAGAGATTTTTATGCAAATGAGATTTTTCTAACACAATAACAACTTAATCCATAGGGACTTTAATTTAGGTTGTTCTTTTGTGGAAAAGCATCTATGTGCTAACATTGAAATATCTTGTATGTTCAAAAAGTTTATAGATGAAAGAGGTTGTGATCTCACGCCTGACATGACTTTTTTAATAATTGCATTCCACAGAAAAGCAATTTTGGAAAACCTATTCTCAAATCTTTAAATTGTGTTGTATCTCTTTTATCCCCCACCTGAATAAATTGACAGATGTTATTAAATATTTGCCAGTGTGTCTCTACAAAGTCTGAAAATGTCTAATCAGTGCTAACTGTGTACAGACACGCCCCTTTGACAAAAGGAAATGGTAACACCCAGTTGTCAATTTATTTGTACATTTATAGGATGAATAATGGAAGAATGGCACAATAGGGAGATTTAAGGAAAGAATCTCCAGAATTATTGTTTTATGGGGAATATAAGTATCTACTAAAACAATAATCTAATAAAAGCAAACAGGTACTCTTTACATCATTAAAGGGATTGTTCAGGACTATATTATTTTATTCTAAAGACTAACAGGCAGGTTGGTGTTAACAGAGGCAACTACTTGTATATGCCTGTTTTATCTGGCACCAGCACAGAAGAGTCACTGACCGCTCCTGCCGGTGATTCAGCTGTGCCACTTCAACAGAGCAGCTCTTCTTCTTCCACTTTTGAGCTGCTCTATTGACAGGGTGTAACTGCTGATGTCATGCTGATTGACAGCCAATATACTGCAGTTGGGCAGCAGGGAGACAGTTGTTAATCAGCATGACGTTGTGGGAGGAATGGCCCCCCGTCGAGTGTCCGGGCCGGAACCAAGGGAGCCGTCATCTGGGTTCCGAGGGAAACCGTCCCCGGGGGACAGAGTTCGGGGACGGACCGTTGTGACAGACAGATGGGCTGGGGGAGGGACCAGTATAAAGGAGGCGGGGAATTCCCGGGATGATGAGTCGGCAGACCGGAACAGAGGCAGCAGGAGACCGTGGGAGCGACTGAAAGCTAGAGCGATTTACCAGTGCCAGTGAAGACGCTCACTGAGGACTCCAGAGGGACGGCGCCAAAGCGATCATCCGAGACTTGCTGCCTTGCTTCAGCTCGCTGCTACTGTGGCCCCAGTTTGACCCGCGGCCAATGCCACCTCACCTCAGCCCACGGCTGTGGCCTGTTTCCCACCACCCGCAGTCGCCCTGCTCTCACCAGTGGCCGCGGCAAGTACAGTGCCATCGGCGGCCACCACTGTCCCTCTCCGGTCCGCAGCAGGGGCCGAGCTTCTGCTGGCTGTGGACTCCCCGTCGCAGCCGTTAGCTGCGCAGGTGGCCGGTGAATCGCCACCCTACATCGTTGCCACTTGCCCCAGGACTCCGCTGGGGCCTGTGGGGCTCCAGTGTCATCAGCGCGCCGGAGCCTGTGAAGACTTCGTCAACACCTCAGCAACTGGGCCCAGCGACTACTACGCCGAAAGACCACCATCACGAACGGCGAGGGACGTCTGGACGGCTAAGTTGACTATATAATTAAGGACCTGTAGTCGGCCATACCGCGGCCCTATAGTGACCGGCTATTGCCGGAAGTAGTCGTGTTCTACCCGTTTGTGTTTGCTTGTATAGAGCCCTGTTATGAGCTCATTTTCTCCTTCACCTTTGATGTCCGATGAACTCCCTCTGCTGGTGAAAGGAGGTAGTAAAACTGATTTGGATGGGGAAAAACCTGTCATCTGAACAGGTGGAGTGTGAGTGGACATTCGGAATCTCTGAGTGGATATAAGGCCGCCGACGCCCTGAGGGGTTGCTGGTGATCCTCTCTGCTCTGAGCTCTGGCCTCCAGTTTAGTCCTGTCTACTAAAGCTAAGTTTTTGCTCTTCTATTGTTCCATGAGATTTTGTCTGGTTTACTTAGTGTTTGTGTTCAGCCAGCCCTGGCTAGGACTGGCTGAACTCCATTTTTGTCTCTGATCAGTTGATCTCTTTGCTCTGTTTTCAGAATATACCTGAGTGCTGATATAGTAATTTTGAAGTCTAATGACTTCAGGGCCTTTTCTATCAGACGTGCTGGACATTATTTTTGTCAGGGTTTTTTGCGTGATTGCAGACAGTTGCTTTTCTTTCCTGTCCTATCTAGTTAGTGAGGGCCCCATCGTTTGCTCAGCCTGTCTTTCTGTCTGTGTTTGTGTTTTCATCTGTTTTCACCGTCAATACATGTTGGGGGCTGTCTATTGCTTTGGGGTCTGCTCTGGGGCAGTTTACATTTCCCCTTTCTTTCTTTATTTAGTTCTCTGGCTGTGATTTAGGTGTCTAGGACCACCGTAGGAACACCCCACGGCTACTGTTAGTTGTTGTGAATAGGATCAGGGGTCTGCAATCCGCTAGCTACCAACCTCTCCGGTTTTCTGGACTTAGCTTGTTTTTTTGTTTTTTTCCTCCTCCGGTGACTCATTCATAACAGAATCACCAGCCATACCGCAGATTCTAGGGTACTCAATAGCAGGAAAGAATTGTAAAAAAAAAAAAAAGTGTCAAAATTTTTTTTTAATGTATATTTTTTCCTCTTTTTCTCTGGGGCCGTAGGAGGAATTTTGTTAATGGAGGTTAAGCAATTGTCTGATCGTGTGGAGCAGCTGGCTGCTGAAGTGCGGGGAATTTCTGCCTATCTTGCTCATTCACATGCTGCTGAACCAAAGATTCCTACTCCTGATGTGTTTTTTGGGGATCGGTCTAAATTTTTGATTTTTAAGAATAATTGTAAATTATTTCTTGCCTTGAAGCCTAACTCATCGGGGAGCTCTGCGCAGCAGGTTAAAATTGTCATCTCTTTGCTGCGCGGAGATTCCCAGGATTGGGCGTTTTCTTTGATACCTGATGATCCTATTCTAACTAATGTGGATGCATTTTTTCAAGCCTGGGGGTTGTTGTATGATGAACTTAATGCTATTGATCAAGCTGAGAAAGCCCTGTCGACATTGAGCCAGGGTCAGGATTCTGCAGAGTTATACTGTCAAAAATTCCGAAAGTGGGCAGTCCTTACTACCTTGGCAGCTCTCTTTCGGAAGGGTTTGTCAGAAACTGTAAAAGATACTGTGGTAGGTACACGAGAAATGTTGCCACCTGTTGAACAAATGTCTGAGCCTATGCAATGTGATAGAGTTTTGTCTAGGGCGCAACGTCAGGAGTTCAGAAGGCATAATAAGCTGTGTTTTTTCTGTGGAGATGCCTCTCATATGATTTCTGTCTGCCCTAAACGAGAGAAACGTTTTAAACACACATTTGCTGTGGGTGGTGTTCAACCTAAGTTTCTTCTGGCAATTACTCTGATCTACTCCCTGTCCACATTTTCCGCTAAGGCTTTTGTGGATTCGGGAGCGGCTCTGAACCTGATGGACTTGGATTTTGCTAAACGTTGTTCGGAGGAATCCAGAGCCAAGACGGCATTCATCCTTCCCATGGGACTGTACGAGTTCAATCGGATGCTGTTTGGGCTGGCCAACGACCCAGGAACTTTTCAGCGGTTGATGGAGTGGTGTCTAGGAGACCTCAACTTTGAAGTCACGTTGATATACCTGGACGATATTATCATCTATTCCGCCACGTTCGAGGACCACCTGAGGCGGCTGGGGCAGGTGCTCGGCCGGCTGCAGAAGTACAGGTTGAAGGTAAAGCCCCAGAAATGCCACCTGTTCCGCACCCAGATCGAATACCTGGGGCATACCATCTCGGCAGAGGGCGTCCGACCATCCCTGGAAAAGGTCGCTGCCATCCAGGGGTGGCCTACTCCCGAAACGGTAAAGGATGTGCGGGCCTTCTTGGGGTTGGCCGGCTACTACCGTCGGTTCATGAAGAATTTTGCACGCCGAGCTCAAGCCGTGCAAGACCTGCTGAAGGGGGTTCCCGCCGGGCGAATGGACCGAAGATCCCGTGGCAGCAACCACAAGAGGATGCATTTCAAGATCTCAAAGCTGCTCTCTCGGACGCCCCAGTACTGGCATATGCGGATTTCTCACAACCGTCATCCTGCATACCGACGGGAGCCTCCAGGGACTAGGAGCTATGTTGTCACAGGTGCAGGACGGCCGGGAGAAAGTGATCGCCTACAGTAGCCGGTCACTGCACGACTCAGAATGCAACCCGGACAATACAGCTCCTTTAAGCTTGAGCTCCTCGCGGTATTGTGGGCAATGACGGAGCGATTCGCAGAGTACCTGGCGGGCTCCCAAGTAGTAGTGCGGACCGATAACAACCCGTTAGCCCATTTGGAGAATGCCAAACTGGGGGCCCTAGAGCAGCGGTGAGTGGCTCGGATGGCCATATTCAATTATAAGATCATCTACAAACGGGGAGCTGAAAACATGCACGCCGACGCACTCTCCAGAATCTGACACACCACCCCAGGAAGAAGTCAAGACGACGAATTAGAAGCAGATGAGATGCCGTTTGCCCTCACCACCGCCGCGCTTACAGTCAACACGCAAGAAGCACCGGGACTCCTAGGAGGGATGCTGGAACAGCCCTGTGACAAATGGATTCAGCAGCAACAGGAAGATACAGAAGTTGGACTCCTACGCCGATGGGTGGCCACCGGTAAATTGCCCACAGGCTCACAGAGACAGACTTTGACCCAAGATATGTTCCTAATGTTGCGTCAGTGGGAAAAACTAATCATCAAAAAGGGACTTTTATATCGAAAAGCCATGTCACGAACCACGTCAGCTACGATATGGCAGGTGATCGTGCCCGGAGCCCATCTCAACCAACTGGCCCGGGAAGCCCATGAGAAGGGGGCTCATTTTGGTGCTCAAAAGACTATACAATGGTTGCAGCAGATAGCATACCACCCACGCTTGCACACTGCTGTAGAAGAAGTTTGCCGAACCTGCCGCTCGTGCGAGCTCGCTAAACCCCCCGCGCAACGAGCCCCGGTCCAAACTATTGTAACATCAGCCCCCCTGGAGCTTCTTACAGTGGACTATCAGACCATAGGTCCTGCCTATCAAGGATATGAACATTGTCTCGTTATGGTGGACCCTTTCACCAAGTTCGCCGTTGTCACCCCCACTCAAGACCAAACAGCGGAGTCGGCCGCCTATGCGATTTGTAAGAACTTTATCCAAGTGTATGGCTGTCCACAATGAATACATTCGGACGGTATCGATAAATCGCGGACTTCTCCGTACCACCCGCAGGGAAACGGAGCCTGCGAACGATTCAATCGTACGCTAATCCAAATGCTGCGCACCCTGGAGAGCGACCGCAAGGTCCGCTGGCATGAATATGTCCCCGAGCTGGTGTGGGTATATAATAATCGGGTGCATCAAGTGACTGGTTACACCCCCTACTCATTGCTGTTCGGACGGGAAGGCAAAGGAATTACGGAGGTGGAATTGAACCCGGAGGAGCCCCAACCCTGGACCGGGGTATCCTCGTGGGTTCACAACCACCAGCACCGGCTGCAGACCCTCCACCGTATCGTCCATACGAAGCTCCAGGATCTAGAATGCCAAGGGGGAGCACTGCCCCCACCCATTGACTTTCAGACTGGGGATCGGGTACTCGTACTTTATCAACGTCCCCAAAACAAGTTAGAACCACGGTGGGAGGTGAACCCGTATCGAGTGTTGCGCCGAATAAGCCCCGACGGGCCTGTGCATGAAATACAGTCTGAAGGAAACAACGCGCCCCTCACTCGGGTTGTGCACCGTAACATGATACGGCCTTGTACGTCTACCGATCCCCCACGGCTCGAACCAACCCTCCAGTTCCCCGACCCCCTGCCCATGGTCTGGGACCTGGATGATGAAGAGGACTTCCCCGTTGCAGCTGCGGGTCGCCCCAGTAGTGGCACTACAGTAGAATCCCACCAGAACCAACTATTCAACCACCCTCCACCACCCCAGAGGACTCCAGTACACAAGAGCTTCGACGCTCTGAGCGGTCAACAGCTGGCAAACCCCCTGAATGTTACGAACAGGACCAGTTTGTATGGCGACAAGGACTGTCGTCCCAAAAAACTAACCCGAGTCTACGAAAACCCTCGCCCGAGGACTGGCATATACAGGGCGGGGGAGTGTGGGAGGAACGGCCCCCGTCGAGTGTCCGGGCCAGAACCAAGGGAGCCGTCATCTAGGTTCCGGGGAAAACTGTCCCCGGGGGACAGAGTTCGGGGACGGTCCGTTGTGACAGACAGATGGGCTGGGGGAGGGACCAGTATAAAGGAGGCGGGGAATTCCCGGGACAATGAGTCAGCATACCGGAACAGAGGCAGCAGGAGACCGTGGGAGCGACTGAAAGCTAGAGCGACTTACCAGTGCCAGGGAAGATGCTCACTGAGGACTCCAGAAGGACGGTGCCAAGGCGATCATCCGAGACTTGCTGCCCCGCTCCAGCCCGCAGCCACTGCAGCCCCAGTTCGACCCGCGGCCTCTGCCGCTTCACCTCAGCCCCCGGCTGCGGCCTACCCGCATTCGCCCGCGGCCACTGCCATCTCGCTCCAACCCACGGCTGCGGCCTGTTCCCCTCCACCCGCAGCCACCCTGCTCTCACCAGTGGCCGCGGCAAGTACAGTGCCATCAGCGGCCACCACTGTCCCACTCTGGTCCACAGCAGGGGCCGAGCCTCTGCTGGCCATGGACTCCCCGTCACAGCCGTTAGCTGCACAGGTGGCCTGTGATTCTCCACCCTACATCGTTGCCACTTGCCCCAGTCTGGGGACTGCGGCCCATCCGTTCAAGGACTCCACCGGGGCCTGTCGGGCTCCAGTGTCATCAGCGCGCCGGAGCGCGCGAAGACTTCGTCAACGCCTCAGCAACTGGGCCCAGCGACTACTACACCGAAAGACCACCATCACGAACGGCGAGGGACGTCTGGACGGCTAAGTTGACTATATAATTAAGGACCCGTAGCCGGCCGTACCACAGCCCTATAGTGACCGGTTATTGCCGGAAGTAGTCGTGTTCTATCCGTTTGTGTTTGCTTGTATAGAGCCCCTGCGAGGGCAACCCGTGTTACACCCTTTTGTTGATCAGGCCGCGACTGAGGAAAGTTCCCTCTAGTCTTATAAACGTTATTATAGCAAGCACCAAATTGTCTCGCGACTCGTCACTGTATCCTGCGTACCTGCAAACACCACAACGTCGACAGTCACAACTCGTCAACAATGCAGAGCAGATGAAATGCCGCTGATTTGTGTACCTGGAAGCCACTAAATCATCGGAAGGAGTGGTCTGTAACCACTCTATTTTGGGAGAAATCTGTGCCAGGCACAACCAGCTGTTCTTAGACCTGGATAACCCCTTTATCGTAAGGACTAGTTTTTAGTAAAATGGGTGAAATAGAGGTAAACCATTGATGCCCTGATCACTAATATACATGCAGAACCAACTGCAACTAAATTCTGCTTGTTTTTCAAAAACTTGGCACTGATGACCAAGACTGGAGTAAGGATGTCAACATTTTTAGCATTTTTGGAAAACCACGAATTGTGCACAAATTTTGCAATTTTTCAAATAATTTTACTTGTGAGTTCTGGCATAATCTGGTGAATAAGAGCCTATTTATTCCTAAAACAAAACAGGCAAATGGAAAGTGCAAATAGACATGTGACTAGTGACTAAGTTAAACAGCAAAAAGGCCATGAACAGATAATGCAAAGTTCTGTATTTTACATATGTGGACTAGAAATGTAATAATAATAATAATAATTTTATTTCTATAGCGCCGATATATTCTGCAGCACTTTACATTTTAAAGGGGACTTGTCCAGACAATAGACATTACAGCATAACAATAAACACATAGATCAAAACAGATACCAAGAGGAATGAGGGCCCTGCTTGCAAGCTTACAATCTATAAGGAAAAGGGGAGACACAAAAGGTGGATGGTAACAATTGCTTTCATTGTTCGGACCAGCCAAAGTGTAAGGGTGCTGTCACCCTAAACGATGCACCAGTGATCCCGACAACGATACGACCTGCTCAGGATCGCTGGTGCATCGCTACATGATCGCTGGTGAGCTGTCAAACAGGCAGCTCTCACCAGCGATCAGGACCAGCGAGGACGCTGGTATCCAAGGTAAATATCGGGCAACTAAGTGTGCACATCACTTAGTTACTCGCTGTGTACCTTGGATACCTGCGTGCCAGCGCTGGGAGCTGGTATCCAAGGTAAATATCGGGAAACTAAGCGCGCACATCACTTAGATACTCACTGTATACCTTGGATACCAGCTCCCAGCGCGAGCATGCAGGTATCCAAGGTACACAGTGGGTAACTAAGGGACGCGCGCTTAGTTACCTGATATTTACCTTGGATACCAGCTCTCAGCGTCTGCTTACAGTGCTGGGAGCTCGCTGATCGTTGGTCTCTCGCTGCCACGCGCAGCGAAGCGTGCTGGCCAGAGGGATACCAATGATCAAAAAATGGCCCAGGACATTAGAGCACGATCAGCAATACCCGGCAGGGGGGCCGGTCGCTGATGCATGTCACACACAGCGAGATCGCTAGCAAGATCACTGATGTGTCACAAAATCAGCGATCTCGCTAGCCATCTCGCTGTGTGTGACGGGACATTAAGAATCAAGTGTTCATATAATGCTGTATGAACTGGTTATCAGCCTAAGTATGTAACAGTACAAACACAGAGGGCTATGAAATGCATAAAGCCTGTGAGAACATGATGCGAGGAACCTGGTTATGGAAAAAATTTTGAGTGGGCAACACAGGGGTAGTTAGGTTAATGTGTTGATGTGGTAGGCTAGTCTGAACAAATGTGTTTTTAAGGCACACTTAAAACTCTGGAGATTGAGGATAAATCATATTAACCTGGGTAGTGCATTCAGACGAGCGAGGAGATGTAGGGTGGTTCTGAACCGTGGAGTTCTTTGTGGGTGAGGGTAATAAGTTTGTACTGGATTCTGGAGTGGATAGGTAACCAGTGTAATGACTGGCACAAGGTAGAGGCATCACCAAAGTGCAATGACCCAAATGGCCACCGGGGGCAAAACCACCTTTGGCACACAGCCAAGGGAAATAAAAGGTTACTTTGTGCATTTAAACTGTCAGATCCAACCTCACCTACCCTCGCCTTAATGAGGGGCCTCTGGACCCTCAAGACCACTCCTCATCAGGGCACCACCTACAGCGGAGACACCTAGATCCAGAGTTCACCCCAGCAACTACCTGCACCTCAGGTTTATGACAAACGCACCGCTGGTTATGGCAAAGTATGTTCTGGAGGCACCACTCATCTCCAAAGCATCGACCTGGGGAACGAGTTATGTATGAGTATGTGTATGTTCGGTATGAGCTGGTAAGACTCTGCAACACACTTCCACAAGATGTTTTTTGGTGGCCACCCATACATGCTCGTTCACACACAGGTCCGGACCTGAACGTTTATTGCCACACATTTGTTTGTCATATTTCGGTGAACTCATTCTGGGATCGACAACAGAGGCGTCCCCCTGTGTCACCACACTCACACTCCCGCTATTCACCAAGGGAAAACCACCCTCCAACCCTTTTCACCACGAGGTTTGCGCCTCTCTGGGTTGGCTAATGGCGAGGGTTAAGACATGCCCCTACTCTCCTGCAGCACACGTACTGCTCACACTGGAGAGGAAGGGGCACGGGATATGGAGGAAAAATACACTCCCTGGTCGCCTTCCTCCGAATGACCAGGAGGGGCGGCTTCTTCGGTAGTATGGAAGATTTGGCGTAAACCCCGCAGACTATAACACCAGTCTGCTCACTACAGGGACGCACCCCTTCACCTCGGGGAACCCCAGACTGCACCATGGGGACCAACTCCACCCACCTGTCTGGGTATGTCCACATGTATGAACAAGTCCTGCTCCCCAGCAGCGACTCTAGGGGGCTTCTTTGCCGGAGCCGTCTTTTTGATTTTCTGGTTGAGCCAGAGGGAAGGCCCCAGACCCTGATTACTGCTGCTGGAACTGCTTCACACCATGCAGCTCCTCACTCTCCTCAGTGAGGCCCAGCAGCCAATACTCACAGGTCTGAACATGGCCTGAGGCTAACCAGAGAAAAAAAGTAAGATTGGTGATTCTGTCACGGTCACGCGTGGCTGGACACAGCCCCCCCATCAGGGCGGATTTAGATGACACGCGTGACCCTGGATACACCGCCTCCAGTTGGGCGAATTTAAATAATAACACATGCAGCTGGATACGCCGCCTCCAACAGGCGAATTTAGGTAATACACGTCACACGTAAATCTGGAAATCCCGCCTCCAGTAAGGCGAATTTAAACAATAAGGGAAAACCTGGGTAACAATAACAATGGTGGCCCTGCGATAGGGAATGGGGACGTGGAAACCTCCTTCACTTCCCTGAGTCAGAGTCTCTACATTCCTAACATTCCTTAGGCCGGTTCCGCACCGGGCGACGATCAGGATACCTTTTAACACTAACTCGCCCTGCACCTAAACCCTCACTAGGGAATTGGTTGGTGCAGAAACTAATCCTACCAGTGAACTAAACACACATATGGAAAAGTGACAAAACAGGGGAAACACCACTTAGCTTTGCTCTGTTGCTTACTCTGTTGCTTACGCTCCTAGCAACAGAGCCCACCACCTGCGTGCATCTTTTCCTCCGACCGGGTCCAACACCATAGTGCAGCCTTGGAGCAACCAGAGTCCACCACCTCCATGCAGCTGTCCAGAGACAGAGTCCCGCAAATAAGTCCAGCTTTTCTGCCAAAAAGTCCAGCATGCTTGAGTCCAGCTCTCAGCAACCAAGTCCAGCACCGTGAGTGCAGTTCTACACCGCAACTGCCACTCCACCAAGCCATGCAGGCACTCCTTGCTGACACCATCACTGCGACTCCACCATGCCATGCCAGCACTCCTTGCAGACACCATCGCTGACTCCACCAATCCACTCTAGGACTCTCTTTGAGCGGCCCGTGACTCTCCTTTAGCTCCATCCTTCACCCAGGCTTGCTTGTAACTGAGGACTAATCACCAACAGTGATCAACACACCTGGTACTCTCTTATAGAGCACTCACACCTGTAACATAATTACGTGCACAAACTAAGGTAACCAGAGTACAACTGAAATCACCAAAGTGCAATGACCCAAATGGCCACCGGGGGCAAAACCACCTTTGGCACACAGCCAAGGGGAAAAAAAAGGTTACTTTGTGCATTTAAACTGTCAGATCCAACCTGGATCATGACAGTAATGTTATGCAATGTAATGTTATTCCAAGTTAGAAGTTTACTTTAAAAGAATAAATCTAATTTTATGTATCAAATATCTTTTTTAAAACAACTTCTGAGTTAAACTATTGGGTTTCATGATTTCTGTGGCCCAATAGGTAGTGTCCTAAAAAGCTGTATATATGGGAATGCTAAAACATCCTAATTCGATAAAGGTATCTATACACAGATGCCATAGAATGAGGAAACTAGCTCAACTTGAGTAGATATTAGAGATAATCAAATATAATATATTCAACTGGAATTGAATTCCAACTAAATATTACAAAAATTTGCATTGCCCAAAATATGGATTTTTTTGCAATTCGCCTCCGCAAGGATTTAGCAAAACGGAGGCCACAAACTGGCATTTTGCTGAGTCACAAGGGCCATCAAAAAGTAAATGATATTTAACATATACATTCCTATATCCTCAAATCCATGGTCGACTACCCTTTCCTACTGATATATGTAGGCACAAACGACACGGCAAGAAATGACTTACCAACTATCTGCGAAGACTTTGAAATTCTGAGGAAGAAAATAAAGGAACGGAACGTACAGGTTGTTTTCTCATCAATCCTCCCAGTCGATGGCCATGGCATCAGAAGATGGAATAGGATACTAGAGGTGAACAACTGGCTACGACGGTGGTGCAGGCAGCAAGGATTTGGATTCTTGGACCATGGCGTGAATTACCTCTACGATGGACTTCTCGCAAGAGATGGGATACACCTCACAAAACCTGGGAAACACACATTCGCCAGAAGACTTGCCACACTCATCAGGAGGGCTTTAAACTAGAAGAAGAGGGGATGGGAGGAAAAATAGCAGACAAGAACATGCAGCAGAAGGACAAACTAATCAAGGATACTAGATGTGGTAAAGAGGACCCAAGACAGGGTACTCAGAAGGAAGCTAAGAAAAATGAAGCAAAACTTCTTTCCTGCATGCTGACCAAAGCAAGAAGCCTGACCAATAAGATTGAAGATCTGGAGTTGGTAATGTATGAGGAAAAATACGACATAGTAGGAATAACTGAGACATGGTTAGACGACAGCTATGACTGGGCGGCTAACTTGCAAGGATATGATTTGTTTAGGAGGGATCATAAAAAAAGGAAAGGGGGTGGAGTCTGTCTATATATAAAGTCCACTTTAAAGCCCACACTAAGAGAAGATATACAAGAGGGAAATGAAGAGGTGGAGTCTCTATGGGTGGAGATACAATAAGAGAAAAGTAATAAAATCCTCATAGGGGTTTGTTATAAGCCACCAAATATAACAGAAACCACTGAAAATGTATTATTGAAACAAATAGACAAAGCAACAAATCACAATTAGGTGATTATTATGGGGGACTTCAACTACCCCGACATAGACTGGGAAACTGAAACCTGTGTATCTCAGAAAGGAAACCAATTTCAGTGACCAAGGATAATTATGTGTCACAACTTGTGCAGGGCCCAACTAGAGGGACAGCCCTTCTGGACTTAATTTTAAGCAACAGGCCAGATAGAATAACAGAAGTACGAGTCGATGGGCACCTAGGGAACAGTGACCGCAATATAATACAATTCCACTTGTCCTTCAGTAGGGTGCCCTGGAAGGGGGTTACGAAAACGCTGAATTTCAGGAAAGCAAAGTTTGATCAGCTTAGAGAGGACCTTCGCCGAATTGATTGGGACAATGTTCTCAAAAATAGGAGCACAGAAAATAAATGGGAAATATTTAAATCAGTTTTACACACCCACTGCGAGCTAGCCATACCGTACAGAAATAAAAGGGCTAGGAACAGGAGAACACCAATGTGGCTAAATAAGGATGTAAAAAGGGCAATAAATAACAAGAACAAGGCATTTAGGAAGCTAAAACAAGAAGGCAATGAAGAAGCATTAAAAAGTTATACAGAAAAAATAAAATGTGTAAAAAACAAATACATTTAGCAAAAGTGGAAACTGAAATCTCCTACTCTCTGGCCTTCCCTCTAGCACTCTGGCTCCGCTCCAGTCCATCCTACACTCTGCTGCCCGACTAAGCCACCTGTCTCCCCACTATTCCCCAGCCTCCCCCCTATGCCAGACCCTTCACTGGCTTCCTATCGCCCAGAGGCTCCAATTCAAACCCTAACCATGACATACAAAGCCATCCACAACCTGTCCCTCCATACATCTGTGACATGGTCTCTAGATACCTACCCGCACGCAACCTTCGATCATCTCAAGATCTCCTTCTCTACTCCCCCCTTATCTCTTCTTCCCACAACCGCATACAAGACTTCTCCTGTGCTTCCCCCATACTCTGGAACTCCCTGCCGCAACACATCACACTCTCACCATCAACGGAAACCTTCAAGAAGAACCTGAAGACCCACCTGTTCCAACAAGCCTACAGCCTGCAATGATCCTCGGTCTACTGAACCACAGCATGACCTGCTCTACCCTCTCCTACTGTATCCTCACCCATCCCTGTAGACTGTGAGCCCTCGCGGGCAGGGTCCCCTCTCCTTATGTACTTGTGTGTCCCTTGTCTTACACATGTTTACTATACTTGTCTATATTTGCCCTTTTCATGTGTAAAGCGCCATGGAATAAATGGCGCTATATAAATGCATAATAATAATAAACCGAGAGACTCATTGCTAAGGAAAGTAAAACAAACACCAAACTATTCTTTAATTATATAAACAGTAAAAAGATTAAAATTGATGGTGTCGGCCCTTTAAAGAACAATGAGGGTGAAATCATAGAGAGTGATGTGGGAAAAGCAAATGTTTTAAATACTTTTTTCTCAACAGTGTTCACACAGGAAAAGGATTTGCCAGGGGAAATGCAGAGTGATATTGTAAACTCCCCATTAAGTATTACCTGCCTAACCCAGGAAGAAGTGCAGAACGGACTTAGTAAGATTAAAATTGACAAATCACCAGGCCCTGATGGCATTCACCCTCGGGTATTAAGGGAGTTAAGTAATGTGATAGACAGGCCTCTATTCCTTATATTTAAAGACTCTATAGAAACAGGGCCTGTTCCTTTTGATTGGCGGCAAGCAAATGTGGTACCAATATTCAAAAAGGGGTGTATAAGGGAACCTGGAAACTTTAGGCCGGTAAGCTTAACATCTGTTGTGGGTAAAATTTTTGAAGGGTTTCTAAGGGATACCATTATGGAATATCTCAATGTTAATAAATGTTTAACTCCATATCAACATGGATTTATGAAGAAACGCTCCTGTCAAACTAACCTGATCAGCTTCTATGAGGATGTAAGCTCTCAAATGGACCAAGGAGAATCATTGAATGTAATTTATCTCGACTTCTCTAAAGCATTTGACACTGTCCCACATAAAAGATTGGTAAGTAAGATGAGAAAGCTTGGGCTAGGGGAAAATGTGTGTAGATGGGTAGGTAGCTGGCTTAGTGATAGAAAACAAAGAGTGGTTATTAATGGTGCATACTCAGATTGGGCCAGGGTTACTAGTGGGGTACCACAGGGTTCTGTATTGGGCCCCCTACTATTTAATATATTTATTAATGATCTAGTTGATGGCTTATGCAGTAAAATATCAGTATTTGCAGATGATACAAAACTATGTAAGGTGGCTAACACAAAGGAGGACAGTTTGCAACTACAGACAGATTTGAGTAAATTGGAGAATTGGACTGAAAAATGGCAAATGAGGTTTAACACAGATAAGTGTAAGGTTATGCACATGGGAAGGAGAAACAGATGCTATAATTACTTACTAAATGGGAAACTGCTGGGGAAATCAGACATGGAAAAAGACTTAGGCATCTTAGTCACTAAGAAGCTAAATTGGAGTGCCCAGTGTCAGGCAGCTGCCACCAAAGCAAATAGGGTCATGGGATGCATTAGAAGAGGTCTGGGGACACGAGATGAAAACATAATTCTCCCTCTGTACAAATCACTCGTCAGACCACACTTGGAGTATTGTGTGCAATTTTGGACGCCGGTGCTCAAGAAAGACATTACTGAACTTCAAAGGGTTCAAAGGCGGGCTACTAAAATGATAAATGGAGTTGGTTCACTACAATACCCAGAAAGGTTATCAAAATTAGGTCTATTTACTCTAGAAAAGAGAAGACTTTAGGGAGACTTAATATATATGTACAAGTATATCACAGGGCAATACAGAGATCTCTGTTTGTACCAAGGACTGTGACAAGAACAAGGGGGCATTCTCTTCGTTTGGAGGAAAGACAATTTCTGCACCAGCATAAAAGAGGGTTCTTCATGGTAAGAGCAGTGAGGCTCTGGAATTCTCTTCCTGAGGAAGTGGTGATGGCCAACTCACTGAATGAATTTAAGAAAGGAATGGATGCTTTTCTTGTGAGTAACAGTATAGAAGGTTACGAATAACAGAATATTATTAGTAGATGGTTGACCCAGCTAGGGGAAGGAATTTTTTTCCCTATGGAGAAAATTGGCTTCTACTCTGTGGGTTTTTTGCCTTCCCCAGGATCAACAATGCAGAACAGCTGCACTAAAAATAGGCTGAACTAGATGGATATAAGGTCTTCCTTCAGCCTTCAAAACTATGTTACTATGTTACTATAATGATCTCACTGCGCACTCCTCCAGCCCTCCACTCCTCACCATCACCTTTTGTATATTCTTATTGTTCCGAATCCCTGGGCCTCTTCATGGTAAACTGGGACTTCTGGCTCTAAAGGGGTCCAGGATGGTTCTATACATGCACATGAGGATTTCATGGTACAAAGGACGTCAAGAAGCCATATCTTTACAGAACCATTTTTTACCATCAGCAGTAATGAGGCTTGGACGTTTGGACATAGGCATGTATAACTTCATATTGTGTGTCACGTGCCCCATCCTGAGTAACACGGCCAGTAGGCCGGTAACTGATACAACTGGACGCGGCACGTGTAATTGTCCTATGTGACACGGCCCGCAGGCCAGTAACTAATACAATAAGACATAGGGGAAAAGGGGAAACCTGGGTAACAATAACAATGGTGGCCCTGCGATAGAGAATGGGGGACGTGGAGACCTCCTGCGCACCCCTGAGTCAGTGTCTCTACACTCCTAACATTCCCTAGGTCGGTTCTGCACCGGGCGCCGATCAGGAACCTCAAAACCCTGACTCGCCCTGCACCTAAACCCTCGCTAGAGAATTGGTCACTGCGGAAACTAATCCCACCACTGCACTAAACACACATAAGGAAAAGTGACAAAACAAGGGAACACCACTTAGCTTTGCTCTGCTGCTTACGCTCCCAGCAACAGAGCCAACCACCTGTGTGCATCTTTTCCTCCACCGTGTCTGACATCTCGGTGCACTGTCCAGAAACGGACCTTCTCAGCATCATAGTGAAGCCTTGGAGCAAACAGAGTCCACACCTGCGTGCAGCTGTCCAGAAACAGAGTCCCGCAAATGAGTCCAGCTTTTCTGCTAAAAAGTCCAGCATGCTTGAGTCCAGCTCTCAGCAACAACGTCCAGCATTTTGAGTGCAGCTCTACACCATAGCTGCCACTCCACCAATCCATGCACGAAATCCTTGCCAACACCATAGCTGCGACTCCACCACGCCATGCCAGAACTCCTTGCAGACACCATAGCTGACACTTCAGGGATCTCACTGAGCTGCCCATGACTCTCCTTTAGCTCCATCCTTCACCCAGGCTTGCTTGCAAATGAATACTTCATCACCAACCATGATTAACACACCTGATACTCTCTTATAGAACTATCACACCTGTAACATAATTACGTGCACAAACTAAGATAACCAGAGTGTAATGACCCTAATGGCCACCGGGGGGAAAACTACAACTGAAATCACCACAGTGCAATGACCCTAATGGCCCCCGGGCGCAAAACCACCTTTGGCACACAGCCAAGGGAAAAAAAGGTTACTTTGTGCTTTTACTCTGTCAGATCCAACCTGGATCGTGACATTGTGATAACATCATGACGTGCACAGTGACCTTGTGCATGCATGAGCAGAACTGTCCTAGACCACTTAATTGTCAAAAGTGTGGACCTGTCTTGTAAAAGTCTGGGAATTCAGCTAGAGCAATAGCAGTAAGAAGACTGGACAAGTGACAGGGAGCAACAAGGGGGTTGGAGAGGTGAGCTTTGAGGTGAGTTTAAGGATCTATTCATGTTTTACATCTTACGGTTATTATACTCTAGGGTCTGGAGAGACCCCAGAGTGTAATAAGGGACATTCAATTGGCTGACAAAAATTTACTTTCCCGGCAAAATCCCCACTAACAGGCAAATTCAAACTTTGCCTGATTCACTCATCTCTAGTAGATATGGATTATTTCAGGTATCGACTACTCTCCTGTGTAGATTTCCAGAATGAGCATCATAAGCAAGTCAGCGCCAGAAGTCTTAAACCTATAAAATCTTACTTTAATTTTTCAACACCCATAAAAAGAATCAATGTTGGAATTTTTTTAGCTCTTGAGCAAATAAAAGTAGATTATATTGCTTTAACCCTTCTGATTAGAGTTGAGCGAAACCGGTCGAAAAAATTCAAAAGTCGCCGACTTTCGCCAAAGTTGGGTTTCATGAAACGAATCCCGACCTTAGCGTGAGGTTGGCCACAAGGTCGGCGACTTCAGCGCCAAAGTCGCATTTCAAAAGATGCTTTAGCACCCTTTTTCAGCCAATCAGGAAGAACGGACACTGTTGGCAACGTGATGACATAGGCAGCGGTCACCACCATCTTGGAGAAGGGCATGCAAGTGATTGGCTTGCTTTGTGGGGTGTCACAGGGGGTATAAAAGGGCATGCACGCCGACCGCCATGTTACTCATGCTGATCTCAGAATAGGGAGAGCTGCTGCTGATTCTGTAGGAATAGCGTTAGGAAGGCAAAAAGAAAAAAAAAACTGCTTCTGCTGATAGCGCTTTTCATTGTAGTTAATGTGCAGTGAAATGTGAAGATTTTTGCTTTTGTGCAGCAGCGCTGGTGGTGATTAGCCTGCCTTTTAAGGCTAGCTGCATTGCTGTTTGCACACTGGTGTTCAAACTGCTTTTTTAAAAGCAATCCAAATTTTATTGTTTTGTCCTGGTGAGGTACTGAGCGCTCATTTTTTCACACACCGTACAGCGGTATACACTCCTCACACAGTACCGTGTAATGGCTGTTATCACGGCCAAATTGAAGCTATCTAAGTGTGTGACTCTGTAAGGAAAAGCTGAGGAGTTTGTCCGTTCTTACAGACCTACACCGACTCTGTAAGGAAAAGCTGAGGAGTTTGTCCGTTCTTACAGACCTACACCTTATAGTTTTGTCCATTTTTCAAACAGTTTAGTATATCTGTTGTTTGATTACATTCAAAACTAGAGAGAGACAGCGTGTGTCAGTCCGTATACAAAAACACGGAGCTTGACAATTTTACATACACCGTACAGCGGTGTACGTGTACGCTCCTCTCACAGTACAGTGTAACGGCTGTTATCACGGCCAAATTGAAGCTATCTAAGTGTGTGACTCTGTAAGGAAAAGCCGAGGAGTTTGTCCATTCTTACAGACCTACACCTTATAGTTTTGTCCGTTTTTCAAACAGTTTAGTATATTTGCTGTTTGATTACATTCAAAACTAGAGAGAGACAGCGTGTGTGAGTCCGTATACAAAAACACAGAGCTTGACAATTTTACATACACTGTACAGCGGTGTACGTGTACGCTCCTCTCACAGTACCGTGTAATGGCTGTCATCACGGCCAAATTGAAGCTATCTAAGTGTGTGACTCTGTAAGGAAAAGCTGAGGAGTTTGTCCATTCTTACAGACCTACAATCTAGGGAGATTCCAATTCTGCCCAATTCTATATACACCTTGTAGTTTGTCATACACTAGGCAATTTCTGCCTGTCACATTGAGGTGTAATATAAACAGGGCCTGACAGAATCCAACTGTGTCCTGAAGTCTAGAGAGATTCCAATTCTCCCCAGTCCTCTGCACACCTTTCTTACCACCATCCAGAATCTGCCTGTCACATTGCGGTGTAATATAAACAGGGCCTGACAGAATCCAACTGTGTCCTGAAGTCTAGAGAGATTCAAATTCTCCACAGTCCTCTATACACATTTCTTACACCATCCAGAATCTGCCTGTCACATTGCGATGTAATATAACCAGGGCCTGACGGAATCCAACTGTGTCCTGAAGTCTAGAGAGATTCCAATTCTCCACATACCAGTTGCATGCTAAGACATTTAACCACCATGCACTTGCAAGCGTGGACGGACTACCAAAACTCACGTACCACATGTGCAACTGCTCCCAAAGAAGGTAGTCAGCAACACTATATTGTTTCCCCCACTGTAAGCCCACCGGTTAGCACACCACCAGCAGCAAATGTTGAGTTGTCGTCGCAAGGGCAAATCAGTCAGGGAATCACACTGTTATTGCAACGAAAGACTGAATCTAGGCCATCAGAAAGAACACCAACTCCATCACCATCCTCAACCCTCTCTCAGTCCGCCATGTCCACCGCTAGTTCCACCATATGCAGCTCTCAAGTCCAGCTCACCCTACCAGAGACTATGAGTAGGACAAGAAAGTACTCGTCCTCTCATCCGCGTACACTGGGTTTGAACGCCCACATTGCCAAACTAATCTCGTTAGAGATGATGCCCTATCGCTTGGTTGAAAGCGCAGCTTTCCGCGAACTCATGGCCTACGCAGTACCACACTATGACCTACCCAGTCGCCACTTCTTTTCTCGCAAAGCCATCCCAGCCCTCCACCTTCATGTGAAAGACCGCATTGTACATGCACTCAAGCAATTAGTGAGTGGAAAGGTGCACCTCACAACTGATGCATGGTCCAGTCGGCATGGCCAGGGCCGTTACATGTCCATCACTGCGCACTGGGTTAATGTGGTGGATGCAGGGTCCACAGGGGACAGCGGTGGTGGGACAGTGCTATCTAGCCAACAGTTGGCTGTAGGCGTTCGACCTTCCTCCTCCTCCAGAAGCAAAAGCTTGTCCACAGAACGCAGTCGCACGAGCACTCCATCCGCAGCTGCCAGTGTTGCACACGAGATGTCCCCCTATCGATCATCTAGTGGAAAGCATCAGCAGGCTGTGTTGAAGATGATGTGTTTGGGCGACAGACACACTGCGAAGGTACTGGCTGACTACTTTCAGCAGCAAACTGAGTCATGGCTGGGCAGTCTACATCTTGAGGCAGGCAAGGTAGTTAGTGATAACGGCCGGAATTTTGTGGCAGCTATAGCCCTTTCAAAACTCAGACACATACCTTGCTTGGCTCATACCTTGAACCTGGTGGTGCAGTGCTTCCTCAATAATTATCCGGAGTTAACAGGCCTGCTTCAGAAGGTCCAAAGACTGTGCTCGCACATCCGCTGGTCGCCGGTACACTCCAGTCGTATGCAGAAGCTGCAGCGATTGCTCCACCTTCCCAAGCACCGCTAATTATCGACGTTGCAACAAGGTGGAACTCCACCCTGCACATGGGTTAGAGGCTGTGCGAAAAGAGGCAGGCCTTAATGCATTTGTGGGAGGATACATGGGCAGGCACTTTGAGGGCAGACATGGAGTTGACAGGTGTGCAGTGGTTGAAGCTGAAAGACCTCTGTAAAGTCCTTCAGTGTTTTGAGGAATGCACACGGCTGGTAAGCACAGACGACGCCATCATAAGCATGAGCATCCCACTTATGCGTCTGCTCATGCAAGCTTTGACACACATTAAGGAGCAGGCGTCTGCAGCCGAGGATGATGAGGAAGAGGAGGAGGGAAGCCTTGATGACAGTCATCCATTGTCTGCTCCGGGAACTCTCCTGGATGAGGTGGAGGAAGAAGAGGAAGAGGAGGAGGAGGATGATGATGGGGATGATTATTTAGGGGAGGAGGATGCTTCTCGTGGGGCAAGAGAAAATGTTGGCATGGCAAGGTCTGGTACAGGGTTTGTGCGTGACTGGAGGGATGTGGATTTGCCAGAAAGTGCTCCTCAACCCAGCACTCGCAGTGCATCATTGACACCGGGAACATTGGCCCACATGTCAGATTATGCCTTGCAGATCCTAAAAAGGGACCCCCGCATTGCCAAAATGATGAACGATGATGACTACTGGTTGGCCAGCATCCTGGATCCACGCTATAAAGGCAAATTCCAAAACATCATGCCACAGGAGAACCTTGACCTAATATTGGCTAACAAACAAGCAACTCTGGTAAACCGGTTGCTTGAGGCATTCCCAGCACACAGCAGCGGTGATGGTTCTCACACGAGCCGTAGGGGCCGTGGGCAACTTGGAAGAGGTTTTGGTGGTGCACACATCAAAAGTGGCGTTGGAGACAGGGGTTTCATGACCATATTGTGGACTGATTTTTCAAGTCCCGCTCACACGACTGGTAATACTGCATCGATTGAAAGTGACAGGAGACAGCATTTGTCAACTATGGTTACAAACTACTTCTCATCCCATATCGATGTTCTCCCTCACAGGTCATTCCCATTTGACTATTGGGCCGCTAAGCTGGACACCTGGCCTGAATTGGCACAATATGCCTTACAGGAGCTCGCTTGCCCAGCTGTAAGTGTGCTATCGGAAAGAGTCTTCAGTGCTGTTGGATCAATTCTGACAGAAAAAAGGACCCGTCTCTCGACCCAAAATGTGGATGATCTAATCTTCATTAAAATGAACCATGCATGGGTTTCCAAGTTTTTGTCACACCTTACCCTGATGACACATAGGTTGCCAGAAAATTGGCTTTCTTTGGTCCTCCTCTTCCTAGGACTTGACCAATTTCGCCTTTAGCAGCAGGTGAATGTCCCACATCAACATATGCCATTTTGTAAACCTCCCTAACTGGGCTGCCTCCTCCCCCCATGGCCGGGGTCACCACCTAGCGCACGCAATCGTGCGAGTGCTGTTGCCCTGGACAGGTGGGTGGGCCGACTCTTGGGCGCAGGCCCTGGCACAGGGTCCCTCATAGTGCAATCAAGTGTCTCTGACGGTGGGGGTGCACACCCGCCGTCAGACACACCGCCGTACTATGAGGGGCCCAGTGCCAGTACCGACGCCCACGAGTGGGCCCCCCTTGCTTGGGCAGGGTCCCAGCATTTGCAATGTTTACCTCTCCCTGCTCCTCCGCTGTGTAGTCAAATCCTTCACTGGGACTGCCACTACAAATTTGTTGAACTGATAGAAGATGATGGTTAAGACGTAGCTATGCCCTGTCCCGCTGGCCGGGCTCTAGCTTCAGATGATCAATGGCTTCCATTTCTTATGGACGTCGACTCACAATGAGATGCAGTGGTTGTTTCTCATCAGCTTTCACAGTTTTCCTACCCACAGACGTGTGACATTCCAGCGCATATTTTTAAATGTGCCCTCTCATGCCAATCCAATTGAATCGCCTGCGGCCTGTGGCTTCTGTGTTTTGCACTCCAAAGTTACGTGACAGATCATGTTAGGCAGTGAGCACCATGTTTACATCTCTCCCTGTGATCAAAATTGGATGGATATGAGTAACGGCGATGGGATCAATGGTACTGCGATACAGCAACACTTTCTTCACAAAGAACTGTTTTTGCTGTCTCCACACACAAATTAATTGAGGGTCAGCATCGCCTCTGAGAATTGTGCAGACGTTTTTCCCGTGAACAGTCATTCCTAGATTTCTGCAATCACTAGACTTTATGTCAGCAATTGTATGCATCTCATTTCCTATTGCGGAGAGTCTGGACTGTCTTACTGAGACAGAAATATGTATGAAGATTAAAAATTACCACCAAAAGTGAATACTGGTGTACACTTCAAATACATTTCCTTTTTTCGACTTTTTAGATTGTTGTCTAATCTATACTGAGAACACGGAGATTTTAAATGTTTAAACTATGCTATATATACCTGTTATCCAGTGATACGGTAACCTTTGTCACCTTTGTCCATTCACGTCTAATCCATACTGGACCTAAGAACGTCTGAGTCTGCCTCCTGATCTATAGACATAGGTTTTTAATGTGTATACTATGTTATACATACCTGTTATCCAGTGATACGGTACCCTTTCTCACCTTTGTCCAATCACGTCTAATCCATACTGGGCCTGAGACCGTCTGAGCCTGCCTCCTGATATATAGACATAGGTTTTCAATGTGTAACCTATGCTACATATATATGTGTTATCCAGTGAAACTGTACCCTTTATCAACTTTCCAGAATCTTGTGGAATCCCTACTGGGCCTGAGAACGGCTGCCGAGCTGTTAAGCAAGCTACAGCACCTGTGGTTTGGACACGTAATTTTTTGCATTTTTTCAGGAATGCCGGTTAGGCCTAATTCAGGAATTGCGGTTGACCTGCACTTACTGGGAAATCATCATTCGCGGGGAATAATTGGAATCACAGATCCCCATCACTAACGGTGTTCAGCGGGTTATCTGCACCTGTAAGCGACAAAGCTGGTCCTTTCAGTGTAGCACGCATGCAGCCCCGGACATGTAAGGCCATGATAGAATGTTATTGCTCGATCTCGCATGCCAGAGCCTCATGTATCCCTCTAGTAAGCTTGACGCGTACCGCGGGGGCATGTCGGAGTCTCGTTCGTTAACGGAATAAAGCTGACAAATCGCTAGCACAACTACAAATGGACATACCACACCACACACAGAATCAACAAAACTTTCAATGTGTGCATCTTTTCTTGAGGTGGCATGGTTGTGGTTTCCCGGGTGGAGTCCACTTAAGCCGCAGGCTCCACTCCTGCTGGTGCCCTTTTGGACATTCCTTTAAGGTTCAGCTTTGCAATCATACTGCCCCCGGAAAGCAAACACTTTTCCTTCATGGACACTGTTTGGAGGTTCGTGGGAATAACGCCGCCCGATCGCCAGTTGGCATAATTTATTGGTGGGAAGTCCGACGGTATATGATCGTGTTCGATTTCAGAATTTTTTTTTTTTGGTTTGTATTTTACATTTTTATTCCAGCCTTTCTTGACTTCATAAGGGCATGACAAGCCTATATCTGTGTCTCCTCCACCTCCTCTTACTCCTCCGCCTCTTTTCTAAATGTAGTTGCCCTTTTCCATATGTTAATTTTTGTCTTCTGAGCATTTTTTCGGCTTTGGGACACCTTTTAAGGTTTACCACTTTACACAGTGACAAAGAGGAAGGTGCAGATGAAAGTGCAGGTTCGGCCCACCCGCCGTCAGACACACCGCCATATTATGAGGGGCCCTGTGCCAGTGCCGTCGCCAACGAGTGGGCCCCCCTGCTTGCTCAGGATCACAGCACTTGCAAAGTTGAAATACTTACCTCTCCCTGCTCCACCGCCATGCCGTCTTCCGCGTTTCCTGACAGTGATATTCTGATCAGAGAGCGCAATGACATCACGTCTGTACGCCCAGACTAGTACAGGGATTCTCTAGCGAGGAGACTTATTTGAGGAGACTTATTTAATTGTTTTCAATGTTGGGACAGCAATTTTTGGGGAGCACTATACTCTGGAGAATGATATATGGGGCCCACCATACACTGGAGCATTCCAAAGGTGGACATCAGACACTGGAGCAGCATTTACAGGGCCCATTATACACTAGAGCATTAGAAATGGGGCCCATTATATATGGAGCATTATTTGGGCCCATAAGACAGTGCAGCTTCATCCATGGGGACCAACATATACTGTAGCATTATGTAGAGCTCATCATATACTGTTTCAAACATTATATGGGACCAATGATTCTGTATGGAGAAATATATGGGCCTCATTACTCTGTATAGCGCACTATGCGGTGGCCATAATACTGTATGGAGTAATATACAGTCCGTTTTTGGAGCTATTGGAGAATTTAAAATGGATATCAGTCATGAGATGTAAAAAGTGAAGTATTTTTCATTGTACTATACCGCTATTTCTCTGCCATATCGGAGCATCGTGAGTTGTGGTATGTGTTAAAGGGGCGCTCTTTGGCCCAGGGCACATGAAAACCTGGAGCCAGCCCTACCCCCCAACAAATTTAGCCAAATAACCCCCATTTTTAAGTGCGTAACTAGTATTATGAAGTAAATTAAGGTTGAAATGCTTCAGTAATAAGAATTGATGTTTTTGGCATACAAAAGGGCACTGTAGGTGTGTTTCCTGTCCTCCACTCTCTGCCGACTTTGCTTCCCCATTGACTTGCATTGGGTTTCGTGTTTCAGTCGGCCTTCGACTTTTCACAAAAATCGGCCGATTTCGTTTGACCCGACTCTTGCAAAAGTCAGGTTTCATGAAACCCGACTCGACCTGAAAAAAGGCAAAGTAGCTCATCTCTACTTCTGATGGTACACGAAGAAAAAAAAAATTCTGTCCCCTTTAGACCCTTTCAATGCTCTTCTGGTGACATGTGACCTCTGCAGTCTCTGATTGGTTGGAAAGGCCGCTACCAACATGGGTAGAGACGAAAGAGGCAGAAGCGAGGCAGAAGCAATGAGCATCAAGAGTTTTATTAAATATTTACTCTGCTGGATTTTTCTGCAGGCCCCAACAAATTTCGGCAACAAAATTGCAATAGATGCAAAAGAAAATTATATTTTCTAGAATAAAAAAAGCTTTGGCATGAGACATCTCTTCAACATGGAGGTGAGATTTCCAAATTCTCTTCCATTACTGTAAAATGCTGTAGATTTTCCGCTCTAAAACACGGTTGAAAAATTTCCAAGAGTTCAGTTTACCATTACCGACTGTTTACAGCGAGGCCAGGGATTACATTAGTTGTATTTTCTGTATATGTAAGAAAGGAATGTACATCAGTAAAGTGAGATACTGGTTGTCAAGTGCACTGTTCCCCTGTAAATTCCTCTTATCACAGGCTTGAATCAGAAATGTAAGCTGTTTAGACTTTCTCTTTGTCACGCTAAAGATCAGCTATTTTACAAAACAGCAGCGTTAAAGTGACTATTCACTAATGTCATCCAACCGGTTCATCCAGCCGCCAAGCCAGATTTCTTTGACAAGTGTCATCTTCTTATTTCCATTTTAAGAAGTATTTTAGGAATGAGTCACTTTGAAAAGTAAAGAACAAAAACAAAGTAGTGAAGGATAGAGAAGAGTCATGAGTGTCTCATACAAATACATCAGCATGACTGAGTGCTAGCCTCTCATTACCAAGTAATTCTGCCAAGGAAATCTAGATCGTTTTTAGTCTACACCATTTCACAGCTTTTATAAAATATTAATTTACTGTAACTGATCGGTAGCTTTCCTAATACTTTTCGTTACATATCTTGTACCAGAACTGTAGTATAGTCAGTATTATTCTCCAGAGCTGCATTCAAAATTCTGCCCATTTCAGAACTTAATCGCACATTGACGGAGCGGCATCTGCTGAGACTGCAAAATAATTGTTCATCTCAAAGAGGTTTTCTTATCTCATAAAATGATGTGGATATGCCATCGGTTTATGATTGCTGGGGCTCTAGCCGATGAAACCGAAACCATCATCAGCTCAGAAAACAAAGGGGCAACAATTGATAATGTACCTCTGAGTACCCTTCACAATTCCTGCGCAGCAAAGCTCAGCCAAACGCCACAGCATTGTGCAGGGAAAAACAGTGCACAGTGGGTTCAGAAAGTATTCAGACCCCTTTAAATTTTTCATTTTTTGTTTCATTATAGCCATTTGGTAAATTAAAAAAAGTTCATTTTTTTTCTCATTAATGTACACTCTGCAGCCCATCTTGACTGAAAAAAACAGAAATGTAGAAATTTTTGCAAATTTATTAAAAAAGAAAAACTGAAATATCACATGTCATAAGTATTCAGACCCTTTGCTCAGTATTGAGTATAAGCACACTTTTGAGCTAGTACGGCCATGAGTTTCCATGTTTCACTGTTGGGATTGTATTGGGCAAGGGATGAGCAGTGCCTGGTTTACTCCACACATTCCGCTTAAAATTATCACCAAAAAGTTCTATCTTCGTCTCATCAGACAAGAGATTCTTATTTTCTCATAGTCTGGGAGTCCTTTATGTGTTTTTTAGTAAACTCTATGCAGGCTTTCATACACACGTGGTCAAAATTGTTGGTACCCCTCGTTTAATGACAGAAAAAGTCACAATGGTCATAGAAATAACTTGAATTTGAGAAAAGTAATAATAAATAAAAATAATCTATGAAAATGAACAGGACTGACCCTCTGAAACGCGTGTCGGGGTGAGTGTCTGGACACAAGGAAGCCTCTGGCTGCTGCCCATCAGGTATAATTTACTTTCACTTTCACTTCTAGTATGATGTCGGCATCTGACTATATATAGAATATGTGATGTTTATTTGATTTAGAGGAAGTCTATTGCATGGATTATTTCTTGCCTGATGGTATGATTTGCTATACCATGTTTAACATTATATCAGATACATAGGCTGTAATTGGCCCAGCACCCCTTGTTTCATACCCATGCGGTTATGAATGTGCCACATTTCATTGTCCCCTTCCCATTCCTTTTTGTACCAGTCAATTGTCTTTTCTAGTGCAACAATAAAATATTTATATTTTATTTTTCCTTCTGGACTTTTTCTCGTGTTTTTGGAGCTTTGCTCACGGTTGCTATATTTATTTGCGATTAGTCCACATTTTTCTCCATTTTGCCAGCTGATATTATTATCAACATATTAAGGTATCACTTTAATTGTTATGCTGACAATGGTCAGCATTCTAATACCCTGTGCCAGATGCAGGAAAGCAGCCCCAGAACATAACATAGTCCCCTCCATGTTCAACAGTAGGGACAGTGTTCTTTTCTTGATATGCTTCATTTTTCCCTCTGTGAACATAGAGCTGATGTGTCTTAACAGAAAGTTCCATCTTTGTGTCATCTGTCCATAGTACATTCTCCAAGAAGCTTTGTAGCTTGTCAACATGTAGTTTAGCAAATTAAAGTCTGGCTTTTTTATGATTTTTTTGAACAATGGTGTACTCCTTGGTCGTCTCCCATGAAGTCCACTTCACTTTGGCTCATACAACGATGGACCCCTTTAAATTTTTCACTCTTTATTTCATTGCAGCCATTTGGTAAATTCAAAAAAGTTCATTTTTTTGTTATTATTGGGCACTCTGCACCCCATCTTGACTAAAAAAACAAATTTAGAAATTTTTGCAAATTTATTAAAAAAAATAAAAACTGAAATATCACATGGTCATAAGTATTCAGACCCCTTTTCTCAGTGTTGAGTAGAAGCACCCTTTTGAGCTAGTACAGACATTAGACTTTTTGGGAATGATGCAACAAGTTTTCCACACCTGGATCTGGGGATCCTCTCCCATTCTTCCATGCTGATCCTCTTCAGTTCCGTCAGGTTCAATGGTGAACGTTGTTGGACAGCCATTTTCAGGTCTCTCCAGAGATGCTCAATTGGTCAGGGCTCTGGCTGAGCCAGTCAAGAATGGTCACAGGGCTCTTCTGAAGCCACTCCTTTGTTATTTTAGCTATGTGCTTAGGGTCATCGTCTTATTGGAAAGTGAACCTTCGGCCAAGTCTGAGGTCCAGAGCATTCCGAAAAAGGTTTTCATCCAGGATACCTCTGTACTTGGCCGCATTCATGTTTCCCTCAATTGTAACCAGTCATCCTGTCCCTGCAGCTGAAAAACACCCCCATAGCATGATGTTGCCACCATGTTTCACTGTTGGGATTGTATTGGGCAGGTGATCAGCTGTACCTGGTTTTCTCCACACATACCACTTAGAATTATTACCAGAAAGTTCTATCGTCATCTCATCAGACCAGAGAATCTTATTTCTCATAGTCTTAGAGTCCTTCATGTGTTTTTCGTAAACTCTACTCGGGCATTCATTTGTCTTGCACTGAGTAGAGGCTTCAGTCAGGCCACTCTGCCATAAAGGCCCCACTGTTGGAGAGCTGCAGTGATAGTTGACTTTGTGTAACTTTCTCCTATCTGCCTACTGCCTCTGTGGCGCTCAGCCACAGTGATCTTGGGGTTCTTCTTTACCTTTCTCACTGTGGAGGACACAGGACCCGTTCCTCCCACGTCACCACTGTGCCGTCACTACACAGGCACAGCTCTCCAGCGCCCCCCTGGTCTCTCAGGTCAGTAAGGGAACTGCACTTAGAGCAAATGGCCGCCGAGGAGGATGTCCTGTTACCCGCTGGGTATTCCAAGATTCGTGATCAGAGTAAAAGCATCAGCCCAAGATTAATTTTATAGTTTAATTGCCTTAAGGGCGCACTAGATAATTACAGAAATATACAGAAAGCTATACAATGGAATTACAGTGGATTTGCAGTCAGAGTAAAATATGACAATAAGGTACAAGACTTAGAGATATTAAGCTGGAGGTCAATTTACCAGGTTGCATGTGGGTGCCGGGAGCTCTGCAGTCCACAGGTACAAGAATCTTAGTTGCTGGACAGACCCCCAAAGCATGGGCCGCTGCTCCCCTTGGCAGATCTGTCCCCAGTTCCTTCTTAGATCATCATCGTCTGGTTCTTCTGTGTGAGTGTCTGTCTCTGCCATGGGCTGCTAGTTCTTAAACACGCTAGGTTCCTCCCCCTATGTCAGAGGGTGGGCTAAAAATCTCCACCCTTTAGCTCTCTGCAGAACTTATTCCCAATATCTAAGAAAGGGGGTAACTTTCTACAGCATGGTCATATCAGGACATGAGAGGTACCAGTGAATGTGGTTTGTTTTGCCTGTCGTGTGGAGAGCAAACATGGCCCCATTGGGTCACTGTGGAGGGCCAATCTCTATATCTCAGGTCCCAGCGCCCTCACCGACTCAGGAGTCACACTGCCAGATGCGCGATTTCCTCAGGGTCACTCGGATATTTTCATGAATCCATAACTCGCAAGATGTGTTCATAATCCATGATCCTAGGATGGAGCCGATGCGACTGGGACACACAATGGATGTGTATTCCTGTGTCTGGCTGACAGGTATATTCTAATTAAAGCCCTCAGGCATTTTCCTGCCCCATGCTGGCGCGGCTCCTTACCTAAGCTTTGAAGTTCTGTTTTGGGCCTTATCTCATTATCATACTAAAAGGCCTTGCTATTCAACATTGGAGCACTAATTCCTGCTTTATTCACTATGCACACAGGCCCTGGGGGGTAGGAGCAGTTGGCTGCCTGCAATTCTGGTGAACTCAGACCAAAATGGATGCCAAGCTAAGACATGAGGCGAGCATTAGGCCCCATATCAAAGATGGCGGCTGCTCCTTCATCACACCTCCCTGCTTTAGAGGGCGCTAGGGGGTATCACATTCCTGTGTTCCCCTATGCGCCCTTCCACACCCTCTCCTTGCCGGGACAACCCATCAGCGTTACCATGGTCCCTGCCTCTTTTGTAGCGAATGGTGAAGTGATACTGCTGGAGAGCGAGGCTCCAGCGTAGCAACCTCCCATTCGTCACAGAGACCGTGTGTAACCAGCTGAGGGGATTGTGGTCTGTTTCCACGGTGAATTGGCGTCCGTACAAGTATGGCTGCAGACGCTACAGGGCCCACACAATTGGCAGACATTCCTTCTCCATCGTGGAATAGGCCACTTCCCTCGGCAGGAGTTTCCGGCTCAGGTACAGAACGGGGTGTTTATGACCCTTACTGTCGACCTGGCTGAGCACAGCACCGAGGCTGAAGTCGCTGGCGTCGGTCTGCACTATAAAAGGCTGCGTGAAGTCGGCTGCTTGTAGTACAGGAGAACTAGAAAGGGCGGTCTTGAGCGCCTGGAAAGCTGTCTCGCAGGCGACTGTCCAGTCGACTGCGATGGGCAGCCTCTTCTTGGTGAGGTCCGTCAGGGGCTTGGCCAGGGCACTATAGTGTGGAACAAACCTCCTATAGTACCCGGCAGTCCCCAAGAAGGACATCACCTGCTTCTTGGTTGTGGGGGTGGGCCAGGATGCGATGGCATCCACCTTCCCAGGCTCTGGCTTCAGAGCTCCCCCACCTACCCGGTGTCCCAGGTAGTGGACCTCTCTCATACCCAGCTGGCATTTTTCTGGCATAATGGTCAAGCCTGCTCGCTGGATCCGCCTGAGCACCTGCGCCAGGTGCTCTAGGTGATCCTCCCAGGTGGGACTGAAGATGGCAATGTCATCTAGGTACGCGGTTGCATACCCTTCCAGTCCCTCGAGCAGCATGTTGACCATACTCTGAAAAGTGGCAGGGGCATTCTTCATGCCGAATGGCATCACCGTGGACTTGTACAGTCCGAATGGGGTGATAAAGACAGAGCGTTCCAGTGCCCCAGGGGTCAGGGGAATCTGCCAATACCCCCTGCTCAGATCCATGAAGGTCAGGTACTTGGCCCCGGCCAGCTGATCGAGCAGATCATCGATGCGCGGCATTGGGTACGCATCAGTGACCGTCACAGCGCTGAGCCCCCGGTAGTCCACGCAGAGCCACGTAGTTCAGTCCTTTTTAGGGACGAGGACTACAGACGAAGCCCACATGCTGTTGGACACTTGGATCACCCCCAGCTTTAGCATCTCATCTATCTCTTGGCGCATGTGCTGCTGCACCTCAAGAGAGACCCGATATGCTGAACGCCGGATCGGGGGGTGATTGCCGGTGTCCACGTCATGGACGGCTGTCTCAGTCCTTCCAGGCAGGCTGCTTAACAGCTTCCGAAAGGGGTGTAGGGTGACCACTAGCTGGGAACGCTGGTCCTCCGAGAGCTGGTGGCCAACCCCCACATCCTCGATGGATCCACCCGCCTTGGCTTGGGTGAGCAGATCCAGGAGGGTTTCTACCTATCCTTCCTCGGGAAGGTTGCACACTGGGTGGGCACAAGCCTCCCACTCATGATGGGTCTTCATCATGTTCACGTGGAAGGCCTTCCTCCTTCCACGGGCGTGGTCCAGGGTGACCAGATAGGTGACAGCGTTGAGCCGCTGGTGCACGAGGTATAGACCCTCCCAGGCCGCCTGAAGCTTGTTTTGAGGTACGGGGACCAGTACCCACACCTTTTGACCCACCTCGTAGGTCCGCTCCCAAGCATTCTGGTCGTAACACCACTTCTGGTCAGCCTGGGCTTGGGCCATATTATCACACACCAGCCGTGTCAAGGCCATCATTCTGTCCCGGAAGCGCATGACATACTCAATGACTGACACTCCAGGGGTGGCCAAATCCCCTTCCCATGCTTCCTTCACCAGAGTAAGGGGCCCCTGTACATGTCGACCGTACAGGAGCTCAAAGGGGAGAACCCCATTGAGGCCTGTGGGACCTCCCGGTAGGCAAACAGCAGGTGTGGGAGATACCGCTCCCAGTCTCTCCCGTGGGAGTCGACCAACATCTTCAGCATCTGCTTTAAGGTGCCATTGAACCGCTCACACAGGCCATTGGTCTGTGGGTGGTACGGGCTGGCTACCAGATGTTGCACCTGTACCTGCTTACAGAGAGACTCCATCAGCTGCGACATGAACTGGGTCCCTCGGTCGGTGAGCATTTCCTGGGGAAACCCCACTCTGGAGAAAATCTCCAGTAAGGCAGTGGCCACTTTGTCAGCCCGAATGGACGACAAAGCTACTGCCTCCGGGTACCGGGTGGCATAGTCCACTACCGTTAGTATGAAGCATTTCCTGGAGTGGCTGGGAGTGGAGAAAGGTCCAATGAGATCCACAGCCACCCTCAAGAAAGGCTCTTCGATGATGGGCAGAGTTACCAGTGGGGCTTTGGGGCGCCGCCCCACCTTCCCCACCCTCTGACAGGTGTCACACGAACGGCAGTAGGCAATCACCTCAGTCCTCATTCCCGGCCAGTAGAAATGCTGAGCTAGCCTGGTCCTGGTTTTGGTGATCCCTAGGTGTCCGGCCATGGGAATCTCGTGTGTGATCCGCAACAATTCTGCCCTGAACGGATAGGGTACCACTAACTGTCGGTCCCTGGGCCACGCCTCCGGTGAACCCGGCTGGACCATTAACCGGTACAGCCATCTCTGGTCCCAGACCACTCGTTCGCGGTCAGACTCCAGGGAAGGCTGTGCCGCCTGCTCCTTGAGAGCTTTCAGGCTAGCGTCAGCTTCCAACGCTGCCTGAAATCCCTGACTCGATGTGGCAAGAATTGACGAAACTGCCACATCCTCAGTCAGCTCCCCGGGATCTGTCTCCTGGCCGCTGTCTGACTCGGCAGCCACTTGGTCGACCTCCGTGAGGCTCCTTGGGCTCCGGCGCTCCTACTCCTGGTAACAGCAGCCATGACCACTGAGACCACAGGTAGCGCCTGCTTCCCCTCAGCCCCAACCAAGTCGCTAGGTCAGGCAGACTTCCCTGGCCTCCTGACATCCCGGATGCGGGGAACTCCTGCCCTGGGGTCTTACCTGGTGGCTCCTCTCCCGGGACGCCCCTTCCCCCCATGGCCTGGTCCTCTTTCTGCAGAGGCCCTAGACTCAGCAGGCTGGATTCACTTAGGGGCCCTATACTGCCCATAGCAGCCCCTCCCTCCACCTCTGAGCTCTCCCCTGCAGTCTTCTCACCTATCCTCACTGTGAGCCCTGTGTTTGTAATGTCAATGCATGGCTTACCATCAGGTTTCACTCTCTCCTCCACTGTTGCAGGCACATTCAACACATTAACATTAGCATTCACAGTAGAGACATGACATTCTTGGGGAGTCGGACTTGGGGGTTCAGTGGCCACATACTGAGACACTAGCTGCCCCAAATCGGTCCCAAGCAACACATTGGCAGGAATATTAGGCATTACTCCCACCTCCACTGTTGGAGGCACATTCAACACATTAACATTAGCAGTCACAGTACAGTCATGACATTCTTGGGGAGCCGGACTTGGGGGTTCAGTGGCCACATACTGAGACACTAGCCGCCCCAAATCGGTCCCAAGCAACACATTGGCAGGAATATTTGGCGTTACTCCCACCTCCGGCATTCACCTCCCGGCGCCCCAGTCCAAAAACACCTTGGCGACGGGCAGCGCCGGTTCAACACCTCCAATTCCGGAGATGGAAAGGGTTTTCCCAGGCACCAAGTCTTGAGGGGACACCACCTCAGGACGTACCAGGGTTCGTTCAGCGCCTGTGTCCCGCAGTCCCGACCGCTGAGTGGCCGATGGTGACGGGTTGGTAATTGTCAAGGGACCTCCCACCACCCCCTCCCACACACAAAACAGTGGAGGGTTTTTGGGACAGTGATGGGGCCTTATGGCACTGGGGACACGCAGCCTTAAAGTGTCCCGGCTGGTTGCAATGATGACAACGTCTGGGTTCTGCTCCTGGCCTGGAGAGGGCAGCAGGGGGGTACACCCCTTGCACTCTGGGGGCTGGGGGGACAGGGGCAGGACTGGGCTTACCCCCTCTCCAGGTGCTGCTGGCAGTCTTCTTTGGCTCAGAGGCCCTGTTGTTGGCATACTCGTCTGCCAAGGCGGCTGTAGCAGAAGCCCCCTTTGGTTTCCGGTCACGGAGGAACTGCTGGAGGTCCTCTGGGCAGTTCCACAAGAACTGCTCTGTGACAAACAGTTCCTGGACCTCCTGGCGGGTGGTGAGCTCTAGACCCGAGGTCCAGTGCTCCGCAGCTCTCAGCAGTGCCGGCATGTGGTCAGTCCAGGTGTCCTTTGAGCCCCGCTGCAGGCTCCGGAACTTCCTGTGGTATGACTCCAGGGTGAGGTTGTAGCGCTGGATCAGGGCCCGCTTGATGCTGTTGTAGTCCTGCTCCTTCCCGGCAGGTAAGTCCCCCAAAACTTCCAGGGACTTACCTCTCAAATGGGGGGTCAGGTACCTTGCCCACTGATCCAGGGCCAGTGGGGTTGTAGGCAGGTTCTCTCAAAGGCCAGCAGAAAGGAATCCAGGTCTCCATCCTTTCCAAACAGGGGGAAGTCCTCCACCCAGACCTTGGAAGCCTTGGTCCCCGGTGGGGCTGGTGCGTCCAGCGGGAACCCGTGCTGAGCCATCTCCAGTCGGTGCCGGTGCGCTGCAGCTTCACGGCATTCTGCAGCCTGCAGCACACGTTCGGCATGCTCACGCTCTGCCGCTTTCTCTGCCGCCACCAGGAGTCTGTCATGGGCGGCGTCGTTACCAGCCTCGAGCTGTGCCATAGCCGCTTGGAAAAGGGCCTCTGATCTGGACAGGCTGGGGTGGGCAGGTGGTGGACTGTCCACTGTGGGACTGAGCACGGGGGTCTGGCTCCTTGGGGAGCCCTGGCTGAACTCCCCCTCGCCTTCATTGGTATTGTCCTCCACCACCTCCTGATAGACCATAGCATTGGCCTCCCCCTTTGCCTTACTCTTGGTGCCTTCCGCCATCTTGAGAACCTTTGGTTACTGACGCAGCTGCAACCCTGGCCTCGCACACAACTTACTATATTTGCATTCTGACCGTCTAGTGCTGGGCTGACCTTAAGACCCCAGCAGTGAAAGTTACCGCTGGTAGTCTCTAGTGTCTGGGAGTAGGGGTCCCACGCACACAATTACTCTGATCCCACCGCTGCCACCAATTGTGGAGGACACAGGACCCGTTCCTCCCACGTCACCACTGTGACGTAACTACACAGGCACAGTTCTCCGGCGCCCCCCTGGTCTCTCAGGTCAGTAAGGGAACTGCACCTAGAGCAAATGACCGCCGGGGAGGATGTCCTGTTACCCGCTGGGTATTCTAAGATTCGTGATCAGAGTAAAAGCATCAGCCAAGATTAATTTTATAGTTTAATTGCCTTAAGGGCGCACTAGATAATTACAGAAATATACAGAAAGCTATACAATGGAATTACAGTGGATTTGCAGTCAGAGTAAAATATAATAATAAGGTACAAGACTTAGAGATATTAAGCTGGAGGTCAATTTACCAGGTTGCAAGAGGGTGCCGGGAGCTCTGCAGTCCACAGGTACAAGAATCTTAGTTGCCGGACAGACCCCCAAAGCATGGGCCGCTGCTCCCCTTGGCAGATCTGTCCCCAGTTCCTTCTTAGATCATCATCGTCTGGTTCTTCTGTGTGAGTGTCTGTCTCTGCCATGGGCTGCTAGTTCTTAAACACGCTAGGTTCCTCCCCCTATGTCAGAGGGTGGGCTAATAATCTCTACCCTTTAGCTCTCTGCAGAACTTATTCGAAATATCTAAGAAAGGGGGTAACTTTCTACAGCATGGTCAGATCAGGACATGAGAGGTACCAGTGAATGTGGTTTGTTTTGCCTGTCATGTGGAGAGCAAACATGGCCCCACTGGGTCACTGTGGAGGGCCAATCTCTATATCTCAGGTCCCAGCGCCCTCACCGACTCAGGAGACACACTGCCAGATGCGCGATTTCCTCAGGGTCACTCGGATATTTTCATGAATCCATAACTCGCAAGATGTGTTCATAATCCATGATCCTAGGATGGAGCCGGAGCGACTGGGACACACAATGGATGTGTATTCCTGTGTCTGGCTGACAGGTATATTCTAATTAAAGACCTCAGGCATTTTCCTGCCCCATGCTGGCGCGGCTCCTTACCTAAGCTTTGAAGTTCTGTTTTGGGCCTTATCTCATTATAATACTAAAAGGCCTTGCTATTCAACATTGGAGCACTAATTCCTGCTTTATTCACTATGCACACAGGCCCTGGGGGGGTAGGAACAGTTGGCTGCCTGCAATTCTGGTGAACTCAGACCAAAATGGATGCCAAGCTCAGACATGAGGCGAGCATTAGGCCCCATATCCAAGATGGCAGCTGCTCCTTCATTACACTCACCAAGGCTCTTCTCCCACGATTGCTCAGTTTGGTTGGATGGCCAGGTCTAGGAAGACTTCTGGTGGTCCTAAACTTCTTTCATTTAAGGATTATGGAGGCCACTGTGCTCTTAGGAACCTTGAGTACTTCAGAAATTCTTTTGTAACTTTGTCCAGAACTTTACCTTGCCACAATTCTGTCTCTGAGCTCCTTGGCCAGTTCCTTTGACTTCATGATTCTCATGTGATCTGACATGCCCTGTGAGCTGTGAGGTCTTATATAGACAGGTGTGTGCCTTTCCAAATCAAGTCCTATCAGTTTAATTAAACACAGCTGGACTCCAATGAAGGAGTAGAACCATCTCAAGGAGGATCACAAGGAAATGGACAGCATGGGTCTTAAATATGAGTGTCTGAGCAAAGGATCTGAATACCTATGACCACGTTATTATTCAGTTTTTGTTTTTTTATAAATTTGCAAAAACTTCCACATTTCTGTTTTTTTCAGTCAGATGGGGTGCAGAGTGTACATTAATGAGAAAAAATTAACTTTTTTGAATTTATCAAATGGCTGCAATGAAGCAAAGAGTCAAAAATTTAAAGGGATCTGAATACTTTCCGTACCCACTGTATATTATCTGGCCCCTTGCCCCCAGTATATAACATCCTGCCCCTTGCCCCCAAGTGTATCACATATGGTCCCTCAATCCCCTGTGTATAGCATCAAGCTCCTCACCCACCCAGTGCAAAACATCCAGCCCCTCGTCCCAGTATATAACATCCATTCCCTCAACTCCAGTGTATAACATCTGGTCCATCGCTCCCCTTGTGTCTAACGTCCAGCCCCTCACCTGCAATCTGCCTTTTATCCCATATGACAGATCCTCCAGTGTTGCAGAGCTCACTAGTCAGTTCATGACATTTCTTCCTCCTAAATATTCCTTCATTATCTGTGAGTGATATTGTTGAGAAATGAACCGCACCATCTCAATGACATAGTGGAAACCTCGTAATGTTACAGAGTGGGTGCTGAGAAGCAGAGGGCAGAAAAGTCACCACCACTCTCTGACCCCATAAATGCAGAGTCCAAACCTCCTCTTGAATAACATCAACACAAACACTGCACCTCCTCCGGGGGCTTTATGGCCGAGAAGCTTCATGCAGCCGTACATCACCAAACACAATGCTGAGCGTCGGATGGAGTGGTGTACAGCTGCTACCACTGGACTCAGGAGATGTGTTATGTGCAGTGATGGATCACACTTATCTATCTGTTAAAGAAAATTCCACACACTCCATAGTTTTGAACTGTAACTTGAAATGTGTATGATACATAGAAGCATAAACCACGTGCTAGATCATATATAAGATGTGTTGCAATTAGGCACAACTCTGTTTTAATGTCTTGGGATATGGAGGTACCAGCTGCTACTTTTGCGGTATGCCCCTGTGAGCTGGAAGATGCTGCCATTAATAACTAAAAGTGAAAAAGAGAGGAAGAGCCACAGTTCTGCTGAAGAATAGGAAGAATTACAGAGAAGGTAATAAGTTTTTGATCGCTTGCTGATTTTGTAAGTTTGCCCACTGACAAAGACTTGAACAGTATAATTTTAAGGGTAGGTTAATTTTAACATTGAGAAATAGAATATAAAAAATAAAATACAGAAAATCACATTGTACAAATTATATAAATTTATTTGCATTTTGCAGTGGGAAATAAGTATTTGATCCTCTATCTCCATTAAGAGTTCTGGCTCCTACTCCTACAGACTAGTTAGACGCTCCTAATCAAATCGCTACCTGTATTAAAGAGAGTTGTCTTACATAGTCACCTTTATAAAAGACTCCTGTCTGCAAACTCAATTAATTAGTCAGACTCTAACCTCTACAACATGGGCAAGACCAAAGAATTTTCTAAGGATGTCAGGGACAAAATCATAAACCTGCACAAAGCTGGAATGGGCTACAAGACCTGAGTGAGAAGGAGACAACTGTTGGTGCAATAGTAAGAGAATGGAAGAAATACAAAATCACTGTCAATCGACTTCAATCTGGGGCACCATGCAAAATCTCACCTCGTCGAGTATCCTTAATCATGAGGAAGGTGAGAGATCAGCCTAAAACTACATGGGGGGAATTTGTTAATGATCTCAAGGCAGCTGGGACCACAGTCACCAAGAAAACCATCAGTAATACATTACACCGCAAAGGTCTAAAATCCAGCAGTGCCCGCAAGTTCCCCCTGCTCAAGAAGGTACATGTGCAGGCCTGTCCGAAGTTTGCCAATGAACACCTGGATGATTCTGTGAGTGATTGGGAGAAGGTGCTGTGGTCAGATGAGGTAAAAATTGAAGTCTTTGGCTTTAACTCAACTCGCCGTGCTTGGAGGAAGAGAAATGCTGCCTATGACCCAAAGAACAACAATCCCACTGTCAAGCATGGAGGTGGAAACATTATGCTTTGGGGGTGTTTCTCTGCTAATGGCACAGGACTACTTTACCTCATCAATGGGAGAATGGATAGAGCCATGTACCGTAAAATCCTGAGTGACAACCTCCTTACCTCCATCAGGACATTAAAAATGGGTCATCGCTGGGTCTTCCAGCAAGACAATGAACCAAAAAATACAGCCAAGGCAACAAAGGAGTGACTCAAAAAGAAGCACATTAACCCCTTCCTGACATCCGACGTACTATCCCGTCCATGGGACCCGGGCCCCTATGCCCATGGACGGGATAGTACGTCTACCGCGATCAGCGGCGCCCACGTGGTGAGCGCCGCTGATTGCGGCCGGGTGTCAGCTGATTATCACAGCTGACACCCGGCACTATGTGTCAGGGGCGGTCACGGACCGCCCCCGACACGTTAACCCCTTGCACACCGCGATCAAACATGATCGCGGTGTACCGGGAGTTAAAGGGAAGCATCGGCAGGGAGGGGGCTCCCTCCGTGCTTCCCTGAGCCCCCCACGGCAGCGCAATGTGCAGTGCTGCTGCGGGGGACTCCTTTCCTCCAGGCCCCCGAATCCAAGATGGCAACGGGGGCCTTCGGGGGCCTTGAGGAAGCTGGCTTCCTCAGTGCCTGCAAAGCGCAGGCAAGAGGAAGTCTTCTTCAATGCCTGTGACAGATTGCTGATCTGTCACAGTGATCTATGATGTGACAGATCAGCGATCTGTCACAGGACAGTGATGTCCCACCTGGGACTATGTTATAAAGTAAAAAAAAAAATAAAAAAAAGTGTAAAAATAATTTTTAAAAAATCGCCAAATAAATTAGTAAAAAAAAAAAAAATATTCCCCAATAAATTCATTTTTTGAAAATAAAAAACCCCCAAAACAATAAAAGTACACATATTAGGTATCGCCGCGTCCGTAACAACCCGCCCTATAAAACTGTCCCATTTGTTAACCCCTTTAGCGAACCCCTTAAAAAATAAAAATAAAAAACGAAGCAAAAAAAAATGATTTATTATCATACTGCCAAACAAAAAGTGTAATAACGCGCGATCAAAAAGACGCATATAAATATCCATGGTACCGCTGAAAATGTCATCTTGTCCCGCAAAAAACGAGCTGCCACACAGCATCATCAGCAAAAAAATAAAAAAGTTATAGCTCACAGAATAAAGCGATGCAAAAATAATTGTTTTTTATATAAAATAGTTTTCATTGCATAAAACCGACAAAACATAAAAAAAGACCTAAATGAGGTATTGCTGTAACCGTACTGACCCGAAGAATAAAACCGCTTTATCCATTTTACCGCACGCGGAACGGTGTAAAGGCACTCCCCCAAAAGAAATTCATGAAACGCTGGTTTTTGTTCATTCTGCATCCCAAAAATCGGAATAAAAAGCGATCAAAAAATGTCACGTGCCCGAAAATGGTACCAATAAAAACGTCAACTCGTCCCGCAAAAAATAAGACCTCACATGACTCGGTGGGTCAAAATACGGAAAAATTATAGCTCTCAATATGTGGTGATGCAAAAACTATTTTTACAATAAAAAGCGTCTTTTAGCGTGCGACAGCTGCCAAAAATAAAAACCGCCATAAATAGTAAATCAAACCCCGCGTTATCACCCCCTTAGTTAGGGAAAAATAATAAAATTTAAAAAATGTATTTATTTCCATTTTTCCATTAGGGCTAGGGTTAGGGCTAGGGTTAGGGTTAGGGAAAAGGTTAGAGTTAGGGCTAGGGTTAGGGTTAGGGCTTGGGTTAGGGCTAGGGTTAGGGCTGAGATTAGGGTTAGGGGTGTGTTGGGGTTCGGGTTGGAGTTAGAATTGGGGGTTTCCACTGTTTGGGCACATCAGGGGCTCTCCAAATGCAACATTGCGTCTGATCTCAATTCCAGCCAATTCTGAGTTGAAAAAGTCATATGGTGCTCCTTCCCTTCCAAGCTCTGCCATGCACCCAAACAGTGTTTTACCCCCACATGTAGGGTATCAGCCTACTCAGGACAAATTGCAAAATAATTTTTGGGGTCCAATTTCTCCTGTTACCCTTAGGAAAATAAAAAATTGGGGGCAAAAATATCATTTTTGTGGAAAAAAATGATTTTTTTATTTTCACGTCCGAGCGTTATAAACTTCTGTGAAGCACTTGGGGGTTCAAAGTGCTCACCACACATCTAGATAAGTTCCGTGGGGGGGTCTAGTGTCCAAAATGGGGTCACTTATTGGGAGTTTCAATAGTTTAGGTACATCAGGGGCTCTCCAAACGCACATGACACCCGCAGACCATTCCATCAAAGTCTGCATTCCAAAATGGCACTGCTTCCCTTCTGAGCCCCGACGTGTGTCCATACAGTAGTTTTCTCCCACATATGGGGTGTCAGCGTACTCATGACAAATTGGACAACAACTTTTGCGGTCCAATTTCTCCTGTTACCCTTGGGAAAATGAAAAAATTGGGGACTAATTGATCATGTTTGTGGAAAAAATACGATTTTTTTATTTTCATGCCCGGGCATTATAAACTTCTGTGAAGCCCTTGGGGGTTCAAAGTGCTCACCACACATCTAGATAAGTTCCTTAGGGGTTCTCGTTTCCAAAATGGGGTCATTTGTGGGTGTTTCCACTGTTTAGGTACATTAGGGGCTCTCCAAAGGCAACATGACACCCGCAGACCATTCCATCAAAGTCTGCATTCAAAACCGTCACTACTTCCCTTCCGAGCCCTGACGTGTGTCCATACAGTAGTTTTCTCCCACATATGGGGTGTCAGCGTACTCAGGACAAATTGGACAACAACTTTTGGGGTTCAATTTCTCCTGTTACCCTTGGGAAAATAAAAAAATTGGGGAATAATTGATCATGTTTGTGGAAAAAATACGATTTTTTTATTTTCATGCCCTGGCATTATAAACTTCTGTGAAGCCCTTGGGGGTTCAAAATGCTCACCTCACATCTAGATAAGTTCCTTAGGGGGTCTAGTTTTCAAAATGGGGTCATTTGTGGGGGGTTTCCACTGTTTAGGTACATTAGGGGCTCTCCAAAGGCAACATGACACCCGCAGACCATTCCATCAATGTCTGCATTCCAAAGCGTCACTACTTCCCTTCCGAGCCCTGATGTGTGTCCATACAGTAGTTTTCTTCCACATATGGGGTGTCAGCTTACTCAGGACAAATTGGGCAACAACTTTTGGGGTTCAATTTCTCCTGTTACCCTTGGGAAAATAAAAAAATTGGGGAATAATTGATCATGTTTGTGGAAAAAATACGATTTTTTTATTTTCATGCCCTGGCATTATAAACTTCTGTGAAGCCCTTGGGGGTTCAAAGTGCTCACCTCACATCTAGATAAGTTCCTTAGGGGGTCTAGTTTTCAAAATGGGGTCATTTGTGGGGAGTTTCCACTGTTTAGGTACATTAGGGGCTCTCCAAAGGCAACATGACACCCGCAGACCATTCCATCAATGTCTGCATTCCAAAACGTCACTACTTCCCTTCCGATCCCCGACGTGTTCCCATACAGTAGTTTTCTCCCACATATGGGGTATCAGCATACTCAGGACAAATTGGACAACAACTTTTGGGGTCCAATTTCTCCTGTTACCCTTGGGAAAATAAAAAAAAATGGTGACTAAAAGATCATGTTTGTGGAAAAAATACGAATTTTTTATTTTCACGCCCGGGCGTTATAAACTTCTGTGAAGCACTGGGGGGTTCAAAGTGCTCACCACACATCTAGATAAGTTCCTTGGGGGGGTCTAGTTTACAAAATGGTGTCATTTGTGGGGGGTTTCCACTGTTTAGGTACATCAGGGGTTTTCCAATCGCGACATGGTGTCCGATCTCAATTCCAGCCAAAAACGTCAAATGGCGCTGCTTCCCTTCCGAGCTCTGCCATGTGCCCAAATAGTGGTTTACCCCCACATGTGGGGTATCAGCGTACTCAGGACAAATTGCACAATAACTTTTAGGGTGCTGTTACCCTTGGAAAAATAAGAATTGAGGGTGAAAAGATCATTTTTGTGGAAAAAATATGATTTTTTAATTGTATGGCTTTATGTTATAAACTTCTGTGAAGCCCTTGGGGGTTCAAAGTTCTCACCACACATCTAGATAAGTTCCTTAGGGGGTCTAGTTTCCAAAATGGTGTTATTTGTGGGGGGTTTCCACTGTTTTGGTACATCAGGGGTTTTCCAATCTCGACATGATGTCCGATCTCAATTCCAGCCAAAAACGTCAAATGGCGCTGCTTCCCTTCCGAGCTCTGCCATGCGCCCAAATAGTGGTTTACCCCCACATGTGGGGTATCAGCATACTCAGGACAAATTGCACAATAACTTTTAGGGTCCTGTTACCCTTGGGAAAATATAAATTGGAGTGAAAAGATCATTTTTGTGGAAAAAATATGATTTTTTAATTGTACCGCTGTACGTTATAAACTTCTGTAAAGCCCTTGTGGGTTCAAAGTTCTCAACACATATCTAGATAAGTTCCATGGGGGGTCTAGTTTCCAAAATAGGGTCACTTGTAGGGGGTTTCCACTGTTTAGGTACATCAGGGACTCTCCAAACGTGACATGGCGTCCGATCTGAATTCCAGCCAATTTTGCATTGAAAAAGTCAAACGGCGCTCCTTCCATTCTGAGCTCTGCCATGCGCCGAAACAGTCGTTCCCCCCCACAAATCATGTATCATCGTACTCAGGACAAATTGCACAATAACTTTTGCAGTCCAATTTCTCCTGTTACCCTTGGTAAAATAAAAAATTGAACCTGAAGTATTTTTTTTGTGAAAAAAAGTTAGATGTTCATTTTTTTTTAAATATTCAAAAAAATTCCTGTGACACACCTAAAGGGTTAATAAACTTCTTGAATGTGGTTTTGAGCACCTTAAGGGGTGCAGTTTTTAGAATGGTGTCACTTTTGGGTATTTTCTATCATATAGACCCCTCAAAGTGGCTTCAAATGTGATGTGGTCCTAAAAATAAAATGGTGTTGTAAAAATGAGAAATCGCTGGTCAACTTTTAACCCTTATAACTTCCTAACAAAAAAAAATTTTGGTTCCAAAATTGTGCTGATGTAAAGTAAACATGTGGGAAATGTTAGTTATCAAGTTTTTTGTGTGCCGTATCTCTGTGATTTAAGGGCATAAAAATTCACAGTTGGAAAATTGCAAAATTTTCAAAATTTTTGCCAAATTTCCGTTTTTTTCACAAATAAATGCAAGTTATTTGAATGAAATTTTACCACTAACATGAAGTACAATATGTCACGAGAAAACATTGTCAGAATCACCGGGATCCATAGAAGCGTTCCAGAGTTATGACCTCATAAAGGTACAGTGGTCAGAATTGTAAAAATTGGCCCGGTCATGAACGTGCAAACCACCCTTGGGGGTGAAGGGGTTAAGGTCATGAAGTGGCCTAGCCAGTTTCCAGACCTTAATCCCATAAAAAACTTATGGAGGGAGTTGAAGCTCTGAGTTGCCAAGCGACAACCTCAAAATCTTAATGATTTAGTGATGATCTGCAGAGAGGAGTGAACCAAAATTCCTCCTGACATGTGCGCAAACCTTATCATCAACTGCAAAAAATATCTGACTGCTGTGCTTGCCAACAAGGGTTTTGCCACCAAGTACTAAGTCTTGTTGGCCATAGAGATCAAATACTTATTTCTCACTGCAAAATGCAAATAAATTTATATAATTTATAAAATGTGATTTTATGGACTTTATTTTTGATATTCTTTCTCTCAATGTTAAAATTAACCTACCCTTAAAATTATAGACTGTCCATGTCAGTGGGCAAACGTACAAAATCAGCAAGAGATCAAATACTTATTTCCTTCACTGTAGATGGTATTCTTTCAAAATATTTATTGGTACATGGATAGAAAACAGGGTTATGTGTTTCACCACTGAGAAAGTCACCGGTTCAGTGTCTAAATGCTTAGCTCTGCAGGGAATGGACTAGTCTGGTCTCCACCTATGGTCCTTGTCCGAAACTACTACCTATATTTTCTCTGACGTATTGGAGCATGTAAGAGAAGAATATAACTAACTCCAACTCCAATCGTGCAGCCCGGCTGTGATTCATGTTGTCAATGGTTTGGGTAACATGAATCGATCTCTTTTAGAGGAATGGCTACCCTTTGAAGCTATTTTCTCCCGCACTTGGCGGCATCAATCTGCGAGACTGTGCAGAATTCTTCTTCATGGATCACTGCCAACTATTGAAAAGGGAACAAATGAAACTTTAATCAGGCATTGAAATTCAACATAATTGCTATTTTTCAGCTCGATTTCCATCAGTGCTTCAGCTCCGATGATTTATCTGGGACCTAAAATGAGTCGTTACATAACAGAGGACGGAAAACACAAAAATTTGCCCATTGCCAAAGACATAATAATAAAATCTAATGACACATATGTCTAATGGTGACAAGCAGAACACCGTGACCGGATTTTGCATACAGATTATATTCCTAATAAAGTCCGAATAAGACAACAGCAAAAAAAAGTGATTTTGTCAAAGTGAAAAAACACTGTTGATGTGAAGAATAACAAGTCCGGAAAACTAACTACTTGCTGTATATTCACATCCATTAACCTCTTTGCCCTCTGTCAGGTTCAGATCAGATTTCGAATCTGCTAATGGCAAATTATTCGAAGAATAAAGTGTGGCACAAATTAGAATCGGAGATTAAAAATAGAAGGTGATAAAATATATATGCACAGCTAAAACATCAACAGGTTTTGAAAAGTATTTATGTAAAAATGTTCTTGAGGCCTCATTTAGAAGTCCAATTTTGGCGATTGAGTGCTATCCGTGGATTTCACAGAGAGGTCTCATACATGTGATAGTGTACGAGGCCATTCACATGTCCATGATTTTTCACAGACAAAGCGGTCCATGAAAAATTGCAGAGACCGGTCCAATTTTGATGCAATGGTCCAATCAAAATAGTTTATGATCTGTAAAAAAAATCATACCGCACTTGGATGCCACACTCTGACCACACTCTGACAAAAGTTTCATCACAATAATCGGTTTGTTTTTCTCGTACACGAACGTCTGGATGAGCCCTAAATAGTATATATCTAATTTTTTTTGCTAAAGAATCTATCAATCTATGTTTCTTTAAATAAGTAATATATTTAATTAGTTTCTAATATATCCTTGATTTGGGGTTTCTATAAGAATTTAAAAATCTCCACGCTCATCCAAAAATCAATCAAGTATAATAATAATAATAATAATAATTTTATTTCTATGGCGCCAACATATTCCGCAGCACTTTACATTATAATTATAACAAAAAAGAGGAAAAAAGAAGAGGGGAATGCAGCTGCAGGTTCTCTCTTTCTATGTCTGAAAGGCAATGTGGAAATAGGGTGTTTCTGGGGAGCTTTTAGAGCAGTTTTAGAGGACTTTTCGAGATTTGGAGAATTTTTGTTCAGCTTTTGCTCATTTTCTGCTCCAAAAACTCCTAAAAAAAACCTTCTGTGTTCACAATACCTTTTATGTATGTGGATACAACACCTTTTCCAGGCCAGCATAACTGTTGAGTTTTGAACATAGCCTTTTGTTTCCTGAAGAAATTCCTGGTTGATGTGCTTTACAAGCTTTTTGAAAGAGCTTTTTTTTTTTCTTGAACAGGTTTTTGCAACCTTTTGATTGGACAGTGTCTAGTTTGGAATAGATTCCATCAGGATCAGATTCAAAGAAATTATGTGCACTCTCTTTCTTTTTTTTCCTCCACATGTTTTTCAAAACTAAAACTGGAAATTATAAACCCTCCAAACACTAAAGATGTGAACGCCAAAGTGATTTTACAGCACTATTGAATAGGAAAAGTTTTTAAAGTGATATTTGAGGTGTTTTTTGAGCTCCAAAAATTCATCAAAATGCATCATGTGCATATGAGGGGCGATCCAAAAGTAATGATAATCGGTTATTTCTATTGCACACAGAAATTAAAATAAAATGTTTTCTTCTCTCTTAGGTACCCACTAGTCCAGGAAAAAAAATCACTTAAATAGGCCACGATTCCCGGGAGCTACATTCATTTGAATATGAACTGCCAAGGAGTGAGCATCAAAATGGAAAAAAACGAGCTCAGAGCTGTCATCAAATACCTCTGCTTGAAAAAAATGTCTACCAAAGACATACACAGCGACTTGGTGGAAACATTGGGGGACTCTTCTCCTCCTTATTCCACAGTTGCACACTGGGCCAAGGAATTTAAGCTGGGAAGAACATCGACGGAAGATGAACATCGCGAAGGACGCCCATCCTCATCCCTCAATGAAGAAAACGTGAAAAAAGTTGAAGAAGTTGTGTTGGCAGATCGAAGCGTGACTATCAGGCATGTAGCTGAGGTCACAGGGATCTCATATGGCAGTATTCAAAGAATCCTTGCAAAAGAATTGCATATGAGAAAGGTCTCCGCGCGTTGGGTGCCAAAAATGTTAACTGACAAGCAAAAGAAGAAACGAGTTAACATTTCAATAGCAAATCTCGAAAAGTTCCAAGCAGACAAGGAGAATTTTTTGTCATGTTTTTTGACCATGGATGAGACCTGGATCCACCACTTTGATCCCGAAACTAAACAACAATCAATGACATGGAAACGAGCCGACGCCGAAGAAATTCAAAGTGTCAAGCTCAGCAGGGAAGGTTATGGCGTCCGTTTTTTGGGACGCTGAAGGAATTATTATGGTGGACTATTTGGAAAAGGGAGCCACTATTACGGGCTCCTACTACGCAGAACAAGTAAGTAGATTGCGGGAGGCTATCAATGAGAAAAGGCGGGCTGGATTGCTGTTTCACCAAGATAACGCACCGGCTCACAAAGCTGCAGTTGCCATGGCTACCATTCAAGAAGCGGGCTTTGAACTGGTGGAACACCCCCCCTATTCACCAGATTTAGCCCCCAGTGAATTCTTTCTCTTTCCTCGGCTCAAGGAACACCTCCGGGGCAAGAAATTTGACGACAATAGCGACATGATAACCGCTGTTGGGGAGTTTTTTGAGGGTCAAGATCAAGAATTTTTTTCGAAGGGAATTCTAAGTTTAGAAAAGAGATGGACTAAATGTATAGACTTGTTAGGAGACTATGTAGAAAAATATATATTTTTTTTTTACTATATTCATTGTGTTTATTATTGATTATCATTACTTTTGGATCGCCCCTCGTATATTCTAAGAGGAATTATCTATCCCAGAGGAGAAAAAAAACAACCCACTCAGATGACAAAGAGAGCAAATATTAATTTACAGAAGCCAGCAGGAAAACAGAAACAATACCCTTAATGTGATCCCTGACTTATGGCTGATTTAGCTCTTTTTTTGAGACTTAAAAGGTTATTCCCAACTTAAAAAACTTCAGTAATGAGTGCACAAACTAATGCTTAAATGATATATTACTGACATTTTCTGTGCCTTGTATTTTTATTTTCTATATTGACCTTCTGTAAAAGCAAACATACTAAAAAACAGAGGTCACAACAAGCTCCTGATACAATGTAGCATTTTTCATTTTTTACTGCTTCTTATGAACCTCCTCGACAGATTATAGCAATGTCAGTGTCCCATAAACATATCACGGAGTGTGCTCATAAATAAAAATGCTCCCATAAAGCTGGAGAAACTCTCACACTCCTGAAGAGTCAAGATAATGTGAAGACAGTCAAAATACAAAAAAGGCTTTAAGGGGTCTTTACTCTATGTACATAATGAGAACAGAAATTTTTTCCAGAAAGTGTCTGAAAATACCTTTAATTCAAAAATTATGTCAGAGGTTTCTGAACACGGAAATCTAAAAAGTGGTATTTGGTATGTATAGGGAAAAGTAGTCACTTCTTGTTCCTTATTGATAACATCTGTTGTGTTTTCTGCCAGATTTCACCTGTTCCCCCTTTCTGCTGCATTTTTTGATACAGAAACAAGAAGCAATACAGCTTTCTAAGGAAAAAAATTTGCTTACAGCAAATATACGAGATATATCATTTGGACACTTCTGACCTCTGTGACCTTATTTTTGCTTTATTCCCTGGAAATACACAAGTAAAGGCTTTTTTGTTGTCTCTTTGAATTGATAAGGAAAGCAAATTTGTATTTTGTTCCATAAATTAACATTGAATTTAGAAAAAATAAAAATATTGTATTGTATTATGGTATACTGTACCTTTAATGTCTATAAAAATGTATCTACAGTGCCTTGAAAAAGTATTCATACTTGTGAACGTTTCCACATTTTTTTTCACACAAAATTAAATGTATTTTATTGGAATTTTATGTGATAGACCAACATAAAGTAGCAAGTATTTGTGAAGTGTAAAGGAAATATTTTAGGCTTGTTCAGTGAGGTGGATCATTGAAGCCCAAGATCCAGGTGGGTACACAAGCCACAGGCGCAGCAGGCAGGTGAGGGACACGTGAGACAGGTAGCAAAGTTAATGGAAGCTGCAGATAGAAAGGAGATGTTCTGGAGACTGCACACAGGCAGTAGAGGTACTGGAAACTGCAAACTGGTAGCAGAGGCACTGGAAGCAGCCAGAAGACCAGAGATATCCGTGAGACCACAAACCCTTAGCAGAGGTCCTGGAAAACCGGGAACAGGTCACAGAGGTACTAGAAGTTGCAGGCAGACTGGAGACGTTTGGGAGAATGCAAACAGGTAGCAGATGAACTGGAAGCCACAGGCAAACAGGAGATGTCCTGTAGAACAAAGACAGCAGTGGTTCTGAAAGCCGCAGACAGGAAACTGAGGGATAGAAGCTGTAGGTAGAGAAGAGACGTCCTGGAGACCACAGCCAGTTTGCGGTGTACAAACTAAAAGTCTTAATACCAACATATGGGTGGGTTTTGGTAGGCCTTATATAACCCTAGCTAGATTATAACATGGGAGCACACTGGACTACTTGCAAATAGAGTTGAGCGACTCTGGTCGGATCGGGTTTCATGAAACAAAATTTGTTTCAGATGAAACTAGTCCGACTAGGGCAAAAAAAGGCAGAGTTTCGTCTGAAACCCGACCCCAATGCAAGTCAATGGGGAATAAAAGTCGGCATTGAGTGGATGAATGTCATCCGCTAAATGCCGACTTTTATTTCCCATTGACTTGCATTGGGGTCGGGTTTCGGACGAAACTCCGTCTTTTTTTGCCCTAGTCGGACCAGTTTCATCTGAAACAAATTTTGTTTCATGAAACCCGATCTGACCAAAGTCGCTCAACTCTACTTGCAAAGTCTGACATGGACAATAACAACATTTAGCAAACCGGGGGGAAAGGGAGCAAAGCCAAGATCTGGGACAGGTGTGTAACAAAACGATACATGTTTTTTAAATATTTTAAAAATCAAAATCTGAAAATTGAGATGTGCATTTGTTTTCAGCCTCCTCGAGTCAATACTGCATTTGTGCCATACTCCTTCCATTTTTGGATGATGGATTGAACAGTCCTCCGTGAAGTGTTCAGAGCTTGAGGCAATTTTTTTAGAACCTTACTCCACTTTACTCTTCATCACAACTTTATCCCTGACCTGTCTTGTGTGTTCCTTGGTTTCCATGAAACAATATGATCCATAATGTTCTGAATAGTGTTGAGCGATACCGTTCGATACCCAAAAATATTGTATCGGATGGTATCGCCCAATACGAAAAAAATATCGGGTATCGCCGATTCCGATACCAGAAGTCCCATTCAAGTCAATGGGACTTCCGGTATCGGAATTAAAAAAAAGGCCTTTATTTCCTTGTTGGCTAATTCTACTACATAATTGAAAACAAATAAGAATCATGTAGAATGTATTGTGGGAGGTGGAGGAGACATTAAAAGCATAGTGGTTTATTCAAATCACATGGCATAGCATTAATTCCAATTTTTTTTTCAAGACGTTCGGAGTTAAAAAGATATTGACTATGTTAACTTTTTTATATTTAGTCAGATATGTATGTTTCGCAACTTCCATGCTCTTCACCTTCTTTTGTACTTCTCCCACACTTTCTCCTTCATGATCCGCAGCAGTAGCATTTTTTTCATCAACTTTTTCTTCACCTTGTTCATCTTCTTCTTCTTCACCTTCTTAATTTTTTTTTCCACTCTTCATATTCTTCTTATTCGGCTATTATTAATTTTCATATGCTATTTCTTCATCTTCTTCCTATTCTTCTTTTTCTTCATTTTCTTATGGTGACAGGCATTCCTGTAGTACTTATCTATAAAAGTTATGAGATTACACCTTACGTTCTGCCTGTCACAAAAGATTTACAACAGGATTTGTCCGCGTTCAGTTTGGCCTGCAGCAGCAGGCATTTTCCAGGGGCACCACGAGGAGGAACGGACTCACCCCCATTTACTGCTTAGTCTTCTTCTGCTTATAATTTTGATTTCTTCTATGCTGATTTTTTGTCTTATGCTTAATGTTCTTCTGCTTTCTGTTCTTCTGCTTTTGCTTCTTCTGCTTCTTGTTCTTCTGTCTTTTGTTCTGTATCTTGGTGGTTGTCTTCATGTTCTTTGTACTCTTGGTCTTATTATTTAGGGTCATATTTCTGGTCTTCTTTGGTGTAGTCTTCAGGGTCGTCATCATCAGTGTCATCGTCATGGAGATCAATAAGGATTACCAAAGACAATTTCAAAAAGCTTGATCTTGGAAATGTAGCAGAAGGTACAAGAAGGCTGAGAAACTGGCGAGAACCAGCAGACAGTGCTGGCACCCGGATGGGTAGCAGAAGGAACAAGAGCCAATGGCACTACCAAGGACCAACTGACGGTGCTGGACCACGGTTACTAAGCAGAAGGTACCTGTGCTAAAAAGCACTACCAAGGACCAGCTGACGGTGCTGGACCTCGGATACCGAGATGGAGGCACCTAGGCCAAAGGCTGTGGCGAGAACCAGCAGACAGTGCTGGCACCCGGATGGGTAGCAGAAGGAACAAGAGCCAATGGCACTACCGAGGACCAACTGACGGTGGTGGACCACAGTTACTAAGCAGAAGGTACCTGTGCTAAAAAGCACTACCAAGGACCAGCTGGCGGTGCTGGACCTCGGATACCGAGATGGAGGCACCTAGGCCAAAGGCTGTGGCGAGAACCAGCAGACAGTGCTGGCACCCGGATGGGTAGCAGAAGGAACAAGAGCCAAAGGCACTACCGAGGACCAACTGACGGTGCTGGACCACGGTTACTAAGCAGAAGGTACCTGTGCTAAAAAGCACTACCAAGGACCAGCTGACGGTGCTGGACTTCGGATACCGAGATGGAGGCACCTAGGTCAAAGGTTCTGGCGAGAACCAGCAGACAGTGCTGGAACCCGGGTGGGTAGCAGAAGGTACCCATTGAAAGCAAAGTAGCCAGGCCGAAAGCCGGCCGCAGTTACCAAAACCCACAGTCCTACAGGGGGTCCATGTCCCATTGGCACTACGGATCCAGCCTTCAGTGCCAGTTCCCGCAGCCCACATAATAGTCACCTAAACTGCAGGCACCGTAGAGTCGGCTAACCCGGCCGCAAGACGACAGGACAACGGATTGGTGGCATAGTGAACTTGACACTACCCAGAAACAGCAGGCGTGCTGGAACCAGGCTGGGCAACAGGGAGTCCCCGTGCCAAAGACACTGCCGAGAACCAGGTGACGGTGCTGGAACCCAGATGGGTAGCAAAAGCTACAAGAGCCAATGGCACTACCGAGGAACAACTGACGGTGCTGGACCACGGTTAATAGGCAGGAGGTACCTGTGCTAGAAAGCACTACCAAGGACCAGCTGACGGTGCTGGACCTCGGATACCGAGATGGAGGCACCTAGGCCAAAGGCTCTGGCGAGAACCAGCAGACAGTGCTGGAACCCGGGTGGGTAGCAGAAGGTACCCATTGAAAGCAAAGTAGCCAGGCCGCAAGCCGGCCGCAGTTACCGAAACCCACAGTCCTACAGGGGGTCCATGTCCCATTGGCACTACGGATCCAGCCTTCGGTGCCAGTTCCCGCAGTCCACATAGGAGTCACCTAAACTGCAGGCAACGTAGAGTCGGCTAACCCGGCCGCAAGACGACAGGACGACGGATTGGTGGCATAGTGACCTTGACACTACCCGGAAACAGCAGTCGTGCTGGAACCAGGCTGGGCAACAGGGAGTCCCCGTGCCAAAGACACTGCCGAGCACCAACTGGCGTTGTTGGAGCCCAGGGACAATCATGGTGTAGGCCGAGGCCTACTTGGTGGTAGTTTTAGATTGTTTGTAGGCTACAACAGACTGTCAACGTGCTCCAATTAGGCATCTGTCTCCACTCTGTTTCCAGGATTTCACGTGACCACCAACACCGCCAGTTTATGCGTACAGCAGCCGTCTGCCCAATCCACACGTGTTGCTGTGTTACTGGGATTCTGTAATGTCAGCAGATCCCCTGATGTGTGTCTGCCACTGTCTCCTGCTCTGTCCACATTCCCACCGCTTGCAGTGGGAAGGTGGACAGCGCAGGAGACAGTGGCGGACACATATTGGGGGATCTGCTGACGTTACAGAACCCCAGTAACACAGGAACACGTGTGGAATGCGTGGACGGCAACTGTGAGCAGGAACTGGCGGTGTTGGAGGTCAGGGGAAATACTAGAGACAGAGTGGAGACAGAGGCAAAATCAGAGAATGTTTAAATCTGAAGTAGTTACAATTTGGAGGCAGCAGCAGTTTGCCCTCCACACAGCAGGGGATCAGCTGACGTTACTGAACCCCACTTTCACATGAACGAGTGTGTTTTTCTGTGTGGACAGCACTTCCGAGCACCAACTGGCGGTGTTGGAGCCCAGGGACAATCATGGTGCAGGCCGAGGCCTATTAGGAGCCAGGTGTAAAGCTGAGGTATTTTGACTTTGGAGGGAGCAGGACACTTTGCCCTCCACACAGCAGGGGATCAGCCGACGTTACCGACCCCCACTTTCACATGAACGAGTGTGTTTTTCTGTGTGGACAGCACTTCCGAGCACCAACTAGCATTGTTGGAACCCAGGGACAATCATGGTGCAGGCCGAGGCCTACTAGGAGCCAGGTGTAAAGCTGAGGTATTTTGACTTTGGAGGGAGCAGGACACTTTGCCCTCCACACAGCAGGGGATCAGCTGACGTTACCGAACCCCACTTTCACATGAACGAGTGTGTTTTTCTGTGTGGACAGCACTTCCGAGCACCAACTAGCGTTGTTGGAACCCAGGGACAATCATGGTGCAGGCCGAGGCCTACTAGGAGCCAGGTGTAAAGCTGAGGTATTTTGACTTTGGAGGGAGCAGGACACTTTGCCCTCCACACAGCAGGGGATCAGCTGACGTTACTGACCCCCACTTTCACATGAACGAGTGTGTTTTTCTGTGTGGACAGCACTTCTGAGCACCAACTAGCGTTGTTGGAGCCCAGGGAGAACCAGGGTGCAGGCCGAGGCCTACTTGGTGGCAGTTTTAGATTGTTTGTAGGCTACAACAGACTGTCAACGTGCTCCAATTAGGCATCTGTCTCCACTCTGTTTCCAGGATTTCACGTGACTACCAACACCGCCAGTTTATGTGTACAGTAGCCGTCTGCCCAATCCACACGTGTTCCTGTGTTACTGGTGTTCTGTAATGTCAGCAGATCCCCTGATGTTTGTCTGCCAATGTCTCCTGCTCTGTCCACATTCCCACCACTTGCAGTGGGAAGGTGGACAGCGCAGGAGACAGTGCCGGACACACATTGGGGGATCAGCTCACGTTACAGAACACCAGGAACACAGGAACAAGTGTGGAATGCGTGGACGGCAACTGTGAGCAGGAACTGGCGGTGTTGGAGGTCAGGGGAAATACTTGAGACAGAGTGGAGACAGAGGCCAAATCAGAGAATGTTTAAATCTGAAGTAGGTACAATTTGGAGGCAGCAGCAGTTTGCCTTCACACAGCAGGGGATCAGCTGACGTTACTGAACCCCACTTTCACATGAACGAGTGTGTTTTTCTGTGTGGACAGCACTTCCGAGCACCAACTGGCGGTGTTGGAGCCCAGGGACAATCATGGTGCAGGCCGAGGCCTACTAGGAGCCAGGTGTAAAGCTGAGGTATTTTGACTTTGGAGGGAGCAGGACACTTTGCCCTTCACACAGCAGGGGATCAGCCGACGTTACCGAACCCCACTTTCACATGAACGAGTGTGTTTTTCTGTGTGGACGGCACTTCCGAGCAACAACTGACGATGTTGGAGTCCAGGGATAGTCATTTTGTAGGTTGAGGCCTACTTGGAGGCAGTTTAAGATAAGACGTTGTTTGAATTTGGAGGCAGCAGCAGTTTGCCCTCCACGCAGCAGGGGATCAGCTGACATTACTGACCCCCACTTTCACATGACCAAGTGTGTTTTTCTGTGTGGACAGCACTTCCGAGCACCAACTAGCGTTGTTGGAGCCCAGGGAGAACCAGGGTGCAGGCCGAGGCCTACTTGGTGGCAGTTTTAGATTGTTTGTAGGCTACAACAGACTGTCAACGTGCTCCAATTAGGCATCTGTCTCCACTCTGTTTCCAGGATTTCACGTGACCACAAACACCGCCAGTTTATGCGTACAGTAGCCGTCTGCCCAATCCACACGTGTTCCTGTGTTACTGGGATTCTGTAATGTCAGCAGATCCCCTGATGTGTCTGCCACTGTCTCCTGCTCTGTCTACATTCCCACCACTTGCAGTGGGAAGGTGGACAGCGCAGGAGACAGTGGCGGACACACATTGGGGGATCTGCTGACGTAACAGAACCCCAGTAACACAGGAACACGTGTGGAATGCGTGGATGGCAACTGTGAGCAGAAACTGGCGGTGTTGGAGGTCAGGGGAAATACTAGAGACAGAGTGGAGACAGAGGCCAAATCAGAGAATGTTTAAATCTGAAGTATCTAAAATTTGGCGGCAGCAGCAGTTTGTCCTCCACACAGCAGGGGATCAGCTGACGTTACCGAACCCCACTTTCACATGAACAAGTGTGCTTTTCTGTGTGGACAGCACTTCCGACCACCAACTGGCGTTGTCGGAGCCCAGGGAAAATGAGGTAGTAGGCCGAGGCCTACTTGGAGCCAGGTGTAAATCTGAGGTTGTTTGAATGTGGAGGGAGCAGGACACTTTGCCATACACACAGCAGGGGATCAGCTGACGTTACCGAACCCCACTTACACATGAGCGAGTGTTTTGTCTGTGCGGACAGCACTTCTGAGCACCAATGGGTGTTGTCGGAGCCCAGGGAAAATGAGGTAGTAGGCCGAGGCCTACTTGGAGCCAGGTGTAAATCTGAGGTTGTTTGACTGTGGAGGGAGCAGGACACTTTGCCATACACACAGCAGGGGATCAGCTGACGTTACCGAACCCCACTTACACATGAGCGAGTGTTTTGTCTGTGCGGACAGCACTTCTGAGCACCAACTGGCGGTGTCGGAGCCCAGGGAAAATCAGGTAGCAGGCCGAGGCCTACTTGGTGGCAGTTTGCGATTGTTTCTAGACTACTACTAACTGTCAACGTACTCCAATTAGGCCTCTGTCTTCACTCTGTTTCGAGTATTTCCTCTGGCTTCCAACCACGCCAGTTGCTGCTCTGAAATGCCGTCTGCACAACCCACACTTGTTCCTGTGTTACTGGGGTTCTGTAACAGCAGCTTCTCCCTAGAGGCGAGTCAGGCAATGTCTCCTGCTCTGTCCACATTTCCACTACAAGTAGTGGGAATGTAGACAAAGCAGGAGACATTGCCGTGCTCAACTCTGGAGATGAGCAGATGTTACAGGACCCAGGTACCACAGGAACAAGTGTGGATTGTGCAGACGGCACTTGAGAGCAGAAACAGGCGGTGTTGTAGGCCGGAGGAAATACTCAAAACAGAGTGGAGACAGAGGGCAAATCAGAGAACATATTAAATCAGAGGTAGTCAGAAGTTGTAGGCAGCAGGAGAGTTTGCCGTACACACAGCAGGGGATCAGCTGACGTTACCGAACTCCACTTACACATGAGCGAGTGTTTTGTCTGTGCGGACAGCACTTCGGAGCAACAACGGGCGTTGCTGTAGCCCAGGAAATAAAGTTCAGGTCATAGAAACATGAACACAACAGGAGACCTGGATCCTGTTGCCAGCCAATTATTTATTCTGGAAGAGGACTGGCAAATTCAGGTGAGATCCAGGCCTTGTTCATTTTCACAAAAGTAAGCCGGTCAACATTATCGGCGGATAGTCACGTGCGACGGTCTGTTACCACACCACCTGCAGCACTAAAGACACGTTCCGATAATACACTGGCAGCAGGGCAAGCCAGCACCTCCAATGCATACTGGCTAAGCTCTGGCCATGTATCCAGCTTAGAGACCCAATACTTGAATGGGGAAGAGCCGTCTGGGAGAACACGAACAGGGCACGACAAGTAGTCTGTCACCATCTGATGGAAACGTTGCCTCCTGCTGACTGGAGCCGTCTGTGATGGTGTAGCCGTTTGTGGCGGTCCCACAAAACTTTTCCACATTTGGGCCATACTGGCCTTGCCTAGTCCTGCGGCACTGCCTCTGCTACCTCTTTGTGCAGAGCTTCCTCCACTGCCTCTACCCACATGGCTGCTTTGAAAAGCACTACCAGCAACACTTGTGGGGGGAATGGAGAACATGATGGCCTGCACAAGTGTTTCTTGGTACTCCCGCATTTTTCGCTCCCGGTTCAACTGTGGTATGAGGCTTTGTAAGTTGTCCCGGTAGCGAGGATCTAGGAGGGTGTACACCCAATAATCAGCCGTGTGGAGAATGTTGGCGATGCGGCGGTCATTTAACAAGCACTGCAGCATGAAATCAACCATGTGCTGCAGACTGCCAACTGGACCGGAAACGCTGTCCCCAGCTTGAGGCAGCATCTCTGCCTGCTCAGCATCACCCCACCCTCGCTGTACACACTGACTACTAGAGCCTTGTGTACCTCCCTCCTCTGGAGAGATGTGTTCCTCCTCCTCCTCCATTGACTCCTCATCATCCTCCTCACTAAGTGTCCCCTGCCTGGGCCTTTGTGTGGAAGCACCTTGCGCAGACTTGCCAGAAGCAGATGGCATTTCTGACTGCTTATCCTCGACCTCTTCAAAAACCTCCTCACTTAGTGCTTGTAAGGTTTTTTGAAGCAGACAGATGAGGGGGACAGTCATGCTGATTAGTGCATCATCTGCACTGGCCATCCGCGTGGAGTCATCGAAGGCACGCAAAACTTGGCAGATGTCCCTCATAGTGGCCCACTCAGTGGTGGTGAAGTGTGTCCGGCGCACAGTGCGACTTGTTTGCGCCTGATGCAGCTGGTACTCCATTACTGCTGCCTGCTGCTCACACAACCGCTCCAACATATGTAACGTTGAATTCCACCTGGTGGGGAGGTCACATATGATGCGATGTTCTGGCAGGTGGAATCGGCGTTGCAGAGATGCAATGCGCGATCTTGCCATGCTGGAACGCCGCAAGTGAGCACACTCTAGGCGAACCTTGTGCAGCAGTGCATCAAGATCCGGATAGTCCCTCAGAAAGCTCTGCATGACCAAATTGAGCACGTGTGCCAGACATGGTATGTGAGTGAGGTTGCCTAGGCCCAGAGCTGCCACTAGATTTCGGCCATTGTCACTCACTACCAAACCTGGCTGGAGATTCGCTGGCACAAACCACACATGGCTCTCCTGCTTGATGGCATTCCAGAGCTCCTGTGCTGTGTGGCTCCGATTCCCCAAAGAAATTAATTTAAGGACGGCCTGTTGACGTTTGGCCACACCTGTGCTCATATCTGGCCTAACAGGCTCACGCAGTGCTGATTCCGAGGAACTAGAGTAGGAGGAGGACTCAAGATGTACAGACTGCATTCCTGCAATCCTTGGAGTTGGCAGAATACATACAGAGCCACTCTCCAGATCTGTACCCAGCTCCACAACATTGACCCAATGGGCAGTGAGGGAAAGGTATCGTCCCTGTCCATGGCTACTGGTCCACGCATCGGTGGTCAGGTGGACCTTGCTACTGACGGCATTTAGTAGCGCATTTTTAATTTTTCCCTCCACATGCTTTTGCAGGGCAGGGACAGCTTGCCTGCTGAAATAAAAGCGGCTGGGCACATTGTATTGTGGAACTGCCAATGACATAAAGTTCCGGAAGGTGTCAGTCTCCACCAGCCTGAATGACAGCATCTCAAGGGCCAGTAGTTTGGCAATGCCGGCATTCAGAGCCAGTGCTCGGGGATGGTTTGCCGAGTATGGCCGCTTTTTCTCCCATGCCTGTGCTACCGATTGCTGGTGAGTGGCCTTGGAGTGTGCTGATGACTGCGAACGTGGTTCAGTGGGTGGAATTTCACTGGGTCTCTGGACAACAGTGGCAGTGGTTCTTCCATGGCGTTCCAGTGAGGAAGCTGAACCAGCTGTGTGTGAGCTGGAGGAAGAGGCCCCAACACGAGCTGAAGAGGTGGTAGGTGCTGCTGAAGGTTGGCCTACATCTTCAGTGTGTCTGTGTAACTCCACCTTGTGCTTGGTACGCACATGTTTCCACATATTTGTGGTATTGAGGTTGGTCACATTTTTCCCTCGTTTCACTTTCTGATGACACAGCTTGCATTTGACAAAGCAAATGTCATCTGCAACTGTGTCAAAAAAAGACCACGCACTGCAAGTCCTGGGAGCGCCCGTTTTGTGTTTTGGAAGAGGATTGCTCCTCAAGGGTGCCAAAGTGGAGGCTACAGGCAACCAAGTCTGCCCCCGCCCTCTCCCTCCTCTTTTGGCCGTTCAGGGAATCTCTTCCTCAGAGCTGCTCCCACCACCTTCCTGTGGCTGACGCCATGATGGGTCAAGGACCTCATCATCTCCACTCCCCTCTTCAAGCACCGGCTGGTCCTGGGTTGTCTCGCCAGCACCGTACGCACCAGAAATTGGCAACTGAGTCTCATCATCATCTGATGCATACTGAGGTGTGCTGACCATAAGCACTGGCCCACCCGCCTCTTCAGATTCAGAGGGACAAAGCAGTTGCGCATCACTGCATACTCCCTCTTCTTCACGCTCTAGAATGCTGCTTGGCTGGCCACCTCTTTCCAAGCCAACAGATTCTGAGAACAGAAGTAAAGATTGAGATGGCTCCTGTCCAGGGCTCTCAGACTGCCTGGGCAATTTGGCAGGTGGTGAAGAGACAGATGGTTGCTCTTCAGTGCTCTGGCCTTGGGAGGATGCGGAAGTCATTGAAGTGGATGCGTTAGCTGCCATCCATCTGACAACGGCTTCAATTTGTTCGTCACGCAGCAGTGGGGTACGGCGAGGTCCTACAAAGCTGCGCATGAAGGACTGTTGCCTGGTAAAAGTGGGGGATGCTGGGTCACTGGTGGCCGCAGCAGACACCGAATCCCCACGTCCTCTCCCTGCTGAATCCCCCCGTCCTCTCCCTGCTGAAACTCCACGGCCACGACCACGTGCCTTACTCCCTGCCTTCTTCATCTTGGTAGACTGATAAAGATAGGCAGAAAAGTAAAAAAGGGGTGGCTTAGTGTTCTTATTCCTGAACACCTGCTAACCAGTATAAGAAACACTAATTTGGCTAAGAGTGTGTGTACTACACTTTAATATGATCTAATGTGGCCTACACAACTGTAAAGTGGAGTGTTTGGTGAACTTTATTTCCTTTTTTTTGGGTGGGGGGAAAGGAAAGGATGTGACCAAAGTTTGAAAGCTATAGTATCACAAACTTTTTGGAGCGATTACAATGCAGGAAGCTAACCTACAATGCAATTGATGAGGCTCCAAAAAATAGGGTGATACTAGCCTGGCTGGCCCTGAAGGGCACAAGCCAGCAAAAAGGCTCCTCTATCTAATCCTATATAGTGTTTGCAACCAACCAATGACAATGGATGCGGTTGGAAGCACACTAATATAGGAGCAAAAATCTGGCTAAATTAGCTGCAAAAAAAGGACTATGTATGAGGCAGTGACGCACGCTGAGCGGACTACAGCTAGCGGTGGCTGTAGAACACACTGCAACGTGAGCTGCACTCACACACAGAGAGACCTATCAGACAGCCAAAAACAGTGCAGAGAAATGGGCTATAGCACTGAAAGGCTGCTGAAAGGCTCCGCTGTCCACTCCTTTAGTGTTTGCAACCAACGTATATGGATACGTATGGAAGCACACTATACAGGAGAAAAAAAAAGCAGCAATAAAAGAAAAATGTGTATGAGGCAGAGACACACGCTGGCCGGCCTACAAGCAGACGTGCCTGCAGGACACACTACACAGCATGGGTCTGCACTCACACAGCCCTTGCAGACAGCTGTAAAAACAGCGCTGCTAGGGAAAAGCAAGCTACAGTGGTGGTTTATGTAGCCTGGGTTAAGCACTATATGTTTTGTGGAATCGCTATTTCTAACTGTCCCTCACAGTCTTCAACAGCAGCCTGTCCCTAACTGAATTCACAGCAGAGTGACCAGAAATGGTGGCTGCAGCGCTTTTTATAGTGCATCATGACATCATTTCAGCAGCCAATCACAGCCATGCCAGTTGTTAACATGCCTACATGCCTAACAGGATATGCCCACACTTCTGAGGATCCCCATTGGCTGAATCAAATCGAGCGGGCTCCTAGCATTATGGGAACTTCCGATTCCGGTATTCGATATGAAAAAAGTATCGGAACTAAGTATCGGAATTCCGATACAGCTAATATCGGCCGATACCCGATACTTGCGGTATCGGAATGCTCAACACAAGTTCTGAAACAAACATCTGAGACCTTCACAAAACAGCTGTAGTCATAATGAGAATAAATTACACATAGGTAGACTCAGTTTGCTAATTATATGACATATGGAGGCATTTCGGCACCCAGGATTTTATTTAGGGGTATCAGACTACAGGTGGTTGAATCACAATTTTTAAATGTACTTTTTTTTACATATTTAGAAAACCATGTATAATTTCCTTTACATCTCACAAACGCTACTTTGTATTGGTATATAGCATAAAGTCCCCAAAAAATACATTTAAGCTTGTAGGTGTTACGTGAAAAAATGTGGAAAAGTTCACGTAGTATGAATACTTTTTCAAAGTACTGTATTCTGCAACTTTACTCTCACCAACTGATTACAAAAAGACAGTAGTCCCCCAAAGGTAAGCAACCCCTTTAAGCTACATTTTTATGCAATGTTTTTCAAAGGGTTATTTAGAAAGGTTCAAAGACAAAAGACAAAAATTTGGCCTACTGTTGGGATCTGAATGCAGATTTTGCCTACTTGAGTATAAGGAAGAGCGTGCCATTATTTACAGGGAAGGAATTCTGCAGTCCTTTCTATAGCAAAACTACAAGTCACAGAAACTAGTAAATGCAAAGCTTAATCAGCTTTGCAAAGTTCATTGTAAACTGAGTGTGACCAACTGCTATACATGTACAATACTATACACAAAACTGAGACAACTAACAGTATCTATGGTAAATGAAAAAAAATTAAGAAAACATCTGTAAGAAAACATATAGAAAAATAGTTATGGTATTTTATGGCGCTCCGCCAGTGTTGGACTAGGATGCCAAGGGCCCACCAGTAACATTGACTCTGGGGAGCCCCACTTTTCACATGCATACAAATATTACACAACCTTCTTTCACAAATTTACTTATATCTCTATATAATAATAAACTGGGTACTTTGGTTAATGAATGATGAGATGCTGTTTTTTTCTGTACAGAGTAAATCAAGTGAATTATGCCAAGTACTGCACATACAATTCGGTTGGGAACCCAGATCTGCACAGTGGCCCACCGGGGGATTCCCCTGTTACCCTATGGGCCAGTACGAGCCTGCGCTCTACTAATAACTAGAGTCTGCCCTACATACAGTGCCAGCCAAAGATTACCCCAACAAATAGTGCCAGTGACAAAGGTCATCGCTAAGCACCCTTAACATTCTAGGACTATGTTGATAAACAGTGTCGGCCGTAGAGCAGCCCCATAATTAGTGCCAGCCTGGAAGTGGCTTATCAGTGGTCAATAATTGGAAATTCCCATGTGATTTCCTCTCCCAGACCTTATTTCAGTTCCTTCTTACATTTTCTCATATTCTTTCTACTTTAAGTAATTCCATGAGATTTGTTCCAAGGACTAAAGCTGCAGATATATTAGGATCAGTGTTATTTCATGCAGATCATGTCCAAAGTAGGCACACTTCTGATTTGCCACTAATTGATAGTACTGTAAAGCCTGTACAATTGCCCTGAAAACATGTGTACACCACTCTGAGGTCCACTAGAATTGCCACCAACTCCGTCCAAGCTCTGCAACAAAAACCCAGCTTTAATAATATTAAAGTAACCTTAACATATATAGCGATGGGAAAGTGGAGGTTAGCTGTTCTGAGCTGCAATTGCCTTTCACTATCCAGATACACATCAAAATGGTCACTGCGATACCTGCTTCTGCTTTTATGCAATGAAAGCCCTTCATGATTGGTTATGTATGCCATGTGATCTGAGCTACAAGGAATAATGGGCAAGCCTGTCCATCTGTGATCAAGATCTTGTGTTTCTTCTTTAGTTGATGCAATCTTTTGCAGTCAGCAAAATGATTTTTTGAATTTGTAGGGTTCATCTACTCCCAAAATGTTCTACACAAATTTAATTCGCTACGAATTGTTTTGCTCATCTCTATATATTTCCTATGTGCCTATTCTTCAATGCATTTCTATAAGATGTCAGCAGCCTTAAAATGCTATGTGTTGACAGGAAGAAACTTTTTACCAGCAGGAGTCAGCAGACATAGGCTGGAGTTGGATCACATAGAAGCCTGAGCTGTATACATCAAATGGTAATCATTGAGAATCTAGAGTATAGATCACATAGAATACACTATCACTCTGCTGTATACACCACATAGGATAAATAACTGTGAAAGTGAGGCTAATAGGCACCAGTTTATATTACATTGGTATCGGCAGTCCTTTTTTCAATGAAATCGCCACCTGCAGCTACATTTAAAGGTGCTTCACCATAGAAATCACATTTGCATTATGTGAAGAGGGAAAAAAAGGTGGCACTTACCATAAGCTGCGGTAAAAAATAGTCCTTTATACCATCTCCTGAGGTGGACCCGTAGAAGTGAGGTTTGTAGCTCGAAATGGCTGTCGTCCAGTTTTCCACACTCCCACACACCTTCTGCCTACCGCCTTTTTCGATATGTTTGTTGGAATAAAGGACTATTTTTACTGGAGCATATGGTGAGTGCCACCATTCTTATTTCTCATCATATAAGATAAAATGAGGCTCTGTGTATGCATCACATAGGATACACTGAAGCTCTGCTGTATACATCCCACAGGTCACACTGAGAATGTGCTGTATACATCACACAGGATACACTGAAACTCTGCTGTATACATCACACAGGATAAACTGAGGCACTGTTGTATACATCACATAGGATATACTGAGGCTCTGCTGTATACATCACATAGGATGCACTGAGACTATGCTGTATATAATCACACAGGATACACTGAGGCTCTGCTGTATACATCACAAAGGATACAGTAACACTGCTATATACATCACATAGAATATAAACTGAAGCTCTACTCTATTCGTCACATAGGATATACTGCTTTTAAACTGAATACATCACATGGAATACATTGAAAATCTGTAGTATACATCATATAGGATACACTGAGACTCTGCTATATGCAGTACATCACATGGAAAACATTAAGAATCTGCTGGATACAGGACATAGGATACACTGAGACTCTGCTGTACACATCACATTGTAAACATTGAAAATCTACTGTGTACATCACATAGGATACACTGAGGCTCTGCTGTATACTTAACATAAGATACACTGAGACTCTGCTGTACACATTAGGAGCAGTATTAGTATGAGCATTATGAACAGTATGTCTCTGATCTATAACTGCTGCCACTAGGGTAAGATCAAGTGCAATATGATGAGACTTCGTCTTCTCTGTAAGTCCTGATACATTATGACGTGTTCAGAATTAGGAAGACCATTTCAAAGAATAAAGAATCAACTATGAAATCACACATCACTTAGGAGTGGACAGGTATACACCATACACAGAAAAACCTCTGCATTATTCTTTATACATCATGCAGCACTATATGGAGACAAAAATATAGATAAAGTGCTTTTAAAATGTTTGATGAAAACCGCTATACTAGTAAAAAATATATGAAGCGCTTAGTATATTTGTGTTGGAGTGGAGCTGGTATGGATAATACCCAGTGTGTGGGCTCTACCAAACCAATACTTGGCCATGGCATTTAGCTACAGAAGATTCGGGTACAAAACTAATTTCTTGCCCAAGAAGAAAGACATCCTATCTACAATTCTAATATCAGAGAGCCAGCTGTGATCTATTTATTCATCCACAATGTGTAGCCAATTTAGCTACATACATACATATATAGTTTTGTTATCAAATTATCTATTCATTATTCATTGTTGAGCAATTATCAGATTATTGAAGACTATGAATACTTAGTTTAATTAATATAAGATTGCTTCTTAATAACTCTTACTCATTAAATAAGCACTCCCAGCAAAGGTTTTATCCTCTTAATATATTGCAGTCATCATATTTTACAGCACTGTGTACTTACAAATGCTCATTTTGCCTTTCTACCCAGTTAATTCTTCTCTTTTCTCTACTCTATGTAGAAACAGGAAGTCTCTTTTCCCTGCAAAAATCATTCCCCTCTTCAACTCCTGACCCAGCTGCTCGCTCCTCCCCTCTGACAGGGACTTTAGCAGTGATGACTCATGAGTTATACAGGAAAAATTGACCTCCTGTTTCTGCATAGAGCTTAAAAGGATTCAGCTAGTCAGTGTTTAATCACGTGATGTCATAAACCTAATGGAAAAGAGAAGAATTAGCTGGGCAGAAAGACAAAATGAGCAACTATAAGTGCACAGAGCTTTATAATATGGTGATTGCAACAGAGTAAGAGGATAAAAACTTTGATGGGCTAAGGGCTTTTTTGAGGAGGTGCTGTCTTTAAAAAAATGTTTAAAGTATTGTTAGTAACACAATAGGAAGGATGATGTTATACACAGCAAATTCTGGTGCATTCATTCCTAATAATCACTCTAAAGACTCAGTGAAACTGGGTCAGGAAGAGGAAGAGACCTGTGCAAAGTTCTCAAGAAGTCTGCCAACAGATATTAGAAAACTATGAATGCAATATTGGTGAAAATGGGTCAATTTATCTTCTTTGTGCATCCCACATATTACTCTTTATTTGCACAAAGCCCCTCAAAATTGTAGTTCTTACAGTAAATATTGTTTTTATCGCTTGCACCGTTTGAGGTTGTAGCCTCTGTTGATCGGCAGTCGTCCTGATCCTGAATCCTCCACCAATTGCTAAAACTAAGGCTGGTGTCATATCCGAGAAAATCGGTCCAGTTAGGTTAATCACACTCTGATCTCACTCTAATAAGAGGTCGATCAGAGTGTGATCATAATTTCTCGCATTTGGAGAAGATGGAAAAATAAAACTTCTCCAGTTTCTTCATTTTGTCAGTCTGTGAAAATCGGACGGCACTTGAAAGTCATGCCAGTGTGGTCCGTATTTTTCCACAGACCAATTATCTTGCATGGCCAACTGTGATCCCATTTACACATGCAAACAGATTCGGTCCAATGAAAAGTCAGACATGTTCCCGACTTCATAGAATAACATTTGTCCGAGTGCGATCTCATGTTTTGTCGGATTGCACTTTACCCAACATACGGTCGATGCACAAACCCTAAGGGGCAGAAGCTTACAGTTTATGCTTCAGCGTGCAGACCGGTGTACGGACCCATAATCGGTGAGTCTATACACCGATCTGTGCACGCTCCGGTAAAGGCTAATAACCTCAGGCTACAACATATCCGATATTTTTTTTAAGTTTTATTTACACTTTAAGCATTTCCTGATAATTTGTCTTTTTCTGTCAGCACTTTTCTCTACCTGGTCACTGCTTTGAGGCTTTGAGTAAATTTGCCCTTTACTCTGTCCTACTTCCAAAAGAACCATTGTAAAGATGTAGCAAACCTAAAAATGACAACACTCCATTTCTGTAGCAGCCACGTGATGTAGACATGGCTGCGGAATATTTATACAGAGTAGCACTCCAGCTTTACTTGGGTAAACAGTGAAAACAGAAAAATATGTTCTTGACACATAAGTTACGAGTTATTCCCCCACTGAGGCCTCTAGAAACATTTGTACTTGACGGATAATAAAAGAATTGTATAAAAAGTTTTGTGATCACAAGCTCTTTGCGCTTCTAATTGTTTCAGAAGTGACAATCGTTCCCTGGATACACTGTTGCAAAGCAGAAAAAGGTCTAGTAGTTGGTAAACAAGACAAGGCCATGTAACTAATGTTCACCTAAGTGCTTATAGATGACGGAGGTAGAAAAATCTCGGCACATCCTGATACAATAACAGAGACAAGATGTAGAAAACACAAATAACAGAGTGCTAATCATCAAACTAAGATTTGCTACATCTCAAGGACCAGGGGCTGGTAAATGGTCTGTGCACCTTGTTTACAGAGTCACATAGGTTATCGACGTCAACCTCAATGGTACATTTTTTCCCCCAAATGATCTATCACACAATGTTCTGTGTACTGAGGAAATTGTCAAGCCCTTGTATAAAAGCTGTTATAGTGCCGGTCATTACTACCTCTTGTGGTCGCAGTCCACAATCTGACTGCTGTAACTGTAAAGAACCCTTTCCTATTTAGCTGCCGGAATCACCTTTCTACCACCTGTAATGAGTACCCCCCTTGTCCTTAGTATGGTTTTTAGACAGATAAGTCATATGCCATCCTTTGTACTGACCACACATATATTGATACATGTATATGAGACCTCCTCTGAGGAGTCTTTTTTGTAAGCTAAACAAGCCCAACTTTTCCAACCTCTATCAGTAACCTTTTCACTGCCCCCAGACCACCAAGGATGTTACCAGTAACTTCCTCTCTTCTTTAGATCACCAAGAATGTTTCCAGTGAACATTTCACTGCCCTAGAATACCAGTAACCTTTTCACTGCTCTAGATCCCCAGGGATGCTACTATTAACCTCTTTTCTGCTTTAAATCACCTTTAATGTTGTCAGGAACCTCTTCACTGCCCTATCCCACTGGGGTTGTACCAGTAACCCATTCACTGCCTTAGATCTTCAGGGTTGCCACTAGACAACCTTGGATGTAAACAACTGTCCTAGATCACTAGAGATATTACAGTGAACGTTTTGTATAATTTTCCTTTATAGCCTCTTGTCTCTCCTTCGTTTATAATGCTTTCGGTCCGGAGAGACATCAGAACACAAAAACATCTTTTCACAGAAAACAGGGCACTTTGGAATTGGACCAAATTTTATTCGGACGGAATCGAACCTGCCTAAAATAATTTTCAGGACACATTAGGAAATATAGTAGGAGTTGTAATAAAAATACCTTTCAAGTTCAGGATCTCCGTAGAATGCAGTCGAACACTTCACAGCATAGACTGACCACCATTTCTTGTGCCTAACTTTGTACACTTTCCCAAATCCACCTAGAGCTATAGGAATCCATTCATTCTCAAAGTCCTCCTTCTTAAACTGAGTCAGGTTGCTAGTTCTCTCTTCCCCGTCCACAGCCATGTTTCTGAGGTGTCCTCCTGGCACATTTGTTAGGATTCGTGTGTCAGACTGCAACTTCAGATTTTTTAAGAGTTCCTCTTCCTGGATTGAGAATGACGGCATTATTCACAGGGGGCGGGAACAGGTAATGTGTAATGCAGGTGGAATTCCGTCCTATAGTGACTTGTATATACCAGTTTCACAACTTCAGGTATGTTATGTCAGGACAGAATGGAACCACTAAAATAGTAGTTCTCTAATCCCTACATGGGGAAACCTTTGAAGTACAGTAAAGATGAGTCACGGTTTATTTATCTTACAAGAGGTCGTGTTACTTTCTATTATTTTACAGTTTTGATTTGTTTTTGCTTTCCTAACATTATGAACAGTTGGTGTTGGCCAACGGGTGGACAAGGTATGGCTAAAATGGACTCAAAGACCTTATTTTCAAATAGATCACGTTAGATTTATTGGTAATTGTTTTCTTATTGTTAATAACTACACATTGTAGCATGTTTCACTTGCAGATTTCTGAGGTCTACCGGCCATCCTATTTGTTTATAGCCCTAACAGGTTATGTAATTGAAGAGAACATATGAAAAGTATGCACAAGTCAAGGATATTGGATTTTACAGACAGAATTAAAAAATATATCCACAGCTCATTTTTAATATGGAATATCCAATTGAAAGACATAAATAGTGCCCCTGAAGAAACTGGTAACAGCGAAACTCAGTGTCAGGCTTTGTGTTCAGTCTATGCTAGAGATGAGCAAACCCAAGAGTACCTGAGAAAGAGAACCAAAGTTCGGGTCCCCATTGCCTTTTATGGGGTTTGGGTTCAAATTCGGGTATAGTTCTGGTGCCCAAACAGAACTTTGGAATAAAGTTCGCTCAAATCCCAAACATCGACGGGTTCGCTTATTCCTAGTGTATGCCACTGAATTTTTATGTTGAAGGCACTTTTTTTCATGATGGCTTTTTACATTTTTGTAATTAAAGGCTTTTATTTCACATTACTGGGTGGCTCAGTGGTTAGCACTGCAGGATTGCAGCCCTGGGGTCCTGGGTTCAAATCCCACCAAGGACAACATCCTTGTTTGTATGTTCTCCCCGAGTTTGCATGGGCTTCCTCTGGGTACTCCGGATTCCTCACATTCCAAAGACATACTGATAGGGAATTTAGATTATAAGCGCCATCAGGGACAGTGCCAAAATAATGTCTGTAACGGCGCTATATAAATGAGTAAAATCTATATATATATAAAGCTGAGTGTATGTATGTATGTCACAAAACTCAAGATAAAAAGCGGACGGCACCGCTGTTACCGTATGACTTCAAATGATGTGCGGCATACAGAAGCCCAGCAACTGGGAATCTCGGGTGCCAGACCTGGAAACAGTCAATCCTGAGAATCCATGCAAAGAGAAAAGGTCGCACTCATCGAGATCGAAGTTTCACTGATTTATTGACATATCATGAACATGTCAAGTCGGGGGAGTGACATAAGGAGTACAAGAAAGGCTGACAACGGCCGTTTCACGCTGCTCGAGCGCTTCAACAGGTCCTGGCAAATGGCAGGTGTGAGGGGGAAATGGGAGGAGTGAGGGGAAAATAGTAATCGGAAAATGGCAGGTGTGAGGGGGAAAATGGGAGGTGTGAGATGAATGAGAGAAGCAGGTGCTGCTGCAGTATGTGGCTGTGTATACAGAAGAGTGAGGCGCTGCAGGAGGAGGCTGTGTATAAGGCCACATTCACATGTTCAGTATTTGGTCAGTATTTTACCTCAGTATCTATAAGCCAAAACCACGGTTGGGAGAAATATATAGAAGTGGTGACGTGTTTCTAATATACTTTTCCACTGATTGTTTTACTCCAAGTTTTAGCTTACAAATAATGAGGTAAGAATACTGACCAAATAACGTGTGAATGAGGTCTAAAAAGGCTCTTGAATGAGTTGAAAATAAAATACTATCAATACTTGGGTAATCGTTGAGTAAATTTGTGTTGCCAATCTGTAGTGTTGAATATATGATGTGCAATATAATCATTATAATTTGCTATAACTAACCACAGTTGGTTACTATGCCGGGGCAACGCCGGGCTCTTCAGCTAGTACATAAATAAGTATACTTCTACAGTACAATGCACTCAAATAACTTGTTGCCTAATAAGACTTCACGCTTTCAAATAGATCACTGAAAATTGATTGGTAAGTAATTGCTTATTATAATTAGTTGCACATTTTTGCATGTTTGCTCTTGCAGCTTAGTTGTGTAGCTTTTAGCTTTTATCAGCTACACTAATTTGAATAGCCCTAATGGAGAGAACATATAGATTGCTCGAGATCAGGATATTGGCTATTACAGACTGAATTACAAAAGTATCCAAAGTATCTGATATGGAGTGTCCAAGAGCAAAAAGTCAACCATGCTCCTGAAGAAGCTGGTGACAGAGAAACCTAGTGTTAAGCTTTGTGATCAGTGTGTGCCACTTAATTTTTATACTGAAGTCACTTTTTTTTACAATGTGTTTGTATGTTTTTGGAATTTGTGGCTATTTATTGCACGTTACTGGACGGACTGCTTTTTTGCATGGGATAAGTGTGGCACTGTCTCTGAATTAAAATAAAATATGACAATATCAAAGGATGGAACCATGCATGGAGGTTTAGTGGTAGATTTTGGTTCTGTTTTGGTGCTGCTTTCGGTTTTGGGTCAAGCTGAGGAAAATCTCTCCATGTGGTATAATTACTGTACATTTTTTGCAATATCTGCTTATAGTACTCATAGGTTGCAACGGAGGTGTAAAAGGATAATCTCACATTTTCTGTACATGAGTCAGACACATACCAGTAATACTTAGTAATTATAAGGCTGTTATAAAAGAGCAAAACAGTATCATCATTTACTTTATGGTAAATGTTTACCAATGTTCCTTATACTTCAGCTGAAACTTTTATACCTAAATCTCAAGATTTAAACTCTAAACTCGTAATATTGAAAATCCAATCTCACAAAAACGAAACACATTAAATGGAAGATGTCAGAAGTCTGATTTATGACCATAAGGACAATATAAATAAATGTATCTGCAGTGTCTGGAGAACAATATAAAATTATAGCTGTCAGTGCAACCATAACCCATAATTTTGCTACAATATAACATTTACTATAAAATAGGCCATAAAATGAAAATAATAGAATCATATTTTTTCACAACCTGCATAATAAGGAATAACTATGAGTCAAAGATTTAACGCTTTGGATATCAGGCCTCATTTCACATACATACACACACACATTTTTTCTTACTTTACAAAGTTAGAAACTACATATATATATATATATATATATATACATATATATATATTAAAACACAGAAAAGCACAGCATAACAAACATATAAAAATACTCTGTTGTAAAAAAGTAACAGTAAACAGCAAGTGCTAGTAAAAAGATAACATAACAGGGTATTTGGTTTATACGTTTTTTGCAAAAAATGTATACTAAGCCGCTTAATCAAACGTTAAGGTGTTTATATTCAATTGGTTTCTTGTTTTTGCAAGATTAGTGAGGTCTCCACCCCTCTGTTGTGGGCCATGCACATACAGTTAGGTCCATATATATTTGGACAGAGACAACATTTTTCTAATTTTGGTTCTAGACATTACCACAATGAATTTTAAACAAAACAATTCAGATGCAGTTGAAGTTCAAACTTTCAGCTTTCATTTGAGGGTATCCACATTAAAATTGGATGAAGGGTTTAGGAGTTTCAGCTCCTTAACATGTGCCACCCTGTTTTTAAAGGAACCAAAAGTAATTGGACAATTGACTCCAAGGCTATTTCATGGACAGGTGTGGGCAATCCCTTCGTTATGTCATTCTCAATTAAGCAGATAAAAGGCCTGGAGTTGATTTGAGGTGTGGTGCTTGCATTTGGAAGGTTTTCCTGTGAAGGAAACATCGGTCAAAGGAGCTCTCCATGCAGGTGATACAAGCCATGCTTAAGCTGGAAAAACAGAAAAAAAACCATCCGAGAAATTGCTACATCATTAGGAGTGACAAAATCTACAGTTTGGTACATCCTGAGGAAGAAAGAAAGCACTGGTGAACTCATCAATGCAAAAAGACCTGGGCGCCCACAGAAGACAACAGTGGTGGATGATCGCAGAATAATCACCATGGTGAAGAGAAACCCCTTCACAACAGCCAACTAAGTGAACAACACTCTCCAGGAGGTAGGCGTATCAATATCCAAATCTACCATAAAGAGAAGACTGCATGAAAGTAAATACAGGGGGTTCACTGCATGGTGCAAGCCACTCATTAGCATCAAGAATCAAAAGGCTAGACTGGACTTTGCTAAAAAAAAATCTAAAAAAGCCAGCACAGTTCTGGAAGAACATTCTTTGGACAGATGAAACCAAGATCAACCTCTACCAGAATGATGGAAAGAGAAAAGTATGGCGAAGGCGTGGTACAGCTCATGATCCAAAGCATACCACATCATCTGTAAATCACGGCGGAGGCAGTGTGATGGCTTGGGCATGCGTGGCTGCCAGTGGCACTGGCTCACTAGTGTTTATTGATGATGTGACACAGTACAGAAGCAGCCGAATGAATTCTGAGGTATTCAGAGCCATATTGTGTACTCAGATCCAGCCAAATGCAGCCAAACTGATTGGTCGTCGTTTCACACTACAGATGGACAATGACCCAAAACATAAAGCCAAAGCAACCCAGGAGTTTATTAAAACAATGAAGTGGAATATTCTTGAATGGCCAAGTAAGTCACCTAATCTCAACCCAATTAGGAATGCATTTCACTTGTTAAAGACTAATCATCAGACAGAAAGGCCCACAAACAAACAGCAACTGAAAACCACCGCAGTGAAGGCCTGGCAGAGCATCAAAAAGGAGGAAACACAGCGTCTGGTGGTGTTCATGAGTTCAAGACTTCAGGCAGTCATTGCCAACAAAGGGTTTTCAACCAAGTACTAGAAATGAACATTTTATTTACAATTATTTAATCTGTCCAATTACTTTTGGTCCCTTTAAAAACAGGGTGGCACATGTTAAGGAGCTGAAACTCCTAAACCCTTCATCCAATTTTAATGTGGATACCCTCAAATGAAAGCTGAAAGTCTGAACTTCAACTGCATCTGAATTGTTTTGTTTAAAATTCATTGTGGTAATGTCTAGAACCAAAATTAGAAAAATGTTGTCTCTGTCCAAATATATATGGACCTAACTGTATAAGCCATCTTCCACGGCGTGTCCACATCGGACACTACCTTTCTGAATCCTGCTCATATAGGTACTGTACACATGTTCAGGTTTTTAAATACATCGGTTAGGGACTGCTCCATATGTGTATACCTTGACGTTTGGTAGAGCAGCTTAGTATACATTTTTTGCAAAAAACGTATCGACCAAATACCCTGTTTTGTTATCATCTTTTTACTAGCATTTGCTGTTTACTGTCACTTTTTTACAACAGAGTATTTTTATATGTTTGTTATACTGTATTTTTCTGTGTTTCAATCTTTTGGTGGTGTGAACACTGTCCTACAGACTTGTTCACTTTGTGCATGGCCCATGTGTTTATATTCAATTGGTTTCCTGTTTTTTCAAGATTAGGGAGATATCCATCCTTCCCTTGTGGACCATGCACATATAAGCCATCTTCCACAACGTGTCCACATCGGACATTACCTTTCTGAATCCTGCTCATATAGGTACTGTACACATGTTCAGGTTTTTAAATACATCAGTTAGGGACTGCTCTGATATGTGTATACCTTGACATTTAGTAGAGCGGCTTAGTATACATTTTTTGCAAAAAATGTATCAACCAAATACCCTGTTTTGTTATCATATTTTTGCTAGCACTTGCTGTTTACTGTTACTTTTTACAACAGAGTATTTTTATACATTTGTTATAATGTGTATTTCTTTGTTTCAGTCTTTTGGTGGTGTGAACACTGTCCTACAGACTTGTTCACTATTAGGCGTCGGATTTCTGCATTTACTCTGCAGGGATCCAGACCCTAACATTCTACAGTCTCCTGCTATTTAAGTCCTTCTGCCCTCCTACTGAGCATGCTCATGGGACGATCTCCCATTGGAGATCGAGAGTCATGTGCTCAGGTCCCGCTCCAGATCTCATTGGTCCATCTCAGAGATCTGGAAGCTTGCGGAAGGTCCCGGCTGCTATAAAAGGCGCGCATGGCTGTTCCGCCATGCGCTAGTATAGACTTACTTGCTGCTGTGTGCATGAGGACGGATTTATGATTCTTGTGAATGACCCATTATAAAACCCCTTCCCTCTGATATTACGTATGTGGTTAGGGACTGAGTTTAGAATCAGCGCCAGCGCTCCTCTGCTGCAACATCCACAGTTGCTAGCGTCCGACATTGCGCTTGCGTCATAGCTTTGTGGTTTGGCAGCAGTGTCCATGCCGCGCTGCAGTAGCAGCCCTCCTTAGCGTCTGAAGCTGCGACGCCGCACACACGGTAGGTCTAGACGGATGTAGTGCCTCCGTCTTGGGCTACTCCTGTGACCTGATACCGTGTGTGCATTTATACTGAGTACTGTGACCTCAACAGGCTCAGCCTTTGTATTTGTATTTATTTGGCATCTCTGTGACCTAACAGAGATTGCTCTGCGCACCTGGGTGACGTTTAACCCTGTGCGCACTACCGCCATATTGCTCCTGCCACCACTTAGCAGCGGTTATATCACCTACTGCACGGTGGACCCCGAGCGGCGAACGCACTTTATTATTATTTTTATTTAGTGCGTTCCGCCGTTCCTAACAGTTCACTGTGTCGATGGCCCATGTGTTTATATATACATTAGTATATGGGAGGGGGAAAACTTTTCAAGATGGATGGTGACCATGGCAGCCATTTTGAAGTCAGCTATTTTGGATCCAATTTTATTTTTTCCAATGGAAAGAGGGTCATGTGACATCAAAGTTATTGAGAATTTCACGAGAAAAACAAATGTGTGCTGGTTTTAATGTAACTTTATTCTTTGATGACTGATAGCAACACCACAAAAGAAATGACTGTCAATTGACATTGATCTGGGGCACCATGCAAAATCTCACCTCATGGAGTATTCTTGATCATGAGGAAGGTGAGAGATCAGCCTAAAACTACACAGGGGGAACTTGTTAATGATCTCAAGACAGCTGGGCCACAACGGAAAAAACGGAAAAATAAATTTTTGGAAAATTTATTTTTCCGTTGTTCGCTATTTAGATTTAGTGTTAGGGACTCACAATATCTGGGGACCCTTGACGGTGGGTTGTGAGCTTATCTGCTTTGGCCAAAATAGTAACCAATACCCCATTTTTTTATCATTTATCTTTTTGCACTTTTTATCATTTTTACAGGATACAGCTTAGCCCTTCATGTTGGCTTGGTTTTTGGTGTGACGCATGTATACAGTGCTGAGCGGCCTGCCTATATTGGCGTCATTGATAGGCTGCTCAGACACTATGCATCACACTTATTAGTGTGACTTAGGTCTTATGCAAGCCTTATTAGTGTGCATTTCCCACTAGGCAGCCGGACCTTGATGGGTTAACTGGCTGTCTTCATCAGTGGAGTGCACCTGTGCTGCCCCAGCCTTTATCATTGGGGCTTTGCTGTATCCTGCTAGTGCATTAGTCAGGGTTTGGTGAGTTACCCAACAATTGTTCGCTTAACATATTACGCTGTAAATGTTTAAAATCCTACAGTGTCTGCAAGGTCCCCCTGTTCAAGAAGGCACATGTGCAGGCCCGTCTGAAGTTTGCCAATGTACACCTGGATGATTCTGTGAGTGATTGGGAGAAGGTACTGTGGTCAAATGAGACAAAAATTGAGGTCTTTGGCATTAACTCAATTCGCTGTGTTTGGAGGAAGAGAAATGCTGCCTATGACCCAAAGAACACCATCCACACTGTCAAGCATGGAGGTGGAAACAACATGTTTTGGGGGTGTTTCTCTGCTAAGGGCACAGGGCATTGATGGGAGAATGGTTAGAGCCATGTACCATAAAATCCTGAGTGTCAACCTCCCCTCCGCCATGACATTAAAAATCGGTCGTGGTTGGGTCTTCCAGCAAGAAAATGACCCAAAACATACAGCCAAGGCAACAAAAGAGTGGCTCAAAAAGAAGCACATTAAGGTCATGCAGTGGCCTAGCCAGTCTCCAGACCTCAATCCCATAGAAAACTTATGGAGGGAGTTGAAAATCTGAGTTGACAAGCGACAGCCTCAAAATCTTAATGATTTAGAGATGATCTGCAAAGAGGAGTGGACCAAAATCAATTCTAAAAAATGTCTGATTGCTGTGCTTGCCAACAAGGGTTTTGCCATCAAGTATTAAGTCTTGTTTGCCAGAGGGATCAAATACTTATTACCCACTGAAAAACGCAAATACATTTATATCATTTATACAATGTGATTTTCTGAATTTTATTTGTTTGCCAGAGAGATCAAATACTTATTTCTCACTGCAAAATGAAAATAAATTTATATAATTTTATACAATGTGATTTTATGGACTTTATTTTTGATAATCTATCTCTCAAGGTTAAAATTAACCTACTCTTAAAATTATAGACTGTTCATGTCTTTGTCAGTGGGCAAACTTACAAAATCAGCAAGGGATAAAATACTTATTTCCCCCACTGTATATATATATATATATATATATATATATATACACACACACACACATATACATATATATAGTTTCTAATTTTTTAAAGTAGGTAGAAAAATGGAAAAATATATATAATATAATAATATATATATATATATATATATATATATATATATATATATATATATATATATACTAGCTGAAGAGCCCGGCTTTGCCTGGGCATAGTAACTAACTACGGTTAGTTATAACAAATTATAATGATTACATCTATATATATAAAGCTGAGTGTATAGCCCCGCCCACTCCTCATAGCCACATTCACTATAATATCCCACATCATCCCATCAGCCAGAGCCACCGGACTACTACCCCTAATATCCCACATCATCCCATCTGTCAGAGCCTCCGGACACCTACCCCTGTTATACCATATCATCCCGTCAGCCAGAGCCACCAGACTGCTACCACTAATATCCCACATCATCCTATCAAAGCCACCGGACTACTACCCCTAATATCCCACATCATCCCGTCAGCCAGAGCCACCAGACAACTACCACTAATATCCTACATCATCCTGTCAGAGCCACCGGACTACTACCCCTAATATCTCGCATCATCCTGTCAGAGCCACCGGACTACTACCACTAATATCGTACATCATTCCGTCAGAGCCACCGGACTACTACCACTAATATCCCACAATATCCCATCAGAGCAACCAGACTACTACCCCTAATATCCCACATCATCCTATCAGAGCCACCGGACTAGTACCCCTAACATCCCACATCATCCTATCAGAGCCACCGCACTACTACCACTAATATCCCACATCATTCCGTCAGCCCCGCCGGACTACTACCCCTAATATTCCACATCATCCTGTCAGCCAGAGCCACTGGACTACAATCCCTAATATCCCACATCATCCCATCAGCCAGAGCCACCGGACTGCTACCCCTAATATCCCACATCATCCCATCAGCCAGAGCCCCCAGACTACTACCCTTAATATCCCACATCATCCCGTCAGCCAGAGCTACCGGACTACTACCACTAATACCCCACATCATCCCGTCAGCCAGAGCCACCGGACTACTACCACTAATATCCCACATCATCCCATCAGCCAGAGCCACCAGACTACTACCCCTAATATCCCACATCATCCTATCAGAGCCACCAGACTACTACCTCTAATATCCTGCATCATCCTGTCAGCCTGGGGTCAGAACCGGAGCGCTGAGTTGAATTGCCCTAACTTCCATACAGAGGATCCCTTTAAGAGAGGCCTGGCGTCAGAACCAGATCGCTGAGTGGATTTGCCTGACTTCCATACCAATGATCCCTTTAATAGAAGCCTGGGGTCAAAATCAGAGTGCTGAGGGATTTGCCCTAACTTCCATACCGGAGATCCCTTTAAGAGAGGCCTGGGGTCAGTACCAAAGTGCAGAGTGAATTTGCCCTCACTTCCATACCAATGATCCCTTTAATAGAATCCTGGGGTCAGAATCAGGGTGCTGAGGTATTAGCCCTAACTTCCATACCGGAGATCCCTTTCAGAGAGCCTGGGGTCAGTCCCAGAGCATTTGAAGGCAATTGCCCTGAATTCCATACTGGGGATCCCTTTAAGAGAGCCTTGGGTCAGAACCAGAGCGCTGAGTGCAACTGTCCTAGCTTCCATACCAGGGATCCCTTTAAGAGAGCCTGGGGTCAGTACCAAAGCATTTGAAGGCAATTGCCCTCACTTCCATACCAGGGAGCCGTTTAAGAGAGGCCTGGGGTGAGAACCAAAGCGCTGGATGGATTTGCCCTCACTTCCATACCAGTGATCCCTTTAATAGAAGTCTGGGGTCAGAATCAGAGTGCTGAGGGATTTGCCCTAACTTCCATACCGGAGATCCCTTTAAGAGAGGCCTGGGGTTAGTACCAAAGCGCAGAGTGGATTTTCCCTCACTTCCGTACCAGGGATCCCTTTAAGAGGTTTCTGGGGTCAGAACCAGAGCGCTGAGTGGAATTGCCCTCTCTTCCATACCTGGGATCCCTTTAAGAAGGGCTTGAAGTCATAAACAGAACACTGAGTGGATTTGCCCTGACTTCCATACCAATGATCCCTTTAAAGGAGCCTGGGGTGAGAACCAAAGCGCTGAGGGATTTGCCCTAACTTCCATACCGGAGATCCCTTTAAGAAGGAAGATGTGCCTATGGGACTATGGGATGGAGGATGTGTGATGGGTATATGGGCACGGGACTATGGGATGGAGGATGTGTGATGGGTATATGGGCACGGGACTATGGGATGGAGGATGTGTGATGGGTATGTGGGCACTGGACTATGGGATGGAGGAGGGAGCGAGTGATTCATTTCTGTCATGTGATCTCTGCTCCTTTCTGGGGGGCAGACAATGGCTGGGAGCTTATGTTCCCGGGGCTACTAGATTTCTCCCACCTGGTCGGTGTCTGTTGAGGTGTTGTGGAGTGGGAAAACTGTTGCTCATAGCAACCAATCACAGCTCAGCTTCTTTTAAACAGCTCTGGTGAAATGAAAGATGCTTAGTGATTGGGTGGGGCTATATGTAGTGAGCGTGGCCGCTACACACATACACACACATACATTCATTTTTATATATATATATAGATATAGATATGTGTGTATGTGTATATATACAGTATTTAAAGTATATAGAAATATATATATAAGCGTATATGATATAAATATATATGTATATACTTTCTTGCTTTTATTTGTTTACTTTTATTATTATCTTGTTAATCATTTTTGTAACTTGCTTTTTGCATTATACAAGAAGGTGAGTGATTAAAACTTTTATATTCTACTGGTGGAGGGGGTGTAAATACATTTTTTTTACATGTTTATTAAAATTATTCCTTCACAAGTTATTAGGGGTCCAACACC